>NC_137254.1:11970496-12644408 GCF_965637545.1 Phallusia mammillata | reverse complement strand
GACGGAAATATGTGTCAAAAGGGAATAAATACTATGTTTACTGTTAGATCTTTCTGGAACCCGAAAAATGGCTGAAATAACTTATGACTACCATAGAAACGGAAATATAAACATTAGTCTCTGCAGAAATGAGGGCAAACACCTCCCCTTCGTGGTGTGAAACGTTATTGCGAAATAACATGCTACCGTTCAGAGTTGCAAGTCGGGCCGGGCTTTTCGGGCCGGGTTCGGGCTTAGGTATTTGTCAGAAAACGGGCTCAAAACGGGCCTGACTTTACGTTCCGTTTCCGTCATTTTTTAGTAACAATTCTCTCGCTTTGATCGAATGCCCACCCTGGTCTAAAACGTATTGTTTACCCCATTGTCTACTATTGTTCATTGTGTTTGTTGTCTTTTCTCTTTTTTTCTTTCTCATACTTTGTTGCAAGGCTTTCGTGGATAGACCTGTCAATCAAAATTTCGGGCCTAAACGGGCTTCTCAAAAACGTTTCGGGTTCGGGTCGGGCTTCGGGCTTATACTTTCGGGTTCGGGCTCAGATTTCGGGCCCGCTTGCAACTCTGCTACCGTTATCATAAACAAAATGAGAAAAAAAAAAAAAGGGATTCGAACCCACGACAGGAGTCTTTCCGGGACTCGCGCTCTACCAACTGATTATATCTATTAACCGTGACAGAATCGTCAACGACGAGTCGTTTCTTGTGACCTCGTGAAACGACTCACATCGGAGAACGGGCAGGTTCAATTATATACGATTTCAGAAGCCGTTTTACTTCAGCATTGATAAAGCGCAAGTCTTCTTTGCTATATCGGCGAGACCGAGCGGCAATAGGGGTGCAACCAGGCAAAAGAAATTCGAAAAGTCGAGGAGGCTTGAGTGTTGCGGCGGGTAAGTCAATCAAAGAAACGCCCAGAGACGCGATGCGAAGCGGGGGTTCAGTGCCTCCCATACAACAAGTCACTTCTTGATGTCTCTCGAGAAAATCTCGCCCAAGAATGACATCGGCTCAAAGGTACTTTGAAACAGTGGTCGGCACCCGCCGGTCCGCGGCCCGGTACCGTTTCGCGACGAGTTCGTTACCGGTGTAACGGTTGCAACATTATTGTGCAATGTTTATGTTAACGGTAGCATGTTATTTCGCAATAACGTTTCACACCACGAAGGGGAGGTGTTTGCCCTCATTTCTGGAGAGACTAATGTTTATATTTCCGTTTCTATGGTAGTCATAAGTTATTTTCAGCCATTTTTCGGGTTCCAGAAAGATCTAACAGTAAACATAGTATTTATTCCCTTTTGACACATATTTCCGTCGGCATTTTCAGTGTTTCCGCAGTCGTGATTCGTGTAGAACGCGTCGTTTCCACCCTGTGTAAAAAGCATATGGTGTTCACTAAATGGCGCTATGGCACTATAAATTACATGGCTGCCTTAAAATAAATAATAAAAAACCTGATCGGGATTCGTCCCCGGGAGAGTCCTGGGTTCGAACCCCGTGAAAATAAATAAATAAATAATATAAGTAATATGAGAAAAAGAATTCGTACACCGGCTTATGTTTTGCACTGTTATATAAGCGTGGACTTTGATGTTTTCGGCCTTCTATTTGTGGCTTCTATTTTACTTCGAAAAACTTCTATCTCACTGCTATTGTTATTGGCTGGTCAAGAGCTAAATTGACGATATCGCCTAAAGCAAATATTCAAGAAATACAGAGTGTTAATCAACTCTGTGTGTGCCTAATATTTGAGATAGTGCAATGAACCGAGCTGAGATCAGAGGATTGATCCGACGTAGGTCCGCCAGGTTCGCAAGACTTTCTAACTATTCCAGACAACAAAGACGAGCTTTAAACCGTGAGGACGACGAGGAAGAAATTTACCGAGCCCAGAGACGCACACGCACTCTGCAGCTCTCTGCTGTTGCTAGACGCGAGGTCAATCGTTTAACTGTAACTCAAAACGCAGTCCCGACTTTTGTTTGGAATTCTAACTTTCAAGAATTTAGCTTGAAGTTCAAATCTTGTGCTTTGGAGGAAGAGATCTCTATAACCGAATTCTTAGGCGACAGCGATCAAAATCTAGCTGAAGGACTACGACGACGTTTGCAAGAAATAAGGTGCGAAATCTACGAGGGGACAATCGTAAGCACAGATTTCGACCAGGCTAGTTTGGGCGACAACCAGGCTGCATTAAATAAAGCTGTGAGGTTCTATCAACGGGTCAACCGTGACCAACTCAACTGGATTGCTCTAACGCACGCAGCACCTTCAAAACCATTGTGGTCACGTCCAGAAGAAGACGAATCTTCGGTTATCAACTTATCTATTCCCTTGAGACGCCATACTTGCCGCCTAACTGGTCCCAGAGAAGGAGGTGTTTCACCGGGCTGTATACTTTTTCAGGGTAAATGCTTCAAAACACTTTGCTCACGTATCCCGGGGATGATATTATCTAATTTAGGCGTTTTCATTGCTAAATATTTGTAGTTTTTTGAAGGCGGTCCGCGATAAAATTTTAATGTCAAATACGGCCCGCAGTAGAAAAAAGGTTGCCGACCCATGCTTTAAAATACCGAAAGTCGGCGAATACCAACGGCCAAGTAAAGAGATTGTAGTTGCCATAGATAAATAAGAAGATGCCATGGTAATGGGCGTATGAGGGCCGGATGTCTGGCAGTGAAGTGACTGAGCTACCTGTTTGCTGATAAAGTTACCGGAGGCACCAGAATCAATCAAGACTTTCACTGGTCTAGACTCCAACGAGCCGTCTGCGAGAGCAGGTCCCAGACTTAGGGGAGCCCCAGCGAGAGAGTGAGATTTGAAAGCGTTTGAAATATAGCATCGTGCAGAGAAACACACAGCTGAGGTGGGACGGAAACGAGAGCTGCTTTGATTAGAAGAGGGGCTGCTTCAAAAAACCTGGGAGGAATGTCCTCTTTTCCCGCAGTTATAACACACAGCTTCAAGAGACGGGCAAGCAGATCGGCTGCGATGCATTGCATCGCCGCAGAAATAATAAGACTTTGCCCGCATCGTGGTACAACTGAGCAAATGAACTAGCGGCGCTTTCAGTACTGCCGGCGGCGCTTTCCGAGGGTGCCGAAGCAACTAATGAATTTTTACCCATCAAGAGAGATTGTTGTTGTGATTTGGCAAGATTTTCAGCGATTTCGGCTGCTTTAAGTAGGTTTAAATCTTCAATTTCTAAAAGACGCTGCATAATCGAAGAAGAAGATGCTGAATCCCCGCTTCGTATCGCTTCTTTGGGCGTTTCTTTGTTGGAATTACCCGCTGCAACACTCAAGCCTCCTCGACTTTTCGAATTTCTTTTGCCTGGTTGTACACCTGTTGCCGCTCGGTCTCGCCGATGCGCTTTATCAATGCTGAAGTAAAACGGCTTCTGAAATCTGATATTATTGAACCTGCCCGTTCTCCTTGGAGAGCACCGGTGTTAGTCGTTTCACGAAGTCACAAGAAACGACTCGTCGTTGACTATTCTGTCACGGTCAATAGATATACTCAGTTAGATGCCTATCCTCTTCCTAAGATTGAGGAAATTGTAAATTTATTTGCTCAAGATCGGTTCTACAGCTGTCTTGATCTCCGTTCTGCTTACCATCAAGTTCCATTGCTGGATAACGAACGCCCGTATACCGCATTTGAAGCGTGTGGTAGACTTTATCAATACAAACGGCTTCCATTTGGCGTGACGAATGGCGTAGCTGCCTTCCAACGCGCCATTGATGATTTTATTCAAGACAATAAGTTGCATAAGGTATACTCGTACCTTGATGATATCACCGTTACCGGTGCTACGTTAGAGGAACACGATCTCAGCCTTCGTCGTCTTCTTGAAGCTGCTCGCAAAAACAACATTACTATAAATCAAGAAAAGTCCAGAATTAGAACAACTACTTTGGACTTTCTTGGACATTGTATTTCCTTCAATGAAATTCGACCTGACCCAAGTCGTTTGCAGCCTTTATTTGAGTTGTCACCTCCAGCTTCACCAAAGGAACTGAAAAGAGTACCAGGAATGTTCTCTTACTACGCTAAGTGGATTAAGAATTTTTCACGACGTGTAGCCACTCGCTTGAAATGCAAAAGACCTTTTGAAGTGGAAACAGACGCCTCTGAATTTGCTGTAGCTGCCGTCTTGTCGCAAAAGGGACGACCTGTGGCTTTCATGTGTCGTACACTTAACCGTTGCGAACGCAATTACCCCGATTTTGAAAAGGAAGCCTCTGCTATGATTGAAGCTGTAAGAAAGTGGTCGCATTTCTTTAAGGGTCGGCATTTCACTTTAATCACGGACCAAAAATCGGTCGCTTGCATGTTTGAACGAAGAAACCGGGGCAAGATTAAAAATGTTAAAATGATATCGTGGAGATTAGAGTTGGGCCAATATTCCTACGATATCCGCCACCGACCAGGTACGCTGAATATTGTTCCCGATGCGTTTACTCGAGTATGTGCGTCTTCAAAGTCTCTTCAAGATCTTTCTGCACTGCATGCATCACTTGGACACCCTGGATACGCCCGTATGTGTATCATTTTGTTAAATCTCACAATTTGCCTTATACTAGTGATGAAACTAAATCGGTTGGCAACAGATGTCGCGTGTGTGCCGAACTCAAGCCACGTTTCTACAAGCCTCAGGCAAGAGAACTGATTAAAGCTACCAAACCGTGGGAACGGATCAGTATGGACTTCAAAGGCCCAGTACCTGGTCAGAATCCTTATCTTCTAATCGTTGCAGATGAGTACAGTCGGTATCCTTTTGTTTTTCCTTGCAAGAGAATGACTTCGTCCACCGTTATCGGTTGCCTCTCCAACCTATTTTGCCTTTTTGGTTTTCCTGACTATATTCATAGCGACGGAGGAACTTCTTTTCTCAGCGAGGAAACGCGTCAATATTTACTCTCGCGTGGCATCGCTACTAGTCAATCCACGCCATATCACCCTGAAGGGAACAGTCAATGTGAAAAAAAAACTGTCTGGAAGCCGGTAAAACTTCTGCTTCGCAACCGCAATTTACCCGATAGCCGTTGGGAGGAAGTGTTATCTGATGCTCCACATGCCATGCGGACCCTACTGTGCACCGCCACTAACCAAACGCCTCACGAACGCTTTTTTTTGGTTTTTCCCGCCGAGTCCTGTCTGGTACCTCGATGCCCTCATAGCTGCTGAACCGTGGCACTGTACTTCTTCGTAGGTTTGTCCGCTCGAAAGGAGACCCGTTGTGTGCTCCTGTGACCTTGCTGGATACAAATCCATCGTACGCCCATGTGCGGCATTCCAACGGACGGGAAAGCACAGTCTCAACTTCTGACCTGGCCCCTTGTCCGAACTCTTCGAGCTCAGCAGAAGATGAGATATCTTCATCTGAAGACGACGTCGCTGTTGAAGTGGACAGTCCCGCGTCCCTTGAATCTACTGAATCGGCTGACTCACCACCTAATCTTTGTCGTTCTACCCGTGAACGAAAGTCACCTGCTCGTTATGGCGAATGGACTGTGTAGTATTGTGGTGATGTTTTGTGAACATTATTTTTGCCGAGGGTGAATGCAGCGAGCTACTAAGCAATTTACGCTCGTGAGCTCCGCTCTGTATTTTGTTCACTCTTTGCCTAAAGGGTTATTTGTATTCCTGCGCAGTTTAATTACATTCCTTAGTTCCGCTTAAAGTCTCTTGTTTTCGTGTTGCTTTCCTCAGTTGTAGTTTTGTGGTTTACTTTTTGTGTTATCTTCTATTTTACATTACAGGACTTATAGTGTCGATCTCTGTTGGTTAAAGCTAATAAACATTATTACGTTTATGTGGTCAATTTATGATAATTTTGATGCTGTGTTTGCAAATTAAATTGCCTATTTTGTTTCGTTGTAAAAAAACTAGATAAACCAGAGATTTTAAATTAATTTTAAAAACAGTTGTTGTTATGCTGTTCCAAAGAACCGAAAAAAACTAAAACCGATTTCCTTGTTTAAGTGATCTGTACAAACAAAACCCAAACAAACCTTCCTGCTGCCTTCCGTTCTATAATGCCGATAACCTATCGGTCGCTTTTGCACCATTGAGCTAGGTGTTATCACTCGACTGCGCTTTTTACCACCGCCCCCTTTTTTGTGTGTGTGTTTCGCCGCCCTTTTCGCTTTATAATAACTTGTGTTTGCAATTTATGTCATTAGCCTTATGAAGGTGTTTCGTATGGGACATCGAAACGTTGGCATATTAAAATAAAAACTGCCGGAACAGCTAAAATTTTACAAATAATGACAAATAACTTTTACATTTTACAAATAGCAGAAAATGTGTAAAAATTGTATTGCACTACTTAAAACTAATAATAAAATATACTTCCAGAAGTGACTAAATACAGTCTTCGCATATAAGATTATAAACCAAAACGTTAGAGAAAACTTTATTTAATTGATTGATACTTGTTTATATGTTCAGGATGGGCATATTATAACATTCGAGCTTGACGTTAAACAAATAGCAGTATAGGAAGGACTAAGTAATTTGTGTTGATAATAATTTTTTTTCAAGGCCGATTGTTCTCGCTAATAGCTGTTTGGTTCTATGTATTCCCTTTTATCTTTCTCCATCCGGTTCGATGCTACTTTTGTGGTTTGTCCAGTTACTTTTGTGGTTGTCCAGTTTGCATCTACAAAAACAGTTAAATATCATTGATTTGTGCGTTGGGCGTTTGAAAGCGATTTTTACAATTACTGAAATTTTAGTGGAAGCTTTCGAAGCGAACATTCTATTCCATTGCTGTTCGTTAATTGCTAAGAATGTAAGGGTGTAGATTCACCAGAAACGCCCATTAAAAGCCATTTTCTTTTTGACTTTATTCCCTAATTTGGTCGACTATTTCACATACTTTTTGTCTATATTAAGGCTTATCACTATTATGTGTTCTTCTTTACTCTATTCGACCCGTTTAAAGCCGAAACTAGTACCGAATTCCAACACGAGATTGCCATTTACATTTTTAAGGCCACAGGTACTACAGGGTTACTTGAAGGGGGACACGAGGCCAAAAAGTTACTTTTAGGGGACCACGGTCCACGAAAGGTTGGGAACCACTGGCCTATCGCATCTTAAAGTTGCATTGTTTGGACAATAGCCGAATGGCCGGTTAATTGGTCATGCGTTTAAAAGTGGCGAGCATTTGTCAAACCTGCTGCTATGCATCAGTGTTCAGTGAATTTTATTCCATTGTTGTTTATGGATCGCCTAGATTAGAATCAATATCGGCAGGGTAAAATGAATAAAAGATTTTATCCTTACAGCATTATCACATCTTCTGTAAGGTAAAACGCAAAAATATGAGATTTACAGTATGATTGGAGGAACAAAGTAAATTTGTTTGTATTGCATTTGTGTAGAATCCGACGCCAGATCAACGCTCTAAATTAGATAAATGCGATAACATCAGTTCATGTCAAAGCTTACATATAGCCAGGCTATTATGGAAGGCCTCCGGCGAAATGCTGAACTAAAGCAGAAACATTTGACCTGTCAGGCCAACGCTGTGTGTTAGCATTTTTTCTCACATGGCTCGTGTCTGCGTAATTGTGACGACACTACGTACTGACGTTACTTCACCGATGATCAAGTTATACGCATCGACGCACACAGTCATAGCCTCAGGCATTCTAGGCTTTGTGCTAATACGAGTCTGATGTTTTGTCTGAAAACTATCGGCATATTTGTAGGCAAGAAAAGAGTTTTATCTGCTGAATGATATTTTTAACAACAACAAACAGTTTTTTTAATGTTTTATGCAGAAACACTATGTAGCATTTAACTCGTTCCTGAATGGGTTCTTGGTGATTTTAAAATAAATTCATATGAAAACGTACAAAATCTGGAGATGGCAGCTGTACAACTAATTATTTTCTAAAGTTTTTCATGTATGCGCGACCACATGTCATGGTAGCCCAGTTGAAGGATTTTCAGTAGCATTGTAAAGTTAGTGAGCTATTGATTTTGTTCGTTTAAGAACTTGAGCGAGCATATCAGGTACGCATGAAAATGAAATTTTTGCACAGCTGACTGACATATTGCGAAGCCAGTTAGCTTATAGTTGCAGACAAAAAGTTTTCAAATGATGCAAGCGACGCAAGAATTATTATTGCACAAATCAAATATGGGTACTTGTAAATTGTTCTGATTCGTTTTAATTTGAAAAAAAACATTCAGATTCAGATTTTTGCCTTCAATTAAACTGTTTGTCCCAAACCACTTTGAATTATTGCACTACATTAAGTTTAACCTATTCTACTATAATTTTATGGATAAAAGTTAATAACCATAAATAAGCTGTTGCTGCCAGGCATAGTATCAAGTCTATAGAGCTCTTCTGGCAAAAGAGCTCTATAGAGTTAATAACCATGTTGCAATAACTTTTCTTTAATGGAATAAAATGTGTCATAGCCTTGACGTCGACCACTTACCGCGCAAGTAAGAACTAATATTTACGCGGAGATTAATTTATATCTGCTCCATTACCTTTATGTTTTATGTGATGGAATTAACGCTGCAAAAACGGTTTAGTAATTTTGCCAGTGGAATATTTCTGTTTGTCCCAGTTTGTGACCAATACAAATGACGTTTGTAATCGGACATGTTAGAAGAAAAATTGTTGCACAGTTGGCTCCCACATTGCGAAGCCAGTTAATATAGGTATTTAGCATGTTACTGCAGCCGAGAGTTAGACATCAAATAGTTAAACGCATGTGCTGTGTTTCTCTATTTTAATGCAATTTTAGGTGATAAGTATTGTAGCGCACACAAACTTTAGTTTTGCAAATCTGACTGCTTTACCTGAAGGCTAAAGGTGTTCGTTTTAATTTGGACTTTGTAATTATGTTAATCAGCGTTACGAATCATGAGATGTTCTTATTTGTTCAACGTAGCATTCTTGGCTGTGGAACATATCTCACACCAAAAAGAAATTCCATCGAGGTGATGTATGCGAAAAAATAATGTGGAAGTTTTAAAAACACATGATGAAGCACACCAATCAAAAAACCCATCGATGTGATGTTTGTGAGAAAACATTTAGCCTACGTGGAAATTTGAAAAGACACATAGTAAAACATACCAATGTGAAACCCCAACAGTGTGATGTTTGTGAAAAAGGATTTAGCCAAAGTGATAGTTTGAGAAGGCACATGTTGACACATACCAATGAGAAACCCCATCAATGTCTCATTTGCGAGAAAAGGTTCGGTCTTAGTGAACATTTGAAACAACACATGTTGACACACAACAGTGAGAAATCTCATCGATGTGATGTTTGTGAAAAAACATTCAGTCAACTTGGAACTTTAAAAACACACATGCTGACACACACAAAAGAGAAACTTCATCGGTGTGATGTTTGCGAAAAACGATTTAGCCGAGGTACAGATTTAAAATTTCACATGATTATTCACACCAATAGGAAACCACATCGATGTGCTATTTGTGGTAAAACATTTCGCCGCGTTGGAGATTTAAGAAGTCACATGTTGATACACACCAATGAGAAAGTTCATCGATGTGTTGTTTGTGAGAAAAGATTTACCTGGGCTGGAAATTTAAAAAGACACATGCTGACACACACAAAAGAGAAACGCCATCGATGTGTTGTTTGTGAAAAAAGATTTACCTGGGCTGGAAATTTAAAAAGACACATGTTGACACACCTAAAAAGAAACCCAGTTGATGCGATGTTTGTGGAAAAAGATTTAGTCGAGTTGGCTATTTAAACACACACACCAATGAGAAACCTCGTCGATGTGATGTTTGTGAAAAAACTTTTGTCCAGATTGGAAAATTGAAAAACCACATGTTCACTCACACCAAAAAGTAGCCTTATCATTGTGATGTATGTGTGAAAAACATTGCCCTGATTGGAAATTGTTGATTCAAACCAATGAGAAACATGTTGACTCAAACCAATGAGAAAACACAATTTAATGTTGGTGAAAGAGGCTATTGTGGAAATTTTTGAAGATACGTGTCGACACACACTAAAGAGAAACGCCATCGATGTGATGTTCGTGGGAAAAATATTTGTCCAGATTTAAACATTAAAAATCCACATGTTCACTCAGACCAAAGAGAAAACCCATCATTGTGATGTTTGTGAAAAAAAATTGTCCTAAGCGGTTGTAGGTACGAGATGAAGTACCCGGCCGGCGTCACGCGCGATTGTCATGACAACGTGTTTGTCTGTGATGCGGGAAATCACGGAGTTTTGCAGTTTAATTCTGATTGCGAGTTAACCAAGCGTGACCACGAGCTACGGCGACCCCCAGCGAAGTTTCCGAAACTTTCGTAAAAAAACATGTTTTTTGTTTTTCGCCCAAAGTGTTATTGAGTTTGCTTTTACATTCCTTAGTTCCGCTTAAAGTCTCTCTTTTTCTTGTTGCTTTCGTCAGTTGCAGTTTTCGCGTTTATTTGACATTTCGTGTTAACTTCTATTTTACATTACAGGACTTTTGTGTCGACCTCTGTTGTTTAAAGCTAATAAACATTATTACGTTTATGTAGTCAATTACTGCAGTTACAAACCCAATTACCAGAAAAAAACGCTTCTTTATTCTTAAGTGTTCAAACCAACAAAGGTCCTTTTGAAAAACAAACGCAAGATTAGCAAGAAATCGTTCCAGAAGAGTTGAAGACGTCTCTTGTTTGCTCACATTGCAGATATATGCCATTCCTTACGATAACGCTCAAGCCAAGATGAAGGGACTTTGACCGCCACCACGCACAGTGCTGCTGAACAAAAGCGTCGCACCAGACGGGCATTTGCCTTTTAACATAGTTGACCCAGAAACTTTGTTCCGAATATTTCTCAAAGCGATGACTTGACCAGCTCTTATCGAATATTCTTTGGTGGATTTTTTATGATATGTATTATTTTGATTCACTCTAACATTCAGCAATGACATGTTTCTAGTAACAATGGTATAGTATGACTGTCTATAAAACTAAAAAAATGATACAACGTACATTTTTGAATGCGGAATTTGTATACTGTGTCCGATTCGCATGAGCATCAAGCACCGGTTTATTTTAAAAAATATACAAGGAGGGTACGGGTACCACATAGGTCAAATTCATTTTTGTAAACGAATATTTTGGGGTCTCGATTGGTTGATGCTTATGATATTTGGGTTCTATTTATACATTCAAAAATACTTCATTTAAACATGAAGGACACCAATATAATGCAACATTTAGCTATGAGATGTTTTAAAGCTTTTTAGTCAAAATAAGTCATAAAATATGCGTCTACATGAATATAGTGCTTAAAAAGCAGGTAACATTTTGACAGAAGAAGTGGCGACTGTTGTGCACTCACCCGTAACTAAAAGAAAAACAGATGCACAGTCCACAAGATTGCAAGTACGAGTGTTGGACACCCATCTCATTCGTGTGGGCAACAGTGTAGTAATGCATATAGTCATTTGATTGTCAGCCATGCAAGCAGAAAACATATTTCATGACACAGAGGTTTGTCTTTGCTTCAGAGCGGGGTAGTAATAATTCATTGAAGAATTCAGGGTGTTATATAGATTTTTTAGGTTTATATCAAGACAATAATGCCGCGGTGTATGTAAATTTGATACTTCACGTTAAACTCAGTATATTTGTGTAACATATGAGGCGTGTGTTAGTTTACAATTACTTTATGGTAACGCGACAAAAAGAAAAACCAATGGGACGTTTGCTGCAGGTCCCATTTATTGTTCGTCTGTTTCTATTAAATGTAGTCTTAAATTTTTTTACAACGAGCAAAAAAATATTATTAAATAAAAATTACTCTACTCTTTGTGTATGTTAAGAAGAGGTGAGATTGCTTCGGCTTGTTGTTTGTTTGTTTGAAACAACAATTTTAGTGAAAACATAATTTTAGTAATAATTGATATTTCGTAATTCCTGTTCAGCAATTCAACAAAGACGTCAATGATCATGTGATTTTAATTTTAGGCGAGAAGTGTTTAATGCACAAGTTTTTGAACGTACAAGTTTCATGAACGCACAAGTTTTAAAATCTGTGATGGCGTTTTTTGAAGCGCTGACCACAGAAAAGTATTGGGAGTTTGTAAAACCACTCTTCGCATTATGTTTTTTGCTTTCAAAAGTGATTACATGTTTAAGAAAAATATTGTTACGTATTGCATTGAACTTTTTGTTTTCCTTCAAAAATATTTTGCTAAGTCACGTGCCACCAGATTGGAAATTTCCCCTTGTAATCCGCGCAAATTTAGTCTTTTACGTGTAATCCGCGCAAAAAAATGTTGTCCGCGCAACTTAGCACAGCTTACGTAGGCAACCATAATAAACTTTTTTTAAAATTTTATATTTTCGTTTTACAATGAAGTGCTATGTCGTCACAAGCCTTACTTCGCGAACAATCCACGTAAATCAGTCAAGCACATCGAAACTTACCGATCGTCACGCTTGAAATAACATTTCTATTTTGCTAACGCAGTCGTTAAAAGTACATTTATCTGTATTTTTAGTACATAGTTTGACTAATAAAGTGACTGTCGGCTGGGCATGTTACATAAAACAATGTTTTCTGTATGACAAATAATTGAAAACAGTTAAGAGCAGTTTGGCAATCCAAAACTATCCTCATAAAACAAATCAGCAAAATGTTTGAATCGTTATGAAAAAGAAAAATTGTTGAATCTAGCAGAATAGCTGCGTGCGCAATAGAACAAAAGTGAAGATTCGTCGTGTTTATTGCTTTATTTAGTTGTTCTTTTTTTCGGCTGCATAGTCCTGCAGTCGTTACATACAAATTGCGTTAATCGTTAAATCCACCTGTCAATCAAAAGTCTATCGATCCGCGCAGAAAATTGTAATTCCGCGCAACAATCCGCGCAATTATTTTGACGAAAAAAATATCCTCCGCGCAAAAACAAAACTTTCCAATCTGGACGTGCCATACAGGCCGAATGTCAAAATCCCGACAGACAAAAATTAAAATAACGATAGGTAAATATTAAATTCCGATAATCACTGGAATCCAATCGACGATGATTGATATTCCGATATTAGCGAGTTAAACACCACCCACCAACGAACGAGTTAGTTTACTAGCTAAATGAATCTTGTCAGTTCCCAATCTTTTAAAATCACACTGGTTTTATAGACTTTTCTTTGTACATCCGGTAAATTTGTGCAAGTCATCTCGCTACAATCGAGACAGGGCCTCAGAGTATGTATCGTCGGAGAGACGGGCAGGTTTCACGACGCGCCTGAAGGAACAGCAAAGATACGTAACAAAGGGATGTCAGGAAATCGGCCATGTTGCTGTAATTGCACAGGGACAGGGTACAGAAAATGCTGGTTTTTAGAATCTGAAACTCACGCGCCAAACGATAAACATAAAAACAAATGTTCTAATGCCGATCAGCTATCGGTCGCTTTTACACCCCATAAACACGGAATTTATCTACGTTATCGCCGTTTTTTTCCTTGTTTTTCACCCTCTTGGTGTTATAACAACGACTGTGTTGGGTAGCTGACATTAACCTCTTGTAGGACGTCAACACGTCTGATGACTTGTATTTATTCTATTTGAATAAGGTGACATAACTAAGTAAGGTAATTGGATTGAAAATGAATATGAGTGAGATTTTGTTACCTGGAAGTACTGAGAGTTTACAAACTTCCTCACATCAGATGTTTTCTACCACACAAAAGTCTGAAGAAAGTATTCACAGTGGGGTTGAAAACAGTCATCTACCTATTCCAATTCTCAAAAAAGAAACAAAATTAAATAAACTGAAGAACTTTGGGTCAAAAGTCATCTTAGGAAGAAACAAGGTGGAACCTTTATTTTATGAAAATCGGCCAACATCAGCACCAGTTTCCTCATCAGTTGGTGGATTTACTCTGCAAAATAGCCCGAAAACGGCTATAGATGAACTTCGTCATCAGCAATTTTATCACAAACTAAAAAAAACCTCCCCTGTTCAATCCACCAACAAGCCTAAGGAGCAATCAGCACTGATTAAAGAAAAAGAGCCTGACTTGACACAAACTGATGTGTTTCATGAAACAGCATATATTCCATATGAGTATGCTCATGCCATGATTAGTAGAATTGTTGATGATATGAAAAGCATGAAACTGAATCATCTCTCAATTGTTGCTAAAATTGAAAATCAGTACCAATCGATTGAAAATGAAACTCAGACCCAGTTTGAGACATTTCTTCATACATTCATCATCATCATCATCATTTTATTTTCAGTTGCGTACGCGGTTATTGCATGCAAATAAAATATAATAGGCAAGCAACTGGTGGATGGCGAAGGGACCATATAGGTCATCGAGTCAGCCACCCGTGTACAGAAATAATGATAAATAGGCAAAAAGGAAAAAAGATAGTCACACAGCAGGAGTCTTTTGATAATTAAAACTAGAGCAGTGTGCACAGTTTACAGTAATGCAAATGATGTACTGTATTGGTCTTGTAAATGTTATCATACATTACACGTGGTTGCTAGGGAACTGGCGGGAGGAATACAAGCGAAAGGTACACAGCATTGGAAAGTAACGTGAAAAATAATGCGGATAAGAAGTATGGCACACATGTAAAAACTTACCAGGTCAGATACATATCCAAAAGGCTTTTTTTGTATAATTTGCTAAACAAGCGAAGAGGGTTGTTTTTTATGTAATGAGGAATGGAATTCCATAATTTTGGGCCTTGGTAAATAGATGCTGTCTGGGATTTTGTTGAGGACATTCGTTTGATGAAAAAGTGGTTAGTGGCAGACTGACGTGTTATATGATTATGAATTGAACTAATGGTGTAGACAGGAGGCAGTAGCTTATTGTGAACTTTGAACATAAATTTTTCTAGTTCAAAATTGTACATGTCAGGAATTTTAAGAATTTGACTTTTCGAATATACATGATTTAAGTTTTCTCTGTATGATACGTTTGCTAAATTTCGGACAGCCTTATTGTGAAGAACATTTAGATGATGTAGAGTTTGGGATGTAGCCGTGCCCCAGCTCAGAATGCCATAAGTCAAATGACTTGCGACAAGAGCTGAATAAACAGGCTTTAATGAAGTTGATGGCAAATATTTTTTAAGCGTAAATAGCATACCTGACCCGGAGGCTAGCTTTTTTGCAAGTTATGCAACATGTTGTTTCCAAGAGAGTTTGTCATCTATGATCATTCCGAGGTATTTAGTATGGGACACTTGGTTTAGTTTCTGTTGACCACAACTTACGCTAAAGCATTTTTGTGAGATTGATTTTTGAGGGAAAATTATAAAATTAGTTTTTAAAGTATTAATGGTAAGCTTGTTTGAAGACATCCATTGGCTTATTTTGTTTAGTTGCTGGTTTACTTCAACCTCTAATATTTGGACGTTTTTGTTGGACATGAAGAGAGCTGTGTCATCCGCAAATAAGTTTGTTTTGAAGTTGGTAATGGAAGGTAAGTCATTTATATAAATGAGAAATAGAATTGGAGAAAGAACTGAGCCCTGCGGGACGCCACAAACAATGTCCTGATATTGAGACTGTGTTGAATTTAACATTACAAATTGTTTACGACCGGTCAAAAACGAAGTGAGAAGTTTCAATGGAATGCCTCTAATTCCATGTTTTTCAAGCTTACCAAGAAGAATTTGGTGGTCAACGGTGTCAAATGCTTTTTTGAGATCCAGAAATATTGCACATGTTGTCTTCTTTACACTATTTTGCATTAAAAGGTAGTCGTATAATTCTAGAAGCGAAAGTGTTGTTGAGAAACTTGTTCTAAACCCAGCTTGATTATCTGTGATGATATTGAATTTATTTAGGTAAGAATTTAGATTTTTTTTCAAAAGTTTTTCAAATATCTTCGAGAAATGTGGAAGGATTGATATTGGTATGTAATTGCAGAAAAGTTGATGGTCCCCACTTTTGAAAATTGGAATCACTTTAGCAATTTTCATGTCATCTGGAAATACACCTGTACTTATACAAAGGTTGTAGATTTCAGTAAGGTATGCAGATATTATTGGACAACTAACTTTGATTAAATTTAAGGGAATGTCGAAGGTGTCTTTAGAGGAGTTATTTTTAAGATTGTTTATTGTGCTTTCCATCTCATAGTTATCAATAAGGTGTAGGTACATGGAATGATTGAAGGTGCTGGTGATATATTTTAGAGGTGAATGATTTGATGCTGGAATGGATTGAGCAAGCTTCAGACCAATTGTGGAAAAGTACTTGTTGAAGTTGTTGGCAACTGTTAGGGGATGAGAAGTTGTGGTGGGATCGGAATTTGATGTTTTCATGGAAGAGATGGGTGGGGATGATTTCCTTTTGTTTAGTATATCCCCAATTACCTTCCACATCTTTTTTGGGTTGCCAGAGTTACTTTGTAAAATACTTGCATAGTAGTTGATTTTGGCGTTCTTTTTTATATGAGTTAATGTGTTATTGTATTTTTTGTATTTATTATATGCCGCAATGGTCCGTTTTTTAATAGCTTTGCGGTATAGTTTGTTTTTAGTTTTTATGGACTTTATAATGCTGTTTGTAATCCAAGGCTTTTTGTAGAATTTTTGATGAGATCTAGAGAGTTTAACAAGAGGAGCATGTTTATACAGGACTGATATGAAGATGTCATTAAATTCGGAGAATAACTTGTTGGGATTATCGAGGTAGGAGCTGATATGATTAGACAATTTTAAATCTAAATCTGCTAAAAACTGACTTTTATCTATTAAATTAAATTTACGTATCCAGACTTGGGTCTGGGTGTGTGATTTGTGTCCTTTTAGAAGCATAAATGTTGGTAAGTGATCGCTGATGTCAAACGTTATAGTGCCTGCTAGGGAGAGTGCAGGGTTGCTGTTCGTGTATATATGATCAAGAAGGGATGGTTGTTGATTGGGCATAAATCTGGTCGGAGTGTCAATTAGGGAATGATTTCCAGATGCTTGTAAGCTTTGAATGTAGTTATGTGTAAGAGGGGTGTTGTTAAGTAGGTTAATATTAAAATCTCCACAAATGTAATATGTTTCTTTGTTTGTGTTCATTTTATCAATGGCTGTAGTCATTGAATTTTGAAATTGCAGAATATTGTGGGATGGATGAGAGTAAATGACGCCTATTATGACATGTTTGGATTTATTAGCCTGGATTTCTACCCATAAATCTTCTGTATTTGGATGGTGCAATTGAAGGTCAGAACGTGGATTAAATGGGACTGAATCATTGATGTAAAGGCCAACACCACCAGCATGAGTGGAAGAGTCAGTTGCAAGGAAGTTGTAGCCAGGCATGTTAATTAGGTTATGTTTGTTTACTGTGAGCTTTGTTTCCGAAATGGCTATAATGTCCGGTTTGCAGTTAATGGTATGAATTAGCTCAATTACTTTTCCCAAGTTCTTGTGCAGGCTTCTTGTGTTAAGATGTACTAGGGATAACTGGTTTGATCCTATTAACAGGTGTTTGAATTCTGCTGGACTGTATTGCTGACTGTGGGCTACTGAGGAAAATGTATCATTGTCCAAATGACTCACCATTGGAAGTAGTTGGAATGTTTTGTTCTAATGATAAACACTGGAAATAAGTGCCATTTATGTGGGGAGTAGCTAAATCCCAAGGCATGGGAAGGCAGACAAGTTATGGAAGGAGGTAAGCTTTTTGTTGAGTTTGTTTGAACAAACCTTTGGCTGATTAAAGAATATGGGCTAGTGTAAACATAGGTGTATATTATATCCACAGTATAGGTAGGCAAAGGAAATAAGTTAGTAATTAAAGAACACATTATGTAAAGCATAAAAATAAATAAACATACTGATATTGATTCTTTATGTACTTTCAGGGATGATGATGTTGTGTGTGATAAGATCCTTTTCACTGTGGATGCTGATGGTAGGGCTTGTTTCATTTTTCCTGAGTAGAATTGTTCCATTTCTAGTCCATAACATTACATTACAAGCAAAGCATCAGTCAAAAATTGATTCTTTTCACCATGTGATTAGTATTTTAAAGTCACGATTAGTTTCCCCAAGTCAAAGTTGATGGCCTGAAGTTGAAAAATAAACAGCTATTACAAGAAAAAACATCATCTTTGAAAGCTAAAAAAGAAGCAGCCCAAAAATTTTTTTTCATGCCACTTGTAAATGATAAAAAAGAGGTACCTGGGGTTGTGGAAGAAACTGATGAACAAGGGGAAAAGATTGCTGATGACTTACAACAAACAGAAAAGTTATTACAACCAATCGCAGAGCAAAATGATGAAGCTGATGCAATCGTCAAACCTTTGAAAACAAATGCATCTGGAAAAATATTACCAGGTGACTTCACTGCACACCAAAAGGACCAGTCAGGTTTAGATGAGCAATTTGAAGCTCTGAAACCCATGGACGAAGTTAACAGACAAGTGGATATTGTTGAGGACACGATAGATGTTGATTCTATACTTAAATCTGATGATGTAACACAGTTTCTAGATGAAACAGAAGATGACATCATGAAACCATCATCAGAAGATTCAAATTATGATTCAGAGAAAACTTCAGAGGGTTTTATATCTATGAAAACAGCGGTTGCTGCTGTTGCACTAATGATTGGCGGAGATTACGAATCTGCAGCAGCGGCTAACTTATCAGAAAAAGATGTCTCGAATGTTAAAATGAAAAGACCCAAAACAGCAGAAAAACGTGGGGTAGACCAGCAACTGCAAAAAAGTCGCAAAATGCTGGTCGAGTTAAAGAAACAGAACGATGCATATTCCAAACAAATACAGTATCTCGAACGGCAAATTAACTCTGTTGGTCCAATAACAGGAAGTTCGGCTGGTGGTGTTGACAAAGACAAAAAGAGAAAGGAAAAGCAAGTTAAGGATTTGGAAAAAAAGCTTGAGTTCGAAATCAAAAAGCTGGAAAAAATGAAAATGTCCAACACTGATTTACAAGGCAACTTACAAGCATCCTCTAAGGCAGTGGTTCTTAACCTTTTTTCCTTGTTGCACCCCTTTCAAATCACCAACCAATTTTCGCACCCCCTTCTGTAAGTGCTTAAATAACAAACACAATGTAATTTAATTTTTACTCAAGTAACTGATAGCACAGTAACACAATACCAAAGAAAAGAAATTGCAAAGGAAAGAACGAAATTACAGTAATACATTTTTGTGTCTCAGTGACTCTTTTGTTGTTGCTTCCCATTTATAATGAAATCAAATCTTGGAGTCTTGGTACAAAGTGCTACTCGCATGTCGTGCTGTGGGTCCAAACGATTTCTGTTTTTTGTTTTAATGTGAAGCATGCAAGAAAATCCTGTTTCAGACAAATAACTTGTTGCGAAAGGCACCAACACAGTAAGAGCCTTTTTTGCTAAAGCATGATATGTTTCTAATTGAGAGGCCCAAAAGTGCTCCAGGCTATTATCGGAAAAATCCATTTGAATGGCAGTATTGCTTCTCATGTCAATGAGATCTTCAATAAATTCGCTATTGTCATCAATATTTTCCAAATTCAGCTTGAAATGATGACGGATCCAGTAGTCACAGGTTTGTAACTCTCCACACGAGAAGTAGCCATCAAACGCAGTACTAAGCGTTTGCAAATGTTCAGCAATTGTTGAAAGAAGGTCTGGATGCAAGGAATCACTTTCCTGCAGTGTTTCTTGAAGGGAAGGAAAATTTACCAAGTTTCCTTTCTTTACTCGTCTAATCCACAGCTGAAGCTTTTCTTTAAATGCAGACAGCTTCTCACATGCATGAATTACGCTGATTCCCTGTCCCTGTAAAGAGCGGTTGAGCTCATTAAGTGCTGTGAAAACATCAGCCAAATAAGCAAGGTTTTGAATAAATTTAGGTTCTTGAAAATATTTAGCCATTTCATTTCCTACTTTGCAGAGGAACTCCTTAATTTCATCTCGCAATTCAAACAGACGAGTCAGCACACGACCACGCGACAGCCACCTTACTTCGGTGTGAAATAAAAGCACGGTATGTTCCTTACCCAACTCCTCACAAAACAATTGAAACAGTCGGTGATTCAGTGCACGCCCACGAATCGTGTTCACAACCTTCACGCAAATTCGCAAAGCATTGTTTAGTTCCATGGGCAATGTTTTTGATGCAAGAGCGTGCCGATGAAGAAAGCAATGGGTAATTTTCAGGTTGGGAATTTCTTTTTTTAGTAATGCACCAAATCCTGATCGGTTGCCCAACAAATACGTCTTTGGCTCGCGATGTAGTTTTCAATGGTTGACAAAACAAAAAGCTCTCTTCAATTTCCTTGTTTTTCACATATCGGACTACCCCTATTAGCTGACTACAGTTTGACACGTCAGTGGATTCATCAACCTGCAGTGAAATCTTTACTGGACTCGCTTTTATGTCAGCAACAACCTGCTCCAGGATATCTTTACTCATATCAATGATTCGATTGTGGATAACATCATTAGATAAAGATACTTGCTGCAGCTTTTTTGCAGCTTCCTTCCCAAGAACAATATCTGCCATTTTAAGAATACATGGCTTGATCAATTCTTCCCAAACCGTATGGGGCTTCTTTGACTTAGCAATTTGGTATGCAGCTTCATAAGAAGCTCTCAATAAGGGTTTCTCTGATGGTGAAAATCCATACATAGGTAATGTTCCGGCGCGATCAAATCTAGCTCTCTTGCTTTGCAATGTCGCGATGTCATTTCCTGCATTCCTCCCACCATGTCTGTTCTTGCAATGTTCATCAAGTTTCGATGGCTTCAAGTTTGCATTTGAGAACATAGTGCCGCACAGGACACACTGCGGACGTTGTGTACCATCTTTTTCGGTGATAAATGTAAAGCCATACTGAACATAGGCATCATTCCACTTTCGCTTTTTGGACATGTTGAAAACAAAGTTTGGTAATATTAACGTTTGGTCCAAATCAAAAATTCTAACCAGCCCTTTTTAAAAATTAAGTCTGCAACATATAAAATAGGCAGTCTTGTACGCGTCACTGAAATAAATTGCTGAAGTTAAACTTAAAACTGTGCTTTAACTGTCATTGCAACATGCCGACCGTTGGAGCAGTTTCGCGTTTTTCTCTCGACAACTGAACCTATCACACCACAGTAC
This sequence comes from Phallusia mammillata, assembly GCF_965637545.1. Taxonomy (NCBI): domain Eukaryota; kingdom Metazoa; phylum Chordata; class Ascidiacea; order Phlebobranchia; family Ascidiidae; genus Phallusia; species Phallusia mammillata. Next base: position 12,623,297 of record NC_137254.1, on the reverse strand, counting down.
GGACTATAGACAACACTTCCGTTATTTATACACAAGCCTGTCAAGACATACTTTCGCATTCATTTTTACCTCATCAACACAAAAAAGTTGCGTTTGCTACAGCTTGATTAGCAGCAAGAAACTCACATAAACAAAGGACAATTGATCTCGTCTGTGACGTTACAGAGAAAATGCAACAATCACCAAGTTGAAAATCAAAACGTCAAACCAAATTTAACTCAGATATCCTGACTGGAGATTTCCGATGAAGAGAAATAATTGGCTAAATAGATGATCAACTTGTGAGTGTCAACAAAGAGTTGACGCCATTACTGTTTTAACGTACAACACTGATGATGGGTTTTTGTATTTATATAGAATAGACCTAACCAACCTTACTGATTCAGCATCCCCGCACCCCCTTGGAACAGTTCTCGCACCCCTTGGGGGTGCGTGCACCCCAGGTTAAGAACCCCTGCTCTAAGGAATTGGCTGACCTGAAAAAAAAACTTACAGCCCAAGAGCAGGAATGTGCACATCTTCGCGAATCTGCTGGTGCTGGAGTGGTGGCACTACAGCAGGTGCCCGTATTACAAAGCGAATTCAAAGATTTGACAAATATGAACAAAGTCCTGACAGAAAACTATAACTCCGAAAGAATCTTAAGAAAAAAGTACCACAACATGGTTGAAGACATGAAAGGAAAAATTCGCGTGTATTGCCGTGTACGTCCGTTGAGTTCCACTGAAAAGCAAAACAAAAGCGCTGTGTTTTCCCCTGATGATTACACGGTAACAGTCGAGCAAGCCCGGGGAGATCTGAAAGAGTTTCAATTTGATCAAATATTTCCAGAGTCGAATAGTCAACAAGACATTTTCGAGGACACAAACAGTCTGGTCCAGTCAGCGGTCGACGGATACAACGTGTGTATATTTGCATACGGGGAAACGGGCTCTGGAAAAACGTACACCATGATTGGCGACAAGGAACAAAAAAATCTTGGTATTGCTCCTCGAGCATTCAGAAGAATTTTTGATCTGATAAAAGCGAACCAACAGAAGTTTAATTTTCAGATTTCCTGCTACATGCTTGAATTGTACAACGAAAAACTGATAGATCTCTTGGGTAAAAGTCAAAAGTCCGACTGGACATAAAAAAAGACAAGGGGATGGTATTTGTCCAAGGATGCAGTTGAAACAGCTGAATCTGCCGATGGTTTATACGAAATTTTTTCGAAAGGATCTGAAAGTCGTCATATTGCTTCGACAAACATGAACAGTGCAAGCTCTAGATCCCATCTTGTCATCGGAGTTGTAATCGAAAGTACAAACTTGGCAACTGGAGCTGTAACACGTGGAAAGTTGAGCTTGGTTGATTTGGCCGGGAGAGAACGTGTAGGTAAAACCGGAGCCACTGCCACTCAGCTTAAAGAGGCAAATTCTATCAACAAATCTCTCTCAGCTTTGGGAGACGTGATTTCTGCCTTGTCGAGTGAACAAGGGTTTATTCCCTACAGAAACAACAAACTTACCATGCTGATGCAGGATTCCCTCGGTGGAAACGCAAAGACACTTATGTTTGTGAACGTTTCACCTGCTGACTACAATTGTGCGGAGAGCGCAATTTCCCTGACTTACGCATCGCGAGTAAAACTAATTACCAATGATGCCAGCAAAAATGCCGAAACGCGTGAGGTTGTCAGACTGAAACAAATTATTGCCAAACTGAAAGCTGGAGAGTCGGTTGATGATGTCGACAGTTAAATCTGTGCCAATGCATCATTTTCAAAGTTTTTATCTGTGTACAGCCATATATAACACTGCAGTTGTTTTTTTAGGTTTTTTGCTCTCTCACTTGCAGTCACACCGCGTAGTTATTACTGTGCTTGTGTACAATTTAGACCATTCTAAAGCTAGACTCAAGGAAGATTTCTACGCTGTTATATTTGTCAACGCACAAACGTGTCATTCATTTCATTCTTCAACAAAATGTGTTGAACTTTTTGAAAACAATATATTTGAAGAGGTTACACCATATCACTGAATTACTCAATTTTTCAAAAAGTTGTTGTATTTAATATTTGAGTTGTTTTACAAATCTCCTATTTCTTGCAAGGTCTGGTCCATGTCTTCACAAATTGCTTTGATCTTGCACTTTTCCGAATAAAGACAATCTGCGATTTTAGACAAAAAAAAAACTTGTACTTACTTGCCGGATTCTATTTGAATAAGAAAATATGTATTTTTGCTTCAAGGTTATGTGAACTGATTGTTACCTAAAAGAAAATATTATGGAAAAGTACGAAAAAGTGAAGGTTGTTGGAAAGGGAGCAAAATATCTAGGGGGTGCTGCAACTCCGCAGCCCCCTCGCACGAGCCGCCCCTGGTAGAGCTACTGACACAGGACCTCACAACACACCGGTTTGGGAATTTTTGAATCAGCAATTATTGTCACCGTAAACGCCTGTGGAAATTCCAAAACCGGCGTGTTGTGAGTTCGGAAGAGCTACTATACCATAACTCACTTTCGATAGGTGGCGCAGGAGCTAAATTATTTATTTAGCGGCTAAATGGGGGTAGGGTGGGGAAGTAAGGTTTTGAAATTTTACATTAATAAGTAAATGTTTGGGTTAGTTTCATTGAATTTTTGATGATAATACCTAACCCCAACAGCCCTAACCGTAGGCATATTTTGAGATATACCGTTTTCAATCCGATCTGCTTACCATTGAGTTCTTTTGCTGGATAACGAACGCCCGTATTGTGTATTTGAAGCGCGTGGTAGACTTTATCCAAAACATTACATCACAACAGCACCTGACCAAACATTATTTTTACCGAGGGAGAATGCAGCGAACTATACTATGCAATTTACTCTCGTGGGCTCCTCTCTGTACTTTGCTCACTCTTTGCCTTAAGGGTTATTTGTATTCCTGCGTAGTTTAATTACATTCCTTAGTTCCGCTTAAAGTCTCTCTTTTTCTTGTTGCTTTCGTCAGTTGCAGTTTTCGCGTTTACTTGACATTTTGTGTTAACTTCTATGTTTCGTTACAGGAATTTTGTGTCGATCTCTGTTGTTTAACGTTGATGTAGTCAATTACTGCAATTTAAACAACAGAAGATATCCGACGGACAAGCTGCTTCTACGCCCGAACACTTTGACGATAGAACCTGAAGCTCCTAATGCTAACAGACACTACGCATTGGCTTCGCACTGTTACAGATTATATCGACCATCCCTCTGAAGGCGAAAACACCGTTACTGCCGCTCACAAGAAACTAATTGTTATGAACTGTTTATCACCTGATGCTTTTTCTTATGTAGAAGATGCCGATTCTTTTGAAGATATCGTCGTGGCACTAAAGCGAATATACGTAAAAAAGAAGAACAACGTATTTGCTAGATATCTACTTGTGAGTCGCATTCAAAATTCCGATGAATCAATATCTGAATATTTACGCGAACTGAAAACTCTTGCCAAAGATTGCACCTTTCTTTCTGTGACTGCTGATCAATACAAAGTCGACTTAACGCGAGAAGCCTTCATTAATGGTCTTTCTTCCTCTTCGATTAGGCAGCGTCTTTTAGAAATTGAAGATTTGAACCTACTTAAAGCCACCGTAATCGCTGAAAATCTTGCCAAATCACAACAACAATCTCTCTTGATGGGTAAAAATTTATTAGTTGTTTCGGCACCCTCGGAAAGCGCCGCCGGCAGTACTGAAAGCGCCGCTAGTTCATTTGCTCAGTTGTACCACGATGTGCCTCTGGCCACTGCTCGACGTACAAATCGACCCCGGGCAAAGTCTTGTTATTTCTGCGGCGGTGCAATGCATCGCAGCTGATCTGCTTGCCCGTCTCTTAAAGCTGTGTGTTAGTACTGCGGGAAAAGAGGACGACATTTCTCCCAGATTTTTTGAAGGAGCCCCTCTTCTAATCAAAGCAGCTCTCGTTTCCGCCCCACCTCAGCTGTGTGTTTCTCTGCACGATGCTATATTTCAAACGCTTTCAAATCTCACTCTCTCGCTGGGGCTCCCCTAAGTCTGGGACCCGCTCTCGCAGACGGCTCGTTGGAGTCTAGACCAGTGAAAATCTTGATTGATTCTGGTGCCTCCGGTAACTTTATCAGCAAGCAGGTAGCTCAGTCACTTTACTTACAGACATCCGGCCCTCATACGCACATTACCATGGCTTCTTCTTGTTATCTATGGCAATCTCTGGCTCTACATCGGCTACAATCTCTTTACTTGGCCGTTCGTATTCGCTGACTTTCGGTATTTTAAAGCATGGGTCGGCAACCTTTTTTCTACTGCGGATCGTATTTGAAACTGAAATTTTATCGCGGACCGGCCTTCAAAAACCTACAAATATTTAGCAATGAAAACGCCTAAATTAGATAATATCATCCCCGGGATACATGAGCAAAGTGTTTTGAAGCATTTACCCTGAAAAAGTATACAGCCCGGTAACGAACTCGTCGCGGACCGGCGGGTGCCGACCACTGTTTTAAAGGACCTTTGAGCCGATGTCATTTTTGGGCAAGATTTTCTCGAGAGACATCAAGAAGTGACTTGTTGTATGGGAGGCACTGAACCCCCGCTTCGCATCGCGTCTCTGGGCGTTTCTTTGATTGACTTACCCGCCGCAACACTCAAGCCTCCTCGACTTTTCGAATTTCTTTTGCCTGGTTGCACCCCTATTGCCGCTAGCTATACTAAGCAATTTACTCTCGTGGGCTCCTCTCTGTACTTTGCTCACTCTTTGCCTTAAGGGTTATTTGTACTCCTGCGAGGTTTAATTACATTCCTTAGTTCCGCTTAAAGTCTCTCTTTTTCTTGTTGCTTTCGTCAGTTGCAGTTTTCGCGTTTATTTGACATTTCGTGTTAACTTCTATTTTACAATGCAGGAGTTTTGTGTCGATCTCTGTTGTTTAAAGGTAATAAACATTATTACGTTTATGTAGTCAATTACTGCAGTTACAAACCCAATTACCAGAAAAAAACGCTTCTTTATTCCTAAGTGTTCAAACCAACAAAGGTCCTTTTGAAAAACAAACGCAAGATTTGCAAGAAATCGTTCCAGAAGAGTTGAAGACGTCTCTTGTTTGCTCACATTGCAGATATATGCCATTCCTTACGATAACGCTCGAGCCAAGATGAAGGGACTTTGACCGCCACCACGCACAGTGTTGCTGAACAAAAGCGTCGCACCAGACGGGCATTTGCCTTTTAACATAGTTGAGAAACTCTGTTCCGAATATTTCTCAAGGCGATGACTTGACCAGCTCGTATCGAATATTCTTTGGTGGATTTTTTATGATATGTATTATTTTGATTCACTCTAACATTCAGCAATGACATGTTTCTAGTAACAATGGTATAGTATGACTGTCTGTAAAACTAAAAAATTGATACAACGTACATTTTTGAATGCGGAATTTGTATACTGTGTCCGATTCGCATGAGCATCAAGCACCGGTTTATTTTAAAGATATACAAGGAGGGTACGGGTACCACATAGGTCAAATTCATTTTTGTAAACGAATATTTTGGTGTCTCGATTGGTTGATGCTTATGAAGGACACCAATATAATGCAACATTCGTAATTCCTGTTCAGCAATTTAACAAAGACGTCAATGATCATGTGATTTTAATTTTAGGCGAGAAGTGTTTAATGCACAAGTTTTGAACGTACAAGTTTCATGAACGCACAAGTTTTTGAAACCTGTGATGGCTCTTTGCGTTTTTTGAAGCGCTGACCACAGAAAAGTATTGGGAGTTTGTAAAACCACTCTTCGCATTATGTTTTTTGCTTTCAAAAGTGATTACATGTTTAAGAAAAATATTGTTACGTATTGCATTGAACTTTTTGTTTTCCTTCAAAAATATTTTGCTAAGTCACGTGCCATACAGGCCGAATGTCAAAATCCCGACAGACAAAAATTAAAATAACGATAGGTAAATATTAAATTCCGATAATCACTGGAATCCAATCGACGATGATTGATATTCCGATATCAGCGAGTGAAACACCACCCACCAACGAACGAGTTAGTTTACTAGCTAAATGAATCTTGTCAGTTCCCAATCTTTTAAAATCACACTGGTTTTATAGACTTTTCTTTGTACATCCGGCAAATTGGTGCAAGTCATCTCGCTACAATCGAGACAGGGCCTCAGAGTATGTATCGTCGGAGAGACGGACAGGTTTCACTACGCGCCTGAAGGAACAGCAAAGATACGTAACAAAGGGATGTCTGGAAATCGGCCATGTTGCTGTAATTGCCAAGGGACAGGGTACAGAAAACGCTGGTTTTTAGAATCTGAAACTCACGCGCCAAACGATAAACATAAAACCAAAAGTTCTAATGCCGATAAGCTATCGGTCGCTTTTACACCCCATAAACACGGAATTTATCTACGTTATCGCCGTTTTTTTCCTTGTTTTTCACCCTCTTGGTGTTATATAACAACGACTGTGTTGGGTAGCTGACATTAACCTCTTGTAGGACGTCAACACGTCTGATGACTTGTACTTATTCTATTTGAATAAGATGACATAACTAAGTAAGGTAATTTGATTGAAAATGAATATGAGTGATATTTTGTTACCTGGAAGTACTGAGAGTTTACAAACTTCCTCACATCAGATGTTTTCTACCACACAAAAGTCTGAAGAAAGTATTCAGTGGGGTTGAAAACAGTCATCTACCTATTCCAATTCTCAAAGAAGAAACAAAATTAAATAAACTGAAGAACTTTGGGTCGAAAGTCATCTTGGGAAGAAACAAGGTGGAACCTTTGTTTGATGAAAATCGGCCAACATCAGCACCAGTTTCCTCATCAGTTGGTGGATTTACTCTGCAAAATAGCCCGAAAACGGCTATAGAAGGAGCAATCAGCACTGATTAAAGAAAAAGAGCCTGACTTGACACAAACTGATGTGTTTCATGAAACAGCATATATTCCATATGAGTATGCTCATGCCATGATTAGTAGAATTGTTGATGATATGAAAAGTATGAAACTGAATCATCTCTCAATTGTTGCTAAAATTGAAAATCATTGGTATCGCCAGTTCTGTAAAAGCAAGAAAAACGACAACAATAAAATGAAGATAAAACAACAACAGGCTAAAAACCAACACCATCACAGGTGGAGAAGCGGGGGACTGACTGTTGGTCTGGCAAGCATTGTGACGCCCAACCCGCGTACCAATCAAGTCTTATCAGAGACACGGAGGAAACGCGCCTAGCAATCGAGCGGGCACAATAAGAGGCAAAGTAGGGCGCAACGATAAACACCCTGCAGAAACAAAAGCCGAAACAACAAAAACAAAATGTTTAGAGTTGTGATCGTCGTTCTGTATATTTAGAGCAGTGAATTTTAACCGGGCTTCGATCGAACCCCAGGGGTTCGGCAACGCCGAATCCGACACAGGCATTTTTGAAGTACAATGCAAATACTTGTTTTTGTCGCAGGCAGTGGTTCTCGAACTTTTTAATCATGCGACTCATTAAAAAATGTAATTTCCTTCCGCGGCACACTTAGCAGGTAAACAGAACAAAAGTTGTTCAAAGAATGTTTATTTTCAACTTTATGAGCTTTAAAACGTTGTTATGCACACCAGTACTTCATCATGAAGTGCTATGACACCAGGAACTGTTTGCACTTAAAAATAGGAAATATTTCGCGGCACACTTGCAAATCTCTCACGGCACACTACTGTGTTTGAGAATCACCAAAAACGGCAATTTGTAATTGCCAAATATCAAAACACTGGAAGGTTAGATTAGGCAGGGGAGTTTCGAACTGCTCTACACAGTTTTTGTGGTACTTAAAGAGTATTATAACCATGTGTCAGATTTTTTGTACTCCTATTGTGTGGCAACAATGCGAACAAAACAGGGATACAAGCATCACAATATAGTTTATGAAATCATAAACACTTAATACTGATCTCCTCGCTGTGCACCGAGCGGGAAATTAATCTGGGCTTTAGGGGCGCTATTATATGGTAAATACATGATATAAACCAAGTATTTTGAAACAAAAATAAGCAGGTAAATGGCGGCCGTTGGTTAAATAAGAATCTGCGTTACAGCTGTCCTAGCAAATTGGTTGTGCACCCCTGCACTACGGTTTTATTTTCTTTTTTGACGTAACAAAGAGCATTGTTCGTAAGCAGAAACACAACGAAATTTCGTTGGCAGCAAAAACTTATTACTTCATCTTTTTCATGTTTGTGTACAGATACTAAAAATACAATGCTTCATTTTGATAAAAACTAAACATTGCCGAAAGCAATCATGAAACAAGTCGATTGTACTATTATTCGACCAAAGGTTGAAGAATATCGCAGTAGTTAGGCCGTAACTGATTTAGAGTGTACTTGAATTTATAGTTGTAGTTTTCATTGTTAGAGTTGTACTTAAACAAAAACAGCGATCGTCGTTAAGTATGTTGACTGTCACTGGGATCAGATACTGCTCAATCAATTGATTCGTTCCTGGCTTACCCAGGTCACCAAGAAAAAGTGCTCAAATGACCCGCCTTTTTACTGAATTTCTTATTTACCCAATAACTATGCTATGCCTTTTAGAACAGGCAAATATACATCTTCAGCTGATTTTTTTTAAATACAGCGGGATCTTTAATTTTTTTGAAAACACAAGCTTCCCAGCAGACACACGACGTCCTATCGAGGTTGAATAGATGTCGAAATGATGTCGCGACGTCGAATCGACGAATTTCGACATTCGGTCGTTGTCTGTCCGTAATTACTAGTCTATTAGGCGTCCAGTTTTGGTAAATATCGGACCAAACAAGAGGGTCGAAGTTCAGACGTCTTTTCGACTTACATATTTGGTCGAAATACGAGCCAAGTCACATGTCATTTGTTTGGACATTTTTAAACGTCGTATAGACGTCAATATTTAGTAGATGTCACGTCGGTCGCTTATGAACTAGTTATCGACGTCCTTAGACGTAGAAATTTTAACTGATTTTCGACGTCATTTTTTGGTCATATGCAGTACGTCCAATAAAGGTCAATATTTAGTAGATTTTACGTCGGTCACATATGAACTAGTTATCGACGTCCTTAGACGTAGAAATTTTAACTGATTTTCGACGTCATTTTTTGGTCATATGCAGTACGTCCAATAAAGGTCAATATTTAGTAGATTTTACGTCGGTCACATATGAACTAGTTATCGACGTCCTTAGACGTAGAAATTTTAACTGATTTTCGACGTCATATTTTGTTCATTTGCAGTACGTCCAATAAAGGTCAATATTTAGTAGATTTCACGTCGGTCACATATAAACTGGTTATCGACGTCCTTAGACGCAGAAATTTTAACTGATTTTCAACGTCAGTTTTTGGTAATTTCCAGTACGTCCAACAAAGGTCACTATTTAGTAGACTTTACGTCGGTCACATATGAACTAGTTATCGACGTCCTTAGACGTAGAAATTTTAAATGATTTTCGACGTCATTTTTTTGGTCATTTGCAGTACGTCCAATAAAGGTCAATATTTAGTAGGTGTCACGTCGTTCGCTTATGAACTAGTTATCGACGTCCTTAGACGTAGAAATTTTAACTGATTTTCAACGTCATTTTTTGGTCATTTGCAGTACGTCCAATAAAGGTCAATATTTAACAGAACAGAATGCGTCCAGCATAAAGAAACAGCAAAACGTTTTGGGATCCCAATGCAACTTGAAAATAAGCACATTGGTTGCATATATATCCATCCCAGTGAACTGATATTAGTAACGCGTAATTAGAGCACGAAAGGGATGTGGGCAAGAATGATGCTAGGAAATCAGCGTTGGCAAACCATGCAACTACTCACCACCACAGCATAATTTTTTCTGCTGCTCAGGTGTTGGTGAAGGAAACTGATTATCACAAGCGAAGTTTCCTAGAGCCTTGGAACATCCATTCACGCGCCAACACAATGAACGTTAAAACAGATGTTCTAATGCCGATAAATTATCGGGCGCTTTTACAGCACTGAGTTGTGTTATCATTGCGTGGTGCGAGTTTGCAGCCTCGCGATGTTCTTATCGCTATTTTTTGTGTATGTTTTGCACTTTGTCGCTATATAAGAATTTTGTCCTGCAAGTTATGTCATTTCCTGATGAAGACGTCTTGTATAGGACGTCGAAACGTCGATTATACATTCTATTTGAATAAGCTAACACCTAATTGGTCATGCCAAACATTATTGTAATTTTTAGTGGCAAACGTAAAAGTGGAAAAGACTTCATTGCTACGAATGTATCCCACATTATTGGAACAGAACGATGTGGTATAATTAGACTGTCAGCACCCCTAAAGTTTGAATTTGCCAAAGAAAATGGGCTAAATTATGAAGAACTACTAAAGTCCAGTGAATACAAAGAGTTGTACAGGGAGAAAATGATAGCCTGGGGTGAGGATATAAGAAACAATGACCCAGAGTATTTTTGCAAACTGGCAATTGCTCCTTTTTCCGCTAAACAGGTTTGGATTGTAACTGATGCTCGCCGAAAGTCAGATTTGACATTTTTTGAGAGGAACTTTCCCGACACAAAACTTATTTTTGTTCGAATAACAGCAAGTAAAACAACACGGATTGCTAGGGGCTGGCAGTTTGTGACAGGAATTGATGATGCTGAATCTGAATGTGATCTGGATGAGGGGCTTACCTGGAATGTCGTGATAAACAATGATGACAACTTGCAAACTTATGCTACAAATGAAAACATTTTGAAGCTCATTAATACTATAAAAGAAAGTTACTCCCATCATAATTGCAATATCATACATAAAACTGTCTATGCTTCTTGTTTTATTTTTTGTTAAAAAACTGTGGCACTGCTCTAACTATGTTTAAGCCAAGCACTATGTAGCAGTACAAACTATTGTACTGATTTGAATCACATTCAGATTCAGCATCATCAATTTTTTTTTTTCATTCAGATTCAGCATCATCAAAGGTGTTAGCTTATTCAAATAGAATGTATAATCTTTTTTTTGATTTATTTTATTGATTTATTTCTGTACTGTATGCAACAGAAAATTTACATCAAACTTGCTACGTATAGTCACAAACTATAATGTAAGCATATGTACAACGGCAGTTTCTTAAATTGAGGTATTTCAATGTACAACTAGCAGGCCTGCGATAAAATGGACAGCAAACTGAACGTTGGTACTCCAAGTACATAAAAAAAACGCAGCTATATGTGATCGCAATGTAGGCAACATAATTGACACAACAAAATTAGTAACACACAAACTTCAAAGCACATATGAAAGATTTGGGTATTTAGTGAATCAATTCAAGAGGGTTTATGTTTTTGGTAAACTTCAACTTTCCACTTAATACCGTTTTCTTCATGTACACACCCTGTGGTACGTTGTCAAATTGATCTGTTGGGAGCAGCTTAAACGTTTCATCCAGCTTGGGAAAAAATGTGTCACATTTAAAATCAGCCATGACCCTTGTAAGATAAACTTTACCACAGTAAGGAGACTCTTGGATAACTTTGTAAATGTCAGCACCTCCAATGTTGATGACTTCATGTATCTTGTTTTGCCATTGTTCACATGATAATAATTGAATTAAATCTTCAAATGACCGAACAACGGCATCCGTTCCAGGTGTGTTCAAAGGTAGTGTCCGACTCATAACAATGTTGTATCGATTTTTCATTGGTTTAAAAGACTTGGGTATGCTATCCCAATTTTTTCTTCCCATTACAACAGCATTCTTCTTGCCCTCTGGTGGTGATCCAGTTGATGCTTTGGTGAACCATGCCATTTCCTTTCTTAACCTCCAAGCAGTACGTAATGCTAAAATTCCATGAAACAATTTACAATACAATTAGGTGCAGCATGACATCATAAATAACTCGTTGCTGGTCCATTGATAACAATAATGCCTGCTATTGACAGTGTTATAGGTTTGAAACTAGGATTACTGAGCCAAATCAGTACAATAGTTTGTACTGTTACATAGTGCTTGGCTTAAACATAGTTAGAGCAGTGCCACAGTTTTTTAACAAAAAATAAAACAAGAAGCACAGGCAGTTTTATGTATGATATTGCAATTATGATGGGTTTTTAAGAGTAACTTTCTTTTATGGTAATAATGAGCTTCAAAATGTTTTCATTTGTAGCATAAGTTTGCAAGTTGTCATCATTGTTTATCACGACATTCCAGGTAAGCCCCTCATCCAGATCACATCAATTCCTGTCACAAACTGCCAGCCCCTAGCAATCCGTGTTGTTTTACTTGCTGTTATTCGAACAAAAATAAGCTTTGTGTCGGGAAAGTTCCTCTCAAAAAATGTCAAATCTGACTTTCGGCGAGCATCAGTTACAATCCAAACCTGTTTAGCGGAAAAAGGAGCAATTGCCAGTTTGCAAAAATACTCTGGGTCTTTGTTTCTTATATCCTCACCCCAGGCTATCATTTTCTCCCTGTACAACTCTTTGTATTCACTGGACTTTAGTAGTTCTTCATAATTTAGCCCATTTTCTTTGGCAAATTCAAATTTTAGGGGTGCTGACAGTCTAATTATACCACATCGTTCTGTTCCAATAATGTGGGATACTTTCGTAGCAATGAAGTCTTTTCCACTTTTACGTTTGCCACTAAAAATTACAATAATGTTTGGCATGACCAATTAGGTGTTAGCTTATTCAAATAGAATGTATAATCTTTTTTTGTTTTGTTATTTATTTTATTTATTTATTTCTGTACTGTATGCAATAGAAAATTTACATCAAACTTGTTTTGCTACGTGTAGTCACAAACTATAATGTAAGCATATGCGGGGCTAGTGTGCGCGCGCGCTGCTGTGTTGTGTTGTTCTTGACTTGGAAGCTTGTTAATTCTTCTGCTTCTCGTGGCTCGTATCGGTCGTCTGCAGTAGGGAGTAAGTTCATTATTACGATTCTTAACGCTTGCTGCATAGAGCCGACATGATCCACAAAAGACCAATTTAGTTCTTGTATTTTATTCTGGTTACGCAACACACATCAAGTCTCATTTATCTCAAGGAAAAGATGCGATGGAAAAGAGAAAGATCAACGATAAAACATTGACTTTTAAACTGATACTCGTTTTTCATGCGATCATTGCAAAACAGTACCTTCTTTTACTCACATCAGTTATTAGTTTGTTTTAAGTTAAGCGCTTGCAAAGATAAGCGCTTAAGCGCTTGCAAGATATGCAGCACTGCAATGGATTGCACAACTATTTCGAAACACCCGGTTTACGCAACAGCCTGTCTTATGGCCAGGCTGTTGGAACATATCAGGAAGACGGGAACATGTAACCACGACACTGAATATGTGCTTCCAATAGTTACTGAATCATGAGAACACATGGAACAGTAAAGTTACACCGCTCGGTAGCATATGTCGCAAAAGCAGCTCATAATTTTCATGGGACGAAAAGTCATGGTTGCAAAGTTAAAATTTTCCATTACTTAATGCTTAGCCAAACCAAAGTGCCAAAATGATGGTTTAAAAGCACGTGACCGCTACACATATGTACAACGGCAGTTTCTTAAATTGAGGTATTTCAATGTACAACTAGCAGGCCTGCAAAAAAATGGACAGCAAACTGAACGTTGGTACTCCAAGTACATGAAAAAAAAACGCAGCTATATGTGATCGCAATGTAGGCAACATAATTGACACAACAAAATTAGTAACACACAAACTTCAAAGCACATATGAAAGATTTGGGTATTTAGTGAATCAATTCAAGAGGGTTTATGTTTTTGGTAAACTTCAACTTTCCACTTAATACCGTTTTCTTCATGTACACACCCTGTGGTACGTTGTCAAATTGATCTGTTGGGAGCAGCTTAAACGTTTCATCCAGCTTGGGAAAAAATGTGTCACATTTAAAATCAGCCATGACCCTTGTAAGATAAACTTTACCACAGTAAGGAGACTCTTGGATAACTTTGTAAATGTCAGCACCTCCAATGTTGATGACTTCATGTATCTTGTTTTGCCATTGTTCACATGATAATAATTGAATTAAATCTTCAAATGACCGAACAACGGCATCCGTTCCAGGTGTGTTCAAAGGTAGTGTCCGACTCATAACAATGTTGTATCGATTTTTCATTGGTTTAAAAGACTTGGCTATGCTATCCCAATTTTTTCTTCCCATTACAACAGCATTCTTCTTGCCCTCTGGTGGTGATCCAGTTGATGCTTTGGTGAACCATGCCATTTCCTTTCTTAACCTCCAACGTAAACTGCCATTTACTCCAATTCCCCAGTTGTTACAACAAGCAGCTAAAGAGTGAATTTCAATATTTTTCATGTTGCCCAAAATAGTTGATTCCAACAACAAATTATTCCTAATTTGCTTATTCAAATAGAATGTATAATCGACGTCCTATACAAGACGTCTTCATCAGGAAATGACATAACATGCAGGACAAAATTCTTATATAGCGACAAAGTGCAAAACATACACACAAAAATAGCGATAAGAAGATCGCGAGGCTGCAAACTCGCACCACGCAATGATAACACAACTCAGTGCTGTAAAAGCGCCCAGTAATTTATCGGCATTAGAACATCTGTTTTAACGTTCATTGTGTTGGCGCGTGAATGGATGTTCCAAGACTCTAGGAAACTTCGCTTGTGATAATCAGTTTCCTTCACCAACACCTGAGCAGCAGAAAAATTTATGTTGTGGTGGTGAGTAGTTGCATGGTTTGCCAACGCTGATTTCCTACCATCATTCTTGCCCACATCCCTTTCGTGCTCTAAATACGCGTTACTAATATCAGTTCACTGGGATGGATATTTATGCAACCAATGTGCTTATTTTCGAAAATTATAGTAAGTGTATACCACCTTTTGCAGTGTAGATGTGACAGATGCTTGAGATGGTATCATACAAGTTGCATTGGGATCCCAAAAAGTTTTGCTGTTTCTTTATGCTGGACGCATTCTGTTCGAATTTAAGAGCTTTTTTATTGTTTACTTCCATTTCTCATTCTGTGTAATAAACAAAATTGCATATTACTGTTTTTGTCACACATAAGTTCACATGCAGACTAAATTTGTTTAGCAATAGTAAGGATAGATTAATTTTGTGTGTTTAAAGGGAATGCCACAAAAAACTAAGCATGCTTTGTAAGCTGTATATTTCACAAAAATTGCACCGTCAGCGTGTTCCTGTTTTTTTGTCAATTTCCACCTTGTTGTAAAACTCTACTAAATATTGACCTTTATTGGATGTACTTCAAATTACCAAAAAAAGACGTCGAAAATCATTTTAGATTTCTACGTCTAGGGACGTCGATAATTAGTTCATAAGTGACCGACGTGAAATCGACTAAATAGTTACCTTTATTGGACGTACTGCAAATGACCAAAAAATGACGTCGAAAATCAGTTAAAATTTCTACGTCTAAGGACGTCGATAACTAGTTCATATGTGACCGACGTAAAATCTCCTAACTAAATTTTCAAATTTGTCTTGCAAGTTATGTCATTATCCTGATGAAGGCGTCTTGTATAGGACGTCGAAACGTCGATTGTTTGCAATAAAACTGCTGGATGAGCAATACTTGGTCATAGCCGATTTATGTTGATGAATGTTTGAGAAAAAGCACAAGTATTTTTTTGTTCAGGTTGGAAGCATTTGACAGAAATCAGAACTTTGTGTCATCCAAGTTGATCAGTTGTGTGTTACTAGTACAGTGTACTGGCCTAGATGTGGATATCAACAGCTTACAAAAGATTCAAAAATACCAGAAATTTCAACAGTTCACATTCAAAATTATTTCAAGTTTCGATCAACAGCAGACAACATTTGCAACAATGATTTTAAAGCCATGCAAAAAGGGAAAGCTTATCATGTCCAAGCTTGCAGCACAGTTTCAGAAAAGCTGCTTACATATGTCAGTGGTGTAGTACGAGCTTCAATGAAAAAGCAAGTGTCATATAGTGTAAAATTAAGTTTAAATTTAGAAGGGTTTATAGTTAACACCACCTGTGAGTGCCCAGCTGGTAAGGGACCCAATTGAACATGCAAACATTTGGCCGCCATTGCAATGGTGCTGGCCAGGTTTGTTGAATTGCATGAAATTTGGATAAACCCAAGTTGTACTGAAAAACTGCAACCATTTCACCACCCCAGAGTGATACAAAGAGGTAAAGTAGTTTTTGTAATCTTTACACTGCTTTTTGGACACCAAAATAAGTGTAATCATAAAAATCTCTGTAAATTAGGTAATGCAATGAGAACATCGAAACTGTTTCCTTCCCATGGGAAGGAGCATGATGACCCAAGGCCACAGCGGTTTCTCAACATGCCCGGTTACCAAGATTTTGTGAGAAGTACAGTAATCTGTAGCAAATCATCCAAAGACATTAGCATAAGGCATATTTATGGAAGTGCTGACTTGAAGACTGCTACCATAGATAACTTAATTCACTAGATGCGCAACTCGGCAAAATCGTCCAGACAGGTCACGCTTGAACGAACCAGTACACATTGGCTTCTTTACAATGGCGGGCAATGGTTGAAGTGTAAAGATATTGGCAAAAAATCGCAATTTATTGCATTAAACGTCAAATAACTTTGAAATTGAAGTGATAATAAACTTGCAGGTTACATAAGTTTCATGTATCTCGCGTAGTTTAATTGTTTTAAAAAGTTTATTTTGTGTTTTTAAAGGATCACTAATCGTTTTTGTTGTATTGATTTTGTATGTTAAATATAACCATGGACAAGACTAAATTCTCGTATTTGTGATTTAGTTGTATTTCTGTGTAATAGCTAGGTTAGCCACATAATGAAAGTTATTTTGTTGTAAGCAGTGCAGTCAGGTTGCAGTAAAAATGAGCCATTGTTGCATACCTCAATGCAGTTATGCGCACAACCGTGCCAATGTCAAAAAATCTTTGTTTAAAATTTGCAGTCCTAAATTTCAAGGCAACTCTGCTATGAAGAAACATTACAGCAATTTACAAAAATGTGTACTCTCCTTGCGTGACCGAACCAAGGGAGACATAATACAGGACATGCTTCACAAAGAAACGTAATATTTCTTTCCTTTTAACCCACTTCTGTTGTCAAAATCAAACATTATTTTTTTCAGAGCATTCATATGTGAAGATCACTTTGAAAAAAGCGATCTGCTAATTATTGGTTGCAGAAAAAAGTTAAAAATAGGTGCTTTGCCATCCAAAAATATTCCTAAACAGCTGTGCAGGACAAAAGTGGTAACATTGCCTATGAACATATAAATGTTTATTATAGCTAATAACATTTGTTGTGGCCTAGACAAGCAGAAAAGTACCATTTGACAGAAAGGTTCTGTCATGAACGCACACACCTTTAAGCGGTTACCTGTATTGACTGCCACGTTTAAGACGCGGTACACGGTTATATACGAAACGTGACGTCATAACTCAGGGACGACATCTAGCGGTAAATACATACATCACAACTTCCCTTCGTTTAAATTGAACTTAACTGACGTCTCGAAGGGTAAGGATTCACAATAACATTCAATGGACGTAAATGAACACGATTACGCCGATATAATACACCATCACTAGTTTTTACAAGATAAGAGCGATGAGATAACTGTTTTTCTATAGTTCCTTGTTGATCCCATAGTTTGTTTTGGGTATTGTACAGTTTTACAGGAGTGTTCACTTGTAATTGCAGCATGTTTCTTGTTCCCCTGTCATAATACTTCTTTTGTTGTTTTCTTTCTTTTCCAAACGGACGGCAAGTTGAACTTTTTAACGTTTCGATATCCAGGGGCATCGTGTGTCTGATTTGCCGACCCATGAGAAGCTGTGCAGGTGATTTTCCGCAAAGGAGAGGAGCACTCCTAAATATTAACAAACTTTTGTTAAAATCCTGTACACTGGCATGAGCTTTTTTAAGTAGTTGCTTCGTTGTCTGGACACTCCTCTCAGCCAGTCCGTTAGATCGTGGATAATGTGGACTCGAGGTTAAATGATCAAAGCCCCATTCCTCGGCGAATTTTGCAAACTCCTCACTAGAAAACTGAGGACCGTTATCACTAATAACAGTTTCGGGAATTCCAAACCTGGAAAAAATAGTTTTCAAACCACTTATAACAGACGCCGCAGAAGTTGTAGTCAACGGGGTTACTTCTGGATATCCGGAGTAGTAGTCCACTGTTACCAAAAACATTTTTCGGTTCCAATAGAACAGGTCAGTTGCCACTTTCTGAAACGGATAAGAAGGAGCTTGGTGAGGTTCTAACGGTTGGCGTTGTTGCTGTGACCTGAATTTTGCACAAATGGCACAGGAAGAAACCAAACCAGATATGTCGTTGGATAACCCAGGCCAATATATACTTTCCCGAGCTCGTCCTTTGCATTTTACTTCACCCAAATGGCCTTCATGCACACGTTCTAAAAAATAACTGCACATAGACATTGGAACAACTATTCGAGATCCACGAAACAAAATACCGTCAACAACAGAAAGTTCATTTTTGACATCCCAAAAGGGTTTTGCTAAAACAGGACAAGCACGCTTATGTAAAGGCCAACCATTATTTACAAGACGCATTACAATTTGCAACTGTTCGTCACATATGGTTTTACTTTGTAACTTTTGTTTAACTAATGGCATACAAGCAATAGCGGATACAATTAGATCTACATATTCACATACACTATGACAAGAAAGCGATTGTACGGACACACTGTTCTCCACACATCTTGATAACAAATCAGCTGTGTGCATGAATTTACCTGGAGTAAACTCTGCGGTGAAATGAAATCTTTGCAACCGGATCATTAGACGTTGAATGCGCAACGGACAGTTATTTAACTCCTTGAGAAACAACGCTATGAGAGGTTTGTGATCAGTTTCTACCACAAATTTCTGACCATAAACATACTGATAAAATCTTTCACATGCAAAGGTGATAGCAAGCAATTCCTTTTCAAATTGTGCATACCTTGTTTCAGCGGTTGTTAAAGCTCTTGCCGCATAAGCCACTGGCTGCCACATGTTGTCATGCTGTTGCAAAATTACAGCTCCAAGTCCATGTTTAGATGCGTCTGCCGAAAGTTTGATCGATTTCTTGGTGTCGAAAAACCGAAGTACTGGGGCAGTTGTGACCAGCCGTTTTAAATTCCTCCATTCCATTTCGTGTGCTTGCGTCCACTCCCAGTTGCTCCGTTTATGCAATAACAAACGCAAAGAAGATGTTTTAGTAGACAAGTCGGAAATGAAACGACCTAGGTACGTGACCATTCCCAAAAATTTCAGCAAGTCACCCTTAGACTGAGGACGCTTCAGTTGCTCTATTGCATGAACTTTATTTGGATCAGGTTGAACACCTGAAGCACTAACAACTTCACCAAGAAAAGTAATCTTGTCTACACCGAACACACATTTTTCCTTATTGAGTTTCAGATTATTGCGTTGCAAAACCGTTAACACATTTTTAAGCCTCATGTCATGTTCCTGCTTAGTTGAACCCCAAACCACAATATCGTCCATAGACGTTACAACGCCGTTCATGTGTTCAAACATCATGTACACCAACTTGTGAAACACTTCTGGAGCAGAACAAATGCCGAACGGCATGCGCAAAAATCTATACCGTCCAAACGGAGTGTTAAACGTACAAAGCTTAGAACTATCTTCATCCAACTTTACTTGCCAAAACCCAGACAAAGCGTCGAGTTTAGAAAATACTTTAGCATTTGAAAATTGACTAATAATTTCTTCTCTAGTCGGAAGACAGAAATGCTCACGCAAAATTGCTTTATTTAAATCTCGCGGATCTAAGCAAACTCTTAGTTTTCCGTTTTTCTTTTCTACTATTACAAGAGAGTTCACCCACTTAGTTGGTTCTTCTATTCTTTTGATTACTTGCATGCTTTCCATTCTTTGTAGCTCCTGTTGTAGTTTGTTTTTGAGTGCAAATGGAATTTTTCTGCTGGGACGGACTACGGGACAAACTTTGTTATCGGTCTTTATTCGGTGACAACCTGGAACACAACCCAACCCTTGAAATAAATCTGAAAAGCTGGACAGCAAATTTTGTTCGTCACTGACAATCGGTTCCAGCTTATTTATTAGGCCAAGAGTTACTGCTCCATTTAATCCTATAATAGGCAATGCATTAATCTCCACAACAACGAATGGTAGAGTTAATGATTGCTCTCTGTATTGAAGTGTTAAACTAATTGTCCCACAAACTGGAATATGGTGGCCAGTATATGAGATCAATCGAATATTAGTAATAGAAACATATGGACGTCCCTGAAGTTTTTGAAAATCATTGCGTGACAAAATATTTACT
This sequence comes from Phallusia mammillata, assembly GCF_965637545.1. NCBI lineage: Eukaryota > Metazoa > Chordata > Ascidiacea > Phlebobranchia > Ascidiidae > Phallusia > Phallusia mammillata. Next base: position 12,602,967 of record NC_137254.1, on the reverse strand, counting down.
TGGGCTCCCGTGTCTATCTTAAAACGAAGTGTACATGAAAGCACAAAAATGTCAACAAGCCAATCTTTTGGTGAACTAGTAGTACTTACAGATTGCATGTTGTACGTCTGAATTGTATCCGCGCGTTGCGCTTGCGGGTGATTAGCTGCACTGCAACATCGAGCGAAGTGGTTTCTTCCACCACACTTCAAGCATCGCCTTCCCCAGGCAGGACACGCTCTGACGTCATGTCGCAAGGCACAGAATCTACAAACTCGAGGCGCTGGTAATTGATTACCACGTGGTTCGCGTTGAACAGCATCCAAGCTACAACTTGTAGAATTTGTTGATCGAAACATTGTCATTTGCGATCTTACTGTTTCGTTTGTTATGCACATTTTAATAGCTTTTTCAAGCGTTAGTTCCTCTTCCCGCAGCAAACTTTGACGAAGTTGAACACACTTGATACCAATAATAATTTTGTCTCGGATTAATGAGTCGCAAAGTTCACCGAAATCACAGCTTTTAGACAGTTTTTTTAAATCGGTTATAAAAACATCTATTCTTTCACCATCATTTTGATTTCTAGAAAAAAAACTGTATCGCTCGCTGGTGATATTCTTCCTCGGACAACAGTAGCTTTCGAAGGCATTGACCACAGTTTCAAAGTGCATTTCTTGTCCTTCTTCAGATTTAAATGTTGAGTGGATGGTTTGACCTTGCTCTCCCAACACGTGGAGCAACATAGATGTTTTAACTTTTGCAGCCTTTCCGTCATAACCAACAGCTGTCAAATAAAGCCTAAATCCCCTGATAAACTTAACCCAGTTTTGTGACACATTGCCACTCCATTGCATAGCTTCAGGCAGTGAGAACGAACCTTCCATTTTATAAAACCACTTCTGACACCATGTCATGAACGCACACACCTTTAAGCGGTTACCTGTATTGACTGCCACGTTTAAGACGCGGTACACGGTTATATACGAAACGTGACGTCATAACTCAGGGACGACATCTAGCGGTAAATACATACATCACAGGTTCTTTCTGGAGTTAAACACCACAGCATTGAAAGTATTGAGAAGGCTTTTAAACAATTAGGTCCTCAACTGAAAGGTAGTACACACTTCTTAAGTTAACAATTTATTTTACACAACGTTGTACAACATTTAGAAAAGTGGTCATTTCATAGAAAAGGCAAATACCTTTGGGTAGAACAATATAAAGATGAGATTGTTGAGGCATACATAAGGTACAGTTATGTTTATTAAGAATTAATCTGGGTTTCTGTATGTTATACTTTTTGCCGTAGACTTTGCATCTCAAGTTTCATTTCATGGATGGCGAGTTAAACCACTATCCTTGGGTATTACTCCATTAAAGAAATCAACTTTGAATGCATTTTTAAGTATAACACCTGCTTTTGAAAGAAGGCAGTTTTTTTTAAAGCTAGATCACCTAACATTCAAAACACAGTAACAGAAAAAGGGCCAGTAATGTGTGAAATGTGTGCGAAGTATGCCAAAAAAATGGAACACAACAGAGTGCAGCAAATAAAATCAAGTGCAACTAGTGAAGAAGAATTGGTAACAGTGGATGACCTAATTCATTCGGATATCTTGGTATGCAGAATCAAATGTTTCTCATTGTTTTTGGAACAGTAATGTATCATTTCCCATCTGCAGGATTTGGTTGAGAGTCAAAAACATTCACTAAATGAGTGGCAAGCCTTATTTTTTAAAATGCAGTGTAAGAATGCTTTGTATCGGACCTTGGACTTTTCATTTAAAACATATCGGACTTTGGACTTTTTAATTCAAAACATTTTAATTCGTGTAATTGTCGTGTCATATCATCTCGGTCAACCCCGTTCATAACTCGCCTTTTTCTACACAAAAGCTTGACCACCTGTTAAACCTGTTTTTCTTATTACTGGACCGGTCATATACTGGCTTAAGGCTATTATTGCATCGCTTTTAACGTGTTAACAGTAACCCACGTATTACTTGGCCTCCAGCCATGTTATATATGACACTTCTGTAAAGCGATTTAAAGAATAATTACGGTTTAGAACACAGTTAATCTTCTCGGGCGTACGTTTTACGACTATGCCGGTGATAACGAGATATGACCTGAACGCTATAAATATAGACGTATTTTAGACTTAAAATCAGTTATCTAGAGTTATCTAGAGTCATCTAGAGTTACCATATGTTACCTTAAGAGTACGCATTAGAATTGATGTCTCACAGTTGATTCGTGGCGCGGTGACTTTTGTGTTGCGTGTTTAGCCGCAAGAGGCGCTTTCGTGGTATGTCTTATTAAAATATAATGTGGGAACGTTAATTTAGCTTTGCGTCTTGTTGTTTGTTTAGGCAGCGATAGTTTAATTATTAGAGTCAGATATACGGCCACCCTGATGTGGTTCGTTGGGCAATTGAGTTGTTTGCTAGATCTCCAGCAGCATATAATCATCTCAGAACCAGTGGTGTTCTTATATTGCCATCAGCACGTACTTTACAGCAGTACAGGTATAAGATGCAATTTGACACATAAATTTATAAAATGAGATATGATCACAAATCTATAAACAATGTATGGACGATTGTTAGAAATATTGGCTCTGGTGCATGTGGTATCAACCAATTGGCAGTCAATGCTCTTGAAAAACTTACTTCCCCAATCGAGGCATACATAACTGTGGATGAAATGAAAAGTTAGTTAACAACAGCAATTTATGCACTTTTTCATGTTTTTTTAAATTTATTTTTTTCATGTAGTCAAAGAAAATTTAGTATTCAAGGAAGGCCATTTAGATGGATTTATTGACTACGGGGCCAGAAATGCAGACACCATTATGGCAACCCATATATGTAGTAAGATGGCACACATAATGCAAAACTTGCTTTTAACTAGTATTTGCTAATGTACCATGATTGCAGTGTTCTACCTCAGATCTTTTAAGAACGAAATTTCAATGCCTATCTCTTGGTGGCCAACCACAGTCACACCTGCATTTCAATTGGCTTCCATGTTTTGGGAGGTTGTTGGCATTGCAGAACACCATGGAGCACACATAAATGCTGTTGTAGCTGATGGCGCAGCTGTTAACAGAAAATTTTTTGACATTATTCATGGGTCAAATGCAAAAAAAACAAACCGGCCTTTTCACTACAACCAATCCCTACAGACCTGATTATCCAATTTTCTACTTAGCGACACTAGTCACTTGCTAAAGGTGTTAGATTTGAGCTACTTTTGTTAATTGTTTATGTTGTATATGACAATTGTCAACAGATGTTTACCTTTCCAGACAGCCAGAAATGCATTATTTTCATCAAAGCCATCTGGAACAAAATACTTGAGTAAATCAGGGAATTCCATTCTGTGGAGTCATATCCAACTTTTATATGAGCTTGAAACACAGCGTCATTTACACAAAACAAAACTTTCAAAAATACACATGGAGTTAAATTCCTTTACTAAGGTACAACGCCTACTAACTTAATTAGACTAGCTTTAAAATGCAACAAAAATTTATGATACAAACTTAGATGAGAGTGTCTTTTGCAAAAGAGACTTTAAGTTGGAGTGTGGCTGTCGCATTAAAGCAAGATGTTCCACATTCACAAGGAACAGCTCAATTTATCTGCATGATGGACAAGTATATTCTGCATTATATATTTTGTGGTTAAGTTTTATTTAAGTTATTTTTTACTCATTGACTTGATGATGGAGTATAATAACCAGAGTTGAGAGCAGATATTAATAATTATTTAAACAGGTGGTTTGATATCATAACATGCAGAGCCAACAGGGCAATTTATTCAGCAGAAGATGAGCGGTAGCAATGGTTGGAATCAAAATTTACTCCATACCTAACTGATTGGCAGGTAGTCAGGTTTTTTCCTCCCTCATGAAACATCTGAAGTTGAACTATTTCACTTTTGTTTTTCTCTCATTCTTTAAATATCCAACAGAATTAAGTGGAAATCATATATCCTGGGGAAAACAAACGCATAATTTCAAAAACTACACTTAATGGACTTTTGTTTACAACAACAAACATGATTTCACTTACAAAGCGGTTACTGCAAGATGGCATGAGATTTGTTTGCCTTGGGACCCTCACCCAAGATGTCCTGGAAGCTGTTTTTGGCAATTTGGTGTGCAAAGTATAATTTAAAATCCCAGTTAAAATCAGCTGGTTTGTATTATTTTGTTTAGAGAGCTGCAATGAGGAGAAACACCAACCCAGATATTAATCAAGTTGGCTTTGGTATCAATTCTCTATCTATGCGAAAAGCTATAAAACAAGTTAAGGGGGGCAACACAACGTATGGGAACAAAAATGCATGGACCGAGGTATGTGACGAACCATTTCCTAAAAGACAAAAGGTAGAACATATAAACCAATGTCATTTTACCCACTTACACTAATTATCTTTTTCTAGGTCTAAACAACTACAGCAACTACAACTTGATAAACAAAAAGATAAATAAATTCAATCCCTAACAAAAAAGATCACAGGATATAATTTTCATACTACTTTTTAGTTGAGATTTTTTTAAGTTCCCCTCTCAGACCAGCATTCAGTTTAGATGTCGCTTTGCAATACTTATGAAACATGCATTTGGCAAAGTTATGACCTAAAACTTTCATAAACAAATGCACAATATACTCAAATACTTTCAAAACAAAACTTTCATCTTTTCCACACATCCCAACAATAATTGCAATTAAGCTTTTGTACCAAACTTCATTAGAGTTGACAGATTTTGGAGATACTGCAGTTTCTTTTTTGTAACGGATGAAAATTGATTGGATAAATTGTTGAAACTCATTGGTTGGATAGTGCAGAACAGTTGCTTTCTTTTCCATCATCTCCACAAACTTGCCAGATGCTTTCTCTTTTACAATACATGATACAAAGGAATCGTCAAGTTGAAAATAAGTTTTAGCCTTTTTTATTAGGTACCCATCAATATATTCCAATATTTCTGAAAAATGCAATAAATTTAAAATTCAAACAAAATCGTAATTTATTAGCCAAACCTGTTTCCCTTTCATTAATGTCCTGAATTGGATTTGATTCTGTCGGTGGAAGAACAGAATTTTTTTTTACAATACAATCAAAAATCTTGATGAGAATTTGAGCGGCTTCAAATTGGTTTGTAATGCCGAGATGACTAGCTGCTGAAGGTGCGTATTGAGGATAAAGTATATAAAACTGGTCTTCTTTTTTTGTTTGATAAATTCTGTGACTAAGTATTTGATGAAATTTTTGATTTTCGCGGATATGGAAGGGGTCGCAATTTTTTTGTTCACCTTCTGCGACTCACACACAGCTGTGGTGAAGATATCTTTTAAAACACCATCGTCTAATTTTAGAAGAAAGGTGGGAATCAAAATGAACCTTTAAATCTTGAAGTGAGCCAAACACCTTGCCACACAATTCTTCCTCACAAATGTACATTGGCATATTGTCCAATTCAGCGAACTCGAAGTCCAAACTTGCCACATAAGTGAAGTTAATTGCCATTTTGTTATGATATTATACGGGAAATTCTAAAAACTAAAACAATTTTATCAAACTAAACGTCGCAGCTCAAAAAAACTATCGACAAGACGACAAAATATGTGTATGTTGTTACCAATGCACACGACATGTGTACTGGTTCATTCAAGCGTGCAACGTCTGAGGGAAGGCAAAACCAATATATTCGCGTTCGTGGTAATTAAAAAGATTTGATAAAATAAAAATGTTTAAAAAATACATCAACAACACATAAATACTCATTAAAAGTTACATCTTATTTGATGCAGTAATTTACCCGAGAGAATTTTTTAAATATTTAGTCGGCAGACGAGTTGCGCATCTAGTGAATTAAGTTATCTATGCTGCTACTGTTGATCATGACTATTTTGTTTTGCCATTCCAAGAATACTGGGTTGAAAAGTCATTGAAGGTATAAAAAATACATGGCAAAAATAGCTGTTTAACAAATATGTCGTTCAACTGGTGTAATGTTAAACAAAAATACTAGTTGTTTTGTCCATAACTTGTATTTTTGCTGACGTTTCGCCCACCAGATCGGTAGGGCTTCATCAGAGCAATGAATGATGATTGCGAGCAACAAGCGAAAAGGCGCAAGGACAGCGGGATACGATGAAAAATAATTACATTATAACAAAGGCCATCCGAAAAGAGTTGCGCCCATTGCAAAACGATAAAGCGGCACTAATGTCCGAAATTTGATGGATTGGCTGGACGTCTTGGGTGGATTCCTTTTCAAACCGTTGGTACATCGAGCTGTCCTCTAGGAGCGATTGAGCCTTATGTTCGTATTGTAGTCTATCCAAATCTGATGTGGCCATATTCTTTTTTGATGGCACCGACTGCCTTGACATACCTTGTGACCGCTGATAGACTCGCTTCATTATAATCTCTTCTGATAATAGAAAATGCTGAACAGGCGTTTTCGTCCACCAGGTTGCATATTTAACAAATATGTCGTTCAACTGGTGTAATGTTAAACAAAAATACTAGTTGTTTTGTCCATAACTTGTATTTTTTTGCTGACTTTTCGCCCACCAGATCGGTTCAATGTATTCCACTGCAAACGTTCAATCAAATGCCATTATTCATGGAAAGACATATGAGTCAATTGGTTTAACAAAGTTTTCTGAAGATTCAGGAATTGCAGTTCTTCCCAGTGTGTCTTATCCCTATTTAGCTGCAACATCTGATGGTTTAGCATATGATGGCATTGTTGAAATTAAATGTCCATATAATGGCCGCAACTCTAAGATCGAAGCAAACAGTTGCTTTCCATTTTTGGAAGCCAGTTTGGGTGTCCTTCAGCTCAAAACAAGCCACAAATACTATAAACAAGTTCAGGGTCAACGTGTAATATGTAAGAAACCATATTGTTATTTTATTGTGTATACATTTTGTGATATGTTTGTGCAAAAAATTATGTTTAATGTCAACTATTTTGAGAACTGTATGTTGCCTAAGTTGAAAGACTTTTGTGACACACAATGGAGACCTTTTTTGGGAGATGTGCTATGTAAGAAAAACACGTAATGTTGTTGGTAATTATTGTAGTTTTTATGTGAATCCACAAATCCACTATGAAATATTATTTTCAAACTACCTAGTAAAAAGGGAGCAAAAATAAAAGTTATACCATGAAAATACAAGGATCAAATTGCAGAATGGTCAGAAAAAGTACATGAGCACCAACAGAACATACACTTTGTGGTAGGATAACATATACAATTCAGTGGTATGATAATAGAACAAAATTACTGACCATCATGGACAATATTTCTACGAAAATTGGTAAGCATCAAACAAACAAAAATAATTCTGGAAATGAGTGGAAGCAGTTGATGTGAAATGGTGGTTTTCAATATTTTGTATGTTTTTGCAAGTCCAATCAAACGTTCCACATGAATACGCTTTGAGGCTATTCTCCTATCTTTAATTACATCGTGTGGTTCCAGCCGAGATTTTCCTTTTAACATAGTAGGAGTGTTCACAAAAACATCAAAATTTGCAAACAAATCTTGTCGACTCAAGTCGCGAGCGGTACCCACGCTTTTAGTGTCCCGAACTGTCCAGCGAAACTTTCTAGCGAGAATCGCGTTTTAAAAAGACGCATTGATTAAGTCTTTAAGGTAAAAAATATCCTACACTAAACATTTAATGTTAGTATACGTCAAGAACATATTGTATTTAGAACTTAGTCACAACCATAAATACTGCAAACAACTAGAACCAGAGAGAGAAATAGAAAATACAGAAGAAGATATAGAGGAAACAGATTGACCAAGCTGCACAAATTATTAGTTAGAAAACAGGAAAAAGCGACAGGTATCACCAAAGGATACATGTAATAACTGTAAGAGCTAATCTTCCAATACTATCAAAATTAGATTGCAGCATTAAACGCAAATTGGAAAATTTTTGAGCAGCGGCCAAACATTAAGAGTGTACAAGGTAAGGAAATTAACAGCTCAAGATCAGAATGGTTAGATAATTCAATAAAGGCTGCTTTACAAATCCGTTGTGCTGTTGGCAAGAAAGGGTACCTCAAACATGTTTGATTAAAATTGTTTTCTGATGTGATCTTTGTCTGTTGACCTGATATTTTTGCCATGTAGATATGAGTTCCTAAGATCACTATCATATCCACTTCCCCCGTACTCCACACTTTGCAACATAATTGTGCGTCTAGGAATGAGTCCAGGGATCCAGCATACAGTTTTGGATTAGATGGATGCAAAGTTGCAAACAGTTCCACAAAACGACAAATACACAGCAGAAGTGCAGATTGTAACAGCTGTGGAGTACCATCCAGGCCTTAAGCAACTTGTGGGATATGTTAGTCCTGGAAATAATGCCAACGGCAAGCAATATAATGGCATCACATGTGCTATGTTTTTTTTATGGTCAAGGGCATTGCAACACACTGGAAGCAACTTGTTGGTAAGTTTCATTCCTGACCTTTGTGTGTATCTGCAAAAAAGTTCGATATTTTTCTGATTTTCTTTCGACAGAATATTTTTACACTGATACATCAACAAGTGGTGAGGTTTTGTGGAAGCTAACACAATCCATTATTACTCAACTTTCTATGAGAGGTTGCATAATAACTGATATGGGGGCTTGCAATCAAGCAATGTGGACGTCAGCCGGCATTGTCAGCAACAGGTGGTTACTAAAAAAATATTCACTTAACGAACCTTAACTTCGTTTCTATGTTACAATTGGTAGAGATTAAGTGAGATGTTGTATTCCACATCAATCATTGCCTGATCAGCTGTTGTACTTCATGCCTGATGTACCACATCTTTTAAAAAAACCTTCGAGGTGCTTTTCTGAAACACAACATATGTTTACATGACATGTACTACAATAAAAATAAAAAAAATATTGTTGTTTCCCTTTGTTGTTTATCCTCACTTTTAAATCACACTATATGGGTTAAGTCAGGGGTGGGCAAACTACGGCCCGCGGGCCGCATGCGGCCCGGCAAAGGAGTTTGTGCGGCCCGCCAAATGTTCGCAAACTTTGAAGAGAAAGTGACCAAGCAACGCTGAATAGAATTATAAGCACAGGCGTAGAGTTTTAAAAATACCGGCGATGCGACTTGCCTAAACGCAGATACTTTTTATGTGCTTTAGCCGTTTGTTTCTGCCACGTTATTATGCAAATCGTCACTTGACACAATTTCTTTGTTCGATAAAGTAAAAGCGGTTTACGTTTTCAAATACAGCCCACTTTGCAATGTTGACGCCAAAACTTTGGTCACTTTGGATCAAGTTTAGGTCGTTGCAGTTCTTTGCAAACGAACATTAAACACGGCTATTAAAAGTGGCTCGCATTGTTTAATGTTAGCGCAAGGAATTTATTAACAAAAAAACGTGGTGTAGCCTATGTTGAAACAAATGCTTGTTTATTTTTGAAAACAATTACAATTGTAGCGTTTCAACCAATGTGTGTACAATCATTAAAGTGACAACAAACGTATTTGCACATAGCTGAAAATATACTATGTTAATATTTTGGGCTAAATCAGGGGTACACAACGTGCGGCCGTAAGGCGACATGCGGCCGCGGAGACAAGTTTATGCGGTCGTGGCCATGTATGTTAAAATACATGTACTGGCGGCCGTGACGTAACTAAAACTATTTTGCCTAATATTTTGATTTTCAAACAGCTAAAAACAGCTTTCGTGAGACTGGAAAAAAAGATTACCAGCCTAGTGACCATATACGCCAGGCTTTTTATCCGCTTATTGTGTGCAAACAATGCGAAAGAACAGGCACCGCAATCGTCACAATACAGTTTATGACGTCATAAACAGTTAGCTCCGTTCAGCTAAACTAATGCACCAAGTTAGAAATTATTAATCTGGGCATTTTAGGCGACTTAAAATGATATATATATGTGAAAAAAACAAGTAAGCAATTGGCGTACGTTGGTGAAATACTATGCGGCCCGGTAAGATTAAAAACCTTTGAATGCGGCCCTTGCACTGAAAAGTTTGCCCACCCCTGGGTTAAGTCATTCCACTGCCTCAACCTTAAAACCATGGTTGCAATAGAGAAAATGGAGAAGGTTGCTTTGCCGACTGCATTTTTTTGTCAATACATAAACAACTGGTTTGACATAATGAACTGTAGATGTATGCGGGATGCACTTTTTCCGTGGTCTGTATTGGACCAACTGACAGAGGTAAAAAAAAACCATTCCAGTCCAACAAAATTACTGAAACAGCAAATACAGAATGATTTATTAGATGATGGATACCTTTCAAGCACTGACGATTTCCAGTGCGGGATTAAACTGGCAACAACATGTTTGTTGGCTTTGTACCAGGATCGTGTGGAACATGGTACTAACAAGTTTACAATGTCTGTTCGCTTAACCCAAGATGCTCTAGAGCAGGGTTCGCGACCCAAATTCAGCTTTTTCATTATTATTGCATTGTTACATACAGTCTATCACACACACATTCTTATACTTTTGGACATGTGATGCGAAATATCCAACAGTTGGTGTTGGTGGTGCTGGCCGCATTATGGCCATAGATGTAACTATGGTGGCGAGAAGAAAAAGCGGCTTCAGGCCAGACCCGTTCGCGAGCAATGGGTTTTTGGGGTATTGACCTTACAACAAGGCATATTATGTTGTATTAGTTGTCCTAATTGTTTTTTGTTTTGAGGGAACGCTTCCTTGAACTCGTTGCTCTCAGGGACCCAGCAAAGGGCGTGATAGCTCAGAGAGTTGCTCCCCAAACGGAAATCTGGTCTGATGAGTGGGCAGCATACAATAACTTGTCACGCAAGAAAGCTTCTGTATTCCTGATACACCTCTGATTATAATGACTACATACAATTTGTTTTAGGTACGACGCAGCAGTATACACACCGCACTGACAACTACTCGCATAGGTTTGTGTCTCCAAACGGAGTCCATCCTAATGATATTGAGAGCTTGTGGTGCGACAGCAAAAGAAAATAGCGAGAACAGTCGCACAAAATCTCCACTCCATTTGGGAAGAAGCAACCATTAGCAATAGCGTAAATACATCTGCTTGCTCATTTTGGCACAAACGAGCAATTGATCACGCTAAGCTTGAAAGTTTTTTGCTATTATCGCTTTCTGAGAATTTCATACATTTTTTTCAAACCAGAAAGTGGTTTGCTGAATTACAATTGAAAAAGAGTTGTGAGGCCTGATTCTCAATCTGTCGCTGTCACAAGCACATCTTTGTCATCAGTTGTTTTACCCCAGTCCATATTTGTACTTAAAAGCAACGTTACGTCTTCATGCAAAATTGTAAAATAAACTCGAGAATTTCATACAATGCTATTGTTTCAGACAGGGGCGGCTCGTGCTAGGGTGCTGCGGAGCTGCCAGTTATGATACCAATAAAAAGCTTTTGGCTCGTTTTTTGTGTGGCAATAATCTGTGAAGTGTCATAGAATATGTTAAAAACGCTGACTGTGACAATAAGTTACTAAAATGAAACATAGCCATATTAATGACTGAATAGCAAGTGTGTTAGTTAGTGATCATTGTTACAGCCAGTTTTTCTTAAATGTTGTCCAACTGAAATACTTCAACCTTTTTCGACGCATTTATTACTAACTTGTTTCTATGTATTGTTGTTGTGTTTTACCGTATGTACAGTCGCTTCGTCTCGAGTCTGTGTCACGTGTGTTTTTGTGCCACATTATTACTGCATGTTATTGAGTTTGGTCCGTCGCTGTGCAAGTAAACAAAATTCCCTAATGATGCCGTCTGCTGTTTACATTACACTCGTGTACATTATTGCGTAACAAAAATTACGTCACAAAGGAGTTGCTAATTAACATTTGTATTACTTGTTTTTCTACACAAAACAATGGCTAGAAATGTGGCTTTTCTATGTATTGCCAGTATTTGTTTAATGAAGGCTAAAATTTGGAGCAGCACCCCCAGAAATTTTAGGCACGAGCCGCCACTGGTTTCAGGGCGACTTAGTTCTCTTTGTCCGAAATTTCCGAAACACCATCACACTTTGATTACGCCTGTTTCAGGCCTATGCTGTTGGTTGTTTCTATTACTTGTTATAAATGTATTCCTATTTCTTCCACAGGTGAACTACTGAGCTGTATCTTACATCTTCTTTGTATTCTTTGTCATTACAATGAAGCATCATCATCATGAGCTTGCTGAAATACTTAAACTTAACACTGCCATCTGTTAAATTTGTGCCCCAATTAAATTTACTTTGTTGTGTTTATTTATGCGTGACTGGTTTTAATGCTTAAGTACTACCCCTTCATGATATGAGGTTGGCAAACACAATCTTAGCTTTTAAGCTAATAAACAAATGTTTGTGTACATAAACGCACTTCAAAAACGCGAGAAAATGGGTATATACAGTTAAAGATAGTACAGAGTTAAACCGAAGTCACCTACCAAGAAAGACATCAGTCAGGCAACTGAAAGGTTGGAAGACATGAAAAGCTTGGTCTCATACAAAACTGAATGTGCAAATTGTTATTGCCAGTTTCAAATCAGCACCAAATTTAGGTGGTATACGTCTAAAAAACAGTCCCACACAGCATCGGATCAAAGAAAAACAAACAAACAAGTATGCTGCGATATATGGCCGATTTTCAAATAATAATAAAAAAGAAGTTCATGGCTTGCTGATGTCAATTCCACAACAACCGATTCTTTCTTACAACCTGTAAACGTAGGTCAACAACGAGAAAAAAACACCCAGTTTGTGGTCGGTCCAGCAGATCTGAAAAATATGACCCCATCATATGTTGGTTGCCCCGAGTAAGCTTCGACCAGTAGTGAGTAGTGGGTGAAGAGTATTGCCGGTGTCACTATACAAACAGATCGAAAGAAGTTATTCAAGTAGCAATAAAGAGCTGACAAAGGTTGACAAATGGATGAAACTCAATCTACTGTCCCTCAATTATACCAAATTTTCTCCAAAATTTCCTTCCCTAAATCTGCACACTACTGTAAATGGCAAGGAATTGCAAAAACCAAAGTCACTAAAATATCTGCCTGTTCAACTCCCTAGTAAAACAACCAACAGAAAAACTTTCATTCTGGCAACCTACACATGAATATTATCCTGTGATTTCCCTAGCCTTGCTGCGAAATTGTCATCTAAATAGTGGATTTTATACTGTCAATCAAATCTCTTTTTTTCACAACTTACACTTGTGCGGTGTTGATACTCTACTATCAGTTCATATCTAACTAATTTTTTGGATAAATCATTTCGTGTGATATATATATTACACTAATACAGTCTTGGTAAAATGAAGAGACATTAAAATGCATGTTATGACATCATGTTTCGTTGAAAATTATTTTGGCATCTCTGTCTTCTAATAAAAACAACGTTGTTCATGTGACTGATAGGATCATGTTGGTGTCATTTTTACCATTACAAGATGTCCATAGCCTTTTTTCAGCATAATATAGATTGACTTTTTTAGTGGCATGTCATAAAATGCTCTTCGATCATCCCCACACGAGGTTACGTTCCTAATTTGATAAAATTCTGCATGTTCTTGTAAAAATAATTTTGCATTAAGTAAATTATCTTTCAAATCAAGGACAAATTGGAAAAGAGTATACTGGTATATAAAACAAAAGATGAACGTTAAATTTCAAGAAATGTATTATCAACTTATATTCATGATTCAATGCTGAAAGCTAAAATAAAATAAAAACAGTTCTTCGGGACAACACTTTTTTTTGTTGGATGAATTTGCTGGGAAACCTTTTTTACAAAAATCATGTTGATTAGGTTAATCTTTGTCATATATGTCTGTTGAAATACCCAATAAGGATGAGTCTTATTTATATTTCTTTTCTCCTTAGTGTGACATGTCTTTAAAAGCTTCCATTTAGGGCAAAGCCTTTTTTTAACAATGCAATGTTTTCACCAGTGGCGGCTCGTGCCTAAAATTTGTGGGGGTGCTGCAAATTTTAGCCTTTACTGAACATATATAAGTTTTTTCTAGTTTTCTAACCATTGTTTTGTGCAGAAAAACAAGTAATACAAATCTTAATTAGCAACTCCATTGTGACGTAATTTTTGTTACGCAATAATGTACACAAGTGTAAACAGCAGACGGCATCATTTGTGTATTTTGTTTACTTGCACAGCGACGGGACAAACAGAATAACGTGCAGTAATAATGTGAAAAACAAAAACACACGTGGCACAGCTTCGAAACGAAACGGTTGTAAATACGGTAAAACACAACAGGAATATAGAAAAAAAAGATATAAATGAGTCGAAAAAGGTCGAAGTATTTCAGTTCGACAACAAAAATTGTCATGTTTTATTTAAGTAAATTTAGTCACAGTCAGCGTTTTCAACATATTCTGTGACACTTTACAGATTATTGTCACACAAAAAAACTAGACATACAGCTTTTTATTGGTATCATAACCAATAAATTTAACAACCACATTACAATGGTTTCAGAACTTATTCATTAAATCATAAAGTTATAGTTTGGGCATGATAATTGATAGCTTCTTCCTCAATCCCAAATGATAACTAAGAAACTGTTTTTCTATTTTTCTTTGTCAACAAATAGGATGTGCTTGGTGTCACTACTATCTTGTCTGTAGAATGTTCATTCTTAAGAAACACTTCCTGTGAAGCAATTTAGCAGCTACTGTTTAGACCAGGGGTTCCCAAACTTTTTTGGTCTGTGGCCCACCACATGCTGTAAATTTGGGCATAAACAAAAAAAAATAACTCAAAAACAGCCGAAATGGTTTCTAGCAATTTATTTTTAATGAGATACATGCTCCTGAAATTTGACTACAAGATTCGGAATTCTTTGCAAATGTTATGTTTTTCAAAACAAAGTGCATAATATCTACAGTATAGCAAAATAGTGGAATCTATTCAAATGGCTCTGTGGCCCATTAAAAATGTCTTGGTGGCCTAGCCCACAGTTTGGGAACCACTGGTTTAGACAAACAGTACATGTCCATTATATCAATACACATGATTGAACTTGGTTGTAAATACTGTCCACATGGTGTGTTAAGAAATCCACACTTTAACTTGTCTTCACTCAGGTATTTCAAAATTCCTGTTGCTTCTGCAGTTGTTCGTTCTGCATTTGATATTGCCTGAATTTCAGTGAGGCACAAATTTAATTTTTCTTTGGTAGCATTAAGAACTAAAACTGAGTATTTCTTGTTGTTGCTAATTCCTGCATGACATTGGAGTAGCAGATGTTTTGTTCCATACTTTCATAAAACTTTTTAATTCAATTATTTATTATAAAGGTTAATTGTGAATTTTCAAGGTGTTAGATGACCTTTTTTTCTTTTTCAAGGTGTTAGATACACTTATTTAATTCAATGATAACTGTAAAAACCTAAACCCACTTACAGTCATCTTAAAAAGTCACGCCTAACAGTCAAACAATAAATTTAATGATAGCAAACCAATTATTTAACTGCACTCACTGTCGAACTTAAATATACAGTACACGGGTTTGGCTTTGGAGCTCACTGACGCGAAGCAGACAACACAACTAGCGCTACGTCACGGGAGGGGCTGCGCGAGCCACAGCCCCCTCTCGCCTATTTCGCCCGGCATGTAGCTTTTCCAAGTGCGCATGCGCACAACTGAAAATGTCACGAAACTGGAGCTGCAGCTCCGCCATAGATAGCTTATTATTATTATTTTGAAAATTTTTTTTTTAATAATACAAAATTTTAATATTTTTATTTTAATACAATGCCGATTAATGCCATAAAAATTATTCTTAGCATACACTGATTAAACATAAAAACTATATGAAAAGATTGTTTTGTATAACAACGTGGAATAGGAATGTCAAGTAAAAATACTGGGGGTGCTGCAGCTCCGCAGCCCCACGAGCCGCCCCTGGTTTTCACACTGGTTTGAATCAACAAATTTTAAATTTCCTTTTCGGGAATTTCCCCCCTACAAATATCGCAATTATAAGACTACTCTTTAGTGTGAATCAACATGCGTCTTTTCAAATTTCCACCTTGAGCAAATCTTTTCCCACAAAAATCACAGCGGTGGGGTTTCTCTTTAGTGTGTGTCAACATGTTTTTTTTTTAAGTTTCACTTGGGCAAATCTTTTTTCACAGACATTGCATTGGTGACGTTTCTCATTGGTGTGTGTCAGCTTGTGTCTTTTCAAACTTCTAATCATGCTGAATTTCTTTTCACATTCATCACATCGACGAGGTTTGTCTTTAGTGTGTGTCAACATGTGTCTTTTCAAATTTGACCAAATGCTGAATTTCTTTTCACAAAATTTGCATTGATGAGGTTTCTCATTGGTTTGAATCAACATGTGTGTTTTTAAATCTCCTCTGCGGGCAAATCTTTTTTCACAAACATAAGAAACTAAAATACAATTAATAGTCTGTACACAAAAATTCAAGAAAGATGTTTAAATGAACAAGTTCTGAAACCAATGTAGTGCGGTTGTTAAATTTGTTAGTTATGATACCAATAAAAAGCTTTTTGGATAGTTTTTTTGTGTGGCAAAAATCTGTGAAGTGTTATAGAATATGTTGAAACGCTGACTGTGTCTAAATGTACTTAAATGAAACATGGCAATTTTTGTTGTCGAACTGAAATACTTTTCTCTCAGCGGACAATTTAGTTGTGGCATGTCGGCCTTGTGTAGAGTCGTACGTGCCACCAAGTGTAGAATCGTACGACGTAAAATCGGTCATCATCTTTGAGAGCCTACATCTCAGGTTTGCGACGCGCGGCAAAGACGGTAAAAAAATAAGAAGGAAGTAGGACACTCGTTCTTGTAATGAATGCGCTTGCGGAATGCACGACTGCCTTTTTTTCTTTTTAGTGCACAACATTCTTTGACACAACATTGTACCGATCTAGCGCACGAAACTATTTTTATCAGTTTGTTCGTACGCAAAATTTGTAACTAATATTTATTGACATGAACTTCATAAGGTCATCGCGTTTAGGGTAACACTTACCATAATGTTGTTCGAACCATAAGGTTCAAAATAGATCCTAGCTGAATATCATGTTTAAAATAAGCTTTTTTACATGTATATAATCGGAACTTACATCGAAAATCAACCGATCGTAACCGATAGTCATAATAAAGAGTAGAGACCACATCAACCTTTGCACATGTTACACCCTGGGTGGTAGGAAATCAAGCATCAAATACCAACTGTCACTCAGCAAAAAATACTGAACCCATATAACAAGCAGTTCGACTCCCTGATTTAAACTTTGATAGATCTAACTTTCGGTTCTAATTCGAAACATAGGCACACAAAAATATGTTTTGCGCACAAGAGTTGCGGGCTTTCACTTCTGAGTTTCAGTTCATTGTCGGACCGATGCACTTCACAATCAGACGTTTGTGTGTTGAAGAAGAAAGTATTGCTTGGTATATGCTGTGCTGCTTATATCTGCGGTTGACATTGTCGGATGTCAGTTAGTTTGTGCAGAAACCAGGCTTGGCTTGGCAGAATATTTTAGTCTTATATTGATTGAAAATTGTAGTATACGTTTTGGATTTTGTTGAAAGATGGAATCAAACGTTTCCACTCTCGCAGGCATCGAAGAAAGAACGAAGGGTGCAACCAAATTTTCTTCTCAAAAAATTGCTTGGATGACGATAGATGCAACTTCATTATGCTTTACCATTTACTTGACTATTCAATATTTGCTTATGGTTGTTCACACAACAAGTACAAAAGTGGAGATAGAAATACATGGGTTATGTTTATGTTGACAAGTGTAGCGGCCATCCTAGTGGTCATATACACCGTGCTTGACATATGTTTTATCAATGTTGGTTACATCCTAGGATCAACGAACGCATGTCAAACTTTAACAAAAGTCATGGCCATGGTGCTAGGTTTTAATGCATGTACAGTTTACACATTTCTGTGGTACAAACCAGGGTTGCCAGATAAAAAACGCAGAATAGTGCCAAAAACTCTCAAAAAAGCGCCAAACACAACAAAAAAGTGCCAAACCAAAAATGTTTGATGCCAAAAATACCGCCAAACCAATTTTACAGAAATAGCAGGATAACGAGTATTATCGGCTTTAAATATAGCTAAATAGGTGTTATAAACTGATCCATACTTAAAATCTGGTCAGTAGAGAATTTATAATTATAATATCTACGCGTAACCGTTTACCAGTACTGTACACCATGCAGTTACAAAAATAGCAACTTTATTTTCCAGCACGGCCAGAACCAGAAAGTTTTAAGAGCACCACCTGGCGGTGTACATTTTTAATTAGTTTTACCAACAATTCTTTAAAAATCACTCTAAAAATATCGTTTTTGCCCTAAACCATGCATACGCACCAAATGCCGCCTTCAGGTTTTTGTTTACCCACAATTAAGTGTTTTACTTGGCGATGATACTTTTTCCCTAACATGGCCAGTTTTGCCACAACCAATCAGTCTCCTTACAGCACAGACACTCACTTTTATAACATGATCTATTAACGACGTTTAACGAAACAGCAATAACAACAACAAGTTTGGTGACATTTTCACATTAAAGTTTCAAGACCAGTAACATCATTACTGCCATATTCAGTAGAAGTAGTATTGGACTGTTTCATAAAAACAGATAAAAGCATAAATCGTTTCTTTTAATAACAGAAATATATATTTCGCCTTAATAAATAGGCATCGTCAGTTTCTGCAAAAAAGCAAACATGTAAGGGGCTGTCGGTAAAAGTAGTAAAAAATAAAATAGTTAAAACACTTATAAAATTTAAAACTGTACAAATTAAACAACTGCGAAGCACAGAGGCAAACCACGACTAGCGAGTGGCCACAAGCGACACGAGAAAAGGCAAGAAAAAAGAGACGTGATAAACTGATAAGCCATTAAAAAACACGGTGGGAAGTAAATAAACCTCTAGGCGTGAAGAAACAAAACATTAAGGGGTAGAAACACAAAGATGGGATTACCTCACGCGCGGCAGAATCATTTTTTGTATGTTAATTTCGGCCTTGATTTTGTTCAGCCATTTATCTTCAAAAATATCTAAAAGATTTGGTGAAGGCATTTGCACAAACACAACATAAAAACACAGGTGGATGTGCGGTTTACGCTTTAATATCGCACTATGGTTCTCCGCGTAGTGGCGCAGTAGCGCAGCTCGGTCATTGTTTGCCGAGCAGTCGAACGTTTTCCAAGTGGCGCGATGGGTATTCCACCGTGTGGAGAACTTGTTCTTGGTTTGACCAACATATTGCTTGCCACACTTGCGGCAAGTGGCCACATAAATGCCGTAGTTGCGACATGTTAGATTTTGGCGAAGTTGGATACTGCCTGTGGGCGTTTTTAAAACGGTGGTATGGTACACCATAGTTTGGTGACTACCAAAATTGCCACATAGTGCGCATTTTCCGCATGGACTTGAAGAGCCTGTGCCGTTGTCTTTGCCTGCCTTACTGATGGACAAAGCTTTGAAGTTGGATAGAAAGTGTGCCAGTGTGGGTGGCCTTTTGTATGTAATAGAAGCCAAAGGTTCCATAGCTTTCTCTTTTTGAGTCAATAAATGTTTTAATTTGTACAGTTTTAAATTTTATAAGTGTTTTAACTATTTTATTTTTTACTACTTTTACCGACAGCCCCTTACATGTTTGCTTTTTTGCAGAAACTGACGATGCCTATTTATTAAGGCGAAATATATATTTCTGTTATTAAAAGAAACGATTTATGCTTTTATCTGTTTTTATGAAACAGTCCAATACTATACTGATCAGAAGCAAGAATCTTTCTTTTATACATTTTATTGTCTGCGGGAGATTCGTTTAATAACAAAACTGTTTCAGATATTCAGTAGAATATATTTTATCTGAAGTAAAGTCATGTAACATTTTTGGCGATGCAACAAAGTCTTTACAACATTTACCAGACAGTATCAACTCCGCTCTGATTCTTACAATGGCATCAAGAAGGTACAACTGCATTCGATTCCTAGTTTTGGTTTTAATAGATGTTACAAGAGAAAAAATCCTCTCAACCACGGCGTTACTGACTGGCGTTATCAAGCAAGTTAGCGCATATTTAGCGAGCTCTTCATATCCCTCATGCTGACGTACACCTAGCCAAAAGCGTTCAGTGTTATCAGCAGGTAGCCCATTTTCTTTAAATGGATCTTCGTTGCTCCAGTTAACAAAAACAATTCTTCTGTATTGCTCCTCGATAGTTGCAAAACTGTCTTCAGGTATTAGATGCATAAATATGGTAAATCAGTAAAGCGGGTTTGTGATAAGCTTATTTGATTTAGCACTACAACTGGGCTTAATTTCGATAAACTTTGAAATGTATCTTTTGCTGGCGGAAGACGGTTGAGAGACACCTAGACTTAACGGTTCCAATTTCTTCTTGGATAAAGGCGGTTCTCTTCTGCTGCACAAGTTTTTCGCATTCTGTTAAAAACTTCGCACCAAAATCAACTTCTTCGATATTTTTTTTTCCTTCCACTTGAATCATACATTCGCGACTCAAGACAACGCTGATGTAAAAACAAATCTTGATATAATTGATGAGGGTCAGCCTTTGTATGCTGAAAAAGACTGTTTAATCTTTCAAACTTCTGTACAAGCGGTGTGGCAAATACAAAATACAAGTAATTTTTGTAGTCACACATCATTTCTTTCAGAACCCTGCATTTGTATTTTACATCTATTTTTAATGCGTGACCGAGCTCAACCGAGGTAAAGTACGCTTTAAGTTCTTCCCAGTTCATCAATATATTGAACATGATTTTTCCCCGTACCAACCAACGAGTGGAGGATAGTTTTTTCAAAGGGCAAAGGAGCGCTTCGAGCGCTTGAAAATTCAGAAGCGGCATTCATAACTGTAAACAATTCTTTAAAAGCTTCCCTTCTTAGCTGAATGTGACTGAACCAGCGAGGTATCTCTGACCAGTGTTTTTTAAGGTGTTTTGGGGGACCGAAACGGTCTCCCAAATTTCTCCAGCGGTGTCCCAAAATTTGGACTTGCAACTACAACTACGTTTTTGGTATTTAAATGAAACACTTGCGGTCTCTTAAAACTACTTAGCGGTCACCCAAACCAAACCTTAAAAAAAACCTGTCTCTGACAACAGAAATTCGATATTGGATGGCAATTTGGAAACGGCGTGTTGAATGCCTAGTGCCAATGAATGACATACACATCTGACCTGCACATATTGGGGAGACACAGCTTTAATTCTGGACCACACTGATGCGAAACCTATACAGTTTGAAGGCTTTGACCACAACTTGTAACTTCGTGCGCAATTGATGTAAATATATTTTCTCCAGTAGCCTCCGAAACCGGAATTCAACTAAGAAATTTAGTAGAAATTTCCCGTTTTGTCTCACTGTAGAAGCGTACTAAAACACACATTGTTTTTGTGTTGTAACGTCAGTTGATTCATCAATAATTAGAGCAAACTTTTTATCACGAAGGTCTTCAACAACTTCGCTTTTCAGGCTGGGCGAAGTGAGGTTTTTAACTAAACATGTGCATTTACTTCTATGAAGCTTTATTTTTCCAAGAGTGCTGCCCTGACCGTGAGCTACCAATATTTCCCCTAGGTGATCGACTGAACGCATGGCACAATGACAAGTCATGCTTACGGCAAGTTGCAATTCGGCTCCTTTAACCTTGTCGTTAATATTTGAATTAGGATTCTTTGTCAGGTTAAGTGTAGCCTGTCCTTTGAATGGGTTTTTTTTCCTGTGGTTTTCTGTCTCCTCGTGCTTTTTGAAATTACTTAACCGTGGCCCAATAGTACGGTGGCAAACCTTGCAATATCCGTTTTCCGAACCGTCAACAGCCTTCTTCAACCATTTAAAAGTGTCCTCCCACTTTTTGCATGACATTGTTGAACTTTTTAAACTAAATAAACTCGATGCTACTTGCCGGCGCTGACACGTTTTCTGGAACACAAAAAAAACGCCAAATTTTACAAAAATATCCGCCAAACCGCCAGTTGCTATTTTTGGTGCCAACTACTTTCAAAAAACGCCAATTTTGAGGTATTTGGCGGCAAAACCGCCAAATTGGCAACCCTGCTCGGGACACCCGGGTCTGCCTACGGGATCACAGGAAACGTTCCGAGGAACCGAGCTGGTGTTTCCGTTTAGGCGGGTTCATTTGTTGTTGGTCAAGTTGGAGCAGCCCATAGGCTGGTTACTTCATTAGAGCCCGGAAGAACAAGAGAGAGCAGTTCACTATGGATAATGGGTGGAATTAGTAAGATACTACATATGAAGAGCAGAATACTTACAACCAGTGGGAAATAAAGTAGAATATGTAAACTATATGTATAAACAAAATGAGATGAATTACCAGAATCATTAAAAAGATGGATCCAATATTGGGGTGAAAAGGGTGCAAGGTACAGTAATGAAGATCAGTATATACTAGATGGCTATAAAAAACTTGGAAGCAAACCTACCAAAAAACGAATGGAGCAAGTACCTCACAGACAAATTCGTATTAGGATACTCTCAAATCAAAATAAACAGAGATTACATAAGTTGGACAAAAACATCAAGCAGCAATTTACAAAACATCTTAAACAAACTAAAGAAGAGACACGTTTTCTGGAACACAAACTTTATGATGTCAAACAAGCTCTGCCTTTAGCCCACAATTAATATTTTGTTCTTAATTGTTGCATTGATTTGTCAAAAAGGGCTTGTGTGACGTATACGGGAATTCATTGAAACAGAACCTACCCATTGTGATGGCGCAGCTAGAGGATTTAAGCCATAATTTGTTGTATCAGAAGCGCAAACCTTTCCAAAAAAGCAAAAACGCCAAATAAAACAATTAGGTGCCAACCATTTCCATAAACCGCCAAATTTTACAAAAATATCCGCCAAACCGCCAGTTGCTATTTTTGGTGCCAACTACTTTCAAAAAACGCCAATTTTGAGGTATTTGGCGGCAAAACCGCCAAATTGGCAACCCTGGTACAAACAACGATGCTTCTACAAAAGTTCGCTTTTGAATCACTTTTACAAACGTTGGATTAAAGTACTAAGTTGGTCGAGCATTGTCTTTCTGAATTCGGGCATATTTACTGCTTGCATTGGATACTCGATTACGCAAAGATTTCAGTCATTTGGGTATGGGTGTAAACATGTTGATGGAAATGTTAAGTGGCCTTTAATAGCGGGAAGTGCAATTGATTTTGGGGGCCAGTTCTTACTACTATTCCTTTTTCTCTATCCATTTAAAAGGAGTAGATGGCATTACCGGGTTACAAATGTTGAAACGAACCGCTTTTATGTCCCTCCTTTGCATTTCAACTGATATTGTAGCAATACTTAGTAACTTGTATGTGGAGTTAGAGCTATTTGCAGCAGCAATTGCTTGCAACCTATTAGCTCTTGTTTTAACGTTCGAAACGTGGAAAGATATATTGAGGTATCCTCTTTCACCTTTCACAAGGGTTGAAAATGATGATATCGAACATTCATTTGTTTATTTTTCACTTCACTATTATTGGACCATTCTTGGAACTAATTGCTCGTGGTTTTCATACACCCTAGTTTTGTATTATAGTTTCTGTTGCTTCGTTTCCCCTTGCAAGTCTATTGTTGCGCATTTTCGGTTTCTACTTCTTTCTAGCAAGATTGCACAAACATCCGGGCATTGTAAATGTTCGGTGTTCCACAGTTGTATTGTTGAATTGTAGTATGACTTCACTAAAGGGGATGATCGCATTAACTTTACTGAAATCTTGATTGGTATGTTTCTTAATGAATACGGGTTGAAGTTGCGTTGTATTAAAATCTGCCTGAAGCGTCCGACTTTGGATTGGAATCTAAGACGGCTGCCGAAAGTCAAAAATCATTTTTTGGTGAAAACATCGTTTTAAAGGCGCCATTACGGAAAAAGCCTAAGCAAGCATTTACAGATACAAAAATATGTTAGACATACCAACAACAGAAGGCACGTACCTCATGTGACGTGGTCAGTAAAGCACATACTTATCAAGTACCCTTAAGCTATTTCATGACTCTCAATGACAAAATAAGGTGTTTTGACCAACACTTTTTTCAGCGTTTTAAGAGCAGCATGAAGTGAAGTATTTATTAAAAATCACCAAATTCACAACTAAAGCAATAGAATTAGTAACATTCGAAATCTTTTGTTGTGGAATTAGTTATGTTTTGTGTGATATTGTTGTGCAATATATAAAAATGCTACATTTTTAGTTTTCTAGCCATTGTGTTGTATAGAAAAACAAGTAATACAAATCTTAATTAGCAACTCCATTGTGACGTAATTTTTGTTACGCAATAATGTACACGAGTGTAAACAGCAGACGGTATCATTTGTGTATTTTGTTTACTTCCACAGCGACGGGCCAAACTCACATGCAGTAATAATGTGGCACAACGTGACACAGCCTCGAAACGAAGCGGTTGTAAATACGGTAAAACACAACAAGAATATAGAAAACATAGTTATAAATGAGTCGAAAAAGGTTTTTCAGTCAGACAACATCAAAAAAATGGTCATGTTTCATTTAAGTAACTTATAGTCACAGTCAGCGTTTTCAACATATTATATGACACTTCACAGATTATTGCCACACAAACAAACTAGCCATACAGCTTTTTATTGGAATCATAACTGACAAATTTAACAACCACATTACATTTGTGTAAGAACTTGTTTATTTAAACATATTTTCTTTGAATTTTTGTGTACAGACTATTAATTGTCTTTCAGTTAGTTTCTTAACTGCTATACATGCTGCTTTATTTGCTGGCAAATAGCTTATAATTCCTTTTTTAAGTGCAAAACTCCTTCAAGCTTCAAATATTTATAACACTTTCACTTAAATTTAAACCACATTATTAAACCTTGTGCTTCCTTTTTACAACCAAAATGAATCATAAAGTTATAGTTTGGGCATGATAATTGATAGCTACTTCCTTGATTCCAAATGGCAACTAAGCAACTTTTTTTCTATTTAGTGCTAGCACTGCAAGTGCAAGTCTTTTGGAAGTAATGGTGTAGTAATGGTTTCCTTTTCAGTGTTAAAAAGAACTGTTTTGCCTCTGAAGGACTCATGGAAACTGCAAAAAGGATTTTTCATCCTAGTAATTTCACTTGCCAAAACATCATCTAGATTCTAGATCAGTGGTTCCCAACCTTTGGTGGACCGTGGCCCCCTAAAAGTCACTTTTTGGCCTCGTGACCCCCTTTAAGTAACCCTGAAGGACCGGTGCCCCCCTTGAAAAATGTGAAAGGCAATCTCGTGTTGGAATTCGGTACTAATTTCGGCTTTAAACAGGTCGAATAGAGTAACCAAGAATCCGCAATTGTGATAAACCTCAATATAGACAAATAGTATGTGAAATAGTCGATTGAATTAGGGAATAAAGTTAAAAAGAAAATGGCTTTTAGTGGGTGTTTCTTGTGAATCTACACCCGTGGCCCCCCGGAACACAGCTCGTGGCCCCCCTGGGGGGCCATGGGCCCTGGTTGGGAACCACTGATCTAGATTATTTTCAAAATAATCTTGAACATCAGATCTACAGAAACATTTTCATTTCAGTAACTAGCTTTTCTTTGTCAACAATAGGATGTGCTTGGTGGTCACTACTATCTTGTCTGTAGAATGTTCATTCTTAAGAAACACTTCCTGTGAAGCAATTTAGCAGCTACTGTTTAGACAAACAGTGTCCATTATATCAATATATACACATGATTGCACTTGGTTGCAAATACTGTCCACATGGTGTGTTAAGAGACCAAAACTTGAAATTGTCATAACTCAGGTTTTTCAAAATTCTTGTTGCTTCTGCAATTGTTTGTTCTGCATTTGATATTGCCTGAATTCAGTGAGGCATTTAACTCCACAGTCACAAAGCTATTTTTTTCTTTGGTAGCATTAAGAACTAAAACTGAGTATTTCTTGTTGTTGCTTATTCCTGCATGACATATTTGGAGTAGCAGATGTTTTATCCCATATTTTCATAAAACTTTTTAATTCAGTTATTTATTATAAAGGGCAATCGTAACTTTTTAAGGTGTTAGATGACCTTTTTTTCTTTTTCAAGGTGTTAGAAACACTTACTTAATTCAATCTTAATTACAAAAATGAAGCCCACTTACAGTTATCTTATAAAGTCACGACTAACAGTCAAACAATAAATTTGAAGATGGCAAAATAATTATTTAACTGTACTCACTGTCGAACTTAATAAAAATGCACTACACGGGTGTAGCTCACTGACGCGAAGCAGACAACACAACTAGCGCTACGTCACGGGAGGTGCTGTGCGAGCCACAGCCCCCTGTCGCCTATTTCGCCCGGCATGCAGCTTTTCCAAGTGCGCACAACTGCAAAACGTCATGAAACTGGAGCTGCAGCTCCACCATAGATAACTTATTAATTTCATTTTTATTGTGAAAAAATGCTGATCAAGGCGGAAATTATGCTTATTATATATTGCTAAAGAATAAAAAAATATAGTAAAAAATAAGTATAATGAAAGTTATCTGAAATATTGTGGTAGGAATTTTGCACATAATACAAACACAATGTACAGGTATTAACACTACATAAAAATGTAATTATTAAATGCCTAAGGCTGATTGTATTTTTTTTCAGCTTTACAGCAGTCAAATTTTGACCTGTGATTTTGGTCACAATGCATGATCATTTGCTCTAATTTGGACTTATTTTGTGTGTGTCCAGCAAGTCTCTTTCTGCATGGTTTTGGTGTCTCTCTCTGTAATGAGGACACTGGTTCTTATTTTGTTTTAAATCTGTATTTGAAAAATGAATATGTAATATTATGGTTAATTTTTAATTGTGGTTAATTGAAGATGCAAACCATAAAACCTTATTAAATGAGTTGTACAAAACATGTGTTTAGGTATAAAAAAGTTGTCATTGTTTCAAACATAAATAAAAACTACCCTTATGCCGCCACTTAGAAACTGTAAAGCATTTTATAAATGCAAACCTACGTTAATCATAGATCTTACCGTATTGTTATGAAGCTCCAACGTTTTCTTGATGAAAATTACACCAAAAGATGTTTTGCACCTTTTCTAAGATATGAAACTTCCATTTCAACTGTTGTCCACGTTTCAATAAATTCTTGCAATGTTTCTTGATGTTCTTATGCTACTTTATCAAATAAACAAATTCCAAACTCTCCGTAAATTTGGAAATCCA
This sequence comes from Phallusia mammillata, assembly GCF_965637545.1. NCBI lineage: Eukaryota > Metazoa > Chordata > Ascidiacea > Phlebobranchia > Ascidiidae > Phallusia > Phallusia mammillata. The sequence goes on along the minus strand of NC_137254.1, from coordinate 12,575,696 downwards.
AACATTTTGAGGTTAAATTGCAAAATGCTCCAAAAAAAGCATATAACAGGCGAAAATTGTTTTTCGCAAGGTGTCGCATGGCGTGGCGTACCGATTTTGACCCATATACACACACAAAAAGAACTGATCGGGATTCGTCCCCGGGAGTGTCCTGGGTTCGAACCCCGTGAAAAAAAGTCGTCTTTTTTCTTACGATTTTGACGCATTCTCTCGCATTTGCGTCAGGTTTTAGCGAGGCGTTTGCGAAGACACCTCGTAATACCAAATACGTTGCCGAGTTCCTCGCTAAAGATTTTTTTACCGAGCCCGTTAAGTTAGCGAGCGAGGAAGTGTTCATAATGCCGCCCCAGGTCGCCCCGGAGGTGCTGTCACTAACCTTAAACTGGAGGACATACAGATCGATCAACCTGGAACTACAATCCATTGTGACGTTTCCTCTGGATCGCCTCGTCCAAGTGTCCCAACATCATATGGCAACGCAAAGTTTTTGACATTGTACACGGTCTTTGGCACCCATTTGTACGGTCAACACGCAAACTTGTCGCTTCAAAGTTTGTTTGGCACGGCTTAAAACGCCAAGTTGACCTTTGGGCAAAACAGTGTGTCCACTGTCAGAAGGCAAGAGTCCAACGCAACGTCCGTGCGCCTCTAGCAAGCTACCCGCCCTGCCATGCACGCTTTCAGCATCTCAACGTCGACATTGTTGGACCGCTTGCACCTTCGCAGGAAACAGATACCTCCTTACCTTGGTCGACCGTAACTAAAATTCCGAAATTGAGAAGAAAATCCTCGTTTGACAACAGCATAATGCAGACCTACTATTTAAATTAGGGTTCTTCGTCCTTTTTGGCTCAATCGCGCCCTTTCCAAGGCACTGGCTCAAAATCGCCCCCCTATGTGATGTTTATTTGTATAAAATTTCTGCTTTTTGAGCAGATGTGGGCGGTTAGATTCATCCAGCAACACGAAAGCTTCAGTTAATAGTTTAAACTTAATTTAATTGCTACTACAACAGGCAAGGTCCATTTCACGCAATTCTTCTAACGCATCTGAAAATCATTTGCTACATCATAGACAAAACAATATTACGTATATGCGCAAACAATCGCCTTCTTTTGTTGAAAACAATGAGGTATTACTCGGTGGATGAGAATCCTAAAGGATATAAATATTTTACAGTTTGGAAAGCGCTTGTAGGCCTACAAGAAATGTGAACGCGAAACAAGTTTGAGGTAAAGTTTGTTACCGTTGTATTTAAAAAGTATGGATCTACGACACATGTAACCTAAAAGGAAAGCAACCATGCGTAGGAAACAAAAAATGAAATGAAATATTTGTGTTTGTTTTAATGAGCATTGCCGCATTAATTGTCATTTTGTTGTATTGTTAAATTCGTTGCAAATAAATTATCTCGATTTTGTAAAGACTTTTTAGTTTGCAGTTGCACTGCGCCACACCGAGCATCGTTGCACAGCAAACTGGTTGTGGAGCAATTCTTTTATAAAACTTAAAAAACTACTATGTACCATAATTTGCTTGAGCTAAACATATAAACATATCCATTATACAACGCGTCACATCAACTTTAGAAATTTGACAGAAATACATATTTTGTGCCAAATGTTTGCATCTCAGTTGATTTGTAGTTGTAGCAACATCTTAATCCCCATTTTTAAATTTCTTGTCCTTGTAATGCAGATATATTTACTTCCGTGCCATAAAAGTTTTTATTTTCTTTGATTAATCCGTTTTTCCAGTAAACAAAATCACATTACAGTCTAAGCGAAAGTTGAACCAGGAAGCAACCTTGCAAACACCAACAGGGTAGTTCCCAGTTCGTGCTGTCGTGCATTGCTCCTCAATTCTTATCAATCAGGAAGCAAGCTTGGAAGGGGGTTATTGGATTCCTGTAAATTTATAAACGTGCAAACACGAAATTTGAATAAGACAGACTTGATTCTTGACTTCATACTCGGCCAACTTTGTTTCGTAATTTCCCCATAAATCTACTTTTCCGCCCCAATTCGTTTATCATGATGCATTCCGCCAATATATGGGCAATGTAGCACTAATGCGGTTAAACCATGGGTCTTTAAATTGTCCTGATCATGTTTGTAGAGCATTGTTTATCATATAAGCTGGTTAAACGTACAACTGTTTGCATGTAATGTGGCTACTGTTCATAGACACAAGATTGCTTAATTTTTGATGTTTTAATTAATTTACTTGCTCGGTGGTGAAACTGATTTGATTTATTTAACAAAAAGTTTGGCATTGCGGGGCCGAAACCGAGACTTCGCCAAAACGGCATTTTCGACCGGAAATTTCACAACTTGCGTTCATTACTAATGTACAATGCAGTATTAACTCAGTGGACTGTGCGAAAAAACAAACGCGTCTTAATAAAGTTATAACAATTTTGCGGACGCGCCGAGTGGGCGATTTGTTACATACCACAACTCGACCAATCAGATCGCTACGTTCGATCAAGTGACATTATTTGACAAACGAACAATGTATGACTAAACATAAAATGTGAAGTTTCATTAAATGTTCAGCTTGCAATGTTTTCGTCTACCATCAATACCTCTGAGTGCCGTAATTCTTAGGGTGGCAGTTTTGCCTTGCTTGCATCTAATGTGTTACTGGTGTCGTTTTGCAAACGCAGGAAATACCACGTCATTGAGCTCATAAGGGAAGCCTTGTCACGCATGATGGAATACAGTGACGCGTTGCTATGAACGATAGTGATGTCACAATAACTGTTGACGTAAATCTGTTATCTATAACTTTTGCAACTAGCTTTACACCTCCTGTTAATACTTGGCCGTGCCTGTATCTTTTAACACTTGGTATGATGTTTCACTAGTTTGATTGTCACATTTAAGTGGATGTGTAAAATATCCAAAGTTTACCAACACTTCAATCTGCTCGGTTTAATACAGGGTTAAAATGTATTACGACCGTTTCTTTGTTGGAAACATTAATATGTTGACGCGTTTGGACTGAGGCGGAGTAAAAACTCGAAACAGTGAGAGTGGTTTCTGCTTCTATTCAGCCAACCGTGTGTCATTTTCGTCGTTACAATATTTAAACTCAACACTCAAATTTTGGAACATCTATCGATAACACAGCACTCCATTTAGTAGCAACCAATCTCTGACTTTCCCATTCATAAAATCAAGTTGTGGTTTGGCATTAAACCTGTCTTTAAGCAGCTTCACACGACTTTTATGTACCTCAGCTCGGTCAATCAGGTTGTCGTGTTTGATCATGTGACTTGGTTAACACATTCGATGTATCTGAATGTTTGACAATGGTCTAAAAAAGGTACATTAAAATTCCATTTGATAAGGTTGTTTGGTCTGTGAAGAAAAACTTCAAGCGATGGTTTGATGCAAACATATAATACAAAGAACTCGTAGGATTTTACCACTAAGTTCTTAGGACTCAAAGTTGAAGAAAAATTCGCTTAGTCGTTTCAAAACTTTGATTGCGTTTTGATGTGTCATAGCAAACAAGCTGATGTTTCGATTTGTAATTTCAAGTAAACGACAACATTTATGTTTTATGGAGTGCGTCGTTGTAATTGTAAGCGATTCAGTCTAGTTGCTATTTTCATGAACTTTTCGGCGTATGACGTACTGGTTCAGCATGCGTGCTTGCTGTCTAAACTTTATTACCAGCGGAAGAATGCCTTGCGCTTATGACAAATTGTATTTTCCACTGCTTGCTTAAAGATGTTCTGATGCATGCGCAAGAATTATGCTTTAATAAAGGCCTTGTACTCAAAACAAAATACCCAACGAGTTGCTTGTGTGTTTTCTCATGTTTACCTAAGAGATTTTTTTAATGCTTGCGGACGGACGAGCTTTGTGTTTTTAGCAAATTACCCAGAGAATGGTTTTAGCAAATTACCCGAAACCTCCAATAATACATGTTATATTAAATTCAAAGCCCTAATTTATAAAACATAAAAAAACATTTAGTTGTTTTGCAAATAAAACATACGTACAGTGTGTAACGCAAACTGGCGTTCGTCATTCCATTTCAGAAAACAAACCGGATGACACCTGATGTGTATCCTCTCGTTTCCATTTTAATGCCTACAAATATACTGCGAAATTGACTTTCCTCACAGAAACGTGGTTTATGCAGATTGCAAGTGGGTTTAGAGTTGCAGTGTAAAGAAGCTCTGGAGATTTTTAGTCTAACAGAATTGTGTATAGGTTTATTTATATCAGATTTTTTTTTCGTTTCATATATTTAATTTATCGCAACATCAAGAGGATAAAATCAGCCATAATCAGAAGTTTTAATCCAGGGGTAGATTTAGTAAGGGGAGAGATAAGAAAACTGACTTGTGTTGGAGGGCCGAAACAACAATAACTTAAATTTAATTCTGCTCAGTATTAATTTTTTGTATTGTAAATACCATTGAATTAAATATTTTAATTAGGTACTACTGGTATTCAGAAGAATAAGAATATTCTGTAAATATTTGCGTAAATATATGAAATTGTAGTGTAGGAAAATACTCCTACAGAAATAATTAACTAATACTCCTTCAGAAAAAAATACTCCTACAGAAATAATTAGGCTTTATCGTGTATCAAAGGGTTAGACCAGTGGTTCCCAACCTTTTTTTGTCGCGACCCAAATACTCACCAAAATTTTGTTTTGTGGCTTCTCGCGACCCATGGATATCATATGCATTCTTACTATTTGGGTTGTATTTTTGTTTGTAAATCAGGAAAGTTTTTCGAAAATTACTACGCAGTTTGAAAAAATAAAAACATCAAACAAAAATTATTCGTTTTTCCGCCAACTTTAGAGCTGGTTCAAAGCATTATGAGCCACACAACGCTTAACAGTGATCTCACACAACCATTATGACGTCACAAAAAGAATAATTCACTATCACGCCAAATAGTCATGAAATTGTTATTGGGAAACAATTCATATCCTTGGGAAATAACAAAATAACGCTACGAAACGTAGATGCTCTAATTGTCACAAAAACTGGCGACCCAACAGAATTTACAGGCGACCCAACTTTGGGTCGCGACCCATAGGTTGGGAAACACTGGGTTAGACAAATAGGCCTATTTTGATTTAGGTTTTAATTTACCTCACTCGGGCTGAAAACGAAGATAAACACGCCGATGTACTTTTAAACAACGGAAGACGAAAATAAAAATTAACAAAACGCAACTTAAACTATTTTTTTTTCTTTTTACAACGCAAAGGCCCCTTCCCACCTCAACAAGTGGCGACCAACCGATAAAAAAAATCATCATGTCGCCTTCTTCTTAAAAAAGGACATTTATTGTTAAATCGGTAAATTTTAAATTAGTTTAACATAAAGTTGATCACATGAAACAAAAAGTTACGCGGGCAAAAGGTTACACAGCAGGCAAAGGCGAAACATTACTAAATCAATTGACGCATAATAGTGCGAAGTATTACACGTACTGGTTTGCTCTAAATCAGGCCTGTCAAACTCGCGGCCCACGAAGCTCTCCAATGCGGCCCACGAACAGTCAACAACAATTGTAGTATTTTGTCAGATTTTTATCTAATTATACTCAATTTTTCTTACTTTTCAAGTTTAAAGCTATTATTTAAACAGACGTTTACTGAAATTTAATTTATACATACACATTCATATGTTATGAATAGAAACGATAGTAATTAAACCGTTCCTTAAAGTTTCAGTCAAGGGTGTACAACCCGCGGTCGTACCACCACATTAAAATATATGTACTGGCAGGCGTGATGTAATTAAACTCCTTTGCCAAAACTTTTGGTTTTCAAACTGCCCTAAACAGATTTTGTGTTACTGAAAATAGTATTACCAGCCTTATTGTGTGCAAACAATGCGAAAAAACAGGTACGAAAAGCGTCACAATATAGATTATGACGTAATAATAGAGTTAAAACTGCTGGTCTTCACATTGTGAAGCTTAATCTGCACATTAAGTTGGAAAATAATCTGCGCTTTTGGGGCGTCAGTAGATGGTATATATATATATGATATACCTTTTTCTTGTAATTTTTAAACAAAAACCAGCAGATAATTGGCGGCCGTAATTGGCGGAACCAGCAGAATAATTGGCGGCCGGATTGCAGTTGTCGAAGCAAAAAGGTTGTTTAAGTGTATAAAACTAGACTAAAAATTACATGCGGCCCTCGGCATAATTCCCAAACTGCAATGTGGCCCGCGAACCCCACGAGTTTGACACCCCTGCTCTAAATGACTTTGTTATTTATTAGATGTATGCCAAATTTAATTTCGACATAGGTATTGCCGAAATTTTTTATCGCAGTATGGTTGTCGTAGTAATACACTTTGTAAAGATGTTTGATTGTGGACGAATTTATTTGAGAAGTCCAGTTTCTGTTTTTCATTAATAGTTTTGGTGCCAGATTGTGTAAGCTTTAACTTGCAATAATGGAGTTTCCAAGACACAGTGATCAACAAAATTCGAAGTTAGGGTTAGTTTCGAGATTAGTATTAAATTTGTTTGCAAGAAGTTGGTCTAAATGTTGGAGAATTTGGTTGGAAACGGAACAGTGCGTTACAAAATTCCGGACGGTTTTAATAAATATCTTTGGCAACACCAAAGTTGCTTTCTAATGCGTTAAATAGCATGTTGTTAAACGTAACCAAGCCAAAAAGTGCTATTTTTTTATAAAATATCATTACTATCACAGAGATAAAAAGCGCAGGTTTGCTTCTAAGTTAGGCACAAAACAAAGTTTTACAAGATTTGGTCCAGTATTCTCAGTTTTTAGTGCGCATTATTTCGCTTGAATTTGCGCGGCAGGGTGCACTGTGCATCAAAATCATCACAGCAGACAACAGACATAATGCAAACCTTTTAGTCCCCCATAAAAAGATAGACGCTAAAATTCCGGACATTAGGAGTGTACTTTGAAAAAAACACAGATTTTGTCCGACAAGTTCCGGACGTCTGGTAGCCCTAGTGTAAAATCAACTTTCTTCTTTTAAATGAGTTCATGATAGAATTGTCTTAATTTTTTTGCCAATAAAAATCGTTGTTAATTCCAATTAAACTTAAGTAAGCGTTATAAATTTTGGAGTAAGTTTCAGCTGGGTTTCCATGCATTGGGTTTAGTGTTATCGAAGAGGTTGAATGGGTTTTCTTTAGTGCTGAGATTGTACGCGTTCCAACGTTGTCAGGTTTCTGTTATTTTATTTACAGTAATCAGATCTCGCAGATTTTGAAGGTAAGACCTTCATTTTGGTTTCTAAATCGGAATTAAAATCCGCCCTTTTTCTTCAAAGAAATTAATTTATTACATTACATCTGTGCATTTTTGGGGGTGCCAAAAGAATTGGAAATGGTATAATTTATTTCTTTAATATCAGTGGGAGTCGGTTTTACTATTCTAGCGATAAATATTTTTTGTGAAAATAGGGGTATTTATAATCGGAATTTCGTCGATAAATGTAAGTTTTCTAGGTGCAAATGTATGGTAATGTGTATTGCATGTCTCAAAATTGGAGATCAGTTTTCACGTGTATCGAATGATCTTGAGGTACAATTTATACCCAAAATTTTGGCTTTGTTTTAATAAAATCACGATAAATAAAGTTTAGTTCGTTGTGTAAAGTTTTGGAAAATGGGAAATAATTTGGTTTTGTTCTGATTTATTTTCGTTCCCCTTGCCTAACAATACAAGTTCATTAGTTTAAAGATTTCCGGTATTGACTGTTTGTTTGAAATTAAAAACGTTGAATCGTCGGCATACTGTTGGATTTTGGTTTCAACTTGCCCATGATAGTTTATTCATCATCTATGTTTAGGGCAGGGGTGCAACCTGTGGCCGTGAACATGTTTATTAAAATATATGTACTGGCGGCCGTGACGTAAATAAAAACTCTTTTTATCAAATATTTTGATTTTCAAACCGATCTAAACACATTTTGTGGAACGTAAAAGAGTATTACCAGCATAGTAGCCATATGCGTTGGACTTTTTTATGCCTATTGTGTGCAAACAATGCGAAAAAACAGATACCACAAGCGTCAAAATAGAGATTATGACGTCGTATACAGCTAAGACTGGTCATCAGACTGTTCAGCTCAATCCGTGCATCAAACCATAGACAACTTAATTCACTAGATGCGCAACTCGTCTGCCGACTAAATGTTAAAAAAAATTCTCTCGGGTGAATTGCTACATAGAATAAGTTGTAACTTTTAATGTGTATTTATGTTTTGTTGATGTATTTTTTAAACATTTTTATTTTACCAAAATCTAATTTAAAAACCGCGAACGCGAATATATTGGTTCTTCAGACGTTGCACGCTTGAATGAACAAGTACACATTTCGTGTGCCTTGGTAACAACATACACATATTTTGTCGTCTCGTCGATAGTTTTTTGAGCTGCGACGTTTAGTTTGATAAAAATGTTGTAGTTTTAAAATTTCCCTTATAATAGCATAAAAAATGGCAATTAACTTCACTTATGTAGCTAGTTTCGACTGCGAATTCGCTGAATTGGATAATATGCCAATGTACATTTGTGAGGAAGAATTGTGTTGCAAGGTGTTTGGCTCACTTTAAGGTTTAAAGGTTCATTTTGATTCCCACCAAAGTTATACCTCTACTGCTGTAAAGTACGTGATGATGGCAATATAAGTACAACACTGGTTCTGAGATGATTATATGCTGCTGGAGATCTAGCAAACAACTCAATTGCCCAACGAACCACATCAGGGTGGTACCGTCTTCATATCTAACGACTACATTGCAGTGAGGTGACCGAATTATGGTTGTGCCTGTCAGGGCTGATCCATTCCATGCTTGTATGACATGTTTGTTAGTATTCTTGTTTTCCCTGCTTACTCCCGTACAAAGTTTCAAGTTATCTAACTCCCTTGTAATGGTGTAAAAAAAGCAATAAAAGCCTAATGGTAAAAACTGCCTTCTTTTAAAAGCAGGTGTTGTACTTAACCCTTTATTGGGTCAAGGGAAAAATGTTCCCGTCTGGTATTTTGTCGTTAAAAAGGCATTGACAAATATGTTTCCATTTGAAAACTCGTTTGCTCCTCTAGTGGTTGCAATGCCTCACGTGGGGCCATTTTGCTTTTTTGGTTATCTGCGCTCGTTTTTGCTGTAGCCCGGGATGTTTGTGCTCAGATGAGCAAACATTAGTTTTTTTAGACTAATAATCAGTATCAAAATTCTTTAGTATGACTTTCAGTTTCACTGATGGGCGTTCCATGGTTGAAGGTCATAGTCATGTAGAACTGATATATATGTGTCAGGAAGTTGTACATAGCGTAACCAGTTTAGGCAGAACAGTTTTGGACAGGGTCCCCAGTGGGAACATTTTTACCACCACCCATTGTAATGCAAACTAAAGTGTTGAGTTGCCTAACGTGCAGCTAGTTTGTTCTGTTTTCTAAGATTATATGTTTTTGGCATTTGTGTAAAAGTTTGAGATACATTGCACATGAATTTTACAGAGTCAACCAAGTAAAAACTGCATGCTGTAGGGATGTCAAGGCAAAAATTATTTACTGCTGATGAAGCTTTAGATGAATTGTTTGCATTGCCAGAGAATTGTAGTGATTCTGAAGCAGAGGGTGATATAGTAGAGGAAGAAGAAGAAGTTTTGACAGAGTCAATGTTCTGTGTCACACCTGATAAACAGGAAGAGGTCACCGTTGAAGTGATATGCCCCAGTACCACCATTGAGACAAGACATAGTGCAAACAAAAGTACGCTAGTCAAGACAAAAAAGCGAAAGTTGCTAACTAGAATAACTAGAAAAAGGTCACATGATCAAACAGAAAGAACAGATGCTGATCTTAGTTTGTTGTCCACAAGCTTGTCAGCTGAGGAAAATAGTGGAGAGGAGGATGGAGAAAATATACAAACTTCAGATATAGAAGACAGAAACAGTGTTGACGATAATGGTTGGTCTTCAAGACCTTGTTCTTTCTTTGACGAGCTCCCAGATTTTGGCTCTGCATCTGTTTCTCCTAGTGCCACCCATGACTTTGGGTCTGACACACTTTCCGGACATTTTTTTGAGAGATTTTTTAATGACACTCTGTGGAACATTTTGATAAATGAAACTAACAAATATGCAGTTCAGAAGGGAATTAAATGCTGGTCCCCAGTTTCAGTTGATGAGATGAAAGCATTTGTGGGGATATGCATCTTGATGGGAATCCACAAATTGCCTTCAGTTGATTGCTTTTGGTCATCAGATCCAATATTACGTGTTGAGTCCATTCACCAAGTTATGACTTGTAAACGTTTTAAAAAAATCACTGAGGCTCTTCACTGCAATAACAATACAACTGCAATCCAGAGAGGAAATTCAGGCTATGATAAACTTCACAAAGTTCGACCACTTATTAATCATTTTAATAATGTTGCACAAATTGAATATAGGCATTCTTCTTTTCAGTCTATTGATGAGTCTATGATTTTGTTCAAGGGGAGAAATGCAATGAAACAGTATATGCCACTAAAACCAATAAAGAGAGGATATAAAGCTTGGGTAAGAGCTGACCCATTAACCGGTTATGCTTCTCAGTTCGAAATTTATACTGGCAGATCATCTGAATCTGGTAAACCAAGTGATTCACTTGGTAGTAAAGTGGTGAAATTACTCAGTAAAACCATATGTACTGAAAAATATGAGAATCATCCAATACTTCTTGTTTTTGATAATTTTTTCACTTCATTTGAATTGTTAATGTTTTTGCATGAGGCAAATATGTTTTCAGTTGGCACTGTTCGGGCAAACAAAAAAAACTTGCCTTTGCATATGAAAAACAAAAAAAGCAATCTTGTTCGTGGTGAATCAAAGTCCTCAACTAAAGAAAATGTTTGTGCAATACAATGGAAAGACAATCGAATAGTAAACCTGCTTACTACTGCCCACCACCCTGAAGATACAGTTGAAGTTCGAAGGACACAGAAAGATGGATCGAGAACAAAGTTATCCTGCCCAAAAGCCATTAAAGATTACACAGCATATATGAGAGGAGTTGATCGATTTGATCAGCTCAAAGAATATTATTCTGTGTCAAGAAAATCAAAGAAGTACTGGCATAGACTGTTTTACTTTATTTTGGATGCAAGTTTAGTCAACTCTTACATACTACATCAGGTTTATTATGATGAGCATAACCTAAAGCCAAAATCTTCTCATTTGCAGTTCAATAAACAGGTTGCCCTGTATTTGACTGCCAACTTTAGCTCAAGAAAAAGAAAAGTTATTCACCCATGTTATCTCAATAAAAAATCTGCTCATGGGAAGAAGATTTGTGTCCCACCTGAAATTCGATTTCAAAATGTTGGGCAACATCTTCCACAGGCAGTTGAAACTTACAGAAGGTGTAGATTGTGTTCAAGTGTAAAAAAAGACAAAAGAAGCAAAATTATTTGTCCTACATGTATGGTTCCCTTGTGTATAGCACCATGCTTTAGACAGTTCCATTTGAAGTAGAGTTTTCTCTTGTTTAGTGTTTTAGTTGATTTTTTTGTTACCCAATATGTATGCCTTTGCAGCCATGCATGTACCATTTCTGTTGTTTTATGTGAGCTCAACTGACTGATTAATTGATACTTACATATGTGGAAGCAAATCGCAAGATATTGTTGGTAACATGAAGTGTTCGATAAATTTTTTTGTATGACTTAAAAAAAAAGGCTGTGGGAAATATATTCCCATACACCTGAAGCAGCGGTACATATATTCCCACCTGATTTCTACATGAATATGTGTGAAAATAAAAATACAAGTGTCAAAAATGTAATAATTATCAAGTGTTGATACTATCTGTAAAATCGTTTCTCACATTTACCAAGAAACTCTGTTTGGCCCGTTTAAGGGTTAAATATGCTTTTAAAGTTGATTTCTTCAATGAAGTAATACCCACGGATAGTGGTTTAACTCGCCATCCGTGAAATGAAGCCCATTCAACCTCAACATTGCTTGAGATGCAAAGTCTACCGCAAAAATTATAACATACAGAAACCCAGATAGATTCGTAATGAACATAACTGTACCTTATGTATGCCTCAACAATTTCATCTTTATATTGTTCTACCCAAAGGTATTTGCCTTTTCTATGAAATGACCACTTTTCTAAATGTTGTACAACTTGTTGTGTAAAATAAATGTTTATTTAAGAAGTGTGTACTGCCTTTCAGCTGAGGACCTAATTGTTTAAAAGCCGTCTTAACACTTTAAATGCGGTGGTGTTTAACTTCTGAAAGAACCTTTCTGTCAAATGGTGCTTTTCTGCTTGTCTAGGCCAGGGGTCCGCAAATAGTGGGTCGCGACCCAAACCTTCCAGTCTGGGTCGCGAAATATTTTTAATTTCCCAGGAATATAAGCATCGCATCTACAGTATTAATGAATTTCCTTTTAATTATTATTGCATTGTTACGTATGACTACGTAACTGTGACATACAGTCTATGTAACAATGCAAAAAGTTAAGCGCACCTATGCAAGCATGCGTTTTCTGATTAGCTGTGTTCTCAACACAGAGCCCACAGTTCTCATTTGTTAGAATAAATACGTTCGTTTACCTACTGTTTTATGTGAAAATAGCAACTGACAATAGCATAATAGCAGTCTTAATATTGATATTTAGTTGATTAGTATTTTCCACAGACTTAATGCTTGGGTCGCGAGAATTTAGAGCAATTTTTTTAGGGTCGCGCCAAAAAGTATTTGCGGACCCCTGGTCTAGGCCACAACAAATGATATTAGCTATAATAAACATTTATAAGTTCATACGCAATGTTACTTTTTCGAAGTGATCTTCACATATGAATGCACTTAAAAATTACTGTTTGATTTTGACAACAGAAGTGGGTTAAAAGGAAATTATTATTATGTTTCTTTATGATGCATGTCCTGTATTATGTCTCCCTTGGTTGGGTCACGCAATGAGAGCACACATTTTTGTAAATTGGTGTAATGTTTCTTCATATCTGCGTTGCTTTGAAATTTAGGATTGCAAAGTTTAAACAAAGATGTTTTGACATTGGCACGGTTTTGCGCATAACTGCATTGAGGTATGCAACAATGGCTCATTTTTACTGCAACCTGAGTGCACTGCCTACAAGAAAATATCTTTCATTATGTGGCTAACCTAGCTATTACACAGCATTACAACTAAATCACAAATACGAGAATTTAGTCTTGTCCATGGTATATTTAACATACAAAATGAATCAAACAAAAACGATTATTGATCCCTTTAAAACACAAAATAAACTTTAAAAAACTATTAAATTACATGAGATACATGAAACTTATGTGACCTGCAAGTTTATGATCACTTTAATTCAAGTTATTTGACGTTGAATGCACCAAATTGCGATTTTTTGCCAATATATTCACTCTTCAACCATTGCGCGCCATTGTAAAAAGCCAATGTGTACTGGTTCATTCAAGCGTGACCTGTCTGAACGATTTCGCCAAGTTGCGCATTTATGAATTAAGTTATCTATGATCAAACCACATCCAAAAAAGCGATGGTATTATGTTGCTCGGTTTCCGTTGTGAATGCTATTGTAGGTGATATGAAAAAAAGCGATGGTATTGTGTTGTTCGGTTTCCATTGTGAATGCTATTGTAGGTGATATGGTGGTCAGCAATGCGAACCTCGACCAGCGTTTGACGCGTTGTAGCTGGCTAGCCATCCGTAACGCGACCGGTCTAAACAAAAAAACGCAACGATGTTGTATTTTGACACCGTATGTTTTGTGAGTGGCGTTGATTTTACAGGGCTGGGCATTGTACGGCTTGCAGTTACATATGACCATAGTAAAGTTAATATCTTTTCAGTTCTGGTTGTGCCAGAGACAGAAGGCGATAGCAAACGTAAAAAATGCGTTGTCACAAGCAGACTTGTCACAAGCAGAAACTGTTTCTCATTTCAATATGCTGAATGCAGCGGTATTAAAAAATGACTAATGCCAAGTGTTGTTGAATTTAAAGGTAAAGCGGTGTGTTCAGTTATAGCAGTTAGAATTATTAGCAGCACCACGTTGGGCATTACAAAAATTGGCCTAATGTGAAAAGGTGCGGATTTTAGAAGTTTGCTTGCTGAGTCTTTTATTGTCAAGCTTTATGCATACGAAGATGCTACCATTAGCACTAGCTTTGTGGTATTCCACAAAAAAAACATCAAACCATTATCGGAGAGATAGTTAGCAAAGAGTCAGTGCTTGCTGGCTTTCCTAAAACTAGCACCGCCTTGGCCTAAAAGAAGGTTCTTTACAATTCCCACTGTTCAAGCGAACTGTAACGAGAAAAAAAGAGTAGACTGCAGGGAAATTCAACTGCAACATAAAGTGGCAAATTTTAACATGTTTAGTCCAATAAGTTGAGCATCAATCTGCACTGCAAAGTCATTTGTGTTTATGAAATCCATTACTTGGTCAAACCTTTTATGAAACAGATGTAGTAAACGTCGTAAAGCCACAAAGTTTTGCACATGATTGGTTTCCTTGGCGTGTTTGACGCTTTTATGCCTTTTTTGTATTTGGTTTGTGATCCAATTCATGGAAGTTAAAATGACCCAACAGTGCGAACGTTGTTTCATCGCGGCACCACTTGACATTAGACAAAAAAACAGAAAAATGATACACATAGGATGTGAATATTTGCAAACATGCAGAGTTTAAAACTATCTTTAGGCATTTTCTCTCTTGGCGCCGTCATATGCCTGCTTGACTAATTTCCTGTTTTCAAAGGGTCTTAAGTCTCACCATTGTTCATTATTGCAGAAAGTTCTGACGCAAAATCGATTTATATTAGGAAAAAAACACGTTACTGTAATTGAAACTGAGTTGCTGTAATCGAAAAATTAGGTGTTAAATTCACGGTGACTGATTTTAAAAATTGATTTTAAGGGCTCGCAACAAAAACGTTGGACCACACAAATGTAATTTATTCAATTCGTAGCACACAAATTGACACAAGGTTATGGCAAGACATATTATGGTATAAAACCACACAGACTTTCAATAAGCTGAGCATCGGTGTGCTGCAATATAAAACTGTTTGTTTTGCCTTCCTATAAGCATTCTTGTGGCTAGGATGACACATAGTGTTTCATAGCTAATTTCGATTGTCTTTTAGAATTTGCTTCCTTGGTTTAATGCAGTGGTTCTCAAACTTTGTCATTATTTTTTCAAAACGGTCCCTTTGCCTTTATTTCGAGGGCTCGCGGTCCTTAAGCCTGAATGTGTATTTTCAGAAAACGAAAGTTGATTGCAGGATTTTGGCTAGTTATGCAAAATTACCCATATCAATGATACAAAAACAGTTTGTGACATCACTGACAAGCCAAAATACATTACGACTGTGCGCGAACAATTACATTTTTGTTAGTTGTCATGCAATAAAGGCTGTTGTTTAGCAATGGGGAAAGTCGATTCTCAATTCTACTTTGATTTAAACTTATTTAGTGGCACAAACTGACGCCAAATAAGATTATAGAATTACTTAAACTTTTTCGCGGTCCCCCCAAAATTGCCTCACGGACCCCAAAAGGACCGCGGACCCCAGTTTGAGAACCGCTGGTTTAATGAGTCATTTGCCGTTAACTATTGTTTTTCGTGTATGAAAGAGTTATGATCGAAAGCTAGGGCAGTGAAAAAACGTGTATTTGGAATAAGATTTGTCAGCAGAATGTTATGTGTGTAACAACACCGACATGCTTTAAAACTGTGGGTCGCGATCCCAATTGGGGTCGCGTAATATAATTTTGGGGTCGCGAAACATTATGGGTTATTATGTCAGTCACAATTAATGGTATACGTGCGTACATTTATTGTTTAAACATCATTCCCTTGTGTTCAAACTGCTCTAAACACATTTTGTGGAACTTAAAAAGTATTATCAGCCTGGTAGCCATATGCGCCAGACTTTTTTATGCCTATTGTGTGCAAACAATGCGAAAAAGCAGATGCCACAAGCGTCACAATATAGATTATGACGTCATAAAAACTAAGACTGTCAATCTGTGTATCAAGTTAGAAATTAATTTAGGCTTTTCAAACGCCATTAGATGGTATATACATAATATATAAGTATTTTTTTACCCATCAAGGGGTCGCAGAGCAAGTAAGTTTGAGTAGCCCTGCTTTAAATGGTAAATAGCTCGCATTGACTTGTACGAAAGCTTATTGAGACCAGGTGTACTTTTTTTCCTTTTCAACGGGGCTTTTGAAAACACTTGTAGTAAACTTTTTCCTTTACCGCAAGGATAAGTTCGACCTTTTTTGTCAAGTCAAGCGCGCTTTTTTTGTCAAATCAAAAATCAAGCAATTTTTTCCCCATTAACACAAGATAGATGTTGTCATTTCATATTATACAAGGATACTTATAGATAATGTTCGCACTTTAATAATCCATGGCTATAACAGAGAAAAGTTAAGCGCCTGCTGTGATCACGTTTTCCAAGTGCCCGATTAAGTTTCGTAAGCACTCCCTTACCTGATGACACAGATAGAATCTGACACTCGACGAGCTGTGGGACTGTCGTTTTCTTTCGGTCACAGGTCAGTGCACTCGGCCTTTACCGTTGCTTTGTAGTTGAATTTGACAGGCACAAGGTTACCAGATCCAGTAATGTAAGCCCTGCGATTTGCATATGCGTTGCTCGGTTGAGTGTTGAGCCATTATAAAATATATACGTTTGAGTAGGTCATAAGTTTCGTTGCAGTACAATAGCTGCGTTCAACAGAAAAAATCAGCGGATATGCAACAGATACTGTTCGCTGGACTGGCTGCACGCTCACAACATGTGGCAGGAAGCACAAATATTGCGAAATTTACCTTAGGTCTCAAATATAATGTTGAACGTTAGTGCATTTTTGTGTTTCAATATTTGTTACCTAACAACCGTACGGATTTATCTCTTCGTTTTCTTTACAAAACAATAAAAAAGAAGTTTATTAGCAAGGATAAATTGTGGCGAGTTATTCCGTGTCACTAAGCTTTCGCGCAAGTCAATGCGAACCTCAACCAGTGTTTGACGCGTTTTAGCTGGCTAGCCATCCGTAACGCGACCTGTCTAAACAAAAAAAACGATGTTGTATGTTTAATCGCGTTCGCTTTGTGGGTGACGTTGATTTTACAGTAGACCTGGGCATTGAACGGTAATGTTAATATCATGACAGTTCTGGTTGTGCCAGAGACAAAAGACGATAGCGAACTTTAAAAAAGCTGTTGTTACATGCGGACTTTACCTATTGTTTATCATTGTAATAAAACGAAAAGTAAATGCTGAATGAGTTTTCAGCGAAAAACGGACTGATGTATAAGTGTTAATAAATTTAAAGGTAAAGCAGTGTGTTAAGTTATAGCAGTTGGCATTATTAGCCGCCCATGTGGGACAATACAAAAATGTGTCTACTGTGAAAAGGTGCGAAAAGTTTGCTAGCTGAGCTACAAAAGCATTAAGTCTGTTGTCAAGCTTTATGGATACAAAAATGCTGCCTGCCCCTATAATGGTTCCGGCTGATTCGGTACAACGCCATCAAAGGCTTTTGTCTGGCATAGTGTGATTTTGATATGAGTGTGCCGTGACCGCTGGTCTTGCCATAACTGTGTAATGTTGCGTATACAATTTAGTCATAATTGCCAGGATCATTTAGGAACACTATACACGGACTTGAAAAGTAGTTTAATCATAAACATTACTGCCAAGGTAGTGGTGTATAAAGAATACATCGTTCAGACGTTTCGACAATCTCTGTTGTCATCATCAGTGCATGTTTAGAAGTTCTACAGCTTGATTGAAAACATGCACTGATGATGACAACAGAGATTGTCGAAACGTCTGAACGATGTATTCTTTATACACCACTACCTTGGCAGTAATGTTTATGATTAGGGCAATTATTTTTTGACCTAAAAAACGAAAAAATTTGACCTACAAATTGAAAATTTTGACAAATTTTGACCTTAAAAAACTATTTTTTGACAAAATTTTGACCTATGAAGAATTCAAGTAGTTAAATTATGCATTATCGTTCAAAAGTTAAAATATGGTGAGGCTAATCTAACTAGAGCGAAAGAATGAGCAAAAGTCTAACAGAAGGGCAAAAATCTGAACATAGACCTAACCTATTCTGAAAAGGAAATGAGCTAATTAAAAAATCACTGCCAAAAAACTGCAGCTAAGACACAACGAAAATTATTCAATACATTTGTATAAACGAAAGATACATGAAGTATCTACAGCAAAACCGAAGCAAGAGCTGCCCCTAACCTGCAGCTGCCGTAAAATGACTTGGGACCTACCAAAATTTTGCACGTTTTGGGGTATGTTGAGCATCACGCCATATCAACCTAATTGTTTCACTCAGTTGATGGTTTATGATTCGCAATAATTGGGGCAATGGGCCAATTACAACAGTATAAAGTAGGCTACAAGGTGTAAAACAAATAGTTTGCTGGGAGTGCAACCTCTACAACACCACGACAATGCAGTTTGTGAACAAACTTTGTAAAAAAATTTGACTTTGTAAACAATTTTGACAATTTTTGACCTATTCTAAAAATTTTGACTTTTTTTGACAAGTCAAAAAATATTTGCCCTATTTATGATTAAACTGCCAGGATCATAACTTCCTAAATATTTTGATTTTAGAGTTAAATAGTACAAAATGTTGTTTTGTATGCCTAGTGGTGTAAGAAAATGCAAAAAAAAACAAAGGGTTAAAGCTTTGTCCGACTCGGTAATAGCCAGCTAAACTGAACATACATGGGTATTTCTGGCTTGACATGTTTTTTGTATAGACATGGTTACTATACATAAGCTATTGCTGCCAGGCATAATATCAAGTTTGTAGAGCTCTTGTTGCAAATGTAATTTTATTCCGACGTGTCGACGTCCTATGCAGGTCGTCTTCATCAGGGTAAAAAATACTGAATGCGACTAGTTCAGTACATGGTTACTATACAATAGTAGGGTAGCACAATAGAAAACTACGATACCCCATTACTGTTTGGATTTCTGCATTGTAGTGATTGTTACCTGTTTCGTTAACTAAGAACACATCATTTTCCAACATGGAGAAAGATCATCCAGAAGCAGGAGCAAGAAAGTGAGTTATAACCACCATATGCTTGTGTTTATTTGAAATTGTGCGGTTAATTTTTAACTTAAAATTAGCTTCACCAGTAAAGGTTGACAGTATAACTATGTAAAGGACAGGATTAAAAAGCAAATCAGAACCCGAAATGGGTGTTCTATGCTTTTTTGCAAATTAAATCAACACCTGTTGGAAGTTTGTCTGTTCCAACTGGACAATAATCACATTGAGGATCTTACCGCTATAAATCAAAGAAATGTATTGGCAATGGTGCTAACAATTACTAAAATATAAATTTTCGGAAGTTGACACATTTCATTTCAATAACTTTTCTTATATTGATGTTGATCCTTAAGGGCAACACGCATTAAAAACAAAACATAAAATATATTTTTGAATTAAATATATATTTCGCTCGGTTTTTCAGCCACATGTTAACTGTATATCCACCTTGCTTTGTTAAAAGATTGAAAGAAGGTAGTGTTTCAAAAAGCCAAGTGGAGGAAAGTGACGAACTCCACAGACAAGCTGTGGCTCAACAAATGAAGGAAAGGTTACAAATTTCTGGTTCTCAGTTTAGCTACGGATCAAGCCACAGTTCGGTATGCGTAAATATCAGTTACACAATAGATGAGGTCTAGTCTCCAATTTAATACTGCGTGATTGTTGCAATTGCGTAATATTTGTTACGTGCTGCAATCTACTTTTCGTTTGCCAGAAGTAGGCATAAAACGCAGTTTCGCTTTTGTTTTGAAATTAATGCAAAAACTTTTCACATCAGAAATTTTAAAATTCGTAAGTTATATTCTGGAAAAGATGAGCCACGTATTATGTCCAAATTAGTTGGCATTATCGCTTAAGTGAAGCGATTTAATTATTAAGCTGGATTAAATGATTAAGGAACGAATTTAGGACTTTTAAGTGGTAAAACGATTTTTCTTGTAGGGTTACTATTCATTATCGTCAGCGGAAGGGTAAGTGATTAGCTTTGTACATTTTTGCTAAAAGATAACGTTTCGCGATTTTTCATGGAGATTAATCAAAATTTTTGTAAAAAGCAGCGTAAATAAAATCTGTAAATACTGGAATAATTCGTGTTTTGGAACACTATATAGGGATCTGTTCATAAGTTTAATGGTGAAAATAACGGCCCAAGACGTAAAAAGCGACATGCTTTATTTTCAAACGTTTCGGCAAATGCTCATGCCATCATCAGTGATATGAAGGCCACTTCAGTTACACCCATTTATATACACTTTAGTCGCATAAAGGAATGATTGAAAGGTGCGAAACAAGCGTCGCATAAAAACGACACATAAAAAGGTGCGCAGAGCGAGGTGTAAGCCACCTGCGAGTGTGCGTCTGACGAAACAGGTGCAGAGCAACTACGACATACAATATATTTACAAGCAAGCAAAGAATCAATAGTAGGACAGCACGTCACATAAAAAATACGCAATAAGTTAATTAGGTATTAAACAAATACAGCGAAACCGACTTCGAATCAACGTTTAATTCCGGTTTATAGCGTTGAATGGAAATTGATTCCAGTAACATTAGTCGATAGCGGTCCCTGGCTGTCCCAAGCACTTCCGAGTTTTTAAAGTCCACTACATGGTCTTTGTTGGCCTGAAGGTGTTGACACACCTCGGACGTTTCGCTTCGTTGGTGTTCATAAACTCGCGTTCCAAGGTTTCGCCTGGTTTCTCCAATGTAGGTTTTTCCACAAGAACATTTCAGTCTGTAAACAACCGAAGATCGGTTCAGTAATCCTTGCATGTCTTTATGCACAAATGCTTTCACAAGCTTCTGTGTTTGGTGGAAAAGACGTACACGGACCTTTCCGTCTGTGGCTTTAAGGATAAAACTGAAGAGTTCTTTCTGTATGCGGTGGTCGATGTCGCCAAGGTATGGTAGTTTGATGCAACTAAATTTGGTGTTGGAATCTAAATCTGTGGACTTAGTTGCATGAAGGTAGCGTCTGTTTAACACCGACCTAATACACATGGATACGAACTTGGCCGGATACCCATTTTGAAGTAAAAAGCCTTCGATGCGCATAAATTCCTTATGCATGTTATTATAGTTACCCTCAGTCCTGTATGCTCTAATTAGCAGCGAACAGGCAAGGTAGACTTTGTGTTGAAATGGTACAAAACTGGCCTATTTTGCACAGAAATGGCCGCCTGAGCGATCTACCAACACATCTAGAAAGGGAACCCTTAGTTCTTGTTCAACTTCCTTTTTGAATTTGATGTTTCTGTGAATCTTGCTCATGTTGTTAAAAAGTATGTCGATTAAGTTTGGATCGGAAAAAGTTGCGAAAATATCATCGACATAGCGGCACAGTACTTTCGGTTGATGCTGGTCCGGTGTTGCGTTGAGAGCTTTGTCAACCACATGGTTCATCATGACGTCTGCAAACAACGGAGCAATTGGTGAACCCATCGCTACGCCGTCAATCTGTTTGTACATTTGACTGTTTTTGATGCAGTCCAAAGCAGTAGCTTCTTGAGCCGACGACGGTTCAAACCGCTGGTGGTTTCGGTTCCATTGCAGAACATGGCGGAAAGTATGAGCTCAATCGTGAAGTCAACCGGTATGTTAGTAAGTCGGACTTTATCCAAGGGCTATCTCCGAATCATACATGATATACCAAAAATATATTGCGGTTATCACAGAAATTCTGGTTTAACGAGTACGTACGTAATTCTAATATATAACTACGAATTTCTGCGATGTTTTAATGAATATTCACAATTGAAATGAACCGCTGTTTTCTTCTTTGACTTTTGCAAGGTTTATGTAAAATTTTCTTGTATGCTTTTAGCGAAGCATTTTTTAGAATCATATGTTGTTGTTTTTTTAAATCAGACCATTTGTCGCATTATAAGAAAATTGATTGATTTTTTAAAATCAGACCACTTGTCGCATTTGTGCAAGTTGTACACTGAGATAGTATCATTTTCAAAAAGGTCAAAAAACGTGTGACCCAAACGTCGAGAACAACGTTCCAGCAGGGTTGCCAGGTTAAAATTTTGCAAATCGACCAGGTCGTAGGCCAGAACGCTTAAAATTCGCCCAAACTTTTATTTTATGCTAAATTTCTAAAACCGCTTGTTTAGCGCCCTCAAGTGGTGGACAATGTACATTATTATTTTTGAAAAACGAGGCTCGAGTAAACATTTATTCAGAAAACATGACATGCGCGACACCAACACACTATACGAAAAAAAATAATACAAGTATCAACTGTCAAAATCAGTCAGCAGATTGTTAAACTCAGTTACATTTTGTGCATACATGTCGTTGTTAAACAATTTAAACATGGTGTCAGTTGCAGTAAAGCTATTGCAGCTATTGGAAACCATGAAGTCGGAGTATTTAACAGTTCAGACAATGATACCAGACACAAAACCGGATAAAATCGGTGTTATTCAGCAGCGACGGGATTCAGAGCGTCATGTTGCGCTGCAATCTCGTTCGAGACACGACGCTTATCGCGACAGCGAAGAGAACAAAAAAGTCGGGACCGAAAAGCGTCAAATCCTGCTGAGAAGTGTGCTCGCACTATAGAAATGTGAGAACGCCCAAACTTTCGGCCAGACGGCCAGACTAAAGTTTTTTCGCCCAAGGGCTCTGAGTCAAGGCCAGAATGAGCGATTCTGGCCGAAAATAGGCCAACCTGGCAACCCTGCGTTCCAGACAATCCAAGAGATTAAGGTTACTTGCGCGTCTCCGCACAAGTATACGTCCTGTCTCGACTTTCCTTTTGCAAACATTTCCTTTCAAATTCTTTTGGCGACAATAATCAAGAGATCGCATACGGCAATGACCCGCTGTTATCTCCTACCCGACCCTAAAAACAATCAGAGCGAGAGAAAGACTTCGTCCCGTTTAACAACAATGCAATCCGCTTCTTAATTACAAGCGTAAAAAGCAGTTTTCTCAAGGCGGCGTTAGATTATTCGAAATATTGCCTGCACAGACGCGCAATCGTTTTAGAGACGGATTTGAACTTAAGAGTGTTTTTAGTGCGAAATGTGAGTTAATTTTGTCTGCTTTTTGTTGTCTGACCTGCAACCTCAGTGAGACGGATGTAACTGCTGGAACCAAGTTCAAAAAGTTTTGGAAAGCTTGCAAGCTAATCAGTCAAAGATAATCACGATCATACAAGCTAAGTGTGATGCAGATTTTCCGCTCATGGTTCCTGCTAAAACTGATGAAGACCTAGACACGTTACAGAAAAATGTTCCGGTAAGTTTATAACCAAATGTTATAATGCATCCATTTTAACATGAATGTAATTCCAGGATTTGCAAATGCTGGCCAAAAGAGTGGAGCAAAATGGGATGAGAGCTACCATTCGAACATTCATTAGGTTATTTATGTCCAGGGATCTAGCTGCGTCCTACTCATGGTTAGGATTGGGGCCCAAACAACAACATTCAAAAAAAGCTTTCAAGGATCACAAAAATTATTCATTTCTTCGCAGTAAGTAGTATTTACTTTATTTTAAATGTGGACAAGCTTTTACAGATCAAAATAACAACTTAATTGACTTTGAATTTGTGTAGATGTTATTCCACTCACTGAATACAAGAACGAAAAGAACAAAACAATCGCTGACGACATCAAGATTGTTCTGTCAGGCGCAGCTGATTGGGACAACGGCTGGATGCAACGGCGAAAAGAAACCGACGGCAAAAGTGGTTCTTTAATAGAACCTATTGCATCATCCGATGAGGACGAGGCTTAGTGCAACTGGGCCTTATGGTCGTCCATAAATTACCTAATGCGACTATAATGTGATCACCCACAACTTTTTTATTGCGACATGTTTGTAATCGCCTAAATACTCTGATGACTTTTCGTGCATTAAAAACATGTTCTTTATTTGAGTGTAAAATTTGTGAAACGATGACGTTACAGGACAGGTTTATCACAGTTTAATGAAAGAATATCAAATATGTTGGTAGGGATTATCCGAGTGTATTCTCAGAAAATCATGATAGGTTTATCATATATTAACCCCAGAAAAACGCAGGTATATGTTCGGATTATGCGGGTATATTCTCAGAAAATCATGTAAGAACTTCACCTTAGCATCATGTATGATCCGAAGTTAACTTTCCGTGTAAAACCACCCTATACATCTATGATTGTCACGAGAAAATCGTACGTAATACAACCATGAACTTACATATTAAATGTATGATTCGGGGATAATTTTCCGCCTGGAAAAGGATGTTTGCATCAAATGTGGCCATTGCAATATTGTCAAATGGGCTTTCCTTGATCCTTGAAATAAACTCAAAAGAATCTTTTACTGTGCAGACAAGTTCGCGCACTGACACAAGAATACGCAAAAGCCATTTAGCACAATCGTAATTGAAGCTGCCTGCCGAGTGAAGGATGGGTCGTAGTGGTACTTTCTCTTTGTGGATCTTAGGCAAGCCATAGAGTGTGGGTGTTCTGGCCGCCGTAGGTCGCATTTGGAGATAGTCATCTTCAGTGAGGGCACCTTTGGTTTTGAGGTAGCGCAGGCAATTTTGAAGGTTTGTCAGGTTGCTTGCGTTATCGTCCTTGCTGCAAATAACGAACTTGCTCCAATCACTTAAAATGTCATTCATTTTGTTGACATATGCCGTGCGATCTAGAACAACCATGCCATTACCTTTATCAGGTTTCGTAATGATGACGTCTTGGTTGGTCGCTAGATTCCGAACACTGTTAAGCTCTTCTAGTGAGAGTGCAGCTGTGTGCTGTTTGCGTTGAATGAAGAAGGTTGAAACCAGTGGCGGCTCGTGCCTAAAATTTCTGGGGGTGCTGCTCCAATTTTTAGCCTTTATTGGACAAATATAAGTTGGCAATATATAGAAAAGTCATATTTATAGTTTTCTAGTGATTGTTTTGTGTAGAAACACAAGTAATACAAATCTTAATTAGCAACTCCATTGTGACGTAATGGTTGTTACGCAATAATGCACACGGGTGTAATGTAAACAGCAGACGGTATCGTTGGGAAATTTTGTTTACTTGCACAGCGACAGGCCAAACTCAATAACATGCAGTAATAATGTGGCACAAAAACACACGTGACACAGACTCGAAACAAAGCGGTTGTAAATACGGTAAAACACAACAACAGTATATAGAAAAAA
Organism: Phallusia mammillata; assembly: GCF_965637545.1. NCBI lineage: Eukaryota > Metazoa > Chordata > Ascidiacea > Phlebobranchia > Ascidiidae > Phallusia > Phallusia mammillata. The sequence goes on along the minus strand of NC_137254.1, from coordinate 12,550,407 downwards.
ATTATTAATAAATAAGTCGAAAAAGGTCGAAGTATTTCAATTGGAGAACATTTAAGTAAAACTGGTTATAACAATGACTACTAACTAACACACTTGCTATTCAGTCATTAATATGGTCATGTATCATATAAGTACCTTATAGCCACAGTCAGCATTTTCAACATATTCCATTACACGTCACAGATTATAATTGCCACACAAAAAATAGCCATAAAGCTTTTTATTTGTATCATAACTGACAAATTCAACAACCACATTACATTTGTGTCAGAACTTGTCTATTCAACATCTTAATTTTTGTGTACAACTATTAATAGTTTGTAAGTTTCTTAACTGCTTAACTTGCTGCTTTAGTTGGTGGCAAATAGCTTATAATTCCTTTTTTGGAGTACAAAACTCTGCAAGCTTTGAAAATTACAACACTCTCACTTAAATTTAAAACATATTATTAAACCTTGTGCTTCTATTTTACAACCAAAATGAATCATAAACCTATAGTTTAAGCAAAATAATTAATAGCTTCTTCCTTGATTTCCAAATGACAACCAAGAAACTGTTTTTTTCCTTATATTTAGTGCTATCACTGCAAGTGCAAGTCTTTTTGGAAATAATGGTGTTCCTTAGAAAAGTTTGCATCCTTTTCAGTGTTGACATCCTTTTCAAGAACCGTTTTGCCTTTGAGAGACTCATGGAAATTGCTGGCTAACTGGCTTTTCCTTTTAAAGTTTCAGTAACTTTTCTAACAACAGGATATGTTTGGTGGTCACTACTATCTCCCCTGTAGAATGTTCATTCCTAAGAAACATTTCCTGTGAAGCAATTTAGCAGCTACTGATTAAAGAAACATAACATGTCCATTATATCAATACACAAGATTGCACTTGGTTGCAAATACTGTCCACATGGTGTGTTAAGAAACCAAAACTTGAAATTGTCATTACTAAGGTATTTCAAAATTCTTGTTGCTTGTGTTGTCATTACTAAGGTATTTCAAAATTCCTGTTGCTTGTGCAATTGTTTGTTCTGCATTTAATATTGCCTGAATTTCAGTGAGGCATTTAACTTCACAGTGTGAGTAGTTCTTGTGGTTGCTTATTCCTGCATGACATATTTGGAATAGAAGATGTTTTATCCCAGTTTTCTTAACTTTTTATTATAACGGTTAATCGTGACTTTTCAAAGTGTAAGATGACCTTTCCCGGAACAGACAACACAAAAAAGCTGCGCGAGCCGCAGCACCCAGTCGCCTATTTCGCCCGGCATGTAGCTTTTCCAAGTGCGCATGCGCACAAGTGCAAAACGTCACGATTCGTCATGAAACTGGAGCTGCAGTTCCACCATAGATAACATATTAATGCCATAATTTTTTTTTAAATGAAAAAAATGCCGATCAAGGCGGAAATTATACTTATAAAAATTATACTTAGGAATAAAAAAATAAGTATCATGAAAGTTATCTGTATTGTTGTGGTAGGAATATTAGGTGAAAATATCCAGGGGGTGCTGCAGCACCCGAGCACGAGCCGCCCCTGGTTGAAACATATCGACTGTAGAGTGGGGTTGCCATATTTTATGATACACAATCTCTGACAAAATTTATCTCAGTTGCGTTAATCCAGTGGTTCCTAAACTTTTTCATTATTTTTTCTAAACGCTCGGTCCCTTTGCCATTGTTTCGAGGGCTCGCGGTTTTTTAGTTGGAATGTGTATTTCAGAAAAACGAAAGTTGATTGCAGGATTTTAGCTAGTCATGCAAAATTGCGAATAACAATGATCCAAATCTGACATCACAGACAAGACAAAAAACATTACAGTTGTGCGCGAACAATTGCATTTTTGTTAGTTTTGATGCAATAAATCCTATTGTTTAGCAATGGAGACGGTCGATTCTCACTTTCACTTTGATTTAATCATAAACATTACTGCCAAGGTAGTGGTGTATATAGAATACATCGTGTAGACGTTTCGACAATCTCTGTTGTCATCATCAGTACATGTTTTCAATCAAGCTGTGGAACACGGTATATAAAGCACTAAGGAAAAAAAGAAAAAAGAAAGGGAAGCCAGATGTGCGAAGTGACGTCACAGACGATAACAGGGAACGACGTTTAGAACGGTGGCGTAGACGAAAAGATAAAAACCGGAGATATGGGTCAGGTGTTGAACAGACGCAAGGGCATGGAAACTGTGTCGATGTTGAGCTCGGGTTCATGCCTTTGAATAAAAAGCGATTCGAGAAACAACAGTCTCACGCGGTCTTGGTTTGCGTCCAAAATCTCCGGCTCGGCAAAATTAACTTTATGTGTCGGATTCGATAAAATGTGCCGGCACACTTCTGATTTTTGGTCCATGCGATGTTCTTTAATTTCGCCGCGTTTCCCCAATGTATGAAGCGCCGCAGTTGCAAACCAACCGGTAAACAACGTTAGTTCTTTTGATGTGTTCCTGGCGCTCTTTTATAGGAAAATGCCGTGAAAGTTTGTTCGTTTCATGGACAAGACGTAAGCGGATGTTGGCCCCGGTTCGATGAACAAAATGCCCCAATTCACGCGCAATGTTGTAAGATACTGGGCCGAGAAATGGAAGTCTTGCAACCACGTATCTCTCCTCGTTTGAGTCGTTGTTTAATACCTTCGATTGGTGTTTTTTGTTGAGAAACCCTTTGATACACCCGTCCACAAAGTTGTGGGGATAACCATTCGCTCCAAGCATTTTCTTGACCTTCTTAAATTCTTCGTGCATTATTTTTGCCGAGCCGGAGATTTTGGACGCAAACCAAGACCGCGTGAGACTGTTGTTTCTCGAATCGCTTTTTATTCAAAGGCATGAACCCGAGCTCAACATCGACAGCATTTCCATGCCCTTGCGTCTGTTCAACACCTGACCCATATCTCCGGTTTTTATCTTTTCGTCTACGCCACCGTTCTAGACGTCGTTCCCTGTTATCGTCTGTGACGTCACTTCACACATCTGGCTTACCTTTCTTTTCTTTTTTTTCCTTAGTGCTTTATATACCGTGTTCCACAGCTTGATTGAAAACATGTACTGATGATGACAACAGAGATTGTCGAAACGTCTACACGATGTATTCTATATACACCACTACCTTGGCAGTAATGTTTATGATTAAACTACTTTTCAAGTCCGTACTTTGATTTAAATTTATTAAGTTGCACAAACTGACGCCAAATAAGAATATAGAATTACTTCCACCTTTTCGCGGTCCCCGCAAAATTGCCTCGCGGACTCCTAAATGACTCCGGATCCTAGTTTGAGAACCGCTGCGTTGATCATTTTGCGATCCAAACACTTCTATTACGGAATAAATTTTTAACATTCGAAAGTCCCACGGACGGCGACACGAGAAAACGTTAGATACGATACTTTGATTGTCACCTTTTTACATTTCAAATAAAATGCCACTGTGAAAACGTTTTTCTGTCCCACGACATTCGACTTTTTGTTGTTAGTTAGTTCCTTGCATATTAGATACACAGTTAAAGCAAATGAAACTTCCCACGTAGCATCGAATGCTGTGTTTTCTTGAGACGCAGATGTTTATTTCTGTATTTAACGCGTATTGTTCGTTAGACAACTAGTAACAAACAGGTATTGTTGCCCGCACACACAACGCTTCATGGTATAGACGCGGTTATAGCTAACTACTAGAAACTTTTTCCGTTGGTACATTAATTCCATAGCATATATTTTGTTCTCTTAAATTCCTGACTTTTAAGTACATTTTACCATTTCTCCCTGACGCAGATTTAAACACTAAATTCCCTGACATGTCAGGGAAAATCCTGACGTATGGCAACCCTACTGTAGAGGTTCATTAACATTTGCTTTAGTTGCACACATTGAAAGTGCGACAGGACTTGACGTAGGTCGTGATATAGATGTTCGAACTCGACTTGGATGCAGTTGATGTTGATTTTGGTTGGAAAGTGTGCAAAGTCCTTTGTTGAGAAGGTTAAGATCATATTGAGTGAGCGCGGTGTCCGAGAGATTGCAAACTATTTGCAGTTCGTTGCCTATAGGTTGTATGCCAATGCGTTCAAGTTTTTTGTTCATGCGTTTTTCGGCTCGTTGTTCGCCACTGAGCCTATTTTCACGCAGGAAGCGTCTTACGTAGTATGTTGAAAGAAAACCAATATCCTGGAGCAGTTCACGCAATCTTTCATTGTTATTTTAAACGGAATTATACGTTGATTCGAAGTCGGTTCCGCTGTATTTGTTTAATACCTAATTAACTTATTGCGTATTTTTTATGTGACGTGCTGTCCAACTATTGTTTCTTTGCTTGCTTGTAAATATATTGTATGTCGTAGTTGCTCTGCACCTGTTTCGCCAGACGCACACTCGCAGGTGGCTTACACCTCGGTTTGCGCACCTTTTTATCTATCGTTTTTACGCGACGCTTGTTGCGCACCTTTTAATCATTCCTTTATGCGACTAAAGTTAATATAAATGGGTGTAACTAATGTGGCCTTCATATCACTGATGCATTTACCGAAACGTTTGAACCATAAAGCATGTCGCTTTTTACTTCTATTTGGGCCGTTATTTTCACCATTAAAGTCGTGTTTTATTTTAGCCAACATTATTATGCACTGCGACGTCAAATTCCATATAAATGTGGCGTTTGACTTTCAAAAAATTATGCACTGGGTAACAAATAAATAAGTACAGCGAGAAAACCTAGATTTGTGTAAGAAATGTATGTCTAAAATTCCTACCAAAAACACTTCTACACTCAAAAGTTGTTTCCACATTGCTACTGTGATTTTTTTTTATTTTTAAACCAACATTTTCACACTTCTATCCCTTCTTTCAGGATTTCTGACTTCCAAGACACGTTCTCTTTTGTAAGTCTTTGCAAAAAAGTTAATATTGAACAAAACCGAACAAAAAGGGCTGAAATGTAGCCTCTGATTTAAGTTCATAGAAAATATGCCATTTTTGGTGTCAAAAGTTAGTGTTATAGTTGCGTATTTTGATGTAGAAATCAATACTACTTTGACAATGTCAGCAGTGACTTTTTTTGTTACAAAATGTGAAACAACTTTAAAGGAAATAAAAAATATTTTCTCTTCCTTAAACTTTTTGAAATTGTGTTGTGTAGATTCCTTCGTTATCATCTGGCCATTCAAAATACTTTACCATTCAACGTAAGTTTATTTCTAACCAACATGCACTCTTGTCTTTGACTTTTAACTTCATAGAACTTGTTTAATGTCAATCGCAACGTGCTGTCAAACTTCCAAAGATTTCATGTATACAGTACAAAACCTATGGCATGCAATACGACTTTTCGGATGTCTAAATCCTGCAAGAAAAACTCCATATATATGTGTCGTTTGTGGCGCATTTAGTAGTTGTTGTGCGTGCTGGCAGATTTCTGTTAAACATAGCAAATAGCGCGGCGGCACCGACTTGCTCAGTATGATATATGTATGATCTTTTTTGGCGGTTGCCGAGAACGGCTATTAAAAACAAAAGCATCGAAACACAGCGAATTACGTAACCGTAGTGAGAGAAGTCGCCACATGGGCATTTTTGGGTTTATGAAACTGGATAAAAAACATTTTTAATATGTCTCAAATTTGTTAGCAGAATCATGAAGAAAACAAACTAGAACTTGAAAACAATTCATTCCAATTATGTTGGTATGCTAGTTTATTTCGACGTAACTTAGTCCGGTTTGGAGAAATATAATTTATTACATATCACACTGAGCATGTCTGTAGTGCCGTGCTATTTGCTCTGTTTAAATCTGACAGCACGCACAAAAAAATAATAATTGAGTCACAAACGAAACATAAGGATTGTTTTTCTTGCAAATATTACATGCTAAAACAACGGTTTTGTTTTGGGACATATTAAATATTACTGTAACTTTTTGCTTTACCTTTAAAACAGGCGAACAAAAAAAATCATTTATGGTTGACCCACTTTGGGTCGCGACACGTAAACGCATTTTGGGAAAGATTGCTCTATGTCATGTAGGAAAATATTAAACAAACCTGTGTATGTGAATCGCAACATTTAGAATCACGTAGATATCACTGAATTATATTATGTTTTAGGAATCTGCCAGGAAACGTGCGGCCAAAACTGGGAGAAAGTGTACAGATATTTAGAAGAACATCCAGTTTTATTTGAAGCATGTGATGACGAGTACATGTGTAGAATCATTACCTATGTAATTTTCAAACATCCAGAGAGAGATTTTAAAACAGAGACAGAAATACTGACATTAATGATTTCGATGTTTATCATATCCGCTCAAATAGCAGACAATGATTCAAATTTTGAAGGACTAGCACGTTTAGCATGGAGCCAAACCTGCAAGATATCCGAGCCAAATGAGCCACGTGAGGATCTGTCCCTGTTTTTGACTACATTTTACGACAAGACAGCAAACTTCCAACTTAATATTTTAAAACATAGCGGTGATTTTTCTCATAACGTTTGGAAAACTTACTTCGCGGCGATTTATGCTGCAGTTTTTCTGCCTGAATTAGAGTTTAATATTTTTGTAAAAGACTTTTCTCAAGAAACGTTTCCAATCGTCAGATACTTGTTCGGCTTTCTCAACCGAAATATCCAACAACAAGTGCAAGAACACGTAAAATACAAAAAGATAACAAACAGGACGCAGCTGTTAACAACGGTTTTGTGCGGCCTCTTTCCGCAATGGAAACCAGAAGCGAGCAATAGTTCTTATGTTTTGATGTACGAAGCACAGAGCGACGACATTTTTAAGAAAATTGCCAATCGACTACGTTTGAATATTAAAGTTTCATCGAACTATTTTATGCGACATATCGTTTTATCAACACCAGCAATATGTGGAATAACGAGTTTAATCTGCAAGTCAGACTCCACACACAACTTAACTTTTGCCGGGTTTAAACTGGTAAGAAAGCAATTTATAAAATTTATACTCTTCATATTGGATTGTAGATTTGCGGAAACGCCACTTTAATATATTTTTGTGTTTCATAGCTCCAAGGATCATTGGATATACTAAGCAAATGTCTACACAAAATAAACAGGTTTTCCGGCTGTACGATCGAAGAAAAAGATATTCAACATCTTGCTGATAAAATATCCAAGTTGGACAAACCCGTAAGCACAGTCACCCGATTTTACGTAGTGCGTGAATCACAAGTTACTAGTTTTGAGTGAAAGATTGACACTATTTACATGAACCTTTTCAACAGTATTTTATAACTCACATATGGTTGGTGTAACAAAAATGTTCGCTTCTTGCGATTTAATTTAGAGCGTCACTTAATTCAGTCGTGCTATACCGTACGCGACAAAGTGTATGAAAGTAATCTGGAAAGGTAAACCATTTTGGGATCTTTATACCTTTTGGTGCACATTTACATCAGTTGATAAAGTGATAGAAACGCATGCAAAACATTGACCAACTTCACTTTCGGAATGTTAAATCAACATTGTCAATAGAGCATTGTCTACTGACAAGAAATCGGTTGCGCCCGGTAGGAGTTTTTTGCATTGTGCATGTGATCCTTAATATGCCCACAGGCATTTGCCAATTTAACCGAACATTTATTACTTGCATCGCGCCTTGTGACGCAACAATACACGTGACCATTCGTGTCTGCTAAATGATCAATTGAATCAATTATAACTATTAAATTTTGGTGAACAATTATCAATACTAACAGAGTAACTTCATAAACCTCAGTAGCCGGGTACTTTTGTGCTGGTTTACACACGTGTATGACCCTAACCGTGCATTTACTTACAGATGAAAGAGTTATCAGTACGCGGAAATTTAATCAGCGACAAAGGTGCAGAAGCGTTATCAACCTGCGTACATAACATTGACCAACTTCGTCTTTGCGGCTGTGGAATCACTAACATTGGAACGAGTGCTTTGTCATCGGCCATCATTAGACGGTCAAATCCGGTAGGAGTACATATAGTTGGTGTAACAAAAATGTTCGCTTATTGCGATCATATTTGGAACGGGACTAAATTCAGTCGTGCTATACCAAGGGTGGGCAACCTACGGCCCGCATGAAGCTTTTGAGCGGCCCGCGAACGGATTCTAGCTGCTTCATTTATCCGGCCCGCGATCGCATTAAATTCGTATTTTATTCTTCATCGGCCGAATGGAATTTTTGCGCTATGTTCCTTTTGTACAGTAAAGAGTTTTTAAACTAAACGCTAATAGTTATAACTAGGGCGATTATTTTTTGACCTAAAAACGAAAAATTTTCACCTACAAAACCAATTGAAAATTTTGGACTTTAAAAAACTTTTGTTTTACAAAATTTTGAACTATGAAGAATTCAAGTAGTTAAATTACGCATTATTGTACAAAAAGTTAAGATATGGCTGTAGGCTAATCTAACTAAAGCGAAAGAATGTGCAAAAGTCTAATAGAAGGGCAAAAATTTGAACACAGGCCTAGCCTATTCTGAAAAGGAAAATGAGTTAATTAAAAATCACTGCCAAAAAACTGCAGCTGAGACACAATAAAAATTTTTTAATACATTTGTCCCTAACCGTGCATTTACTTTACAGATGAAAGAGTTAAAGCTCAGCCACAATCCAATCAGCGACAAAGGTGCAGAAGCGTTAGCAACCTGCGTACATAACATTGACCAACTTAACCTTCGATGGTGTGGAATCAGCAACATTGGAACGAGAGCGTTGTCATCATCCATCAACAAACGGTTAAACCCGGTAGGAGTATTTTCCATTGTGTATGTGATCTTCTTGTGGTTGATGCAGTTGTATTGGAAGTTTATTATAAGTGCGAGATTGATATTGTGCGCCAAGTGACGCGCACGACACATGCACAACATTGACCAAAGTCACCTTCCGGAATGTTAGATCACTATTGGCAGAATAGGATTGTCTTACTGACAAGAAATCGGTTGAGCCCGGTAGGAGTTTTTTGCATTGTGCATGTGATCCTCAATATGCGGACTTGCATTCGAAAATTTAAAACCGAACACTTATTACTTGCATCGCGCCTTGTGATGCAACGATTGACATAAAATTCGTGTCTGCTAATTGATCAATTGAACAGTTCACAACTTTTAAGTTTTAGTGGACATTAACAAAACAAACAGAAACGAATCAACGGAGTAACTTTAAAAACCTCAGTACCCGGATACTTTTTTGCTGGTTTACACACATGTATGGCACTAACCGTGCATTTACTTTACAGATGAAACAGTTAACTCTCAGCTACAATCCAATCAGCGACAAAGGTGCAGAAGCGTTAGCAACCTGCATACATAACATTGACCGCCTGGATCTTTGGCACTGTGGAATCAGCAACATTGGAACGAGAGCGTTGTCATCATCCATCAACAAACGGTTAAACCCGGTAGGAGTACTTTCAATTGTGTATGTGATCTTCTTGTGGTTGATGCAGTTGTATTGAAAGTACATTATAAGTTCAAGATTGATATGGATGCACATGTTTCTTGTTAATTTTCATGGTTTAGATTGTGGAATTGCTTTTGAAACATTTTAAATTCGTTTAACGTTAAACGTGTGCTAATTGATGAAATGACCCATTTTTCTGATCACTTTACACATAAACAAAGTAACGCTCAGGTACAATCCAATCGGCGATAAAGGAGCAGAAATCAGCGACTTGCATTTGCAAAATTTGAAATCGAATACTAGTTAGTTGCATCGCGCCTTGTAATACACACAGAGCAAAGGATAAGTTTATCTTTGTGACAGTATTAGGTCACGTGGTAAGAACATTCATGTGTTAGATGATCGAATGAATCCAAAACCAACAAACACAAATTAACTGAAAACTTCAAAAATCTAGAGGCACCATTAACTTCGTGATGGTTTACACTGTAGTATAGTGATTTGTTTATTGATTGCAACATGTGCAGAGCCGTAACCGTTCACTCACTTTTAAGATGGAAAAATTGACGCTCAACTTCAATCCAATCAGCGACGATGGAGCAGAAGCGTTAGCAACCTGCATACAAAAAATTGACCAACTTGAACTTGTGGATTGTGAAATCTCCAGCATTGGATCAAGAGCGTTGGCATTAGCTATAAGGGATCGTTTGAACCCGGTAAAAGTATTGTACAATGTTTTATTTTCTTGTGGTTAATATCACAAAGCAAGTAGATTATAGGTGAGAGATTGATATTGATGCAAAGGTTTCCTTTTATTTTCCGTGTTTTAGTTTCCGGAATTGGACTTGCAATTAAGAACTTCTTACCTGCAACGCGCCTTGTGACAAAACGGTTTCATACGAAAAGCATACGATTATCTCTGTGACGGCATAGCGTTGCGTAGTTTGTGCGAATTGGATTTTATTTATCTGCGAATTGGATTCAATGAGCCATTTTTCCAATTTTTTTCAGATGAAAGCATTTACGCTATCCGGCAATCCAATCAGCGACCATGGGGCAGAAGCGTTAGCAACCTGCTTACACAATGTTGACCAACTTAATATTTGGAGGTGTGGTATCACCAGCATTGGAGTAAAAGCGTTGTCATCAGCCATCAACAATCGGTCGAAACCGGTAGAAGTTTTATCCATTCCTTCCTATTTTTTTAGATGCTGCCAAGATCTAAAAATGCGTAAGTTGACATCTTTCTAAACATTTAAAGGTTAAATTTACTTTTAGATGGAATGCTTATCTCTGGAGCGCAATCAAATTGGAAACGACGGAGCAAAATATTTAGCAACTTGCATTCATAATATTAATAACCTTGATCTTAGTGATTGTGCAATAACATATGATGGAATAGTTAAGTTGTCATCAGCAATCTACAAACGTCCATATCTGGTAAGCGTTTTCTAATGAAGTAACATAGCAGAAACTAACATACGATCAAAGATATGTAGTTTAGGGTTACAATATTTGATGATACACAATCCCTGACAAAATTTATCTCAGTTACGTTAACCCAGTGTTTCTCAAACTTTTTCATTATTTTTTCTAAACGGCCTCTCTGCCATTATTTCGAGGACTCGCGGTCCTCAAGCCTTAAGCCCGATTTCTCACTTTCATTTTGATTTAAACTTTTTCAGTTGCACAAACTGACGCTAAATAAATATATAGAATTACTTCCACCTTTTTCGCTATCCCCGCAAAATTGCCTCACGGACCCCAGTGTGATAACCGCTGCGTTAACCTTTTTTGCGATCCAAAAACACTTCTATTACGGAATAAATTTAGAATATTCGAAAGTTATACGGACGGCGATACGAGAAAACGTTAGATACGATACTCTGATCCTTGTCAGTTAACTTTCTGCGTAGGCTCCTGTTTAGTTAACTTTATTAGGCTAAGCTCACTACTCTTACTATCCTTGAAACAATAAACACATATATCAGGGGTTGCCAACCTTTACCACTCTAAAAACCATTCAGACCAATTTTACACAGAAAAAAACAACAACACTTGGAGCCACAAAGACGTTGTTAAATTTGAAATAAAATGCCACTGTAAAAACGTTTTATGTCTCACGGCATTTGTTGTTAGTTAGTTCCTTGCATATTAGGTACCCAGTTAAAGCAAATGAAACTTCCCGCGTAGCATCGAATGCTGTGTTTACTTGAAACGCGGATTTTTATTTCTGTATTTAACGCGTATTGTCAGACCACTAATAACAAACAGGTATTGTTACGCGCGCACACACACTGCAAAACAAAAAACAATAACCTTGTGCGTTAACCTGCGCGCCGCCAGTTTACCTCTACATTTCATGGTATAGACGCGATTGTAGCTAACTACTAGACATTTTCTCCATTAGTACATTAATTTCATATATATTCCTTAAATTCCTGACTTTTAAGTACATTTTAATATTTCTCCCTGACGTAGATTTAAACACTAAATTCCCTGACTTGTCAGGGAAATCCTGACGTATGGCAACCCTTATGTAGTTGTACAATAATTGCAGTATCGACAGGGTATTTAATATGTAACTCCCAATCAATTCAAATTTATCTGTTTGCATTGTCACTTCTTGAGACAATTTCATGTTAAACATTTTTTTATTGTTTTTTTGTCTTAATATCTGAGGGCACTGGTGTGTTCTGCTGCATGACCGTAACCGACCGCACAAACCTGAGGGATAAACACGGTTGCATTTAGCGGTGGAAAAACCCATAGATGCTGCTGGCCAATTAGAGTCAAATGTCCTTTAAAACAGTCAGTTGAGTTTAAAAAGGATGTTTTGTTACTCGTTATTATGGGTCCCCATCCCTGAAGGGGAGACAAACTGTTATTGTTTGTCCTTTTTTTCGGTCTAAAGGTGGTGTTACGATATTCTGAATATCGCAACAAGACATTAATGCCAAAATGACAATTACGTCGTAACACTTTGGTTAATAGGAAATCACTTACGTCACTAAAGTCTTAAGCCATGGGATGGGTTTTAGATGGCCTTACAGCGCATTTCTTCAAATTCTCATTTTGAAGGTAAACTGGCTTCTCACGCTAAGCATGTGGTCATAGAAAAATTATACATATCGTGCCAGCGCTGGACACAACCACATTAGGTTATCGCGCAACGCGTTAACGCATCGGTGCAGGGATAATCTGGGCGGTGTCTCATTTTATTTCTGCTGACCACTAAAGTTTCTTTAAGTTACTCGTATCTCCTTAAATTGAGTGAATCGTCATTTCTTGGTTTGTCATACCCGTTGGTCAAAAAAGAGTGCTTCAAATTTGGACAGATGTTTGTATCTTTACCTTTTTATTGGATTCACCCATTTTCACCCCTTAAACCCGAAATAGTCGGTTTTAGTTTTAGGCAAGACATATAAGACTTAATGTGCTGGATTCACCCATTTTCACCCCTTAAACCCCAAAATATTCGTTTCTGTCTAATGCTGGTTTGTTAAACTGGTTTGGTCAAGAAAGAGTGCTTCAAATTTACTTAGCTATTGATCCGAATTTGATCCTCCGGAAGTTTGACCCCGAATGACCCAGCGGTTTACTCACAGGCCGCCATAACGTATTAAAAAAACGGCTGTACCGACTATAAACGTAATCTAGGAGGTCCATGCTTTGTTGGTTGGCGCAGTCTAAGGTAATCTTAGGAGTTTTGTCGTTTTATTAAGTTACCAAGCGCATTTTCAGTTTTGGCCAAGGTTTCACACTAGGAATTTAAACTGGCTTCGGTCCCTTATATGTGAAGCAAAACTTTGTTGTTGAACATAAAGATGAAAAAATAAACTTTCTATGGAAAGCCACGATATATGGTCTTTAAATTCTCATTGTCAGCTTGGCCGCGGCATGACCACGGGTCACTAAAGGTCACTTGAAGGTATTACTAACACAGTCAAGAACGATTTTTCGTCAAAACGTAGCATCAATTCAAGAAAACTAAGTCATTAGGCAAAACGGTATCGTTGAACACTAAGAACTGGGTGTTATTGAAAACTGTCAAAGATCAATAAACGGTCGTTCGGCGTCTATACCGTGGGAGGTTAATACAGGTCGAAGGTACTCGTTTAGCGAAACTAAGTTAAGTGAAAAACAATTTGTTATGTATACCTTTGTAGCAAATGGATTTCAAATTTATAGTGTCTGTAATACAAATGTTAAGGCTTTCTAGGAAAATTTGCGTTTAAAAACTGACCTTGGACGACAATATCAAAGTCAAAGCAAGAGATTAAATTGAAAGTATTTGTTCCGTTCGTTTCTACTGTTTTTGTAATTATATGACAATAAAGATGCAAAAAGAAAACGGACGAACTTTTTCAAAGCTGGGTTAGTTGGGTTGATGCTTTCCAATAATTTGTCCTTCTAAAAATAACCGCAGCATGTGTTTACTGTAAATCTGCACAAACAACCCCATCGTGTTTGTTTGCAAAAACAATCATATGTGTAGATCAAATGTGTATACTGTATAGTAAATTGGTAAATAGGATATAGAATATATAAATGGAAGCATAACAGAAAGCCATCTTTCTAGTTTTACATAAATTCGCTCAGACATGTTGAATTACCGTCTCATACTCGTTAACATCCATATTAAACATACGAATATTTTTTTAGATGAATTTTATTAATTTGGATGAAAATTCGTTTGGCAAGAAAGGTGCTAAACACTTTGCCACTTGTCTATATAATATAAAGGATCGACAACGCTACCAGTATTGTGGAATGCCTGAAGAAGTGACTGAAATTCTAAAACCCACAATACAGTTGCTTGACGATATAGTAAGTTTTGTGTTGCTCGCTTTGTTGATGTTTTCGGTTATCTCAGGTGCTACCCAGAGTCTGTAGTGCCTTTTGTCATTTTTGATACGTCATAAAATTACATTTACTAAAATAAATTGACAAAATATTTACTAAGTTCAGAGAAAAAATATTCATAGAATATGTTGTGGGTCATTAGAACAAGTAAAAATATCAGTTAAGTAACTATGCTTTTATTGGAAAACTTCCCCACAATCCTGGATTGAAACATGATGAATTAACAAAGCCTGTTTTCCTTATCTTCAACGTTATATTTTGCAATCATGGTTGTGAGTAATTTGGCACAAAAAAAACGACATCGTTTGGAAATTGATGAATATTGTCATACTGGGATCAGCCCTTTATCTGCTTGATACGGACTGGCGATCCCCTTCCACGAAGCTAAAAAGTGCAGCATAGAAGGCAGGCAACGGTGATTGTGATCCGACTTTCGGCGGTTTCTCCACTGAGCCTGTGTAGCTCGGTTGGTAGAGCGCGAGTCCCGGAAAGACTCTTGTCGTGGGTTCGAATCCCACCGCAGGCTAGATTTTTCTAGCCCAGTGGTTCTCAAACTTTTTTTTTTGTTGCGACGCCCCTGGACAAGTTTTTCTGGACTTGCGACGCACCAGCAAATAAAAGTTAATGAGGAAACTTATTATTAAAGTTGGGTTTATTGATACAACAACAAAAAGCCACGAAACAAAACTTTTTTGCGACGCCCTTGGAAAATTAAAGCGACGCACCAGAGCGTCGCGACGCACAGTTTGAGAACCGCTGTTCTAGCCTATGCCTTGCCATTTGTGAATGCTTGGGAGACCAGCTGATTCGGTATTATGCCTTTAATAGGCCTGGCGTTGTTTTTTTTAACACTAATTGTTGTTTGTCAGGACGACTACGAGTTTATCAACACCACGTCATCAGTTGTTGGATCAGAAGGAGCTCGTCTTGAAGTTGGTGGATGTATTGTTGAAATTCCACAGAACGCTTTAAATGAAGCAAGAACAATCAAACTCACTTCTTACTACGGGAAACGAAGAGAAACGGTAAACAAACTTATGCGAAAAAGTAACAAGGGTATTAGGACATTTGTATTGTTTAGGACCAGTTTAGCCCCATGCTTAAATGCGAACCCAATCATTTAAAATTCAGAAAGGATATTAACATAACTTTACCAACATGTTACATTTCGGAGAGTCGGCAACAGATTGTGGTAAGTGACTTACTTATTTTTTTTTATAATTCAATGAAATTATGACGTACCTTCCAAACTAGGTAAAGGAGACTGTTGATGGATTAAATTGGAATGATATTGAAACCGTTTATTACAAAGACGAAATGAGCCACACATTCCAGACAACACATTTTACTCGGCAAGTTTCACTATGTTCAAGTATGCCAAAATAGGTCTTGCAGTAATATTATTCTACATTTTTTGTTGTTGCTGCAACAGCTACATTATTTCCAAAATCCAAAACCTTCGCTGGGCTAAGAGAAAGGCTTTTGAATGTAAACTGGATGAATCGTGTATCTCCAAGCAATCGAAAAAACGGTTGTTGTTTGTTAACATATATGACCCTATAGGAATCAATTTTGGGGAAAAATCGCCAGAAAGGAAAGTTGTGGCACAGGGTTGTTTCAAACTTAAGTGAGTAAACGTTTGACTCAGTTGCGCGTGTGTTATTTGTCACCTTTCGTTTCGTATTCGTTAGGTCAAAAACAGCAATTTTGGAACTTGACAAAAGTCCATCAGGAATAGAATGCAGTCCAAAAATATTTGAACTCGCAAAGTCCAACCCATACATTGAAAACCAAGTGCTACTTCAACAGATCATTTCCAATCAAAATGATTTTAGTTACAGAATTGTGATTAAATCTGAAGAAAAAGACATTTTTGGAAAAGACTTTTTCATGAACCCGTTTCAGCCAGAAGAGTCAGTTTTCGAAAAAACATCCGGATCCACAACTAGTATGAATGTAGTTTTGTAATTTGTCTGATAATTTTTTTGTATTTTGGCTTGTGTGCAGATACAACTTTCAAAGACTGCAATTTTAAAAATACGGACATAAGCGCCCCAGGAGGAAACGTCAATAGGACGCAAGATTTTTCAGTGTATAAAGGTATAGTCGCTTAAGCATTGATTTCTTTGTCGGCGGTGTACAGTGGCGCACAACTACATAATTGTTGTTCTGTTTACTAATTTTGATGTCACTAGTATTGCCACGTCACAATACGATTGTGAGATGATTTATTACATTTTTGGATATGTACGTATGTATGAGTGGTATCTGGGCCACATAAAGCCGACTCGAATTTACAACGCCACAAACACACTAAAACCATATTGATATTTTGTTACTTGAAACGAAATCAAAAGGACCACTTCTTGTTATTTACATGTCAAAAGCAATGGCGTTGTTAAAAAATTCGATAAAAATCGCATAACATGGTGGAGTGGTACGTTTCTATGCAAAGGCCGAGCGTCATGCCTCATACGTACTTTGTCGTTTTCCCGTACTGTACCACAGCCTGCTATTTTTGTGTCAAGAAACAAATTGCGTCCCGTTTTTCGCTTGAAAAAAATATGGCATGAATCCCCGGCATGTCTAAACTGTTTAAATTTCAATGCTGGTATCTAAGGACTTGAATAATTAAATTGAGTTGGAATCTTAGCAAGAAAGCATGTCTTGATCGGTAACAACCCATATCGTTTGCCCAGTGTCAGTGAATTCGTGGCTATTAGTTTAGGTTAGATAAGGGATCATTAAATTTTTTTGCATAATGGGTCGCACAATCTTTTTGCTGTTCTAACACAGACCAGAGCAAAAACCAGCAAAATATTGAAATGGATCATGCAGAAGTGAAGGATGGATCTATAGTTGGAACTCAAGGAAAGATCGACACTACAAACTGTAAGTGAGAATTATAATCATGGTGAAACAAAACTCCATTCCGGGGCAATTACTTTTGGGTAATTTTACACAGTTCACTGTTTTACAGGGGATATGCCATCAACCAGCCGTGGACTACAGGTAAAAATGATAAAGAGTTATGAAACGTGTATAAGTGCAACCTTTAATAACATTTTTTTTCACGGGTTTCGAACCCAGTGACCTTGTCTCAAATGCCCTGTATATGAAAATTTTCAAAACTTCTGATTTTCAAAAGTTTGTTGATTTTGTTTCGACAAAAAAACTGGTAGCTGGAATTGTTAGTGAATATTTGCTTCTACCTGTGGTTGTGTAAATTTGGGAAAGCAAACAAAGTAACAATATTTGATTTTTAGAAGATGGATCGACTTTTTGCAGAATCTTTTTCAATACGTGAAGTAAGTACAAATTTCAACCATGTAGCCTCTTGCTGTTGTTGCGGTTGTTGTAGTAATTAGTGCTACCGCTTTTACCTACTGTTTCGCAGGATTCGGACGTATCTGACTGATTTCCAAAATGCCAACGCAAAGGCGGTTTTGCAAAGATACACTTCACTGTGGATTATTATTTTTTCTTCACTGCTACAATCACCTTTCATTTCATTGAGCTTTTCTGCCTTTATATTGTTGCTCTTTGACATTGTATGGGCCCAGAGGTGGGTGCAGCCGGTGCGCCATGAGAGGGGCCATAATGTTTTATTGGGCTCCATAATCATTAAGTTGAAAATTACCAGGTCAAATGCGTATGTATTTCTGTGATTGTTATAAACATAAAAATGTTGAAGCTGATTGCCGCATATGAATTTGTTATCAGAGCAACTCTATGCTACATGCTTCATTGCACAAAATTTTTGATTGTTACGTCGGCGCATGGTAGAGCTACTTACACGATACCTTTCTCCTGATCCAAAAGTGCTTAATTTTCGAAAGGTGGCGCAAAGAGCACTTTTTTCATTTAAAACGGTATATCTCAAAAAATGCTATCGGTTAGGGCTATTAGGGTTGGGGTAAGGTATTAGCACTTAAAATTCAATAAAACTAACGCAAAAAATTAGTTACTAATGTAAAAGTTTATGTAAATATTTCCCAACCCAACCCATTTATAGCCGCTAAATAAATAATTCAGCTCTTTACGCAACCTGTCGAAAATTAAGCACTTTTGGATCAGGAGAAACGTCAGCACATCTGCGAATTGTAGCAGGATCTCTGTTTGATACGGTTCCTGTTTTTATGTGTGTGTGTGAGTGTGTACCAGCTATGCATATTGTCTGGTAAGGATTAGCAATGTAAACAGTAACATTTGTTGTAGTATTAGTTGAATTCTGAACACTTCACTAGCTTGAATCGTAAGTGCGCTTTTCTGTACATATCGGACTTTAATTAAGTGCACATTTGTTTTGACCGCATTGTGCTGTGCCGCGTACTAGTTTGCAATTATACACACAAGTGCGACGTGCGTAACTTTTCTCCAAGTTCAGAGATAACCTAAAATAGTTCTTTCCAGCTCAACTGCCCACCACGCCCAAAACGTGTTGCAATACCACACAAACGCATTTTAACACATACACTTGTTATACCGCTTATGACGTCATACAGCATTGTCCAACATTGGGTTTACGGGTTGTGACATGCTGGTGAGTGTTTTTGGACGTTTTATTTTATAGGTGCAAGTTCAAAAAAGCGTTTAGACATGCGAAGTTTTGATTTATGCTTTGTGTGTTAATAAGTTCAATAAAGTTTTAAATGGTAACTTGCTTTTATACATTTAAGTAAGAAAGTCAACTAATAGTTATTTCGTGGGGCAAAAGATGACATAATTGTTATACTAGGTCAGGGATGCACAACCTGTGGCCGTAAACGTGTAAACTGAAATGCATGTACTGGCTGTCATAGCGGAAATGACTCTTTTTGCTAGACATTTGGATTGCAAAACTGGTTTGAATAGCTTTTGTGAAGCTAGATTAAATATTAACAGCCCATACACTTCAGACGTTCCGTTCTGTAAATACTTGGTAAACAATGCGAAAAATCAGGCTTCGTTAGTAGCTTGAGCTCAATCTGCGGAAAAAGTTAGAAATTGGCCTTGGCTATAAGGCGCCATTATAAAGGATGCACAATGTGGTCACAGCGAAAAGGTTGTGTACCCCTGTGTGCAAACGTAAAAAGTTGATTTAACTGCCCCATGTTTATACCCCATGTTTAAAGCGGTATACACTTGTACATAGCCGTCGATTTAAAGGTGACATCTCCCCTCCTAAAGAACAGGGGTGACAACATATGCATTTTCACCCTTTTTTGTTTTAAATAAAGTATTACCAGAAAGACAACATACACGCATCTGCCGTAAAGAGTAGAAACCGGCTGTAAGAATGAAGGTCGCAATTAACACAGGTTTGTTACGCAACGTAACAGTGGTTGCAGTAACATTTGGCATCGTTATGTGATTGTTAATTGTTTTAACTCCAGAACAGGTAGGTTGTTGAAGTATGTCATACTTGCTGTATGTTACTGCAGGAATGATTAGTCAAACGAACATACAGGCACTTTTCCAGCCAAAACGCAAGCGTGTCGAAGAAGACGTTTTCTGTGGAACGTTGAGTGGTTTAATAATCGCCACACACAGTGTAAATAAACATCTGGAATAACATATACTTGAATTTTTATTGCAACTTTTCGATCTGACTGTTTCCTTTATCTGCAAGTTTAACCAAATAAGGTCCATAACTTCGACGGGGCGGTCGCCAAGACAACCGAGCAGTTAATGCAGGGGTGTCCAACACGTGGTACGCGTGCCAAAAGTGGCACGCAGAGCATTTGAAAATGGCACGCGAGCTTTTGTACATTCAGATAGTAAACATTTGTCACGCAATTAAATTGGCTTTTTTATTTATTTTAATAGGCTTTTATTTTAACTTCTGTAAAGATTACCAGTGGTAACGTTACACAACCCACTAATTGAATTGTTCGTTTTTGACAAAATTTAAAGACTCCTTGCCATAGGCGTAGAGCAGAGGTCTCCAACTCGAACACTCCGCCGTGCCAATTTTGGTTTCAAAATATACTCGCGTGCCAGCCTTTGGTACTTTTTCCAAACCATGTCTTAAACGTCTTAACGGCACGGGCTCAATCCGATTATTTGGCCAATATGCAGAACCTTTCTAAACGGCTAGAAAAAAATGAGGCACTGGAGTACTTTGTGTGCGTCAAAAACTTATCTTTGTTCAAGTTACGCCGGTTTAAAATGTTTTTCCAACTAAACACAAATGTGTTTATAGTCACGTAATTAATTGAACAGACATCGGTTGAAACGCAGCAATTACAATTGTTTCAAAATAAACGGGCATTTTATTGCGACATAAACACGAGACGTTCACTAACGTTTTAGTATTATGTGGCGGAATGACTTTCTGAAATAAAAATAATTGTAATTTTTTCTATATAAATTCCATGGGCCAACATTAAACAATGCAAGGGGTTTATAGCCGCTTTTAGATGTCAAGTTCTGTGACTGATTCGGCAAATCGTCTTTTCGGTATGTGCATTGGATATTAGACGCAGAGCAAACACCCCAACCACACAAAGAAATGTGTCAGGTGACTATTGACAATATAATGTGAAAGAAACTACAGGCTAAAACACAGAAAAGGTTTTGGTATATAGTCGCATACCGCCGAAGTATCGTACAGGTACATATACTGCACATGGTATAGGTATCGGCGCTAATGCTCAAAAGTCGCACCCCTGGTATTTTTTGAAGCTCTACGCCTATGGCAGGCTTTAAAGTTTGTCAAAAACGAACAATTCAATTAGTGGGTTGTGTTACTTTACCACTGGTAATCTTTACAGAAGTTAGAATAAAGGCCAAGAAGAATCTATAGAAACAAATTTGTTTGCGTGACAAATCCTAATGTTTACAATCTGAAATTGTAAAAGCTCGCGTGCCATTTTCAAATGCTCTGCGTGCCACTTTTGGCACGCGTGCCACGTGTTGGACACCCCTGGCGTAGAGCTTCAAAAAATGCCAGGGGTGCGACTTTTGATCAATAGCGCCGATACCTATACCATGTGCAGTATTTATGTACCCGTACGATACTTCGGCGGTATGCGACTATATACCAAAACCTTTTCTGTGTTTTATGTAGTTTCTGTCACATTATATTGTAAATAGTCATTTGACACATTTCTTTGTGTGATTGGGGTGTTTGCTGTGCGTCTAATAACCTATGCACATACCGAAAGGACGATTTGCCGAATCAGTCATTTTAACCAAGATTTAGTTTTTAAAGAACTTGTTACGCAGGAAATAAAAGTAAAACCAATTCACGTTTCAAATATAGCTGACCGTGTATTATTGAAGCCTAAACTTAAGACATCTTGAATCAAGTTTGGGCCGTTGCAGTGCGCAGTGCTTTGCAAACGGACATTAAACACGGCTTAGGAATCGGTAATGCAAACCTACATAACATCATCTAAAAGCGGCTATGAACCCCTTGCATTTTTTAATGTTGGGCCTTGGAATTTATTAACAAAAAATTACAATTATTTTTATTTCAGAAAGTTATTGCGCCAAATAATACTAAAACGTTAGTGAACGTGCCATGTTTATGTCGTAATAAAATGCCCGTTTATTTCGAAACGATTGCAGTTGTTGCGTTTCAACCGATGTCTGTTCAATTAATTACGTGACTACAAACGCATTTGTGTTTAGTTTGAAAAACATTTTAAACAGACGTAACTTGAACAAAGATAAGTTTTTGACGCACAAAGTACTCCAATGCCCCATTTTTTTCTAACCGTTCAGTAGGGTTCTACATATTGGCCAAATAGTCGGATTGAGCCTGTACCGTTAAGACGTTTAAGACATGGTTTGGAAAAAGTACCAACGGCTGGCACGCGAGTATATTTTGAAACCAAATTTGGCCCGGCGGTGTGTTCGAGTTGGACACCCCTGAGTTAATGCAACCTATTTGTGTTCCCAAAATTGTGGGTTTTACATGAAACCTTTCTTTTTGCGCAAACATCTCGTTTCGACAACATTAAAAAAGCCTATGTACTTCGGTATACACGATTAAAGAGCACTGTTTTGCTGATCAAAATGGGCCCCAGCATATTATTTCTCTCTCGAAGGCTTAAGTTTCGATGCGCTTGACCGATTTTCGTGGATTATTTGCGAAATGGAGCTTGTGATGGCACAGAACTTCATTGTGTTCTGTAAATGTAAAATCATGTTGCGCGGATTAAGCGTTAAAATCCTAAATTTGCGCGGATTGCAAGAAAAAATATAAAAAACGCTCAAGGTAGGGTGGTACTAAATACCGCATGTGGCCGCATGTGACCACATATGATTTCCCTTAAAATACACCATGTTATGTGAAATGTAAGAATTCCAGCCCCATCAGGGGTAAAATAGACCAGATTCTAGATTGATTTTAATTTCAAACCTTTACCCAACCCTAATAGTTCTAACCGTCAGCGCTTTCAAAAGTCCGCAAAATTATTTTTTCGTGAAAGCATATTTAAGTCCTTCACAGATTCCTGCCGTGTGATAACATGCGGTATACCATGTGGCCACATGCGGTATTTAGTACCACCGCTCAAGCTATTGTTTCCAAATCTGGAGGAGTGTTTAATTTTCACTTGGCGTTTATTACTTATTGTTTACTTGTGCTTTTTCGTACTCATTCTGCAAAAACCGCACTAACGTGTGTTGGCTTGTGTCGTAACTTAGTGTCCGAGTTGGTAACTGATACTTTGTGCAATTCCGTTTGCCTATTAAGAAACCCATTTCCATCCACTATTTTGTGCAACCACACGTGAAGGATTCCCATACCTTACTTTACAAAAACTTTATTTCATTTTTTAGATGGCTATGATGCGTTAAGTTTGTTGGGCCAATAAAACGTTCATCTGTTAAAATCACATGTGTGTTGTACATACACTGATACCTGTGTGTTCCATCGCGTAATTTATTGATGCACGTTTCTGAAATGTCCGTTTTGTGTTAAATCATTTTTACTACATATCGTCTATGGTTGAGCCTCTCGTTTTGTTAGTAAACAAACAATCCAGCAATCTTGCCAACAACTGTAGAATCCGTCCTACCAGTTGTTTGACCCAGTTTGTAACCAATGTAAATTACGCTTGTAATCGGATACGCTGGAAAAGGAAATTGTTTCACAGCTGACTGCCGCATTACGAAGGCGGTTGATGCCGGTTAGCATCTACATTTAGGAGCGCATCTAGCCGTGTACTCAGAGTTTGTTTTTCCGTTGTAACGCACAAAAGACTAGTTCAGTTTAGATTATTATCGGACTACTCAATCTTAATGTCAGATTTAATTGTTTTAGGTGTACATAAGTTTTCATTTTAATGTGGGCTTTGAAAGAATTTAGTTTGAAATTGCTTTTAACCTTCGCAGCATTACGGATTAGGTGACTTTCTTATTTGTTCAATAAACAATTCCTGGCTGCAGAACATTTATTGCAATATTGACTTTTAAAAGAAAAATTATTCACTCAGATGAAAAAAGGTATCTTGTTGTGATATTTATGAAAAGAGATTCAGTCTTGGTACAAATTTAAAAACCCACATGCTGACACACACTAAAGAAAAACCTCATCGATGTGATGTTTGTGAAAAACGATTTGCCTCACGTGGACATTTGAAACAACACATGTTGATCCACACAGATGAGAAACCCCATCGATGCGTTGTTTGTGAGAAAAGATTTCGCCAAGGTGGACACTTGAAAATACACATGTTGATTCACACTAAATACAAACCGCATCGATGTACTGTTTGTGAAAAAAGATTTCGCCGAAGTGGATATTTGAAACAACACATGTTGATCCACACGAATGAAAAATCCCATCGATGTGATGTTTGTGAAAAAAGATTTCAGCTACGTGGACATTTAAAAACCCACATGTTAATTCACACTAATGAGAAACCCCATCAATGTGTTGTTTGTAAGAAAAGATTTCGCCAAAGTGGAAATTTAAAATCACACATGTTGATTCACACAAAAAAGAAATCCCATCAATGTGTTGTTTGTGAGAAAAGATTTTGCCAAGGTGGAAATTTAAAAACACACATGTTGATCCACACAGATGAGAAACCTCATCAATGTGATGTTTGTGACAAAAGATTTCGCGATGGTGGAAACTTGAAAAAACACATGATGATTCACACTAGAAACAATAAAATTGTGTGAAAAATATCTTTTTGATGGTGGGGATTACCATTATACTGACTCACAGGAAATTGACACTCCATCTTTGTTTCATTAGTAAAGAAAGATTTAGTAGTGTTGGACTACAGAATATACATTTTGACATTTGTGTGCATTTACATCACACAGAAATGTTGTAGGTGTGTAAAAAAGCAACACACGTTGTCTCCAAGTTTCTGATGGGAGTGATTCTTGCTTTGGTGTGAAAACCCTTAAATCAATATGAATAGAGCACATTAAACCATATCAAAATTCAACGGATTTGTTTGCTAGTGAATCAAATTCTACTGTTTTGTGTAAGTAACACTGCCACAAAAGCACAGTGTTAATTTGATGTATATTGTGACTTTTGCATGTTCCATTGATACATTAAATCAATTTCAATAACTCTAGACCAGGGGTGGGCAACCTACGACCGGCGGGCTGCATCCGGCCTGCGAGCAACTTTTGAGCGGCCCGCGACTGATATTTTATTTTGATCAATCGGGCAAAATGCATGTGCTAAATCCCATTTTTGTACCAAAGAGTTGTTACATTAAGCGTTGATAGTTTTACTACAGGGTGGCCAACTCTAACTGTGAGCAGCATTGTCTTCTTCAAATTTGAATCAGTCAGTCGCGACCTTGTTTTGCTTTTAACTAGTTTCATAGCTGAAAATGCTTGTTCACATCTGTATGTCGTTCCGAAACGACATATAACACTTTGAGCAAATCTTCTCAGTTCTGGGAAATTTTCACTAGGTAATGATCGCCAGAACTTGATCATGTCAGATGCATTTGGGACTGAGGAAAACTCTTCAAATTTAATTTTCAACCACGAATTTGCTTTCAAGTGAATTAGTTCCATTTGCATTTTACTTGGCATCTTCATTATTTGTTGTTCACCAACAGAAAATGGGTTTATAAAAACAAGCATGCAGTTTTCTTCTTTGTGAAAATCATGAAAACGACTTTCAAATGACTCTTAAACTAACTTAATTTTTTCTGTATACTTTGTAAAAATGTGGTGACTGGTGCGGCCCATTTTTATTCATCCCAACACTTCTTCTTCATTTGATTTTCATGATTATCAAAAGAAGGCAATGCGCCCTTTCTAATCATGCAATGCGCCACGTTTGGCGCATGCGCCATAGGTTGGCCACCACTGTTTTAGAATATTGCTAAAATAAGCATTGTTACGTATAATGACAAAATCAATGTGTGTTTGACTTTGCCTAGCAGAATTATGTTATTACTTGACCTGCGTCCACAGTATATTACTACATTTTGGCCCGCGCACGCAAAAAGGTTGCCCCCCTAAGTTAATTTTTGTATTGTCTGTTTGACTGTAACAAACCTGGGTATATATATGTTCAAAGCATATTCAAACAACTGGTTAAATAAATATTGACAAACTTTTTTTGTAAGAACAAAATCAACACAATGTGAAAGTGGACAAAAGAGCAGTTTACATAAAAAAAAATAAAGAAATTGATTGATAGTAGAAAATTGCTTTAAACTAGGAAATTTCTCATCATTCGACCAGAACTATCAATTACAATCAGTTCGCTAATATAAACATTCATTACCTATAAATTAGCTATCCTTCCTGGAGTTAAGTTAAAAAATATATAATAAATGGAACATAGGCGCCCACTTGCTAAAATTGGCGGGGAGGCAGAATTTTAACTCGGTAAAGACGGAAATATTCAGCCTGGACGTCACCTAACGTCGCAAGTTACACCCTTTGCAATCTTTTGGTACTAGTATACATTACATTAGCAGCCGATGCCGACCCAACTATACAGTAATATTTTTTCATCACCGCAACAATTATTACAAAGCATGTTTTATTTTTACGCAACAAGGCGCACATGCGTCTAAAAAGCCATTATAATAATCGTTTCTTATGTTTCTAGGTCGTTTGGTTGGTTTCAACCATTTTCTATTTACACAGGAAATTGCATGTAACACATTTAAGTTTAGTTTATTTTAAATCAGGAATTACCAAAGTACAGCCCGCGAAGGTTTTTGTTCTAAATATATATCTTGGAAAATAACGAGTCAACCGTTGAAAGTTATTTGCCACCAAAGAGTTTCCACAACAAAATGTGGTCTTAAGTTTACCGAGTTTTACACTTCACAGGACGCATAAAAATGATCCAAAAAAAGTTTGTTACATCACAAACAAGACTTAAAGTATCAATGCTTTCGTTACTGTGCGTGTACATGGGCCTTTCTTTGTTAATTGTGATGACATAAATGAGAAGTTAGGAATTTATGTCACATAATTTTATAGTTCGACAGTAGCGCTATCTCTTAATAATATTGTATAGCTCCTGCTGGTCTCACAAAAGCGCTTTGTAGACCACAATTGCGGAACGGCGCTGCGTTTGCGCTTGTAAGCCAGGGGTTGGGAACCTGCGGCCCGCTTACAGCATAAAACGTAGCATAAAAAAAACAATAATAAAATGTTTATGTACAAATATTTACTTGAAAAGACTTCGACATTTCTACATTTGACGTCAAACTTATTAAAATTGCCACACATTCAACCGCTTGCTGTATTTGTGACGTAACAGTCACTCGATTGTCTCTCCTTACAATAACAAATCATTTAAAAAATACTGAACAGGCGTTTCGTCCACCAGGTTGCATATTAATCTGGTGGGCGAAACGTTAGCGAAATACAAGTTCTTAAAAACAACAATTAGTATTTTGTTTAGCATTACACCAGTTGAACGACAAATTTGTTAACAAATCATTTGTCATGTGGTGTTAGTTTTAAATGGAGCTAGGGTGTTCCGGAAAGAATGACAGATTTTAGTCAGAAAGAATGCACAGATTTTTTTAAGTGATAAACCTGTATTCCTTGTTTGTTGCACACAAGAAAAAATCAAATCTGGAGCGATGAGATATAAAATCACTTGTGTGCTTAGGGCAGTGGTTCCTAACCTTTTTGGTGTGATTTCCCACTAAAGTCAATCACCATCTTCGAATTTCCCCCTCTGTTATTTTTATACTGATGTTTTGTGCCATACGAAAAAAATTTATTCTTTAAATGAAATAATTTTGTGAAGCGATTTGGTCTGGAACCCCAACGGTATACTGCATTCTTATTGAGTTTATTATTACTTCCAGTGAGAGATTAAAGTTTTTGAAATATTGAAGAGTCTCCTCTGCTTGCAATAGTCATTTATTGCATTACAATCAACAAAGGAAAGGCATTTATTCGCGCACAATAGCAAAGTCATTGATACTTTTAGTCTTGTCTGTGATGTAACAAACGGTCTTTCGATTTGTATGCGTGAAAAATGTTGGGAAGTAACTTTCAACGATTAATTCAAAGCCGGGTTCAACCCTCGGGCCCGAGTTTGGTTACGTGACTTACATAATTTTCCTCAGAAAACATTCCCATCGGTTAAGAACCACTGGCTTAGGGTATTATTACACGGAATTTAAAAATAAAAAAATATTTGGCCCGCCCGAAAATGTTGTGCAATTCATGCGGTTCGGAGTACTAAGTAGGTTCCCCGTCCCTGCTGTAAGCGATGTGGCCGTCTTATGTCATTTTCATGTTATGAGGCTCACCCTAAAAAAAAATTGGCTTTGCCAACGATGTCAATTTGTGTCGATGTTGCTGACCGAGTTTTAGCAAACACTTCTTGCATGTTTTTATCCAATGGTTTATTGCATATAACCAGGGTTGCCATCGACATGGAACTCGAAATAAGGACACACGAACAATTGGACTTTCATGTCAAAACAAACGTTTTTGAATCTTATACGAGCCTTGACATATCACATGTCATATTTCTTTTTGCCAGGAACAATCTGTTCCAACTCCTTGTTCGTAGAAAACACGTAGTGCATCTCAAGACAGCCCAGGTCTAGGTTTACTTCTAGCAGGGATTTGACTTGTAATTGTTAAAAATAAGACAAAATAAGGACTCAAGTCAATATAAGGACAAATCTTAGAAATAAGGACGGTATGGCAACCCTGCATATAACACTTCAAGTATACGTTTGTGACGTAACAATATGCGTTGTTTGATTTTTCAGAAAGGTTTGTCTGTTCAAACTAGGCAGTTGTTGTGCAGTAGTACAGAGTTACTACAAAACCGTGTGTGCATAAACTACCGCAAAACTTGTTTATGACATAGTCAGCGACGCAGATACCGGTAGAGCTACTAACACCATAACGCAAATGACAACCAAAGTCGATTTGATTATATCTCCAAAAATGCTCAGGGTTAGGGCTATTAGGGTCGGGGTAAGGTATTAGCACTTAAAATTTAATAAAACTAACCCAAAACATTACTTACTAATGTAAAAATTTCAAAAACTTATTTCCCAACCCAACCCATTTATAGCCGCCAAATAAAAAAATCTGCTCGTTACGCCCTCTAATCGACTTTGGTTGTCATTTACGTTATGGTGTTAGTAGCTCTACCACAGATACCCTGCGAGGCAGCGCCTCCCCGCCTCCCCATAAGTGGGCACCAGTGGTTGTGGTGCCTGTTTGATATCTTGTGACAGAGAAAATAGACATGTGTTGTGTAGTTTTTGGCCTCAAATATGTTTTTGTGTGCAATGTTTTTTTAGTCTAGCAGAGAAGCAAAAATTGCACTGCATGATTTTCCCTTTGCAGACAGCCATTTTTCTGTATTTTAATAAATATTTCTATTCAAAAATATTACGAAAAGAAACCGGGTGCTCTACAAGCGCCATTGGGCTAAATTTAGCAAAAGAAGGAAAAATCAGAAAGATTCATGTTCGTATGATGGTCGGTCGTATTTAGTAGTTGTTGATTATTATTCAAGTTATCCCGATGTTTATTGTATTAACAACACTTCTAGCGATGCAGTTATTACCTGTCTTAAGCAAACGTTTTCTCGCTTCGGTGCGCCGCTTAAAGTATTTAGCGACAATGGGCCACAATTTTCCTCCCGTGAATTTAGATGTTTTTCGCAATCTTGGGACTTCTGTCATTTAACATCAAGTTCCCATTTTCCGCAATCTAATGGACTTGCGGAAAGGACGGTACAAACCGTTAAAAGTATGTTAAAAAAAATCTGTTGCCAGTGGCCAGGACTTTGATTTGAATTTGTTAATTTATCATAGTTCGCCTTTACAGTGTGGTTTATCGCCGTCACAGTTGCTCATGGGAAGACAAACCAGAAGTAATTTGCCTATTTGTGAAGAAAAGCTTAGGTGTCATAATTTGCCCAAACACCCTTTTTATGCCAAAAAAACAGTACAAAAACGTTATTTTGATGTATGTTCAAAGCCATTAAAGAGTTTTAAAGCCTGGTACCCCTGTAAAACAGTTTGATTTTCTTCGCCGCACATGGACAGAGGACGGAGTTATTGACAAGGTTTTGTCACCGTGCTCCTATATCGTTCGTACTCCTGACAATGCACTTTATCGTCGTAATCGTATACATATTCGCCGCAACATTGAATCCTCATCGCAAAGGTCTTCTCTGTTGCAAACGTAAACCGACGAGACGACTAATTGAAGAAATGTAGAATTGTGTATTTTTTCGTTTTCATACTGATGTTAGTTTTCTCCTTTTGTTTCTTCTTTTTCGTGAAGGGAAGATGTAATGTATTTTGCGCCACCTTGTGACGCATTAAGTATATTGTCCCGCCTTGTGACGACCTTGCCGCATGCCCATATAAAAGCGTGAGTTTAACCTTTACCGTCATTCGAAGTGTCTTGTAGCTGTGGGCTTGTTGTGTCGCTGTTTTATACAATACATATCGCTCGTTTCTCCCCAAAAAGGACTTTTCGATCTGTTGAAAACGCCTGTTCATACAGAGAAAGCAGATTTTCTTATCTGAATTGAATTTAGGGCATAAATATACTTGAGTGTTTCATGCATCAAAAAATAGTTTAAAACTTTACAAACACCGATAGATCGACGAAGGATTACGTCACGATACCGTATTGGTCCAGTTTTAACCACCTGTAATGTGTTACGGGGTTCGCCATGGTTTGGGCCCATGAGCCCTAAATAGACCGCAAGGTGTTCTGATGTACATTCGAAAACCTGAAAAATACGAAGTATTTTCGCTGAGATGCGTCATTGGTAATTTTGGTATTGCTGAACCTGAATCAATTTTCAGTAATTGTACATTGTCTGCATCTTGTTTCAACACAGTGTATCGAAACAAAAGCTAGAGACTCAGGTAGGGTTCATAATACGCATTAGCACAGAGGTGGGCAACCTGCGGCCCTTCATTAGAGGTTGTGCGGCCCGCAGAGACGCTTGGATTTCAAAAGTACTGGCAAACGTTACATATTTTTGAGCTGATTAATGCGCCTGATGCTAGTTTTTTTGTGACCTGGCAAAATGTGGCTAGAATCAAATACGAATTATACTTGTAGTTAAGCATATTTGGTAAGCAACAAAGCAAAATCACTTTGTGTTGTACACATGTGCGGCCCGCGCTACGATTTTGACATTTATAATTGGCCCTACAGTAACAAAGGTTGCCCACCCCTGCATTAGCACATTTGAACAGGCGTTTACGACTGTGAGCCCAATCAGCCCACAGGGTGTTATAATCAGGTAGTCGAACCGCTTATTATACGGGTTCGGTTCGGGTTCACTTCGTTTTGTTTTTAAGGGTTCGGGTTCGGTTCAGGCTTTTAAAAATGTATATTTTCGGGTTTTGTTCCGGTTTGGGCAAATTATTCGGTCCGAATAATTTGACACGCCCTATAAGTGTTATCTCGCGTATTCTTTGGTGCAAGGTTTTGAAAATATAAAACAGGCTGCATTTCTTGACTGGTTTAGTTCCGGTTCGGGTCCAACGCCGAAGAAAATATGGGGTTCAACTCCGGTTCGGGTTTTTAGAAAATCGTATTTAGCGGTTCGGGTTCGGTTCGGGTTTAATAAAATTAACCGCTCAAACCGGTTCGCGGGTTCGGGTTCAGTTTCGACTCCCTGGTTATAATGTAGAAAAGGAAACCCGCTTGGCGCATACCAAGTGTTGAAGCTGAGAATAGCATTAAATACTGGTATTGATTTAGACAAAGTTGTTACCATACTTGACTCAGCAAGCGCGCCGGCCTCAACAAATATTAAATAAATATGTTAAATATGGAGGCAAGAATATGCTTATGTTCTAGTTTATGTGCAAATACATATAGTTGTTAGTTGTATAGGTAGTACTAAAGTAGCATTTTTAATAATTGTTTTGTATTGTATATTACCAGATATAGTTGTTGGTATAAAACAGTTGTATTTTTTCCCAAAACACAATAAATGTCAATTAAGATGGTAAAGGTTGTCCTTTTCGTCTGTTTGGTGAGTTTATTACATCGAGGTAAGTAAGTTTCAGCACATAACAAAAGCAATATAGCATAGTCATTTAAAAGTACCTTATTTTAGTGGCGGCATAAAAATTTACAAACTTCAAAGACTTAGATGACATTTTACTGTAATTTATCAAATGAAACCTAATTTGTGTAAGTTTTAGGCTCGGTGTAAAACAGTGGTTCTCAACGTTATTATAACGGCCGAACTCCAACGATATTCTTCAGCCTTCGGTCGAACCCCAAAGTTACATTATTGTTTTTTAACGCATTTTGTTTTGTTTGGTAGGTCATAGTATTTGTTTACACGTAATGGCAACTGTTACTGTTTATCATTTTGTTAAATTAGTACAAGCAACTTGTTTCATGATTCTTGTAATTCCGGCAATTTTTAGTATCGAACCCCGGTTAGGAACCACTGGTGTAAAACATGGTCTCTGTAAATCGGTAAAAATATTCACCAGTCCTAGAATAGCGACGCAAAGTTTCGTCCAGCTGGTGGCGAGAAATCGGCAGCATTGACTAGTGTAGCCAGTTAACGGCACTCCAGTCTGCTGGGTGCCTTTACATTGATACTGTGACACTAAGCCGACTTCACTATGGTTCCCAAGCAGTTACTTTTGACCAGTGTGTCACCCAGCTTCCTTCGTGGTGTATCCCCAGTTGTGGCATTACACAGACTAGGTGAGGCACGGGTTTTTACCCTGTTACTCCAAGCAAACTTGAGTGCCGTTCAATGGCTACACTAGCCAATGCGGTCGATCTCTCATGTCACCAGCTGCATCAATGAGACCTTATAGGTCGAAACAGTGTGCACTGTCTGCAGCTTATCATTTAATGGCTCGATAATTTTACAATGATTTTGTTTCTAATGGTGATTTTCATGTTAAGTGTCGGACGGTCAGTGTCACGGAGGGGATTTAACCGCAAGTCACGTCGTTGTAAGCATTTTACCTCACTGTACCACATGGACTCGACATTTTACGCTCCAATCGAGTGCCACAAGATTGTTTGCGTATTTTCGAAGTAGAAAGCTTGCTGCAGACAACTTTTGTAAGGTAAAGTCTTACAAATATAGCTTTTAAATTTAGTACATAAGATTTATTTGGTGTTTTTCTTTTTTATATATATTGCTAAGGAATGAAAAAATAAACATAATGAAAGTTATTTGTAATATTATGGTAGGTGTATTAAGTCAAAATATCTAGGGGGTGCTGCAGCTCCGCAGTACCCTAGCACGAGCCGCCCCTGGCCATGCATTATTGTACACAAGTGTAAACAAACATCATTTGGTATGATTCTCATATTTTGTTTACTTGCAAGGCGACGGACCAAGCTCAATTACATGCAGTGATAATGTGGCACAAAAACACACGTGTCACAGGCTCGAAAAGTAGCGGTTGAAAATACGGTACACAATACTAGAAACAAATGTTGAATAGGAGTTGACAAGGCCGGAGGTGGACAACATTTAACTAAACATGCTTGTAACAATGACCACTGACTAACAAACGTTCTATTGAGCAATTCATATGGTCAGTAGTTGAGTAAGTATGCCCAAAGCTGGCGTTTTCAACATATTATTTTACACTTTGCAGAGTATTGCCACACACAAAATTAGCCATAAAGCTTTATATTGGTTTCGTAACTAACAAATTGAAAAATTACATTATGTTTATTTCAACTGCTGAAATAAAGGCAATCAAACGCCTTTTCCTTGAAGGCCCGTTCACACCGGATGTAGCGTAGCGTAGCGAAGTTGGGTGAACAGTTCACTTTTTGATGAAGGTTGTACAAATACCACAACTGTTTGGAGGAAGATATAAATATTTTTAATTATTTGTCTGGCACCAATGCCTTTATGTATGAATTGTATCAAAGTAATTTAAATTAAATGCTATTGCGACGTCATATTAACATACGTTTTGACCGGAAAGTAACTATAAGTTTAAAATTTAAGTGCTTGAAGGTATAGCTATTACAAAAACAAAAGTATGAACAACCGCTCCGCATTAAAAAGGGCTCCAGTAGTCCGATAACTCGCCATTCATCGCCTTTCTAGTCAGAGCATTTGTAACAATTTTGTTTGAAACATTTTAGTCCACTAGATGGAGATAAAGAGTTATTTTTTTGCAAAATCGATAAAAATAGCGACACAGAGTGTTTGTTCAAATAATTGTTTCCTTTCAAAATTTACAGGAAATGGCACTGGACGATGATGATTGATGATGATTTAATCCATTTTCCATTACCAGTGCGTTTCTGTAATTGCATGCATTCGCCATTAGATGCATTCAAACCTTCCGGTTAGAGTTCGTTACAAGATGGCACGTGCCTTTTTGGGCAGTTTGGGCTCTTTGTACCCGCCTGAAAGTGCGGTATCAGAAATAGTTTGGGCTAATCGCAGTATGCTTTCGCCAATTGCAACTAACGAAAAGTTCAGACTAGAGTCTGGTTCAAATAAACTGTTGGAGTTATATCTGGGAAATGTAAATTCGCATTAAATTTTTGCCGTGAATTTCCGTATATTGCTTGGGTTCTTTGGAAAGGATATGGGTACCAACCCAATTCCAACAGTAACCATGTCGCCTTTCTTTCAACAACCTTTTATAAAGGTTTACGGCATTTTACGTTGATGTGCAGGTCTACGAGGGTATCTTTCAATTGTGATATTTAACGTTTTTTTGTTTTACTTTTACAATTTTTGCGCACTGACTGGGACTACTCAGTTTCAGCATGCTATGTGTCCATAGCGCCTTTCGTTACAAGCGTCTAACATCGAATTCATCTAAACCAACCTTCACCATCGCTTATTGATAACACTTCCACCACTTCTTAAACGCGAGGTGTCGCTGCCTCTGATTTAGCCGCAAAAAAAAGCTTATCCCCCTACTTACATCACTAACAGCCTTTTCGAAAATCGTTTGTTTATTGAAGCAATAACTCCCCATACACATCCGAAAAGAGGGAAAGGTATGCTTAATTTCAAAGATCAATATTATTGGAGGATTTTGGAAGAGGGCACAGTTAAGGTCCTATTTATTGCATTTCGTATGCCTATTAGTTGCGACAGATTTTACAAAACTATTTAATGATATAAGGATTAATTTCCATCACATTTTTATTAACAAATTTTAGCGGTAATAAAATTATTTATGCATAATGGCATTTTTTAACATGTCAAGTACTCGTGGCGCAAACACGCTCGTTCGTTCCAGCTCTGCGTCACCAGACGAAGTTTCACAGCCAAAATGGGACCGTCAAACATGTTTGTTACTTTTGTATCTTTGTCGCTGTTGCCGTTGAACACCTGGATTAAAAACAAACGTTACATACAGCTTCCATGCTTATATTTGTTTTCACTTTGACTGCCAACTACGAGTATTCTCTTGTGAGTGCATCAAGACATTGTTTGAATGCCCAACGACACAAAGTTAGTTTTTTAAAACATTGCAGAAAATGTATTCGATGAAGTCTGTTTGTTCATTATACTTTTCGCAAAGCTAAAGGAACTAAACTTACTATTACTTGACCAGCAGAATTAGTTACAAAATTCCAATGGTTTTCGTAAGGACCCATAAAACTGATCTTGAAAGTTTTCGTCCACTGCGCATAGGATTCGCCGTTCCTTCCTTGAGTTACGACACCTGTGATTTTGGTAGGACCTTCCAACTCAACTTGGATCCACTCGCCAACAGCCTCTATAAAAGAAACACAGGGTCGTTTCAGAAGGTCAGATTACTTTGGACAGTACTACCAGTACACGCTTTTGTTTTGTAGTATCGATTTGCAACGAACGGACGGTGGCTACTTGTATGTAATGAATGTACAAATAAGTAGCCACAGTGAAATGCCAAATATTTCAACTGTTTTACTTACTTGTCATTACTACCCCTGTTGATACCAGGCATGAATGGTTGGTCCAGCCGCCCGTATTTTGGGTGGTGCTGATTATCAATATACGAAGAGGCAGATATTGCACTATTCGGTATATAACCTGTTGCAAGCCCCAATTTGCACAAGGAATCTAAAAATGTAATAATATCCGCTGTTAAACAACGAAGCAGCACCTATAAATGCAGAAATAGTTTCCCTATAAACACAAAAACATTTAATTTACAGGAAAGCCAAACGAGCTGAACACGTTTACACCAATGTAAAGTAGAAACCAATGGCGTAAATGACTTTAAATGGTGGCCACAAACATTTAGAGCAGGAGTGCACGCTTCCGCACTTATTTTCAAAATTCCTGCGAGATAAGATAAAAGTTCGGCTACAAGGAAGCTGTTTACAACTTACCTCGGTTTGCTTGAAAGAGTTTGCTTTTGGAATCTTCAAATTCATCTACAAAGCATAAAACATAATTAAACAATATGTATTGCGGAAGTGTACGTTGCACAAGTTTATTTTAAACTAACCAAGCTTCCCATTCGTGTTGCAGTCAGCTTCGTTGTCGCAAGTGCCATCTGCGATTACAAAACTTTTTTATGTTTAAGATTAAATCCTTTTACTTCTACTGTAACGTGAATCGGGATTCACGTAATGGGTTCCTTTTTACTGTTCAAAAATTACGTTCATACCTTTTATTTCACGTTTGTTTCGGTAGTTGTTTATTATACACTACACGCTCTGATATTTTGTTTGTTTTGTTATGCTTTTTTGAATGATTTTTTGTGACGCCCGCACACTTATTTCCAGATTTTTCCATTTTTTTTGCTCTCAGTATTTTCCACTAAACATAACTTCCACCCTTTTCCACTTGTTTTTCTGTATTTATACACCATCCCGCTTCACTGATTCGTTGTATGAGGGGCTGTAATTGGCCATTTTAGAAGCGGCGTGTTGCTTCGCTTTTCCTTCTGTTTCGGGACGCGTTGAACAGTACATTTGAAGGTTTTAATAACTGTCATACATATTGTTTAACCAGTAGGGAAGTCACTGTTGTAACAATTGATTTTAGTGATAAGCCGTTGTTAGGCTTTCACCGATTTAGGAATAAGGCAGGTTGCCTCGAATATTAAAATATAACCAGGATAGTTGGGAAGAATTTGCGTTAAACATATCGAATCTGAACAAATCTCTCTCTAAATTTCGAGGTTAATAAAATAATTTTGTTACACTACCTTCATTTGTTGAAATACAAGCATATTCGATGTAAATGTACTTCCACTCAGCAACCTTTGGACAACCTTTGTTACTGAACACCTTCTCATTTGCTGCAAGGTGGCATTGATTCTTGTCGGCACATTTTGTTGTGATCAGAAAGTTTGCTCTTTGCACCCGACAACGTTGCTCGCTGTTTCCCACTCTGAGCATAAATGAAAGTAAAATAATATGGGTTTAATGAGTTTTAAGTAAGTCAACCTTTATTTATATTTCTACATATAGGCTACGTTGCAGAACTGATTGTCAAAATCTTACGGTGTCACTGAGTTTGCTCTTCCGTATTCAGCGTGTATGACGTCGATTACCAGACTAGGATTTGCGCAGTAAACTGTCTTGGAATCTCCTTCAGCGATATACATCGTGTTCCAAGTCTCGCTGCTCTGAGCTGAAACTTTTAACGCGCTGATATTGTTATTTAGTGATTTATAGTCAACACAAAAATCGGTAAATATATTCAAAGTATTGCAAATGAGAAAATTTTAATCGTTAGTCCAATCGCAGTGGAATGTTTTATTTAAAAAAGTTTAGTTACCTTAATTTAATTTACGTTGATATTTTCTTACCGTATGTAAGACAAATTTAAAACGTTGAAACTTACCGTATGCAAGATAAAGACAAATAATAACTACAAAACCACCAAACATGGTTTGTCTAACCCTCATCTAAAAATGCTACAGTTTAAGTTAAAATGTGTGCAACTATAAGTCGTTTTTTTAACTAGGTATCATGCACCTGGGTCGCATATGCAACAAAATGTAGTAAATTTCTATCAAACAAGAAATGGAATTGCTGCATCACATCAATCAACACGAATCGGTTTGTAAATTACGAAAATCAAAACATCCTGTTTTTGTAAGCAGGCTTGTTTCTTGTAAGCAGTGGTGTGCAGTAAACCAATAAACAGGACTAAAATTTTAAAATCCCAAACTTAAAGTTTTCACATATAGTTTTCGTTGATACATTGCAAACTGGAACTCACTCAAACCCTAATATTGCCTTGTGTGTTCTTGTCTAGCTTATATACGTTGCAGCTATTATAGACTTTTAACAACCTGACAAGCTTAAATGGTGTTCGTTTATGGCTAACTGACGCGGAATTAATAATTGATATGTCACCACCGAAACATATTTGTTTTCTCAGCAATCAAGTGGAAACTATCAAAATAAGTTGATTCGCTGCATTAACTAGTCAATCTATTTTAATATTACGTTCCAAACAGAAAAGTCAATGTTGATGCACTACGCAAAGTTACCGATTTGACCTATTAAAAAAATGCAATTTTTCAAACCCGCAAGTTAAAATTTTAAAAAACAAGCCAGCCTATTTTGTTGATGAACTTCGGTATATTGTGTATTCTTTTAATATATTTGTAGTGTTCGGTTTATGTTAATAGTGGCTAATAAGTCTCGTCCCTAACCTCCCTAGCTCGAGTCCTGGAAACTCCACACAAGTGTCTCGCACTTCGGTTCGTTTGTTTATTACCTTTGAAGTCACAAGAAGGACAAGGGAAAAAGACAAGAGATCAAAACAAACCAGTGTGGTTTTATATATACCCGGATAAAGGCGTTAAATCGTACACATGTGCTCTTGCGATTGGCTCTTGCACAATTCCCACACAAATCAGCGATAATTACAAAGTCTAAACATGATTGGTCATATAGTTGGGTTTGGTTGCTACACAATTTACTTCCTTGCAAGCTTTGAGCTAGTGAGTCATACACTAACTATTTTGGTAAACAACTATTGCAGAGTTTGCACAAATTATGTCGCAATTGCTATTTACACATTCCATTTTGGCCCAATGTCAATATTGATGATCTACACCAGCGTGGTCCAACTTCTTTTTTTGGCGGGCCATCAATAACACACTGAAAAAAATCACTTTACATTTATTAAGAAAATCACTTTACATTTATCAAGAAAATCACTTTACATTTATTTGTACATTTTTTAAGTGAATGTTAATGCGACATCTGCGGTCGAGAAGCTTCCTTTGCCAATGCTTGAATATCCACTGTAATACTTGTTGTTGCCATGCGGAGGCAGTCGTGCAAAGCATTGTTTCCAAGTTTGTTTCTATTTTTGCTTTTTACATCGTTCATTGCAGAAAAAGCACATTTACAAATGTAAGTGCTTCCAAACATTGAGTATAATTTTACGGCACTATCTTTGAGAATTGGAAACCTCTCGTTAGAAACATACTTCCAGAAGTTTTCTGGATTTTTCCATTTTCTTTGAAAGTAAAAAAAGGATCATTCTGAAGTTCACATAATTCCAGTTGCATCTCCGGTGGCTGTGTATTAATACTCACTTGCATGGGATTGTTGGAAAGGGCAAGTGGACCTTTTAACTTCTGAAAATCCGCAAATCTGCAGCGAAATTCATCGGACAGTGAAGTCATGTTATTTACAAATTGCGTGAAATCAGCGTCCGGATATTCTTCCTTGATGACACGGCAGAAAGTAAAATGGGTAAGATCGCTTTTTTGCAAGCCGTCCGTGAACAAAACTAACTTTGAACGAAAACCTTCCACATGTCCCATCAAATGTAAAATGCTTTGCTCTTTTCCCTGCATTTAACACGTTCAGGTGATTTGTCATGTCTGCTAAAAACGCTAAACAACTTAGAAACTTAGTGCTTCGCAACTGTGCTTGAAAAGTTTCCGTGCTGTCCGAAAGTTGTTCTTCGAAAAATGAAAGAATTTCTTTGCGTAGTCCAAAGAAGTGTTTAAGCACCTTACCTGCACTCAACCATCTAATGCTTGTATACAAAGGCAAGTCACTAAATTCAGCATCCAGTTCTTGTAAAAATGACATGAATTTTCGATGTCGTTGGGCTTTATTTCCACCCCTTATTAAATTAACCATATTAATAACACTTTGCATGACATTCATCATTTTTAGTACTTTGCCACAAAGAGCCTCCTGGTGAATTATGCAGTGCAGTGTTATGCAGTTTATTCCATTTTCCTTCAGCAATCCAACAAGACCAATTCTACTTCCCACCATTGCCTTTGCGCCATCCGTTACAACACACGAACATTTTTCAAATCCTCCGTACTCGGAAACAACTGAGCTTAAAGCCCCGTATATGTCTGAACCTTTTGTACCACCTACTAATGGCTGGATTTTAAGCAATTCTTCATAAACAGTAAAATTCTGGTCAACTAGTCGAGCAAAAATCATAAGCTGGCTGATGCCTGTTATATCAGTGCTCTCATCCAAAGCAAGTGAAAAATAGCTACACTTGCTCATTAACATCTTTAGTTTACAAGAAACATGTTCACTTATATCAGCAGTTCTCCTTGCTATGGACTGATGGGATAAAGATACTGTTTTAAATTTTTCTGCTACTTTTTCTTCACCAAAGACCTCGGCCATCTTTATCGCACATTCTTTTATTAATTCCCCTTCACGAAATGACTTTCTTCCTTTCGCAAGAACAAGCGCAACTTCATAAGACGCAGCAAGGCTTGTCCTTTGGCTGCCCACAAAATTAAACATAACATTGACTTGTTTCTCCTGTTTACTTTTAAGATTCTGCATGACATCCTTTCTTTCATTTCCCTTGTATTTTTTAAATTTGTGTTCGTGAAGTGTCTCATAATGGCGCTTTAAGTTGTATTCCTTTGCTGCTGAAACTGTCTTCTGGCACACTAAACAGAGTGGCTTTCCGTCGTTTTCGACGAAAAGATAATTTTCTTCCCACCTCTTCAAAAATGCTCTAGCTGCCGCTTTTGTTTGCTTTCGGCTACTCATATTTATAGTCCGTACGCTAACTCTTGCAGACAACAAGCGTTTAGTTTCTACTCTTTGCAGGAAAATGTCCTACTAGTTTGTTGACGCAGAAACTCTTTATTGTACATAACAATGCCTTGTCATGCGTCACAATCGAGTTTTTACAGTTTATTTGTGTCGTTTGTTACCTACATTTTCGGAAAGTAAAAACAAAAAGAGTTGCACAAGAAAATTATCTCGCGGGCCACAATTGGCCCGCGGGCCCGCAGTTGGACCACGCTGATCTACACAAACCAAGCGAGCCTAATAACTTCGCTGCCTATTTATTCAATACTCGATTTACCAACAGTCGTTTGCCTTGCCTCGTCTAAAAAATGTTACAGTTTAAGTTGGAATGTGTACTACATAGTTTGGAAAGTCACATGCAATCGGGTGCACAAGATCATGTTAATAAAAACCGTCAATTTCCACGTTGGTGCATCTGCAGTCAACAAAATCGGTTGGAGAATTTAGAAAAAGAAAGCGACCTGCTTTTGTAAGTAGGGCGAGTTCGTAGTTGATCAAATAACGAAATGATCGAAACAAGCCAGTGCGGTGTGATTTTCAAACCTTAAACATAATGTTTAAATAATATAACCTGGCGTGAATAGTACCCAGTGTGTTTTTGTCTGGATTGTGGACGTTGTAGTTGTTAAACTTTCAGTGCACTGCGCAACTTCTCCTGTACTTTTAATATCGATCAAAGTTCAACAACGTTATCAAGAGTTAAACTAAAACAACGTTAGTTTTGCGCTGACTGATATGTGATTAGTTAATAATTTACTCGTCTTACGATGAAAGCAAAATTGTTTGCTCAACAATGAACAGGAAATCAGGTGACGTTAACGACGCCCAATATGTATTCTAGCTATTTAGTCTGACGTTGCTTTACACAAAGATCCTTTTCCGTATTTATTGCATGTGTACTCTGGCAATTTATGTTTGTGAGCAGACTACGGTAAATCAATCAATTTAATTGTTCTCCTACAACGGATAAAAACCAAAACAATGTACATAAACATACGTATTTAACCGTTCAAATAACCTGTATTTTGTCCTTTATTGAAAGTAGTTTGCGGCGCAACTTTATTGAAAACTATAAAATCGCCAGCATAAAAGTAGCTACACATACCATACTCGCATTGCACGCGCCACCTAGGGAAACAGCCCGTTTGACATAAGGATGCTCATAACGTACCACAATGCAAAATCAGGAAAACAAAGTATAAAAAACAACATAATTGTGCATGACCAAAATATTTCGTCACATTCCCCCAAACCTAAACATGTCCTACCCTGTAGGGCGCACATTGAAATTTTATCTTGTAACGCCTTTAAAATCATTCGCTGCAATACTTCATTATGTGTGGCTGCAGCCTATAAATGTTTTTTTACTAATGACATACAGAGGTTGACCATTGCTCAACCTTAACCGCTCCCACTCCGATCGCTTTCTTCTTTTCCGTCGCTTGTTGATGGGTTGCTCGGGATCAACAAGAAGAGAAATAATATATCATGCAAAGAATTGTCCTGGTTGGCGCAATGTCCGACACGCGCAGTATAATCAAACCTTCTTGATGTAGCAAATGAATCCTAATCTATGTTGCTCGATTGACCATCGCAAGACCTAACCCTTCATGCGGGAATTTTGGGTCGTTGCGCGCCGCTTTGGAGTTTCCTTGACACAGGGATTATCGAGTCACACAAGTTTTTGTGGCGAGTTACACTCTCCGCTGAATTCGACAAGTGGTAAAGGTTCCACTGACACATCTAACTCTTATACAGAATTCGTTGGGTGGCGCACGTTCCACCGGCACTTCACACACAATTCATCGAGCAAGTCACGTACGTTCCACCACCGGTCTGTGGTCATCGGCTGCCACACGCACCACCGGCAAATCACACTCTTGTACCACAGCAGGCGTCGTTACTGGTGGCGCAAACTGTGCTTGAGTTTTCAATTAATCCTGGAACCAAGAATCGAATTTTAATGCGCTTCGCTTTAGATCTTCATTAGAC
Organism: Phallusia mammillata; assembly: GCF_965637545.1. NCBI lineage: Eukaryota > Metazoa > Chordata > Ascidiacea > Phlebobranchia > Ascidiidae > Phallusia > Phallusia mammillata. Next base: position 12,507,750 of record NC_137254.1, on the reverse strand, counting down.
ACAGCTTGCAGTTTAGGCGCAGTTTCTTGCAAATTCGTCAGCTAATCTTCAGAAACCAGGCTCTTTGGGCGCTTTACGTGTTCGCAATAGGTTTCTAAACGTATAGCGAAGTCATGGAGGCTTAAACATTCCGCGTAAGTTTACACCAAAACGATTGCAAATGATCTTCTGGTGATTATCGTGAGCATTATTTTATTTCACATAAGTTTCGTAGAGCGTGACGCCCCAGCACGCGTAAAAGATTGTCTCGGAAACGTAAGCTATAGAATCAGGCGTTACATAGTTATCACTAAGGGCCATGCATTATATTTCATATAATTCTGGATTACAGATGTTCATCAATGTACTTAGGTACACAATTCACGGTTTTAAAGATTCTAACCAGAAACAAACAAGCCAATATATTTGCATAAAGCATGACGTTTCGACATCAACTTGTGTCATTCTCAAATAAATAACTAAAATCAAGCAGCGCGTAAAACCAGTAAAAAAAGGCAATAAACACAGCGCGAAAGGCAGGTTAAAACGTAAAGATAACGGCGATAAAAAGTCACGTGTTAAAAAGGTATAATGGGGTCGAATTTTGGTCTACATTTAGCTCGGGGCTGTGTTCCTGAATGTTGAGTGATTCCAAAATCAGCAGGCGGGTAAAATCTTTGGACGAAGCCAGTACCTCGAGGTTGTGGAAATCCACCTTGTGTGTTGGATTGCTCAGCAGGTGGGCGCACACGGTCGATTTGACGTCCACTTGGTGTTCCTTAATCCTGGTGCAGAGGTTACGCCGGGTTTAACCGACATATGTTGCACCGCACGAGCATTTCAGGCGGTAGACAACGCCTGACCGCAACAGGTGAGGTTGTCTATCCTTCAAATGAAAATTTGATTTTAATTTTTCTGTAACATGCACAAGGCGAAGACGTACTTTGCCATCGGAAATACGATTAACGTGCCTCTGTAACTCACGTCGTGCATAATGGGAAACAGGCCCAAGAAAAGGTAACCTCATGCATACATACTTCACGGCTTTCTCAGATGCTCGAACCCGCTGCGGCTGGTATTTTCTGCTCAAAAAGGAGGAAATGCAGCTGTCTATAAACCGTAACGGATATCCGTTTTTGCGTAGTAAGCCCTTGATGTTTTCAAACTCGGCATGCATTCCCTCATAAGAACTGGTTAAACGGTATGCACGCTGTAACAAGGTAGACACTAGGTTACGCTTGTACGGTAACGGAGTAAAACTTGCCCATTTAGTGTATAGTCCGGTGTGCGTAGGTTTTCGATACACCGTCGTGGACACTCTTCCATTTCCTGTCCTGTTCACGAGCACGTCCAGAAAGGTGATGCATCCATTCGACTCCAATTCCTGCGTGAATGATATTCCTGGAACGATACTGTTGAGGTTTTGAAAAAAATTGTCGATATCTCGACGGTTATTGAATACCAGGAACAAGTCATCGACGTAACGGTATATGCCTGTAGGACGACGGTGGCCCGGCGTTCTTTCAGTAGCTGTGGTGATGACATAGTTCATGAGGACATCTGTCATCATCGGAGCTATAGGTGAGCCCATTGCCACCCCATCGATCTGCTTGTATAGCTCAACGTTATACTGAAAAGTTGTCGTTTTGCAAGCCCATGTAAGCAGTTTTTTAAGACGATACCTATTTAAACCTTTAAAATCCGTGACTTGGTCAGCAAAAACAGTGTCTAGAATAAGCTTGACCGTAAAATCTAACGGTATGTTGGTGAACAGACTTTTAACGTCAAACGTTACTATATGGGAGTTACCCAATTCCATCCCTTTCATTGCCGATGTAAAGACGAACGAGTCTGTGATTCGCGTTGGATGCTGGCGAAGGAAGGACAGATTGTCGGAAAGCCAGGAGTATGTAAGACTGCCATTGGATGCCAAAATATAGGTATTGAAATATAAACATAGGTAAGCCGGGTTTGTGTATTTTGGGCAACCCATACAGGGTGGGCGTGATGGCCGAGGTGGGATGTATCTCCAGCGGTTTCCCAAATAAGCAAATATGGCTATTTTTGGGTATTTAAATGAACCACTTGCGGTCTCTTAAAACTACTTAGCGGTCACCCAAACCAAACTAAAAAAAAAACTGTCTGCAAATTTGAACTTTTGCAAAATTACCCATTTGTTAGTTTAGCCATGTACTCAGGTGATTTTGAAAAGGCTGTAAAAATGTCCAGACTGGCAGAAGAAACTTCAAATTTAGAAAGTGGAGATGGGGACGAGGAAGTGTCAAGATCTAGGAAAAGGCCCACAAGGTTTGATACCTCTGATGAGGAAGAAAGTGCTATACCCTAAAAAAGGATGAACACTGTTGATGCTCCATATGAAGGTAAACTAGTATGATATAACTGATGTTTTATCTGATGTTTTATCTGATGTTTGTTCTATTGTAGACCGAAATAAAAAAGGACCAGTGTTGAGCCAGGATCTTACAGATTCATTTCAAGGTTCGGGTGTGTCTAAGATTGTATAGCAAATGCTTTGTAAAAACTTTTTATGTGCATTTTGTATAGATGTCACAAATGAGGAGATGGATAGTATGGTACAAGCAGGAACTATTGAAAAAAGAATTGAACCAATAACTAGATGTACTATTCATGGGTGATTGTACTGTTTTTGTTTGTCTGTTTTTGTCAAATTATGGCTGACATGTGTGGCCATTGTAACTCATCAGTTTATTTGTGTAGCCTAAAAGTATACACCACAAACCCTTAAAAGGTAACAACTGAACTTGTTGATTTCACCCTTGTTTTTTGTGCAGTATGAAATATGTGAAGAATTGTCTATGTTTCATTTATACTTGCAGAAAAAATTGATACAGTACTGGCAAAACAAAAAAACATAATGGAAATGTCACCACGACGCCAATACAATTAGCCACTTTTTGGAAAACTTTTTATTTGATGCGGTAAAAGTGTGTGGGACAGCAAGAAAACCAAAATTGGTAGTAATTGATGGCTCAATGGCAATGTGGAACTCTGTTTTAAAAGCAATGTGTCGCGGATCGCGCTTGGATTATTACAGGCGTTGTTACAGAGTTGTAAGAGGTGTATCTGGCGATTCCGACCTGCAAATAGCCACCCTATGAAAGCAGCAAAAATTTTACAAAACTTTAGTTACAACCTATTTGTTTTGGATAAACGTCATGTTTTCGTGCTCGACCGTTAAAGAGTTAGACCAGGGGTGTCCAACACGTGGCACGCGTGCCAAAAGTGGCACGCCGAGCATTTAAAAATGGCACGCGAGCTTTTGCACATTCAGATAGTAAACATTTGTCACGCAATTAAATTTGTTTCTATTTATTCTTCTTGGCAACCTCTGTAAAGATTACCAGTGGTAAAGTTACACAACCCACTAATCAAATTGTTCGTTTTTGACAAAATTTAAAGCCTCCTTGCCATAGGCGTAGAGCTTCAAAAAATGCGAGGGGTGCGACTTTTGATCAATAGAGCCGATACCTTCTGTGTTTTAGCCTGTAGTTTCTGTCACATTATATCGTAAATAGTCACTTAATACATTTCTTTGTGTGTGCTGTGCGTCCAATAATGTATGCACATACCGAAAGAACGATTTGCCGAATCAGTCATTTTAACAACGATTTAGTTTTTAAAGATTTGTTACGCAGGAAACAAAAGTAAAACCAATTCACGTTTCAAATATAGCTGACCATAACTTGGGTAATTTTGAATCAAGTTTGGGCCGTTGCAGTGCTTGGCAAACGGACATTGAACACGGCTTAGGAATCGGTAATTCAAACGTACATAACAACATCTAAAAGCGGCTATAAAGTTGGCCCATGAAGTTTATACTCGTAATTGAAACTTAAAGCTGGAATCACCCAGTCCGTTGCTTGGTGGATGAACCTTATAGCAATAGATGTAAGTTCAGAAAAACCACTCAGTCGTTCACCCTTAGAATCTATTTAAATAAGATACTGACGATGCTGTAGCGAAAGATATATATTTTTAAAACCAAAGGGTGAACGACTGAGTGGTTTTTCTGAACTTACACCCATGGAATTTATTAACAAAAAAATTATAACTATTTTTATTTCAGAAAGTTATTGCGCCACATAATACTAAAACGTTAGTAAACGTGCCAAGTTCATGTCGCAATAAAATGCCCGTTTATTTTGAAACAATTGTAATTGTTGCGTTTCAACCGATGTCTGTTCAACTAATTACGTGACTGCAAACGCACTTGTGTTTAGTTGGAATTGGAAAAACATTTTAAACCGACGTAACTTGAACAAAGATTAGTTTTTGACGCACGCAAAGTACTCGAGTGCCCCATTTTTTTCTAACCGTTTAGTAGGGTTCTACATATTGAGCAAATATTTTCGGATTGAGCCCGTGCCGTTAAGACGTTTAAGACATGGTTTGTAAAAAGTATCAAAGGCTGGCACGCGAGTATATTTTGAAACCAAAATTGGCACGGCGGTGTGTTCGAGTTGGACACCCCTGAGTTAGACGAAGCATTAGAAAGTTTTTTTTTATTTTAACCAACAGTAAAGCTTCTTCCTCATTGGTCCAATTACATTTCAAAAGGCTTAAGTCGTTCGGTTCGACCATGACAATGACGGCGAAACAGTTACAGAGGAAACCGACTATTTTTTTTACTGCAAAAGCATTGGACAAATTACAGGAACGCCATTCGCCATTTTACATGAGATACTGACGTAAATTAGATACCGTTCTAGAAACGATATCTGATTCTATGCCTTTGACACCGAAACATAAAAATGAGTACAAAAATTCTGAAATTTCTAACAAGGTTTTGGAAATAACTTTAAGTAGAATGTGTTCAACTTCAAAATTAATGCTTGGAGATATGTCCAGACATATGCGTAAAGGCACAACGTCAAATGACCAATCGCAAATGTACAAACAACATAGTGATCACTGCAATAACCTTAAACAACTGGGCCATCAAACTATTTTGCAAAACAACCGGACGCAGGGGATAATTGAACAACATTTTGGAGATTTAAAAACAAATGTGATAGACGGGAAACGAATAGCTAGAATTGATGATTTTGTTGTAAAGTATTATCAAGCCATACTGATTTGGCAAAAACTTTTTTCTGATTCTTACATTTACCTTATGTCCAAATAGAAATCATCAAATTTGTCGAGCAAGAAACTATTTACGCCTGTGGTGGAATCCAAGTTTTTTTTTCAAAAAAAAAGGCAAAGCCACAAGTTATTATTCTTCAGATTCTGCTTTAAAGCAGTTACAATACCGCTATGAAACTTTATTAAAAATCTCCTTTAAAATCTCCAATAACACAGAAATGTCCCCAAGTCCTTTCACGCCCGATTTGCTTTTTGCCCTTTTTTTGACCCGGAAATAATGATTTCAATTTGCAAACCTGTTGTAGATTTTATTTGGCACCAAATTCTCCACAACACCCACTCCATATTTGATACAGCCATAATCACCAAATGGCGCCATTCATTGTCATGTTTGGGCAAAACGTATATTCCGCTTACTGAAAATTTTGCGCGTTCTCACAACGATGCGACGCTTGGGTGGTTAACGGATAAAGTTGTAGATTGCTATGTTACTAGAACTGTCGCTATATGTAATTCTATTTTACCAGGTAAATTTGCATGTGTGTCAAGTGTTTTAGCTGCTGAAATTTTGAATGGAAAAACATTTAGAAACTTGCAACGGGCTTTGGGTTGAATAATAAACAGTGACGGACAGATATATGAAAATGTTAGACCAAGTATTGCTCATCCAGCAGTTTTTATTGTAAACAATCGACGTTTCGACGTCCTATACAAGACGCCTTCATCAGGATAATGACATAACTTGCAAGACGAATGTCTTTTAAAGCGACAAAATGCAAAACACACACATGTAAAACAGCGATAACAAGATCGCGCGCTGCAAACGGTGGTGCGAGTTTGCAGCGCGCGATCTTGTTATCGCTGTTTTACATGTGTGTGTTTTGCATTTTGTCGCTTTAAAAGACATTCGTCTTGCAAGTTATGTCATTATCCTGATGAAGGCGTCTTGTATAGGACGTCGAAACGTCGATTGTTTACAATAAAAACTGCTGGATGAGCAATACTTGGTCTAACATTATGCCTGGCAGCAATAGCTTATTATATGAAAATGTTGTTTTACCGGTTTTGTACGAAAATCATTTTGTTGTGCTGTGGTTCAGTCAGCTGACTAATACACTGTTTTTTTACGATTCAAATGTTTGTGCTAACGATAAATTGGAACGTTTAATTAGACAACACATGATTCCAGCGTTTAAATCCTTTACCGGCCAAGACGTTTTATTGAAAGGTTATTGCAAAGTTGTCCAGCAAGATCAGTCTACAGTTGATCGCCTTGCATCAGTCATTCTTAATATAGGCCATGCGAACTTTGAAGTTACAAATTATGGAATTTACTCGTTAAGTTGTAGTTCAAAAATTAGGAACTCTACGAAACAAAAAGTTAGTGTTTCAGTTGGTTTGCCGAACAAGTTTAATAACTGCTGGATGAACTCTGTTCTGCAGGGTATGCGAAGCTGTTTTGTTGATTTGCCCAATGATAATAATCTCGAAGGGAGAGTCGCGAACGTAATTTGTGACCTCCGACTCGGCAAAGTAGAAGAGACTGCTTACCTTGGATTGGTCCGCGATATGTGTTATCATCATGGTTGGGTTCTGTGCCAACATCAAGACGCAAGTGAATTTCTGCAACTTTTTGATTTTAAATCTGTTTTTAAAACTTGTAGTTTGGATTGTACGTTTCAATTTCACACAACGAAAACTCGCAAGTCGTGTGGCAGAGAATCTAAATTTGTTAATCTAAAAAAAATGAATTTAGTGGAATAAGTTTCGGCTACTGTTCTTGTTGTAACGTAGAAAATGAAATCTTTTTTAAATCGCGACTTGATAATCTATCCAACATTTTGTGTATTGTATTGCACAGAAACGCGACAGGTCAAAAAATAAACAAACCCGTAAAGGCGACGAAAACTTTGTCATTTCGTTCTGCATCCGAAACGCATGTTTATCAGTTGTTGTCAGTTGTAGTTCACGTCGGATCGAAAGTTGATTCAGGTCATTACATCACTTATGAATTTAATGGCGATAACGTGACTGAACTGAACGATTTGTCGGTCATGGATATGTCTTTGGACTGTGTTGGGGACAAAATTTCTACTGGAGTTTGCATTTTGTTTTATCGAAGAAGTGCAATAAATTCTGATGGTCACTCCAGTGAAAGTGACGATAGTCAACCTACGATTAAGGTAGTGCCTAGGAAGCGTCGTATCAACCGTTGAAACAACGGAACGAATAGTTTACAGGAATATAGATTTTACGCAGTCAGACAAGGGAGAGGTAGTGGCGCTTTCTGGTCCAGAGATACTTGAAGCTTCCTTAGCAGAAGTTTACGAATTTGTCCGCTATGTCAAAGTCGTTTGAGGTCGGCAAACATGAACTTGAGTGTTTTCGTTTATGCCTTTTTTCGAAAAACCGTAGAAAGCAGTTGACTGGTTACAACTTAAGGTCAACTTTGGAAAAAACATCATTGTTAACAGAAACGTTTCAAAACCTAATGCGATTTTAAGATTATTCACTTTGTCGATTTCGCGTCCGACAACGTCTTATGGGTAAGCAAGTATATAGGGAAACAAGTGTTTGCAAGGAGTTGAAGCCAGAAATAGGTATCCAAGGAAGCATTATTCACAGTATGCTTCAGGTTGAAACATTGGACATATTTTTTTTACCAACAATGTGTTATACATGGAAGCAGCCATTTACTACTTAATGCATGTCGACAGGTTAACGTATATGCAAGCGTTCCAACGAATAGGAATTTCGGCAGTAGCATATGTGAATAAAATGTAAATTTATACCATTTTTTGTTGTGTGAATTGGCATTTATACATTTCAAAAACATCTTAACCATGAAATATTGAATGAATGTAAATTGGAGATTGTGTGTTAATTAGTTTGCACTTTTGCGGTAAATCAACCGTACACATCGATACTGCTGAACATTATATAAGTATTCGATAAACATATTATTCGCTGAAAATTCTTTAAACGCTCCAAATATTCATCATTACTATATTGTTAAGTATGCTCTGGTGTACATCTGTGCCCAATTTTATAAATTTCTTATTTTCGGAAAGTGTTTAAATTAAGTTGCAAACGTCAATAAGTCGTTTGTTATGTCACAAGGCGATAATGCTGTGCTTGCTAAAATACATGTGCTGAAGAAAAAGTTATTTTGCTGAAAATTCTTTAATCGCTCCAAATATTCATTATTATTATGTTGTTAAGTATGCTCTGGTGTACATCTGTGCCAAATTTGATACATTTCTTATTTTCGGAAAGTGTTTAAATTAAGTTGCAAACGTCAATAAGTCGTTTGTTATGTCACAAGGCGATAATGCTGTGCTTGCTAAAATACATGTGCTAAAGAAAAAGTTATTTTGCTGAAAATTCTTTAATCGCTTCTAATATTCATTATTACACTAAGTATACTCTGGTGTACATCTGTGCCAAATTTTATAAATTTCTTATTTTCGGAAAGTGTTTATTTGAGCAGCAAGTGCGGAAAACGCTTAAAAATGAAAATAACATGCGTGTATGTAATGATTTTTTTTTGTTCTTTGCATGTGATTTGCGACTAATACAATCTGACGGCATTGCATTTGAAGCTTGAATTCAGCCATTATCAAGAAGGCCACAAAAACTACCATTCGATTGTTGTAAAAAGGTCATTAACGGCTACTTGAAGCCTTGTGCAGTGGAGCGTATACAAAATTCTCTTTTGGGCACAGTTTATTCTGCCAGAATGACAATAGTATGTGTTTGCCACCAACACTTAACACGCAGTTTGGAAATTGTCAAAACTGGTCGAAATCTTCGGCAATTGTAACCAATCTTGCCTAGATGGAATAGACATGACCTCGTTTAGCAATGTCTTCTATATAGCAGCACATGTTTCCGGTACAGCATGGCATATTATCGATTTTGATGTTCGGAAGGATGCGGCAAATGTGGAATAAGAATCTCCAGTGGCTAAAAAACTACAAAACAGCAGAACGGCTTTATAATCGCAGGCTGATTGTAATTTTTTAAAGCCCACCGAAGCGTCAGTGCAAGGTGTTCTTCAACGGAAATGCATGTTCATAAATGAGTTGTTTGTTTCTTTATCTTACGAACAATTTTATGCGCTAAAAATCAAACGCTTCTGGCGTCATTCGAAAATAAGTCCAAAACTCGGAAAGTCTTTCAAAGCGTAACCCCAAAATTAAACGAGGAAATTCGCCTAAAGAAAGTATGATTAGCTAAAAAAATCAAACTGTTTTTTCTGTATGAAACCTTTCTTAACTTACCAAGTTTGGTCCCTCGCTGCAAAATCGGATGGACTCGCCAACGACGCGCCCGTCGTTTTTTAGAGTCATTCTCCTAGCTATCAATAGCAAGGCTACGTTTCTATTTTTTGCACTAACCATAATACAAATATGTGTTCGTCTCTTGTTGTGTCAGTAAAAAGAACTATGAATGACAATGCTTCTTGTGCGACAACAAACAACTAATAAGCGTCTTGTGTTTTGTGTCAACGCACCTTAATTCCGACCAGTCTGTCTGAAATGGAGAGCGCGTGATAAGCGAAAACATTTTTTTCTGTCTTCCAATGTAGCTTAACGTAAACGCTTCCAAGGCATATCTTCACGTGAAAACTTGAAACTCACACGTCCCTTTATCTTTATGCTGTTTCGTTGCCTTATTCGTACGCTGCTAAACGTTCTGTTCTAACAAAAATTGTTGCATTATTTGTAAGCTGCTAAACATTTGTGACGTGCTGTTTTACCAAAATAGGAAAATACTATTACTTTAATTTGGGGCTGACACAACACGAATGATACGTCCTGGCGCCACTGGGTCTCCTTTTTGATTTATCACATGAAGAACCATTGAACGATTGCTGGTTTCAGGTCCCTGAAGCTTTTTTCATCGGAAAAATCCCCATTTCAGGCCCAGTTGTCACCATAGCAGGCGATGGGGCAGGACAGTCGTTGCGTTTGACCCGTGATTGTTACAATCTAAGAATCTGAGCCTCCATTGCCAAAAAATGTACTGATTTGCACACCATTTCGAATAATGTCATGATTGATTACGCAAACAAAAACAAATGGGCTGCCACACACCAGTGAGATTGGTTATGGCAGGGGTTCTTAACCTGGGCCCTAGGGGGTGCGGGGATGCTGAATCATTAAGGTTGGTTAGGCCTATTCTATTTAAGCAACTACAGACGGGGGAGCGAAAATTGGTTAGTGATTTGAAAGGGGGTGCGAAAATTGGTTAGTGATTTGAAACGGGTGCAGCAAGGAAAAAAGGTTAAGAACCACTGGGTTATGGGATTAAAATGGTACACATTATTTTAGATTCATAAGGACACAACAGTAAACTAAACCATCAACTTCAAACTACTAATTTTTTTAGTCAAATTAACTTTACGTCATTCTATTGTTATATTTTTATACTCATGAGTATACTGTGGTTAAACCGTTCATTGTTATGTCATACATTCAACAGATAACCAACACATGTAAAAGAAGTTTCGCACCGAACACACATACATCGCATTCCTTCAGCAGCTAAGATATGACATCTTCACGCGAGTCAGATTCTGAAACTGATGTTTCAAGTTTGGACGTTCCTTCGGAATCATCAGATTTTGATGTTTGTTTCAGACATACAAAAATTGTTAGGTATATAGCAGTTGTATGATATGCTGTAAATAAATATATATATAAGTGTGTGCAATAGCATGTATGTTTGTTTGTGGTACAGGCTATCAAAGAAAAAAGAAGGTTCATTGTAAAAGGTATGCCATCTGTTCTGTAAGGTTAAATAATCCACCTGTTCCCTTCTAATGTTTACATTTGTGCAGAAAATGCACATGCAATACTGTACTTGTATTTTGCTTCGTGTAGTTTGCACATTCGCAGTTCCTTCATTATTTTATGACGGAATGGGTCCTGTGCAGTAGTAGCAGTGGAGGCGGTAGAAGATTGCAAAAATCGCGGTCAGCGATATATAAATGTAACACATCACAGAAAAAAAAACATCCTAATATAAAGAAAGAGGAGTTCCTGTATGATAGCCAGCTAAAAGTAACAATTGAAAATTTTGCAGGTTTTCAATGCTGTTAGGGTTGTAATATGGCTAGAGAGCCACATAAAAACATGCATAAGGAGATGATGATGTTGACTAACTCAGAAATAAAGAAGATGAGAAGTGAGTGCGATCTTGGACAAAGCAGACTAAAATCTATTTTGGCAAGATATCAAATATGCATGATGGAAATCGGCAGTAGATGAAAGCACAGCAAAAACTTACTGTAAAAAATATCTTGCTTGCTGCAATATATAAACACTTTACACCATCCCTTACAGGTTTAAAGAAATTTGTGTGAAAGGGTGAACCGTGAGGGGGAAGATGGTACAAAATATGTCTATTTGTCTACCATTTTAAATTTTTGGAGTTTCTCCAATTGGAATATAATGAATGCAACAAAGGTGCAGTAAAGGGAATGAAAGTGTATGTAAAGGACTGGTTGTTAAAACAGAGAAAGTTATATGAAGAAGAAAGCACGAATAAACCTTGAAGGCTTGGAATTTCCAATGAATAGTGAACATAAAAAGGAAGTGGAAAAATTGATGCACAAAAGCCTTCTGAAACTGGACTCGACAAAACAATATGTGGCAGCATGTTTTCACGCATAATATGTAGACTTGCATGCACACATAAGTTGTAGACATGTCGTTCATCATTATTTACTGGAATGAAAATCAAAGAACTTCAGGAAGCTAAAACAGTTGAAGAAGGGGTGTGGCGAATATTGGTGGAAGAACAAAAACGACATGGGGGCATAGTTTTATCTGAAGAATTAAATGCTTTATATTAATACCCGCATTTGGGTGTATTCAAAAAGCAACTGCGAGGAGCGAGGCTATGTTTTCCCATCATTCTTTGGAAAAAATGCTAGCAAAACATGTCATCCTCCCAATTCAATGCAATATTTTTGAAAACAACCCCACACATTTTCGACAAGGCACTAACTGTGACAGAAATCAGAAAACTGATAGCCACGAGGATGAACCATATCCGCGCTGGGTTTGAATTCTTGTACCACCACCTACGAAAGTATTTGAAATTCTTGTCAAAAATCCGACTCAAGCAGAAGCTGATGACGCTGTACGGCCGTTATACTTCGTGCATGAGCGAGAAAATCACCTTTCTGCACTATTCCTTTAAGCAAAGAGAGGCAATGACGTCTCTAAAGGCAGATGAAAGTATTGTGAAATGCATACACACAAGAACTAGAGTCAAACAACACTATCCATTAAATTTGCTGGTAACTAGTTCACTCAACGGCATAGTCACAACTACCTACCGCAAGCCCACCCGCAGTGGACTCTACAGCAAGTGGGATAGTTTCGTACCACACCACCATAAACGCAACGTCGTTAATTGCCCCCTTGAACGGGCATATAACATCTAAAGTTCCTTCAAAATTATGGACCTAAAGTTTGGAACAGTAAAATCCATACTTGCATTCAATGGATACCCTGCACCTTCCTTGACGGATGTATCAAAGGATTTCTCAACAGATGCCACCATCACACCACAATTCGATCGGAAATCACACATTTTGTGACCATGCGTCTGCCATTTCTAGGCTCTACTTCATACAACATAGCGCGAGAGTTGAAGTGATTTGTGAAACACACGATACCTAATGTGGGGCTAAGTGTTATCCACAAACCGACAAAACTTGCAACAACCTTCGCCGAGTGTTGTTTACTGCAGGGGTGTGCAACCTTTATTACAGGAGGGCATAGGCTTTCTGGCAGTTGCAGACACAAAACTAGTTTCTTTTCGTTATTGATCTGACAGCATCATTATGGGGTAACCGCCTTGCAAAAATAGTAAGTTAAGACGCATAAAATACTGAAGAAAACTGCTATCCAAATTTATTGTCACACCAACATCACACGAATTTAGTCAGAAATTTGCAGCTGACTTCTTTTCCCGACGAAAAATTTGTTTTAATGGATGTGCTTGCAATTCGAAGTCTATTTTTTAATTGTTCGTCTGTCAAAGCCGATCGATAGCCATTTTTGAAAAAAATTTGTTCGCACAAATACGTTGAGCCAAAAAGGGTCATTTTTGAAGGCATAAATTTGTTTAAGTGTGGAAAGTTACCTGGGTTGAGATGTTTTCGGTAAAATCGCCAAGATTCATTTCTAGATACTTTGCTTTCAAATCAGTATTCTCCCGGAGATTAATCAGTTCAAGTTGGATATCAACTGGTGCTTTGTCAACGTCTGTGTTGAATGGCGAAGAGAATATTTTGAACAGATGTTCATGAGATTTGAAGTCTGTCACACGAGACAAAACTTCATACAACAATTTTTCAAGTTGGTCTGCAAATTCAGTTTTTTTCTAAGGATGCATTCCACAGTTTCTCAAAGTTGGATATTGGAAAAGATTTCCTGTCTGTATGTGAGCTTTCCACAGTAGTAATTTGTTCATGAAACCTTTTATGTGACCATACATTTCATTTGCATACTGGCTTTTTCGCTGGAGTCTTGTATTAAGTTCATCTGGGTGCGTTGTTATATCAATTAAGAAAGCTAGATCACATAACCAATTTTCGTCTAACATTTTATCTACTGGGTGCCCTTGATGTTTCAAAAAAATCGCGACTTCTTTCCGCAGTTAAAAATCGTCGCAACATGCAGCCCTTGCTTAACCAACGTACTACGGAAAAGTACACTAGATCTTGATGTGTAGTGTCGAGGTCATCCAGAAATTTTGGAAACTAACGATGGTTGAGCCCGCGTGCTCAAATGAAATTTACTGCCTTAATTACCGGGGTCAAGACGTGTTTGAATTTTGAGGACTTTGCACACACTCATTTTAGGGTACGTTTCTTTTGCTCATCGATAAGACACTGCTTTACAAAATTACCTTCGGAATATTGTTTCATAGTTTGAGCTATTTTCTGTGCAATTAAGTAACTACATTGGATTGCTTTTTCGTTATCGCTATTTATTTTTTGAATCATCGAACGCTGGCTTTTTAATTCTTCCTGCATTTGCTTTGCTTTCATCTTTCTGTTTTGTCTGTCTAGCTTTCCATAAACACCTTCAGAATGCTTTGTCTCGAAGTGTCGTTTAACGTTGTATTCTTTAGCAACATTAACAGTTTGTTTGCAAATAAGGCATAAAGGCCTTTTATCTGAATTTTCAATGAAGAAATACTCAAAGGTCCATTTTGTCTGAAACATGCGTTTCTCTTCCTCTACCTTTCTCTTATTTGCATTCTGCAAATTTGCTACAGAGTTTGCCATTCCAGAGTGGAAAACAGTTTACAGTAAATCAGCAGACTAGATTTAGAAATGCTCACTGCTTTGCAATTGAATGCTTTGTGAATTGCTTTGTTCGCTTCACACAAGCTATTCTGGTAGAGCGTTGTTACGTCATAGGCGTAGATAACAAGTTGAATTCACTTTCAAAATTGGCACATCTCCGCGGGCCGCACATTTTTTTTCGCAGGTCGTAGGTTTTACACCCCTGGGTTAAAGTGTTATTCACCTGGATGATCTAGTGCAGTTGCTGTACTTATATTAGCGCTTTGTCACGTTGCACAAGGTACGATTTGGGTTGGGTTTGGTTAAACGTTTACATTGGTCAAGTTATTGTCAAGAATATTGTTTAAAAGCTCTTTTTGTTGGCTTTAGCTTAGAACTGTAACCAGGCTGTGCACATTGCGGGAGGTGACTTGTTGTATGACGTAACAGCGATGTTGCAAGTTGATGAATTTTTGCACCTAAGACTTCAATATTGGCCTGATGTGACCCCTTAGTCACTTGCTTTGTCAGTGACATACCTACAAAATGCACCTAGACCAACCAGGCAAATAATTTAGCATTAAATCATTACTCCCATCAGTTATGTTATGTACACTGGAAGGGGCTCTCACACAAATGCTGTCCTTTTGTGCATGACATGCATTTTGCAGGTTGTACTTGAACTTCTAAAACAGAATTTGGTTGAAATTTAAACTTGAAGTGTTTTGCTGTTGTCTAAAAGTCGTTTGTTTTTAAAGCTTGTAGTTAATATGTTGTTGTTCATACATGCGTAACGCCAGTGATCTGAAAACGCGTGAATGTTGTTTGAGCACGCCAACACGTTCAAGGTAATCGTTCACCACACGGTTTTCTGCAAAGAAAACGTTTTTTCAAAAATGGGAAACAGAAATTAATTTTATGCCGGCAGAATTAAAGCTTAACTACATCTTGACATCGTCAGAAAGCATTCTACACACATATAAAAAAATATAATTCAAATGTACGGCGAGTGGTGCAAAATCAAGCTCACCTTGCAAAGGTAACATTATTCTTTTTCATTCGAGTTATAAAGTTTATAAAGCACTACCATCTGTCTAATGGTCAAACAAATTTTATTTAGTTCTCAAGCCAGCAACTAACGAAATACACGTGGTTTAAACTCAATACTAAATGGCCAAAAGCACAGCATAAAGAAAAAAACTACAAGGACCTTGTTACGCAATAGGGAATTCTGGCATTGTGGTGCAATCCTACCATACAAGATTTGGCGTAGGTATGCCGTTGAGTGACAACATGTATTATTTTAAAGAAGTTTATTTTCTCAGGATTTGTTTACCTTGCAAGTCAAACCAAGACGGAAAAAAGAATGAGACCACTTTCATTGCCCAAGATGTAACTCCGTTTTGACATGCAACCCAAACCAAAGGGTGTTGCAAGTCTACAACAAAACAAGGTAGTAAAGAATGTTAGAAATAACTTGAACCTAGAATATCGCATAAGCTTAAACGAATTGTCGCGAAAAACATCACAGTTATTTGTGAGACGAACAAAGATGGTAAAAGGACTTTGACAGCTACCAAAGGCATATCTACCTCGTGTGCAAAGCATTGGTAAAAACCTCCACAAGACCAATGTCATAGACATAGGTATGCTGTACCACACCGTAGCTGTAAAATCGACGGATTCATCATCATGTTTCAGCCGAGTGTTTTCATCGCAATATCAAACCGGCTTTGTTCAAAACCCACAAACTGGCACCACAACAACTGGAGCTTGCCAAGTGCTGAGATATTCGGTACATGCGGCGGGAATTACATCTCTGTCACGCATCGCAGCACTACTGGAGTACCTACTTAAACCGGCCAGTCAAGCCTTTGTTTTGTAACATCAGGAAAAGTACATTTTAGCTCTTTGTGTTCGCATGAAACAAGTTTAGATAAAATCAACTGATCGTAAGGGCTATACTCCGCATCAGGGGCGCTGTCATAAACAACAATCGTTTGTTTGTTGAAAAAATATTAGATACAGTTACTCAGTGATTTCCGTGTACATTAACGATTTGCACAATTTTTTGTGGGTGTGTATACCGGGTTTTTATCCGCAAACTTGGAGAAAGCCAAACAACTTTGTAAACCATAACATTCGGAAACTGCTGTGCCATGCGCGAACCACCTAACCATTCATCTGCTGCAGCAAATCCGAAAACTTGTCAGCACAGCAGCGTCTCGCCAAACAGTCTTTCGGCATGCGACAGCTACAACTATCGTGTTTTTTGTCTAAAATCTGTTTTCTTTTACTCGTACAACCCCGACGGTCGTTTATAAGGGCCTGCATATACTTGCCTACATTTTTATTTGGAGTCGCTACTCTGTTCGCTTGCTCCACCTTTCCTCAAGCTCTTACGACTGTTGTTCTCTTACGTTTTACTCCTACTCTGAACTCATCTTCATACACTGCTGAACAAGTCCAAGATGCGTATCTGCATAAAGCTGTGCAAACCCATGCAGGCCCTTGAACCACACAAAACACAAATGCAGAAACGGCTTTGCAAGCATTTCTGCGGTGGCCTTCCCTGTTACAACATGAAAACAACGAGTAAAGTAGGTTTCCAAACTTTCCTGAAAAAACTCAACCAAAACAGATTGAATCAGGGGAACACTACCGTCGCAAATTAAAGGTCTGGGCGCGTTTTCCCACAAATGTTGTTTGCGTGTCTTCAAAAAGACCATAAAAAATGTTTAATTGATGTTGCATTGTGAGAATTTGCGATATACGTTCCTACAGCAATCGGTACTCTACTTTTGTGTGGATGGCGTACGACGATTTCGTACGGCGTAAAGTGGTTTTCATTAGCAACACCTGTGATTATACCACATCCTGTTGCATCAATATAGGCTGCATAAAAAGTCAAAACCTGCATCTTTTGGGCTTTCTTTAAATCTGTCTCAAAATTTGCAGTTGAATCACTGTTGCCTGACACAAATCAGCTAGTTTATTAATGCTTTCCTGATATTGATCACGCGCTGTAACATGCCGCAAGCTTTCTTTTTTCAAGTCAGCGCGATGCGAACCTTTCAGTAATCATTCGTTGTTTGATTCCATTTTTGTCTGGATACGAAAGTATTGTTTTCGTTACGGTTTGATGAAAAGTGATTTGGTTTGCTATCCGAAACAACGGTATTGGTCACGCGCTTAGCCTCACATGAATTATTTATAGATAAAAAGATATATTTTCAATATCAAGTTCTCGATGTCGTCAAGACCAAAAATAATCTGTAACCATACCTTTGGCTTGATGGCTTTTCACCGTCTTTAGCTGATGCTCTTTGAGCAATTAATATGGACGTCAAAAACTTACATATCGTTCCATATGTCAAACGTGTTGTCAACAGCTTTTTGCATCAGGAAGCTCTGCTCAATGAGACTTGGCGAGGTTGACCGAGTATTGATAAGAGGAGGCTCTTCTTCTTCGAACCAACCTTCCGCTTTATCATTGTGGGGACCCTTGCTCGCACTGCAATATAGGAATATCAACTGAATAAGCACAGTTGCTCAATGAACAAGTTAGAGGTCAGCATCACCGGGGTACCTTGTCACCCTCCCTAGGGCTACCGCTATCGTAAGATGTCGCGACCTTGTTTGGCGGAATTTCGATGTCACTGAACAATTGCAAATAAAATCACAAAATACAATCAGAACAGGACAACTACCTTTGGTCCGATGTAGTTTCGATCTCCGATTTTTAACCTGCCTGTCGGTTCGTCTCCATTCATTCCACCTTGCAGCAGCACTGTCCTTGAAAAATAGAAAGCAACGAGCCCCACCACTTTTCAGAGCCGTAGCCGGGATGGAATAACAGTCGACGATTTCAAATTCAGGAGTAAAAACTACAATAAAAAAGGTGTAAGAAAACTTACACAATTCCACGAGGGCATAATCGAGCATCTGTTGACCTGTTGGGCTTTTGAGACACTTTGTTTTCACATAACACCGTAGTGTCTTTGTCGAGAGTCTGTACCAGATCAGACTTGCCATACTTGAAAATGGACAAACGTGAAGCTTGCGCAACAAAGCCGGACATTCGCAAAAATCGGTGGCTTGCAAAAAATGGGGCCTGAAGATAAACCCTTCGAAATGCGCAATCGTGTCTATACGAGGTTTTGCGAATGCGAGATACGAGGTTTTGCGAATACTTTTGCGATGGTGGTTGCAAGACTCGGCTGGAAACCAGTGGTGAAAATGAGCATAGAAATTATGACGCAGTTAAGGGTAAATGACCTCATCAAGCGAAAAAGCCGAAAGAGCCATGATAACCGAATCGGTATCCATTTGAACTAACTAAAAATCGGAATGGTCTAGAGGTCAAGACAATCCTAATAAAACTCGAGCATACAAAGTTTTGCGTTTTGATAGACAAAATACCGAACCTAAATGGGCCGATCGTGAATAAAGCTACGCTTTCGGGATTGGACATAAAAAAAAATTCGTCAATTTCCTCTAATTTTATTACCTTTTCCTCATTGCAATAGAAAATGTGGCTGTGCTTGAGCTTGTTATAGACTACCTTTTCGTAACTCGAGTTGCCTACCAACTTCATTGAGTCACGATTATTGACAGGCAGCAGAGATGTTGTGAGCGAAAGAGGCAAAACAAGCATTTGGTTCATAGCATATCACACGGTAGAAATGGGTGACAACCAGGCCATGCTTTAGATATCATTGTGAAAGAGGGTTGGTGAGTACAATCTTTCGCCTTTCATGCTCCTGATCAGGCATCCATTGTTGATCGCATGATTACGCATAAACTGAAACCCCAAACCGCCTTTTTGCACCTACGCTGAGCTAACCACATTTCCACCAATTCATAAGCGAGTGAAAGGCTGTGTTAGCTTTTTTTCTCGTTTTTTAGAGGCCTTCCTAGGATGTCTAACGCAAAGTTGAACAGGAAATTTGCCCAAACCGTGGAACTGGTAAACGGTGTTGGTCTCCCGGCAGACCCGTCAACTGAAAGATTACGCTGAGAAAAAATCGGGAATTGAAATGTACCCTTTTACGCTACTAATGCGATGGTGGGAACGGATGTCATTCCACAGTGTCGCGGTCGGTGACAGCCAGTCGGCGGCGGACTCCAGCGGTGATTCGTCGTCCCCGACCGATCATACGGAGACTAGAAACGAAAATACCATGTTGTAGTAATATCAGAACTATACTATCGGAGGAGAAACGCAATGTACCTACGCCCCAAGCTGGCTTGATAGCGACGCTTGGTGGCAATGGTGGGTGCATCACATGTGTCACCCTAAAGAAAACAAACAATTTTGTTAGTCTCCACCACATGTTTCCACAAACAAGCATACTGGCGAAAAAGCGTTCTTAAACTTTGCTAAACCAATGATAACGTTAAAGCAAAGTATTTCAAACAAATATTATTTCAAAAAATTTTGACGAACGTTGCATTCTATTTTCTAGTTGGAGCTCATGTGGTTGTACGCATTGGTGACGTCACATCATGTGACGTCATAATTTACGTCCGCCACCTTACATTTTTGTAAAACTCGGCGCCTATGCCTGCAACTATTACATTTCAACTAACTAATTGTCAAGGTGTTTTAAAGTACCTATGTTTGGTTAGCCTGTTTGCGGATCTTGCAGACGTTCGTCTTATGACGGCGTAGGTTACTCATTCGGGTAAAGTTGAAAAAAGACAAATTGTAAGTGAGAAAGCAAAAATAGAAAAATCCAAAACAAGTTTGGTGTCTTACCTCTTCCCACATTCACAAACCATGAGATGTGCGCAAACTTTCTGATGCGACTTGAATTGGTTTGCGTTGCTGAATTTGCCCTCACATACAGAGCACACGAACATAGCCATAATGTTGTTTAAGAATTTCGATGTTCTTGTAACAACAGTGACTTAACTGTGATCCAGTGTGCATCTTTTCTTCGGGGGTGATGGGTATCTAGAACGGCCAAAATCATAGATTATTGAAATCTTTTGCTGTTGCTACAACAAACACCTGCATTTCATTGGCACTTTAAGGTACCAAATAACACTTGGACAATCTTATTTCTCACTGCCTTCGTAAGCGGTTTGCCTTCAGCAATCATTTTTTTTATCATTTTTCGGCAATTTAAGTTCCGCAACCCATGTTAATTCTTTATCTTGCTGCTGAACGTGATCACGGCTGCTACTATTCGATGCAGCTTTACCATTGCTAGAAGTATCGCCACCTGTGTAACATCCGTATGCTATTATAGACCAGGGGTGTCAAACTCGCGTCCCGAAAGCTTCCAATGCGCCCCACGAACACTCAACAACAATTGTTGCATTTTGTCAGATTTTTATCTAATTATATATTTTTTTCGTACTTTACGAAGTGAGGTATTATTTAAACAGACATTTCAGAAAATTAATTCATACATAAAAGTTTATATGTTAGAAATAAGAAACAATTGTAATTAAACCGTTCCTCAAAGCGTTAAGTTTTAGTCAAGGGTGTACAACCTGCAGCCGTACCGCTGAGACAGTTTGTGCGGCCGTGAGCATGTTTATTTTATGTATACTGGCGGCCGTGACGTAATTAAAACTCCTTTGCCAAAAATGTTAAACTTTAAACAGATTTTGTGTTACTGAAAAGAATATTACCAACCAAGTAGCCATATGCGACATACTTTTCGTGCGCAGATTGTGTACAAACAATGCGAAAAAAACGTCACAATAGTAATTTTGACATCATAAACAGTACAGTCACATTGTGCAGCTCAATCTGTGCATCACCTTAATCTGGTCTTTTGGGGCGCCAACACTGCCGCGTTTCACTTTCGTTCTGCTAACTTTTCTACAATAACACAAAATACATTTTATTAGGCTTTAGCAACCAAGCACATGCAACTATTTACATTTCAACTAACTAATTGTCAAGGTGTTTTAAAGTACTTACGTTTTGTTAGCCTGTTTGCGGATCTTGCAGACGTTCGTCTTGTGACGGCGTAGGTTACACATTCGGGTAAAGCTGAAAAAAGACAAATCGTAAGTGAGAAAGCAAAATTAAAAATAGAAAAAAAAATACAAAACAAGCTTGGTGTCTTACCTCCTCCCACATGCACAAACCATAAGATTTGCGCAAATTTTCTGATGCGACTTGAATTGGTTTGCATAGCCATAATGTTGTTTAAGAATTTCGATTTTCTTGTAACAACAGTGACTTAACTGTGATCCAGTGTGCATCTTTTCTTCGGTTTTATAGCCAACGAATGGCAAGAGTCTTGCCACCCGCATCCCGAATGCCTAGGTGTGTGGCAGAGGTATTAGCAAGCCTCGGCTGTCCATCACACGTGGGAGCGACCCGTCGCGGATTCCCGCCAAGGTTTACTGTTGCTGTTAAGACTCTTATGCCATGTTTAGCAACACTTTCAGTTGCTTTATTTCTGCCACTTGTTTCTTTTTTAAAAATCCTGCTCTGCCTTCCATACGAACACACACTGCCTTTCTCAAAGCTTCGCCCTTATCTGCACTGCCCCTGAAGGATTTCTTGTGGTTTGTTTCAAAATGTCGCTTAATACTCGATGTTCTGCATACAACGTTTTCACGCGCATACTGCTCTATTGAGAAACAAATCCTTAATCAGCTGTCCAGGATTCTTTAAATGATCTCATGTCAAAAATATTTAAATATTTTCTCAGAAGATACCATGATTAATTGTCTTTTTAAAAGGAGTTTAAAAAAAAGTTTACACTTTTACGTAGAACATCTAATGGAAAACAAGACAGCTAAACCAAACCGTGCACAGTGCCAACTTACTCGTTACAACTATTTGCACCAGTTGTTTCAAATCAATATAGTTGCAAACTGGTTGGTGGTGAACATCAGACAAAAAAACATTTCTAACATTGAATTTGTACTTATACGAACTGCACGAAAAACTACCCTACTTCCTACTTCAGGTATGTCAAATGCCCTGTTGTCCGTCTGCGTATTTTTGTGTCAAATCATACAGGAGGAATGAATATACAGTGGACGGAAAACGAATGACAAACATGAGAAAAATACAGTGGAAGGAAAACGATTGACAAACATGAGGATAACACAGTGGAAGGAAAGCAAATAACAAACAGTAGAAATGAATGTTTTGCAATTTATTGCGATGGTTCAGGATCCACATTATCCAGGCAATCGTCCTTGACAAACAGGACAAATTGTTTTGCCTCCCTTAACAACATCCTCAACATTAGGCCAGGGTTTGTAGACCGGCAAAGGGTCGTCTTTGACCGCTGCCTCTTCCACTTCCTGTTTAAATTTAATAAACTCCATTCTCACCCTTCTTTGGCTCGAAATTGCTTTATAATCTCATTTACTTCTTGTTGTTAATAGATTGCATTTCATACGTTTGATATTTCCACTTATGATGCTTAACCCTTAAAGCAATTCATTGGAAACAAAGTGCTCAGTATCAAAAAATAATGTCTAATTTGCATTATGAACAAAGAAAAACCTGTGCATCAAAAACCTCGTAACATACCAACATTCAATCTGCCAAATTCATCGTTTTGCAATCTCCTTATATTGTCAAACCCTTTCTTTGTTTGAGAACCTCTTTGCACCTTTACCAAACTTAAAGAGTGTGTCATAACGGCCCTGTCTCATTTATTACCAGTCGAGGTATCTTATCCGAAACAGCGGGTCTTCCCTTCCAGATCTCGCAATCTTCTCCGTTCCCTGGCCATTCATCCAGCCATAAAATATTTGAACGACGCTTAAATGTTCTCATTATATTCAGATACCCAGCTCACTCCAACATAATGTTCAACTTAAGTAAGAAAACAAAGATTGTTAAATTTTTTATCACAATTTGTTTGCTGTGAAACAAACATTGCGTTAAAACAAACAAATTTGTTTAGTTGAACACGTTATAACACTAATACATTGTTTTTCTCTAATGAACAATGATTGTGAAGTGAATATAATTCAAGAGTCGGTATAATATTTCAAACGATTCCTTGTAAAAATTCATCTATTTCACCCCACTAGACTTAGAATACCTTCTGTGCGCTAATTTCTTTGCCCTAAAAAACGTACGAACTTCCGCCATTGCATTCTGTAAATTTAAAGTATGTGCGGTTTTAATTAATTTTATCGTTTAATTTGCATCATAACCGATTTTCATGCGTCATTAAACGTAACAAATCGCAAAATTTACATCTAGCCAAACATCGAATAGGGCTTTAATGAACACTGATGTCCGCTTTGTAGTATTGTAGCGTGGTTATTGATCTTTGTAGCGTGGTTATTGATAACCGTCGCAGCATTACCATGTTTCCCTCACTCCATAAAAGAATCATTGCAACTACCACCTCATGTCCTGCTTGACACACCACGTCTATTTATAAAAAACGAAGTAGGGCAGTGCAGTTCATGTTAGGATTGTACCCTACGTGTCGCAACTAGTGTTACGATACATCGCCGCTGGAATGCTTGTCATTTTTGAAAGTCCTCGTGTTGGGAAGCAGAAACGCAGAAACGAGTTAAACGGAACCCGCAGAAACGAGTTAAATTCGCCACATTGCGATTTTTTTAGTACACTAGCAAACAGATACCTTATGCAACCAAATTCGTCACAAATGTCAACTATTTTTTGCATATTTTAATTCGAATGCCACACAACATTACATTAACGTTATTTTTAGATCATCTACAACAGGGGTGTGCAACCTTTTTCGTCGGTGGGCCATGTAACCAATTTCGGACATCAAGCGAGGGCCACACATTTTTTTTCGTGTACCGTATTTACACGTTTTTTTTTGTTTTTTTTTATTACACAGCAGTATCTAACATTACCACATGTGGCTTACAGTCGAGTAAGTACGATACACTATAAATTCTTATGACAGGCAATTTTAGTGGAACACTTGAAGTTGAGAGTCCTTACACAGCTTGTCAATACGGGCTTTGACGTGGTAGCCTTCCTTAACCGACTAACTAATCTTTTATCAGTCAGCTGACTTCTACATCTTGTTTTCGTGTGCTTCATTTTAGAGAAAAAATGCTCACAGCAATTGGCGCTACCAAAAAGGGGAGTCATTCTTCCCCTTGCATGTCGGGACAAATTGGAAAACTTGTTTCCAAACTCATCACGCAGCTTTTGCACACTTGCTCCATAGTTAGCACAATCCAGATCAGGAAATTCGCGTTTCCTGGTTGCAAGACAAGTGAAATGGATCAAAGTAGCTCCAATCAACTGAAATTGGAAAATTTTAATTTATTCTCAAAAGCACTGATGCTCAAACAGCTTATTCACAATCTGACTTTTTCTTGTTATTTCCAGTTTAGACCAGAGAGATACTGTGTTATGTATTCAATGTAACAGCGACGCAACAAGCCCACAGCTACAAGACACTTGCCGGTAAGCGACAAGGTCGTCACAAGGCGGGGCAATATACTTAGTGCGTCACAAGGTGGCGTAATATACATTCTATCTTCCCTTTACGAAAAAGAAGAAACAAAAGGAGAAAACTAACGTCAGTATGAAAACGAAAAAATACACAAGTCTACATTTCTTCGATTAGTCGTCTCGTCGGTTTACGTTTTCTTTTGGAACGACACGGAACATTAAAGTTGCGAACAATTTCACAATGATCAGAAACATGATGCGGCGATAAAGGTAAAGTTTGCAACAGAGAAGACCTTCGAGATGAGAATTGAATGTTGCGGCGAATATGCATACGATTACGACGATAAAGTACATTGTCAGGAGTACGAACGATATAGGAGCCGGGTGACAAAACCTTGTCAATAACTCCGTCCTCTGTCCACGTGTGGCGAAGAAAATCAAACAGTTTTACAGTGGTACCAGGCTTTAAAACACTTAATGGTTTTGCACCCACGTCAAAATAACGTCTTTGTACAAGGGCGTTTGGGCAAGTTATGACACCTGAGCTTTTCTTCACAAATAGGCAAATTACTTCTGGCTTGCCTTCCCATGAGCAACTGTGACGGTGATAAACCACACTGCAAAGGCGAACTACGATAAATTAACAAATTCAAATCAAAGTCCTGGGCAATGGCAACAGATTTTTTAACAGATTTTTAACGGTTTGTACCGTCTTTTCAGCAAGTTCATTAGATTGCGGAAAATGAGGACTTATGTTAAATGACAGAAGTCCCAAGATTGCGAAAAACATCTAAATTTACGGGAGGTAAATTGTGGCCCGTTGTTGCTAAATACTTTAAGCGGCACACCAAAGCGAGAAAACGTTTGCTTAAGACAGGTAATAACTGCATCGCTAGAAGTGTTGTTAATACAATAAACATCGGGATAACCTGAATAATAATCAACAACTACTAGATACGACCGACCATTGTACGCACATAAATCAACACCTATTTTTTCAAAAGAAAACTTGGGAATTTTATGGGATTCAAGAGTTCTTTTTGCAAACGCGGTCTGTAACGCATACATGTCGAACATGTGGACACCAAATTTGATGTGTCCTGGTTAATTCCAGGCCAATACACTAATTTGCATTTAACTTTCCCAAAATGACCTTCATGTAGTTTTGCTAGAATTGACCGTCCCATTTTCCGGGGAATGACTATTTTGACACCATCATTTACGGACAGTTCATCACGGACTTTCCAAAATACCTGGGAGTCTGGTGTGCAATTTGCGGAACGTTACGTCCAACCATTGTAAACGTAATGCAAGTTGTCTATTGACTGAGGATCTCGTTCAGTTTCTTTACGACGTTGCGCCATAGCATTGGAGGAGATTGGAAGTGATGACACAACCAAATGAACAAAACATTCCACATCAGCATGTGATTGCAAATCTTCGGTTTCTTGGGAAACAGTCCTCGACAAAGCATCGGCTGTGTGCATATCTTTCCTGGAGTATAGATTACATTAAAGTCATACGAATGCAGACGTATCATCAGACGTTGTACCCTTATGTGACAATTGCTTAAGTTTTTTTTTCAAAAAAAAGTTTTCTATGCATATGTGTGGAACATATATGAACTGATGAAACCGCTCACACGCAAATGTTACCACAAGGAGTTCCTTTTCGATTTGTGCGTAGCGCGTTTCAGCATCAATCATTGCTCTAGTGGCGTAGGACACAGGATGCCACTCTTTGTCATGCATCTGAAGCAGTACCGCACCAAGAGCTTCTTTTGAGGCGTCTGAGGATACCTTTATTGGAACCCATTTTTAAACATTTTAATGCTACCAGACAGCTACAAGACACTTCGAATACACGGTGGGGCTATATACTTTATCTGTGAGGAAGGCTAAATCATTCGACCCATTGTCATCTCTTGGATTCCAGAACCTCTTTGGAGTAGCAGCTCTACTAAGCCAGTCAGTGATTTTCAACCTTTATACAAAAAAAATAATTTGTTTAAATGAAAATACTAAGAGTATTCTACATGAAATGAAAACAAAACTGTACATATTTGAATAGACTACATTTATTATCATAAAAAAGTCAATGGAAAACTTGAGTCGGTTTTTTCTTGCACAACTTTTTAAGGTTGGGTCTTGTTTTTGACAAACACACACGAAGTTCGTCTTCCAAAGACAGCAATTGTGCTTGTTTCTTGTGATGGATGGTTTTCAGAGCTGAAAATCCAAATTCACATAAGTAGGAGGTTGAAAATGCACACGAATTCGTAGCGCTTTCTGGGCGATTACAGGATTTCCTTTTCAACCAGCAACCAAAACGCATTCAGGTTAAGTTCAGAATGCTTTAGCTTTAATGTCTGGTCATTTAGAACACTGGCAAGTTCTTCTTCTTCTGTCACAGTGAACTGTTCTTCAGACAGCTCAAATTCTACAAATGGTTTTCTAATCCAGTCATACTGGTCAACAGATATTGAAGGAAAATATTTGTAAAGATTTGTTAACAAAGTGTGCAAATGGTTCAAAATCAGTAGCCTAATTTCTTGGCAATTCCTTTTTAAAACAGATGGAAACATTTCTAAATTTCCTGCAGATATGCGTTTCTTCCATGTTCTCTCCCACCCAGCCCACCCTGCATAACAGGGATACCTTTTTGTGGCAGCCAAAGCGTTCAATGCCACGTTGCTTTGAGATCCTCCGATTTCCCCTCTTTCTCTCCTTTTATGTTACATTTACTTTATACACATGCCATAAAGATAGCAAATAGTTACATTAAAAATGGACGGCAGTGATATTGTGTTCATGACACAACTCAATTTCAAATTTAAAGAGATAAATTAGGTGAGAAATGTATTATTGATGTTACATATACACGTAAACTGAAGGTGAAATGTAGTACATTTACAGCGCATCTTTTTTTAGTCCGCGTGATGACATTTACATAAATGCCTTGGTGATATTTGTTTATTGGCGAACCTGTGTCACACAATATACCGAAGAGAACCGAACAAAACAAGTACCAGAGAGGGTTCATAGCCGATATTCAAGATATGTGAACAACAAACATGAACATTTTCAAAACACAAAATATAGCAAAATGGCAATAATAATTGAAACGCTGGAGAACAAAAACAAAGAAGCCATGTATGATTGACCTATGGAGCGTACAATCAAAGACTGGGAAAGGAACGCGCAGAAGAGCGCATAAAAAACAAAAATCAAGACACAACAAAGCAATACAATTTCCAAGCCCTGTATGATTGGCCCATAGAACGTCCAATCAGAGGCTCGTAAAGGAACGCGGAAAAAGGCGTGTAAACCAACGAAAAACGGCGATTAACAAACACACATTAATGTGATACAGATCCAAAGCCCTGTATGATTGGGGCACATAGAGCGACCAATTAGAGGCTCGGAAAGGAACGCGCACGGCGTATGAACAAAGGAAAAACGGAGACTAACAAACACAATAATGTAACACAGATCCAAAGCCCTGTACGATTGGCTCATATAGAGGCCAATCAGAGGCTCGGAAAGGAACGCTGAAAAAGGCGATGTGATACAGATCCAAAGCCCTGTATGATTGGCCGCGTATTGTTGGCCCATAGTGCGGCCAATTAGAGGTTTGGTGATGAGCAATTTTTAAGTTGCCAGTTAAAAAAAGCGCTTAAAGCGGAACTCAAACATAATGTGTTGGAAACAATAGATCTTAAAAGTGATGTTTGTTAGGTACTGTAAAAAATTTGAGGTCTTCCCGTTTTCGGACTCGAGAAATTGCAACATAGGCCAAGCCCTTCGGCAAATTTTGAGTATCAAACCAAATAACAATATTTTGAAGGGTTTGTCCTTGGCATTTGTGAACGGTCACTGCATAGGTTGGAAGTAATGGATAGTAAAGTTGACAGTCCGTATTGTAAAGAGGATAAACTCTTAACATGTTGTTTTCAGTTTGAACAAGAAAAGTTCGTCCAATTCGCGATGCTATTTTCCCAATACGTCCATTCACAAAACCTCTTTTTTTGTCGCCATTTTCTGTTAATCGCACCAGCATTCCTTTGTAAACAGGTTTGAGTAGGCTGCGTTAAGTCTGCAAACTGCACAATGTCCAGCTCCTGTTGTCCTCAAAACTTCTCTTCAATATGTATTTTCACGATGTGCAGCATGATTTGTATAAGTTAGTACGACCCAGTTGTCAAGTGGCCTTAAAAGCCTGTGAAATTTCTTCATTTGTTGGGTTAATCGTATCAAGTAGATTGTCCCTTATAAAACAGGTAGTTGGTTTGTGGAAGGTGCAAAGCACTTAACGTTTTGCAAAAACAAACTCAGTTCATTTTCAGTTGTTCTATGTTCCTGCGTCAGCACAAAAGTGCTACAAATGTGCAAAAAAGTTTCATCTGACATACATGGTGTAACGTCTTCTGTTTTTGTCCCGAAAGGTTGCAACTGATGGGGATCACCGCAGAAAACCACAGTGGCATTGGATGACACAGCTTCGAGGGTTGTCAAAATATGTCGCGTAGTCTTGATTGACAACATAGAAACTTCATCAATAACAATCAGATCGTATTTTTTCAAGCACCAGCTTATGCTCGATGAATCATAAAAAGGCGACTGCAAAAAAATGCACTATGCACAGTGTCACTTAAAGGTGCTACAAAGCATTCCGGCCGGTGTTGCAAAAAGAATGGACAGATTGCGTGACGACTTATTTGCATTAGGCAAGCTGTCTTTCCGGTCCCTTGCTGTCCTTTTGAAAGGAAAAATTCACGTACGTGAAGATTGTCTTCGATGCTATCAAAACGTTTCAAGTTTGTTAGGACACAGTCAATAAAAGCTTTCTGTCTTGCATTGAAAGTAATAGACTTGTTGTGATTTTCCAATCGAATGGAAAGTTCGTCAAAAGACAGAAGGTTATCTTTCCACTGTCTCCATGTAACCCAGTAACTCCTGATCATGCTTAAAATGTTTCTGATGTAGAACCCTTTGTCTCCACGAAGTTCCAAAGTTTTTCGTATTTCGATTTCATTAGTCCACAAACGAAATCTATTCTTGACAGAGGAAGCAAATAAACTTAAATCTTCAGGCAGTGGACCAGAATATTGCAGAGCTGCAAAGTATCTGAAAGGTGTATTAAGCAAGCAATCTTGTAAAAAGTATGTATCATTTGATGGAGAAACTGTTTTACATGCAACCAAAACTGTTGTGTTTTTATTGTATTTTTGCTTGGTCGTTCACAATAGTGTACTTTCACAAAAACTGCAAAAATGTCAAATTTGTGTCATGCCCGCGCCGTTTCAAGTAGTGTTGCAGTTCTTCGCACTTTCAAGTGATACTGGACAAATATTCCACTGAGTGCCATCGCCATTTCTGGCTCCGAAGATGTCATGTGATTAATATAACGTTCCGCCATTGAATGACTGTCGAAGCCTGACAAAAGATTTCCTACAGATAAAAACGATTCTTTATATTTCGTTACATAGCCTGCAACGTAGTTGAGTAGAAGTGCTTTGGAATTTCCCATTTGAAAGTCCATGCTGCACTGAAGAGAAAGCAACACTGAGTCAATGAAACCACGAATATTCAAACCTTCGTCAAATGTTTTATCACAAGTTTGTCCGATTCATCGAAGGGAGTGGGTTCA
The DNA here is from genome assembly GCF_965637545.1 of Phallusia mammillata. Classification (NCBI taxonomy): domain Eukaryota; kingdom Metazoa; phylum Chordata; class Ascidiacea; order Phlebobranchia; family Ascidiidae; genus Phallusia; species Phallusia mammillata. The sequence continues at coordinate 12,477,295 of NC_137254.1, read as the reverse complement.
CAGCTGACAATCACCCCTTCAGAAGTTGCGTTGCTCTGCTGAAGTCGATAAACGGCATTCGCAAGTTTTTCATCATCAACTCTCAGTGAAGCTCCAATTCGAGAAAGATCGATTTTCTTCCTATCCTTAACGTGCCACGTTGCTGAAATTCAAAACGGTAAAAATAAGTGATGGTCCAAGAACGGGCATTCGCCAATTACATTTTGTTTTTCCGCAGATATATCCTGGAATGTACTGTTCAAGTACGTGCAGGGCCGGATTAAGGCGGGGGCTGATGGGGCTGCAGCCCCAGGTCCACACCCAAATATAGGCCCACCACTGCACTAAGTCAATGAAACAACTAAGGTAGCCTAGGCTAATACAAATCTCCCAGCTATTATTGAAAACACTGTCCATGCACTGTAAAACCCAACCTGGTCACTATGACGCAACAATCGCTTTTTCTCGGCTGTTAGGCAGGATTGTTGCAATAACGCACATAACTATATTGCGCATGCAGGCAGTAGTGAAAGACCACTATAGGGTCATCTAAATCTAGCTACGCCTAGAGTATAGCAACATATTGTTTTTAGTTGTTTTGTTTTTAGCTTGGCTAAATTAATTTAAAAATAAAAATGAAGAAGTATAAAAGCGGTTGGGAAAAGGAGAAATCTAGAAGAGAAGCAGAAGCTAAATTGAAAAAAGTTGTAGCAGGTTCAAAAAAAGTGACTAATTTTTTTGATGTTGTAAGCGAACCGAAAAGCAACATTGCAGAAACGACGTCCAGTAGGCCTAATGCAACTGCTTTGCGACCATCTACTTCGACTTCGAGTGACTGTATTGCGGAGCCACATATAAATATTGTTTCATCGGAACCAAATTTAAAAACCAAGTCATCTAATGTTGCTGAGGATGAAACACATGGGGTAAAAGAAACTATTCAACACGACATGGATGTTGGATGCTGGGGAGGAATTTCTGACCAGCTGAGAGATTACTGCTGCCAAATAGGAAGTTTAGAATTTCAACATCTTGATGCAGATTTTTCAACTTCAGAGAAATGTATTACTGGCGATAAATTTAAACGGCGTTGTTCTAAATCGCTATTTTGGCGAGAACAATTGAACGGCGAAATAGTGAAACGCGAATGGTTGTGCTATTCGCCTTCAACCAAGAAACTTTACTGCTTTTTTTGCAAACTTTTTGCGTCTGATTCTGAGAAAATCATGCTGCCGCTGGCATCAGTTGGTTATGGCGACTGGAAACATGCACCACGCGACCTGGCCAGGCACGAATCTTCTAACAAACACTTAAGTTATCTTTCAACATATTTCTTTCGAAGAGCAAAAAAAGGTAGCATTTGCAAAGATTTGGAAGAGCAAAAAGAATCTGACAGAAAATATTGGTGCAAAGTATTAGCTCGAGTTTTAAGCGTGATAAAATTCCTATCATCCAGAGGGCTAGCCTTCCGCGGAAGTAGTGAGAGGGTTGGTTCTCCACAAAACGGTAACTTCCTTGGAATTTTGGAGTTGTTGGCAGAATACGATACTTTCCTTGCTGAGCATATTCAAAAGAGAGTGAACAAAGGCAAGGGACACGTTTCGTATTTCTCATCGACTGTATGTGAGGAATTCATTGACGCAATTGCAACAAAAGTATTAAATATTATTATTTCCGAAATAAAACAAGCAAAGTATTATTCAGTGTCCGTGGACTCAACACCTGACATTGCAAATGTTGACCAGTTAACAATAATTTTTCGGTATGTTTTACCTGATGGTCCCGTGGAACGATTTGTCAAATTTATGCCCACCCGTGGACACACTGGTCGCCAATTGGCTGATATACTTTTGGAGTTTATAGAATACAATGGGATCAGTTTGAAAGATCTCCGAGGACAATCTTATGACAACGCTGCTAACATGAGCGGAAAATATAAAGGTATGCAAGCTATAATAAAAGAACGCAACCACCAAGCAGAATATATTCCTTGCGTAGCACATTCCTTGAATCTTGTGGGAAAATGTGCTGCTGAGTGTTGCCAATCCGCGGTTCGTTTTTTCATGTTTGTTCAAGGACTCTATGTATTCTTTTCAGCTTCAACACACAGGTGGAATCTTCTTGTTGATGCACTGAAACCACTTAAATGTCCAACAATTAAGCCTTTGTCTGATACACGTTGGGAGGCGCGATATGATGCGCTACATGCACTAAGAAAAGGTTACCAAGCGGTTCTTCAAGTCTTGACGGCAATATCTGATGACAATGATGAAACATATCAAACTAAAGAAACAGCCAGGGGTTTTGTTTCATCGATGAAAAAGCTTGAAACTGGTATTTTAGTCGTGGTATGGTCGTGCATAATGGAACGGTTCCATAAGACGAGTCAGGCTCTGCAGGACAGCAAAATGACTTTGAATAAGGCAACAAATTTGCTTCAGGGTCTACAGAACTTTATTCAACTTCTCAGACCCCAATTTCAAACATTTGAAGGAAGAGGTCAAGCATTAAGTGGCTGTCATCATTACACTGAAGAAATTTCAAGAAAGAAAAGAAGAAAAGTAGGGTTGGATAGCGAAGGTGAATCTGAAGACACATCACTTGATCCATCGAGCAGATTCAAAGTAGACTCATATCTGCCGATCATTGACCAAATTCTTTCGTCTATGAAAACCCGACTAGAAGCTTACGACGGTCTCCAAAGAAAGTTTTCGTTTCTGATAGAATTGAACACCATGTCTAACTGCAAAATTGAAGCAAGTGCGAAATCGTTACTTCAATATTATCCAGATGATCTGGAGGAGTCATTGCCTGAGGAGATGATTCATTTTTCTACACTGATAAAACAACACCATTTCAACAGTGAATGCAAAGAAATTCAGATGTTTAAGTTCATAAATGAAAATGAATTCGCGCATGCATTTCCTAATGTATCGGTTGTTTTCAAGCTTTATCTTTGTCTGATGATTTCTAATTGCTCTGGCGAGCGCTCATTTTCAGCGCTAAAAAGAGTAAAAAATCATTTGCGTTCGTCTATGAGTCAGAAAAGGTTGAATTCCTTAGCTATACTCTGCATCGAAAACGACATTTTGCAAAAAATAGACACCGATGACATTATTAAGAGCTTTGCATTGTCTAAATCCAGAAAATGCGTCATTTGAATGTTTGCATACAAAGTAAATATATACTTTGTTTATGTATTAATATTTGTTTTTCGTTTCAATTGTGGTTAGTTTTTAGTACAACGAATAGAATAAAAAATAGGCCTCTGACTATCATAGAGCCCCAGGCCCATAAAAAGCTTAATCCGGCCCTGCACTGCGTGACCGCTGTGGCCAGCCTGTAAATACTGCGTGACCGCTTTGACCAGCCTGTAAAAACTGCGTGACCGCTGTGACCAACTTACTGCATGCCATGATTGCTGTGGCCAGCCTGTAAATACTGCGTGGCCACTGTGGCCAGCCTGTAATTACTGCATGACCGCTGTGACCAGCCTGTAAAAACTGCGTGACCGCTGTGACCAACTCACTGCATGCCATGATTGCTGTGGCCAGCCTGTAATTACTGCATGACCGCTTTGACGGGCTCCTTTAAAATATGCAATCTACGCAATCTACTTTTAAAACGTATGCAACTTTGAAAAATGTTGACGGTTAGGGCTTTTAGGGTTTGGGTGAGGGTTTATAATAAAAATAACACCATAGTTTAGTTTTAGATGCCGCATGTTAACACGCGTGTAAGCCCAACAGGTATCTGAGATAAAATTATATAGTTATTTTTATTATAAACCCTCACCCAGACCCTAATAGTAGATTTTTTTAGTAGATGGCCAAAGATCGCTGTGGACAACGCGTGAAACTGAATATGAATACCACGTGGTCACTGTGACCGGTCTGTAAAATTTTTACATTAATTTTACATTACTGACTCGATGCAACTGAAAGGTAAACTAAGGGTTTTTTTGAAAGTAAATATTATTTTTTTTGGAAATATTTGCAAAAAAAGGTTTAACTTGAGAATGGCAGGACAAAAGCGAACGCATTCAAGGCAGTGAAATAGCAGCGGTATTATCTCAGTTATAAACTGTGAAATATAAAATACTTAATGGGCAAAATTTATTGTAAATAATAGGCATCATAGTGCCCAAAGAGCACAGTTATTGAAACAAGCAAACGCAGCAGTTATACAGGGACAGATTTAGCAAAGTTGTAATGTTAGTTCAAACTTTTTTATGTCATTTACTTATGCTACTTATCAGTTCTCTCAGCTTCAATGCGAGCTTGTAATAAATCCCTTTCAATAGTCCCACGTTCATTGTTGACATGAAAAATTACATGTTTACTTTGATTTTTCCCTGCCGTCAGAAACTGAAGAACTCGAAAAATCCTATAAAGCCTGACAGCCTAATATGCAGCCATACTCACGCTCGTCTTTTCGTCTTACTGCTAAACTTGCGTAGATTCGAACAAAATGACGAACATGCCCTTTGCGCTTATTGGATCCCGTGGTCACATGGCCCTTGCGCGGGAGAACAAAACGGCGCGAAAGCATTAGCGCAAAATCGAATTTATTAAAACTGACATCAAAGTGACTAACAGCGGGAGTTCGAACGCCCAGTCCTATAAAGTACCATTGTTTGGATCCCATGGGAGAGGAATATCACGAGACTTATGAAACTACAGTCATATGAGCCTAATCGACAAAGGCGCGCCGGTATTTTTTGTGGTTAGCATTACAATCTTCTTCAAGAAGTAATATTAGCTAAAATAAAACGTCACTGACCATGTTTTTCAATCACGCTTTTATATTATACATCGATATTTTTTTTGTCAAATCAGCGTGTGAAAACTGGCAACATGTAGTAAGAGTTACTCAAAAATTGTGTGCTTTCTTCTTTTCTTCATGTGTGGATATGATTGAAACTTTAGTAGTTTAAATTACGATGACGATGACAAGTACACACGAAAAGTTCAACATAAAATCTTTTAAAATATGCTATTAGATTGATGTTCAAAATGGTTTAAATTTCGACGTTAAAATGTGGTTAATTGTTGTGTTGAGTAACTGCCCTTTCGTTCGACATTTAATCTACTTTGTTTTAACGTTCCCTAATACATATAATTTCAACGTGAAAAGAAAGACGTCGCAATTCAATCCAAATTACGACAAAGTTGCAAAGGCACTAAATTACGACGTCGAATATTAACGACAAATTCAACGTTTCCTGAACGTTCGAAACATGTCGTAAAATCGACGTTGAGAAATGTTTTTAACTTATAATTTTTACTTGAGTTTGCTTTTTAGCCTGTTCTGAACGTTGAAATGCGGTTAATTATTAATCCAACAAATGCCTTTACTTCTTCGACGCTTAATCGACTTCATTTTACATCGATAAATGTACTTAATTTTAACGTGAAAAGAAAGACGTCGAAATTCAATCCAAATTAAGACAAAGTTACGAAGACACTAAATTACAACGTCGAATTTTCACGGCAAAATCAACGTTTGTTTAACGTGTCTAATTTGTCAAAAAATCGACGTTTATTAATGGTTTTGACGTTTTAGTTTTACTTTGGTTTGATTTTTGGTCGGATTTCAACGTTGAAATGTGGTCGATTATTAAACCAACAAACGTAGTTTCATCGACGACGTTAAGGCGACTTTATTTCAACGTCGACAAATGCACATAATTTCAACGTGAAAAGAAAGACGTCGAAATTCAATCCAAATTAAGACAAAGTTACGAAGACACTAAATTACGACGTCGAATTTTCACGACAAAATCAACGTTTCATTAACGTGTCTAATTTGTCCAAGAATCGACGTTTATTAATGGTTTTGACGTTTTAGTTTTACTTTGGTTTGATTTTTGGTCGGATTTCAACGTTGAAATGTGGTCGATTATTAAACCAACAAACGTAGTGCACATGATTTTAACGTGAAAAGAAAGACGTTGAAATTGAATCCAAATTACGGCAAAGTTGCGAAGATACTAAATTACGACGTCGAAAAACGTGAAAAATTCAACGTTACTTAAACGTGCCTAATATGCCATTACATTGACGTCGAATACCAGTTGTTTCGGGACCTTTAAAATTTTGATTAATTTTCGACCTCAATTTGACGTAATTTCGACGTCCTAGTTTTTCACAATGGTCGATTTTTGTCAGAAAGACGTCGATATGGATTTTCGACGTGAAAATGACGTTTATACTACGCCCGGTGCCCGCTGGGTATCCTTGTTTTTGCTGTTTCCATGGGCACTATGACCTGAAAATAAACCCTGATACTCATAAACTGCAAAGTAAGAAAGTGAATTGTCCAACCAGCTAATTTTTCTTCTGTAAGGTCTATTGCCAGTTTGAGAGTTAGAAAGAACTGTTGAGTAACTGTTAAACACCATAACATCTTTTATTGGTTGCGGAACAATTTTTATGTTTTTTTTTCCATGGATCCTAATTCTGTGACAGAATTCATTTTGAAACATAAATATGTTGTTTATTTGCAGCTTTGAAAATTTTCCTTTTTTCCAGCTGCCACAATCATCTGGAAATTGGCGTCTCTGGTTACTATTTTTTCTATCTGCATTGTTCTTATTGTCAACCAGGCAATACACATTTTCCTTTAATCTTAAAGGTACACTTTTTAAAATTTCATTTGAGTTGCTTGTTAATAATGATAAGACTTGTTTTGCAGTTAAAGGACTTCAAAAACTCTTTTTTCAGATTCTGTGTGCCAGCTAGATCTTCACGTTTATTAGACATGTCACTTAAATGATCACCACCATTACTTTCTACATCAGCTGCAGTTGGTATCAAAGGGACGAAGTGATTGGGTTTGTATGGTGAAACATTGCTTGACGACCACATAATTGTACCTGCCGATGATGCGTTACACAAACTGTTTCCGATGAGTCTGGTGTATGCTGCACAGCGCTCATCGTATAAGAAAAAAAACTCACATTTATGGCGGACGAATCTGCGTACACATGTGACAGACCTGCCCATTCGCCTTCCTCGTGGAGACTAAAAAGTCGGAAGAGTTTGGCTGGACAATTCTATGATCTTTCAGGAATTCTTGGCTGTACTTCGTGTAGTTACCAAGAATATCCAGCGACGTAAAATAGCGAAGCTGCGCGTTGTGGCTTTGATCCCCATAAAGCATTTGCGACAACGCTCTGTAAAAACAATTACCGTCGCCTACAATTTTAACTGGCCTGTAATCTTGAAGAAATGATGCGTCCAGTAGAATGCTTTTTGCAGTTTGATCTGTGATTAAAGAAACAACATCAGAGCTTGTTGCAAACGCTGGTTACTTAATCTAATAAACTTTATGAAAAAGTTGTTCCTGGTGCAAAAAGCGTTTGCCTTTGTCTTCCGAAATGATGTCATCAGAAACATCCGTTAGAATGCGAAAGAGTGCTGTTCCAAAGACAAATTTATCTTTCAAAAAGCAGCACTTCAGACAATAAAATTTTATGTCTGGTGCGGACCAATCATTAGCATTTATTAACTTGGAAGTGTTTTTTAAAATGAATCCAATGTTTACAACCCGAACACTCGATACAATGGAGTTGCACATTCTACAAGTATCTGTTGCGGTGGCCATATTATTATCTGGTTATTTTATATAAGCTTCCAAAATAGCAGGTAATATCACTGAATCTTAACCCTCACTTATAATGCTAGCATTCAATGTCACTTAAATCCTAACCCTCGGTTTTATTGGCGCATAACATAAACGCCATTGTTGCGTTGAAACACTATTGTTTTGTTTGTGACAATATTCTACTTGCCTGCTATTGGTAGTTTACAATATTGGCAATTTTTTAGGTAATGTATGTTTAATTTGAGTGGAAGTCACTTAACCTAGCCCGTTTTTTTAGGTAAGGATGGTGCGTCTTGATCAGGGAGCTGGTGTTTTTTACTCGGACTAATGCCACTTAATAACCAACAACTGTCAATTTTTACCCTTTCGTTTTTAGTGGGTTGTTTCGTTTAGTTAGTTAAGTTTTATGTGTTTTTTTGAAACTTGACATTGCATTGTGTAATTTCTACTTTTTCTATGGTAAACGGCGAAACGATTTTCGTTTAATACAATCATGTTGTGTAAACTTGTGCAATCTAATTTCTAAATAACTCCTAACCTGACTTACCTATTGGTCGGCATAATGGCACGGTTGCTAACATAGTTGAGTTTATAGCGACCTGTCGGTTTTTCATGCAATCACATCATGGTTGGATACATGGACAATTGTATTGTATTAATTTTGAAACCGGGCATGAAAATGGTACATTGCAGTACAGAAACACTACACTAGCGCCACAGAATCGGGAAACGGCTATAAAAACCTCGCGGTTGAAAATACGCCAACGTAAAAATAAATTTGTACAATAGAGGACGCAACATAAGATGCAGCAACCGCACCCTTAACACTACGTTAAAAACAGTAGGAAATAAAATTAAAAAATGAGTTAATAACAAAACAAAAACACATAAATTTATTTATGTATACCCTGTACAACACAAGTAAAAAAACACAATTTAAAGTAGTTCTGAGTGAATTTAGTCTAGCACATTTTCTAGGGTAATGAGATTTTTTAACGTGGACGCTTATTCTTTTAATTTACTTGTTGGCATAGTTTGTTTTTAAGTTTACCCGATAGTTTTTAAACTATCCCCTGCCACAGCGGTAGGTCACAGTGGCCACGTGTTATTCATGTTCACAGTTTGGCCACAGCGGTCACGCAGTATTTACAAGCTGGTCACAGCGGCCACGCAGTATTTACAGGCCGGCCACAGCGGGCACGCGGTATTTACAGACCGGTCACAGTGGTCTTACAGGCTGGCCACAGCGGTCAAGTGGTATTCACATACACCCGTATTCATAGCAAATGCGATATTGATCGTGGTATTTATACAGTAGTTCACAGGGTTGGGTAACGAGTCCTATCAGATGAGTCTCAAGTCAAGTCAGAAAGGGTTCGAGTCTCAAGTCGAGTCGAGTCATTAGCAGTTCGAGTCAAGGCAAGTCACAAAAAATGTTTGCAAAATGGTTCGATAGTTATTCTATTTTAATGGTTCATCGCTCCTTTCAAAAACGGACACCGCTTCATGACAATGTACAAATCCCATCAATGTCCCTTTCTTAGAGTAGAGTCAACTTTAATAAAACCTGATAATTGATACTTATTAAACAGTGCGGAGTTTTTGAAAACCGAAAATTCATATTTTACCGCATGCGCTGGAGCGTTTGTTCAGTAATATAAGTGCTTAAAAACGAATACTTGGCTATGACATGTACTGCATTCGATTACCTTAAAATCCAAGCAATAAGTACAACGCTTAATGCCAGCGTATGAAAGTTTAGCAAAATGTAGCAGCGACTTCGTTACTTTAAAATTAAGCAGAAATAACATCGCAGCGCACAGTAAATTGCTGTTGTTGTTTGGTTAAAGCCAACTGAACAAGTTATTAATTATAAGAAATTTCCGTTTTTGTTGGTGAAATAACGAGTCCGAGTCGAGTCTCTACTAAAACGAGTCCAAGTCAAGTCGAGTCTTTTAAAAAGGTGACTCGAGTCTCCCCATCACTGGTAGTTCAATAAGCAGAAGTTATCAATGTAACGGATCATCATAGGAACCCGGAATATAAAGAAGAACTTATCAACATTTCTACTTCGGAAAAGAGAAACAATTTATTACCAAATCAAAGCGCCCAGATGGCTATTTGTAGGAATCAAAATGTAAAAATGATAGTCATTCATTTCGTGTGTGATTTGTGTTGGGGATTAGCTCGTCGCTGTTTTCTTTAGTAACTTGTGTCAAGTCATTTGTGTTTCCGGTTGTGCGCCTGTTTGTGTTATTTAGTGTCCCAGGAGTTTTTTTTGTGTGTAATTAGATTAAAACTGGACTGCAAAAACCATGGTGTGTATGCGGCCACATGCCGTATGTGTAAACAACAATACATTGGCCTGACTGATTTTGAGTAAGAAGCACTGTTGCTTCGTCGATTATTCTTACATATAATTTAATATATAATCAGTGATCGTCGATAAAAAAGATGGCTACTACTTGCGGGATAGATCCTGTACCAAACACTAAATCTCAGAAAAGAACGTTTCAATCAAAAACTGAAAAAATAAGAACTGAATTCTGTATTAAGTGTTATAAAGCCTTTTGGTATTTTATTTTTAGGTAGTTGGAGATTGTGTACGCCGGATCATGAAGCTGGTTCGGACCAATAAAATGTGATCAGAGTATAGTTATAAAGGTCGATATAGGAAAACACCCATTTGCAAAACAATATGCAACAAATTTGTTTTAAGTATGTTTTTTTCTTAACTTATTTGTCGCGACATTGCATTCAGAATTTTTTTTTCTTCTCAGAGGCATGTTTGAGATCCTGCAAGAATGTACATAAAAACCATGAAAAGAGAAATGGAAGAGTTTCTTAAACATGCTCCGAGGACAAAAGGTGGAGACCAACACCAGGTAATTTTAAGCTTGCCTGCAAGTTAACTTTTTGGCAATATCTTGAGGTGTTGGATCTCCCATTGATTCTAACAATTTTTATTTGGTTTTCAGAAGGAAGTGCAAGCAGTTCCTTTCAATCTACAGCCCCAACATTTTCAGATAGCTTAATGAAGAAGCTTTAACTTTTTTCTTATTGAATTTTCCTACGTTCGTTTCTTTTTTCAATAAAGTCACTACCATTATAGCCAGCCACCTTTCTTTTTTGTATGTGTAAAACTACAAGTCGTGTTTTCATCAATTATATTGTGTTAGTATTAGCGAAATACTAATTTCAAATAGAAGCCTCTGCTTTTAACTAACAGCGCATTTCGTAGTAGAAATTTTTTTAAACAGAGTTTGTGAAAAACAAACAAATGAAGGCATAGAATATGTGGTTAAAGATGCAGTTCTATATTCCGATGAGTTTTACCTTGCTAACGAAATAGCACCAAAAACGTTTTTACAACATTGGCACTGCTGGCATACCCAGTCCATATTTGTACTAAGTTGGTGGCTGCCAACATCTTCAGGGCCAAAATCATCGAAAACAAGCGCCACCGAAATTCGGGGGTTGGTATGACTACAACTCATAGGGTTGCTAACTGACCGTTTTTTTTTTCAGTTATATCAGGTTTACTCTTTTAGGATTTCCTACTTCCAAAGTTATATCATTTTTTTAAAGTTTCATTTACATTCTAGCGATACTGGTTTCCAAGACCAGGTGCAAATTATTCTGGAATGACATGTTCGTACTCTTTGTCATTGTAATGAACATCATCATCACAAACTTGCTGGTGAATACTTGAACTTAACACTGCCGTCTGTGAAATTTGTTCCTATTTATTGACGTGATCTGTTGAATTTTTGCTAGATTTGTTGGCCAGCTACGTGGCCGAATATTCGCTTTCGGTCCTGTATAAAAACGCAACAGAGAAGAGGTTACTTAATCGTTATGGGAGTGAAGAAGCGAAAAGTTTTTAGGTCAATTAACAGCGCGGTTTTGTCATTTGACTGTGTTTTGTCATGATAATCTCCTTGTTACTTGTCAAACCAACACGTTTATATCTGAGATTACTGTTAAATCAACATGCAGAGTTCTAGTGGTAATAGAGAGAATCGTGTGTGTGGCTGCAATTTACTGATATATTTGGAATTCAAGCATCAGATCAAACAAAAGAGCAGTGGAGAACCGGAAATCGCGCTCAATTCCTTCAATGTTTAAATCAAAAGAAAATATTTAACTTGAAGAGACAGTAGCGAGGATAGCTGCTGTTTAAGGGCTAACATTTCGCAAAATTTACAACAGCCGACTTATAAGAAAGGCTCTGGTAACACAAGGCTTCAAATTTACTAGTGGAAAAGTAGTTTTCAATTTGCATGAAACGGCGAAAAAACTCAGCTGCAAAGTATAAGTGTATGCGTAACAGACGGGGCCGCAGTGATGGTAAAGTTTGGCGAGCTGGCGCCTGGGCAACACCAACAATGCTTCATGCCCTGCATCTTGCCTTAGCACAACCGGAACTAAAGTGACATTAATGTCATTGAAACAGTATGGAAAGGCTTGATACGGACGATTTGTCAAAAGTTTCGGCATGGAAAGAGAATAGGGATGAAAGTGTCCCCTTACCCATTTTAAGACAGTAAATCTTGGCAGTCTATAACATTCTCTGCTGAAAATGGACAATTTGCGTCAAAGAGGCGTTGGGCAACAAACTGCAGATGACTTTGGATTGCAAAACCAGGTGGGACGGGATACCACGTTGATGACAGCTGATGGATCCATTTATTTAATTTTCTCTCAACTATAAGTTGACTCGACGGCGTAACAATGTTATTGTTGGGCTGCTATTTTTTTGCACAATCCCGGCCTCGCGCATGTCCCAGATAAAACTCTTTCTCAGCAAGCGAACAACAGAAGCTTCTTATAAAAATATTTTCTAAATATGTTTCAGTAACTTCTTTAAAGCAATTTGAATGTTGCATCAGCAAAACCGGAAAAGAAACCTCAAAATTCTTTACAAACCCATGTCGTCGCTGAGAATTTCATCTAAAAAAACTTTTTTTTGTAGGATTCTTTGGACAAAAATGTGCAGCAATATTTCTGATTCATTTACTTTAATAAATCATATTTTAAAACATTCATGTTACCATTTTAATATTTTCATTAATCAAGTGTGAATTTTCCATTGCAGTGATTTTCTTGCGGTGCAAAATACAAAAAAACAACAACAACATCCATTGCCTATTTGTAAATAACCTAGGCTCGTATTAAATAGTCGTTTATGTTAGAAATAAACGCAATATTTTTTAACGGGTTTCGAAACCCGGATTACGATGCATCTGAAAAGAGCGGCAACCAGCAGTAGAAATTGTAAACAAGTTTTGCGACCAAAAATGCTAAAAGCCTTCGCATAAACCTGATGTTTACCACTTTAACAGTCCAAGTTGGATGAGGTGGTGAATAGATTTGTCATCATAACCAACTGTAAAGCCAACTCTTCCTTTGTTAAAAAGCAGCCATTGCTCATTAAACACTTAAATAAAAATTATAAAGGCGATGAAGGATCTGATCCACCTAAAACTAATCAATTTTATGCTTCCTTGGCAGACGATAACATGCTAAAAAGCAATTTATTATGTCCGACATACAAGTCTCACTTTTCTTTCGAGAACGCCTCTGAGAATTTTATAATAATAATCAGACAATGTGTCGAAAGGCAATTGAAGTCATTTTGACTAGAATTTGTGCGACTTCGCACTTCGGCTGGATGATTTATCTCGCCACACATCAAAAAACGCCAAAACTCAGTTCATCTAGCTTTTAATCGATCTTCAAATACGGCAAAACGCAGGGCATAGTTGAACAACATTTTGGTGATCTAAAAAAAAAACTACGTTTCTGGTAAACGGTTATTTAAAGAAAAACAGTTTGCAAATACCCTGCAAGCATAACAAAGACTTCCAGCCTGCTGTCGAAAACTTCTTTCAAAGGAACTGCGACCAATAGTTGTCTCAAAATTTAAAAAAAGAAAACAAAAAAATGGTGCTGATGGAATCCCGTTCGTCATCACCCCGATATTTCGCTTTTGTATGGTCGATTAAGAAAACCCATCTTTCAGTTTGTCTTTGATTCAAACCGCCAATCAGAGACAAAGTATGACTTTCGACAAAACATCGACAAACGAATCGGTACTCTTAAGGTCCCACCACCCAAGTTGACTTGGATTGTGCTAGCTCTGTACGTCTCTCAGTGACAGAGCATGTACCGCTCTGGTACAAAATATCCACATTCTTTCCACCTTAGGCTGGCTGACAGATTCTGTTTGTGGACGCCGTCGTTTTGGCATTCAACGAAGTCATAAATAAAACAAATTTGCTAAAATAGACTGCGATGTAACAAAGTAGCTTGTCATAGGCATTACATACCTCCATAATGTGCAGCTCGCAACACAAAAGGGAATTGCGGGAGATTTTGTTCTTTCCGTTCCTGTGGACCAATAACTTTATAATATTGCACTTTTTCAGACTTGACTTAACAGTGATCTTTGTCAATGCGTGAAGTAAAAATTTCTTCCCCTTTCTGGAAAGATATGTTGGAAAAAGTATCACTTATCAGAACGATAAACTGCTAGCGCCAATGGGCTCCAATGAAGTACAATTTAATAAAGTTCGTTTAGTAAAATGAGAAAAAGGAAATGCAAAGCACCGAAATCAGAGTCCGTATATGTTGGTTTTGAAACGTCAAGCAACCGACAAATCACACTGGGCTTTATTCTTAGAGCTATTAACCGTTCTCCTGCCGACTATAGAATTTCTTTTGCAATTTATTATTATTTTTTTAATGTGAGTTTGTCATAGCATAGAGATGTTATGTACATAGTTTCCAGGGTAAGCACTTTTTTCCAAGGAATGCAGCCTGACTACGGTAACCATAGCCAGGTGATTGTTTCCTTCATGGGTGGACGGTTTAAGTTTGGCGCGTGGTGATGCTAGGATGAATGGCTTCATTTAAGGCGAAAACAAGTGGTTTTTACTGAGTAATTTTTTTTTGTTTTAATCACGTTTCACTGACATTTAGTAACTTTGGTTGTGATTACTGCTGCGTAAACGTTGTCTACAACATATTTAAAATGTTAGCTGTTTACACATTGCTATAAAAAGTGTGATGCAGTTCGTGTTGCCCAATTAATTAATTGAGTAGCATAAAAATTAAAAACATTATTTTTTGTGTCTTAAACTTAAAAGTTTTGGGTGCATCTAAAATATTACAGGATCGCTTGGTGCACCGCTCGAATCGCTTGGTGCACGGCTTGGTGCACCTTTATACAACTTGGTGTACAATTATAAGGCACTCCTAGTTATATAAAGGTGCACCAAGCGATATAACGACACTCCTAGTTGTATAAAGTTGCACCAAGCGATATAAAGACACTCCTAGTTGTATAAAGGTACACCAAGCCATATAAAGGTGCACCCTATTGCATAAAGGTGAACCAAACGACATAAAGGCACACCGAGTTGTATAAAGGTGCACCAAGCGATCCTGTATATTTTGGATGCACCGAAAAGTTTTAGCTTTTAAGAATGTCAAATCAGTTATTTTTTGCGGGACATAAACTAAAGCAATACTTTGTGGCTTGTGTCTCTTAAAAAAGCAACATGGTTGGATTTTCCAACCACGCCCTGAAGGCAATCCGTAGTGGTCGTTAGGTTTTTTGTAGTTCAGGACCTTCGCCAATAGCCATATTGTACCTGGAGTGAGGGACAGGCTACAAAGCTTGAACTGATTTTAAAATTGTTAATCCAATATGGGACAAGAAATACAGCAATAAAGGTGTAAGGTAGGTAACAGGTGGCAAAACAAACAAGAGATAGTTTTTAATGTGTCACACTTTAAACGAACATAAATAACAAAAATTTCACAACAAAGAAACACGAAAGAAAGTCAACAGTAACAGCAACAACTTTTTTTGAAGAAACTTTTTTTTAAAAACGTCAAGTTAACCAAAAATATATTACAAACAATATACTTACCATAATACATACTGTGTGTTTTTGGAAACTTAACATTTATAAAGTTTAGGCTTTTTCCAACAGTACTGATTCTAACTCCAAGCTAACCGTTTTTATGAACAAATGAAACCTGCTTCTTGTGATTGTGTGTTTCCACAAGAAACATGGAACTGTTGATAACACCGACTACAGGAAATTTGGTCAGTTGTTACAGCTGTCCTGCAGATTGTGCATGTTGTTTTGTTATTGTAATTCAAATTTCAGTTTCCAGAGATGGTTTTAAAAATTCTTTTCTATATTCTAATGCAGATTTTGGTGGCTGCAGTAAACTTTCTGTCTGGGCAATTCGCACACATGCTCACAAACACTTCGCAGCTGCTGTAATCAAACTGAAGGTTGTGTGCAGGTACCTTTGTAGTGTGTATGGTCATGTTAAGTTTTTCGCTCAAAAGTATGTTCACAAATTTTTTTGCTCTATTGATATGCAAATCTGTGGCCACTGTATAGTTTTCATTTGGATTTAAAAAAATAGAGTTTGTTTAAGCATGTCCACAGTTAGTAAAACCCAGTGATTTCCTGTGGGATTCTAAGAAATAAAGATAAACTGTTTGTCATCCAGATGTTGGTTTTTCCATAGCCTGGATATTGAACCACCACTTTCTAAAATGTGTGTAATTGTGGATGATGCATACACACAGTTGGTGTTTAAGTTGCAAAACAGAAACAAACACCCATTGATAATTTCATCATACAGCCACCCACTTCGGAATTGGTTGTCCAATGATTCATACAGTATTTCTTAGTAGGATATATTTAACTCAAATGACTTTAATTGAAGGTAGGATATGTGATGGGGCCCTATTTTGAGACTTGTTGCATGCAGATCTGTTTTGCTGACCACAAACTGGGTGATTTTTTCGTGTCGTTGACCATGTTCACAGGTTGTGTGGAAGGATCAGTTGCTGTGGAATTCACATTAGTAGATGTGCTCTGAACTTGTGAGATATTTTCCTTGACAATTGATCGAATACCTGTATGCTTTGTGGAAGTGTTCTTTTTCGGTTTCTATTGTTTGTGGACTGTTTCTTAAACGTATACCACCTAAATTGGTGCAAGCAGATTTTAAATTTACAATAACTTTTTGCAGATTTAGTTTTGTATCTGTGAGAACATCTTCTGTCGGAACATCATACACCAAGTTTTTAATTTCTTCTAACATTTCAGTTTTCTGCCTTATGTGTTTCTTAGTTGGTGATTTCGGTTTTCCTTTGTTTAACTCTGAACTTTCTTGTAAAGAAACTTCCGCCTATTCCTGCGTTTGTCTTACAGAATTGTTCAAGTCCGGGTTGGGGGCACTCTTAAGTGGTTCGATTATATCCGGGTCAAGTGTCATATACACAGAGTTAATGTGTAGGTATGAGGGTACTTCCGTGTTGTAACGTCTGTACCCTTCATGGGCAAATTGGTTTTTATTTTTGTACCTAAAACATTGATATTGTTTGTATTTTTGAACATTGTTTAATTTATTAAATGCACATTTTACTTACTGTTGCAATTTTTTTGACAGAAACAGTGTGTGCACAACAGAAAGCAAACTTGTCAATGCTTTGTCTGTTTTAAATTTAAGTAGGATTGTTTAAAAATTCTGTTTTGGCGTTCTACACCGTTGTTTGTCCGAATTTGGCCCCAAATTGTTTTTTTTTTCGATATAGCCAAACCCATCTCTATAACCAAAGTACATGACTTTTGTTAAAACATGTATATATGTAACAAAATATAACTTAAGTTGCAGACAGTGCACACTGTTTCGACCTATAAGGTCTCATCAGTGCAGCTGGTGACGAGAGATCGGCCGCATTGGCTAGTGTAGCCATTCAACGGCACTCCAGTTTGTTGGGAGCACAGGGTACAACCCCATGCATCACCTAGTCTGTGCGATGCCACAACTTAAGTTACTTTTTTTTCTGACAACCATGTGTTCTCAAAAAAAATTTTAAGCTTGCAATTTTCTATGTACACACTGTAATGTGAAGATTGTGTAGTGCGAGTTGCAGATCTTTTTCATGAGTTGCACATGCAACTGATCTCAAAAGCGACAGAACAAGTAGGCGATGTTCAGGTGGGCAATTTCCGGTCTTTCTGACCAACCGTTCCCAGGCCTGTTCTCGGTGGAAGTCGCATGTGATCGTAGGTAAGACAAATGATGAAGTATTACGAATACAACATGAAAACGTGTAAGAGAAAAATGCGAATAGTTTAAATTGCTTAGTTTAATGTTTACGAAAATGAGGATAACTCGTTGACTAATTATTACCGTCAAAAGAAGCCTCGATTGCACTTATTTCGGCTTCGCATTTATATGTCATAAAATAGCTGGGTTTCCAATCTGGGTTCCATTGTTTAATTATTTGCAGAGCTTCTGAAATATCTGAGCTTGTTACGTTTTGGGTTATGAAGCTTGCAGCCACCTGGTGCCCGACGTTGGTTTCAACACAAAGGAAGAAAAGGGGGAGAGCATACTTTGTAGTTTTATAAGTTGCATCCAAAAGACAAATTTTATGACCGTATCGCAGGGTTGGGTAACGAGTCCTATCAGTCGAGTCTCAAGTCAAGTCAGTAGGGGTTCGAGTCCCAAGTCGAGTCAGAAAGGGTTCGAGTCTCAAGTCGAGTCGAGTCATTAGCGGTTCAAGTCTCGAGTCAAGGCAAGTCACAAAAAGTGTTTGCAAAATGGTTTGATAGTTATTCTATTTTAATGGTTCATCGCTCCTTTCAAAAACGGACAACGCTTCATGACAATGTACAAATCCCATCAATGTCCCTTTTCTTAGAGTAGGGTTAACTTTAATAAAACCTGATAATTGATACTTATTAAAATTCGATTACCTTAAAATCCAAGCAATAAGTACAACGCTTAATGCCAGCGTATGAAAGTTTAGCAAAATGTAGCAGCGACTTCGTTACTTTAAAATTAAGCAGAAATAACATCGCAGCGCACAGTAAATTGCTGTTGTTGTTTGGTTAAAGCCAACTGAACAAGTTATTAATTATAAGAAATTTCCGTTTTTGTTGGTAAAATAACGAGTCCGAGTCGAGTCTCTACTAAGACGAGTCCAAGTCGAGTCTTTTCACAACTGAGACTCGAGTCAAGTAGAGTCTTTTAAAAAGGTGACTCGAGTCTCCCCATCACTGCCGTATCGAAGGAGTCTCTTTTGCCAGGACAAAGAGCAAGGTTTTTTTGCTTTTTATGATTGGCATGTTTCCATCAACTGAAAAATTTACGTTGCCTACGTCATCTTCGCCAGCAACGTAAGGTCGAAATAGAATGTTGTCGCCTGGGCCTAGATTTTTTTTTCCATTCTTCAATGTGTTGCGCTGCATTTGCCTGATCAATTTTTGATAACTTTCTGCCGCAATATGCTTTGTAAAAGTGGTTCTTTATGTCTTGTTTTGTGGGAAAAAAACCTACGATTTTGCTTGTCGAGCACCTGGGTTCCTTTAAATAGTTCCTGTGTCACGATTTTAAACTCATTTTAAATTCCTGTGTGGAAGACACGCCGTCCTCCATGAGCTGACTAATTTTAGAAACAATCCGTTTGTCCAATGTTTGAAATATGCCTGCAGCCTTAATGCAATGCAACCAATTTGTTTATGATTATCATAAACTTATAACATTGTTATCCTATCTGTCCCACCACGTGACCAGTACGATATTTTTGAAGAGGAAATGTCACCATAATTTGTCAATTTTAAAACAAATCTTGTTGTTTTGTTAGTAATGCGGCTTTTAACGTTTCCGTTATCTACGTTTCGTCTTTGTTAGTTAGTTTGTTTAAATAACAAATACAATTAATGTAAAGTACATGCAAAATACCTGGTATCTTGGAAATGAGATTACATGGCGAATTTGAATACGGGCCAAACAGTTAACCTTTTTGGACTGCTGTATGCAAAGATATCTTCTGGGGTGTAAATGATCCTTTATCTAATATAAATAGACGTAATAAAAAACATATTTTACGATTTTTTAGATGGCCGTTGTTTACATGTTGTGGTAATGATTTAGAAATTTGACAAAATGCGTCGAGGTCGCAATCTCAAAATCTGAGAGTGCTAGTTCCAGTTAGTCGTTCGATTTAAAGCACTAAAGTGGGACAAAAACGCTTGCAGTTTATTGCCATATTTAAAACAAGGTAATATATTTATTTTGCTTCTTTTTCAGTGATAAAATTAGAATAAAAGTTCTTATTACCTCTTTTCTTATAAACAATTTGGACTAAAATTAATCTCGGGTGACTTGATTCGGTTTAATTTTGAAATAAGTCAGTTTACGGTAGTTAAACAAACATTATACCGCTAATAATTACATTTTAGTGCTTACTTTTTCTTGTTCGTAATCCATATTTTTTAAACAGTTACGAAATTGCAGGTTAACTCTTTTCACAATTAACCCTTTATCCATTAAAGGAAACACATTTTAAAAGTTTAGCGCCAATTTGAATTTTGTTTATTGTGACGTCACAATGCGCGATTTCCTATTCACAGTAGTCAGGCTACATTCCTTGGAAAAAAGTGCTTCGTGTAACGATTATGATTTCTGTGTTTATTTTTTGGATTCGAGATGTCGCACGTTGGTTGTCGCTCGTTTTTCGTGGTGAAAATGTTGCTGTGTTGGTTTGTATAATTATCGGTTCTAATCGTCAAAAAGTGTAGAACGTTACACTTCGTAATCAGATAGGGAATTAAAATAGAATTACATTAATGTTGTTTTTTTGTCAGAAAAGATTAATAGTAAAACCGCTGTTAAATTTTGAATTACGAACGACCGAAGTGAAACATATGACACGTCATGAGATTAAGAGAACTTTCTACACGCCATATACGTCGTTGTCAAGAAAACAGGGGTGGGTTCGTGACAAAACGGCGTTAAGGCATCTGTTGCCGAAAAGTTTTGAAAATGGTGAGGTAGTTAACGCTGAAGAAAATGAAAGCAATTCACAACCTCTTCACAGTGACTATCAATCACCTATGTCTAGTGATGAAAATAATTTAAGTGTGTCATCACATTTAGTTACAACTGACAATGAGAGTGAGACTGAAATATCAGTGCTGGTGGTTTTGAAGAAGTTTGTTCAAATAAAGACAAAACCACACTGTGCTGCTCCAAATCCACTGTCTAGTCAACAGACAGATGTTGCCAACCCAGAATCATAAGGTCGTGGGCCATAAGAGAAATCAATACACCAAAAATTGCTATTTCAAGATTGCTAAAGTGCCTTCATGTTATTCATCCCAATTTACCCACTTCATATAATACATTGCTTCCACGACCAAAGCTCAAGTACAAATCACTAAATGAAGGAACACATGTCCACTTTACAAATTGGAAATCATCTTTAAAAGCTCTTTTGTTTAACTCTTTCAGTCACATGACTGGGACCATCAAATATTCCCTAGTAATTAATATTGATGGATTGCCCTTGTTTAACCACTCCCCTGACTTTAAACTGTACCCCATCCTCTGCATTGTATATAAAGTCGAAAGAAAACCAATTTGCGTTGGATTATACTCATCTGAGAAGTCAAAAGTGTCGAGAAATGCCGACTTCCGATATATTCTTGAAAGATTTTCTAACCGATATGCAGGATCTCATTGACCATACAATATGCTGTGGTGAGTTGATATTTGAAATGGCTTGCAAATGAAATATATGTTTGTGATGCCCCTGCAAGATCAGCATTAAAAAAGATCAAGTTCTATACTGGCTATAGTAGCTGTGAACGTTGTTCAGTAGTCGGAGTGTATGATACATATTCTCGTCATGTGTGTCTGATTGGAAGTGTTGCAACGTTAAGAAGCTATGAAGATTTTCTATCACAAGTTGATGAAAGCCATCATACAGGACACTCTGTGCTTGCCTGACATGGTGTGAACGTGATAGAAGGCTGTGGTGTTGTTACCAAGCGCTTGTTAAGTTGTGTACATTGCAACTTTGATATCTAACAGTTCTGCATGTCGGTTGTCAAATATTGTTTTGTTTTGTTTTATTTTTTCAGGCAATACAGTGTCAAATTTTCCCCCTCTGCTGTATATGTTATGAATAAAAAAATGCTGTTTAAGGACGACTTCATACCAAGGGAATTTAATCGCAAGATGAGAAGTTTTTTTAAGCTACCATACTGGAAGGCATCAGAGTTTAAATTGTTTTTACTTTATGCTGGTGTTGTAGTACTAAAGCATAAAAATGTTTTATCAAAGCAGAGATATCGACATTTTAAAATTTCTATCTTCATCCTGTGATGGACATAGGTTAAGTTTGTGTTCTGAGTTGCTTTGTGTCTTTGTTACAAAGTGTGCCACACTTTATGGAAAAGGTTTTATTTCCTACAATGTACACAGTCTCATTCACCTGGTGGATGATTGTGAGAATTATGGGTCTCTTGATTTAGTGAACTGTTTTGCTTTGAAAGTTACCATGGACTTTTGAAACAGTATGTAAAATCTGGGTTTAAACCATTACAACAAGTTGGCTATTATGCCTATCATTGCAATGAAAATATTTTGTTCATGGCATATGACAAATATGGGGGCATAGAGAGAGGTGACGTTGCTGATATTGTGGAAAAAAGTTTTTCATTAAATCTTTCGAAGGTGCAGTATATTATCATAAGCTGCGATTGTATTCTGACTGTATTATATGTGCTTTTAGACATATTCTTGCATGATGGCAGTAAGTACATAATCATTAAAAAGTACATAAATGTAAAACCATTTTTTACCAAACCTGTAAATTCATGTGATGTGGGAATTTTTGCAATTGACAATTTAAGTGTTTGTAGCATAAGCAAATGTGTTGTTCTTCCTTGCAAAAAATTGTTTGTTGCCATAGTCAATTCAAGTCAAGTCAAGTCAAGTCAAATTTTATTTGCATAGTCACTTCATCATTACAGTTCCATTGTTGAACGGATACGTAAACAGCAAGGACACCGAAAAAACCGTAGGTTATCGAGTCAAGTGTCCTGTTATTTGAATTGTGGTTGAATTCCGTTTTGGGTATGTCCTGCCGTAGGATCGCAACCGACCGCACGAACCTGGCGGGGTACGTCCGGTTGCATAAGACGGTGTTTGAACCCGCAGGTTCTGCTGGCCAAATGAAACCCGCCTAAACGGAAACACCAGCTCGGTTCCTCGGAACGTTTCCTGTGATCCCGTAGGCAGACCCGGGTGTCCCGAGGACAGTTCGTTGCGACGATGAAACTGTTGTCGTCGAGCATCTCCTCCTCTGCTTTTGTAAGATCGATCTCGAGATCTCTGATGTTGTTCGCTGGGGAAGGTGCTGCACTGTCTTCGACCCGGATGGCTGATCTGAAAAAACCGAATCCTACGGCAGTATTTTGTTCTTTTTATGTGACCAAGTTATCCAGTTTAATGATGTAATAGTATGGAATAAAAAGTCAAAAAGTAAAATCACACTAAGATAAAACTGAAACACACACAAAAAAAAACACGAAAGAAAAAAAGTGAAAACTGGTAGTTATGACGTAGGAGAACAAGCTGTATTATATGAATTCTGGTATAGGCGAGGACAGGAAAGTGAAATAATTGTTGAGGGGTGATATTGCCTTAATAAATACAGGCGAAGCTGTTTCTTAAAAGAGGACAAGCGTGACAGAGACTTAATATCGCGTGGTAAGTCTTCCCATACTTTTGGACCTCGATGACAAATTGATCTTGTGCCGAACGCGGTGTTTACGCGTGGATGAAAGTAGTTCTGGTTTTCAGCCCTTCGGGTGTTGTAATGGTGTACTGACGTAATAGGTGTGAAAAGGGAGTTGTATGTGGAAGGTAGTGCACCAGTATGAAACGAATGCAGCAGTTTGGCTACCTCAAGTTTGTAAATGTCTTTAAATTTTAGAAGACGCAAATCATGATATAGTGGAGTAGCGCGACATCGGTAAGGGCTGCGAGTAATAGCTCGCAAAATTTTGTTATGTTTGATGTTAAGGGTTTTAATTGATGCAGCGTATCCGCTACCCCACGCCGCGATCGCATATTGCAGATAGGGGTACGCAAAAGAGTAATAAATAATACGGAGAAACTGTTGTCCAAAGTAGTCACGCAGCTTGTACATGATACCGCAGGCTTGTGCTAGTTTTCGTTCCACATGAGCTATGTGTTTCTCCCATTTTAACTGATCGTCGATATAAACTCCCAGGTATTTTGTTTCTGTTGATCGCTGTATTTGCTGAGATCCTATGGAAATCGAAAACTGCTGCGTGTTTAAGCGCTTGGAAGGACAAAACAGTAAATACGTTGTTTTACTCGTATTAAGAGATAGTTTGTTGTGGCGCATCCAGTTGTCAACATAAACGAGTTCCTTGTTTACGTTGGCCTGTAGATCAGTCAGAGACTCTGATGACATGCTTAAACACGTGTCATCCGCAGAGTTTCGTTGTGAATTTAGAGTAAATCGTTTATGTAAAGCGAAAAGAATAAAGGAGCCAGTGACGAACCTTGAGGGCAGCCACAGGTAACGTTTAGCAGTTTTGATGTTACGTTTTCTATGCGTGTACATTGTTTGCGGTGACTTAAATAGCTACGGAACAGTTCTAAGGGGCTTCCCCGTATTCCATACTGATGCTCCAACTTCCACAACAAAACCCTGTGATCGACTGTGTCAAACGCTTTTGATAAGTCTAGGAAAATAGCACATGTATATTTCTTCTGGTCAAGGGCGGCTAACACTCTTTCATGTATGTCATAAATTGCCAGGGATGTGGACCGATTGCATCGAAAACCATACTGGTGAGTTGTTAACATTCCATTTTTTTCAACGTAGTTGTACAGACGTTGATATATAATTTTTTCAAAAATCTTAGCGAAAGGGGACAGTAATGAAATTGGTCTGTAGTTAGTGCATTCAACTTGTGAACCTGTTTTATGAATTGGTATTACTTCCGCAATTTTAAGTTCAGTGGGGTATTCCCCATGCTGTATACACCAGTTAAAAGTCTCTGAAAGCAAAGGTGAAATAATGCTTTTAACCATTTTGATGTATTTAATAGGAATTTCATAACTGGGCACAGACTTGCAACTGTCAAGAGTGGATATATACATTTCCACCTCATCTGGGGTAGTGTCATAGAAGAAGAAGGATGATGGCTTTGTTGTGAGGGAAATATCGGGTGGTGGCATTACTGGCTGTGGAATGGATGATGCCATATTTGCTCCTATGTTGGCAAAGAACTGGTTAAATTTGCTGGCCACAGTGATTGGGTCAGTAGTGCAATGTGCAGTACCATCTAGTTTTAGTTCAGTTGGAGCTTTGTGTAAAGTTTGTTTTCGGGACAACAATCTATTGATGATTTTCCACATTTCACCAATATCATTTCTATGATCTGTTAGTTCTTTTTCAATATACCTGTGCTTAGCATCTCGTAAAATGTGATTAAGCTTGTTACGGTACTGTTTATATTGGTTGTATTTACTTGTACTTGAGAAGCCTGACTTACATAATGCATGGTACATTTTATTTTTTATTTTGATTGACTTATAAATTCCCTTGCTTATCCAAGGTTTTTTGGCCAATTTCCTTCTTCTTCTAGTCATTGTGGTTAATGGTGCATGTCGTTCCAGTATTTCGTGGAATAAATGATTAAATGAAGTGAATTTATGCAATATGGTTTCACTTGGTAGTGGTATGTTGCTAACAGCATCTTTAATGTCTGAAATAAAATCTTCACTGCAAAATGAGGTCTCATTTCTGCTTAAGAGTTTTTCTGTTCTATCACCACAAGTTGAATGCAATAACACAAAGACAGGAAGATGGTCTGAAATGTCTACAGTCAGTATTCCTGATTTGCAGGTAATATTTTGATTGTTGGTATAAAAATGGTCAAGGAGTGTTTGGCTATGGTTTGTTATACGTGTGGGTTGACATATTAATGATGATAGACCATAAATTTCCATAGAATCTAAAAAGTTTTGAATGCCTTTTGCTTCCTTGTGCTGCATGAGGTCTATGTTGAAATCACCACATAAATAAACAGTTTGGTTGGCATCATTTAGTTTATGCAATGTAGATGATAGTGCATCCTGGAACACTTCAAATGAATGCTTTGGATGTCTGTATATTACTCCCAAAATAACATTTTTGTTTTTCAATTTAAGTTGGACCCAAAGACTTTCAGTATCTGGGACAGTAATTTCCAAGTCTGGTCTTATACTATATGCAACATGTGATTTTATATATACTCCAACTCCTCCGGCACTATGGGGAGTATCAGTGTGATGAAAGTTATATCCCATAATATCAGCATCAGTGCTTATGCCATTAAGGGTTATTCTAGTCTCAGTTATCATAACAATGTCAGGGGATCTGACCATATCAGACAGGAATAGTTCTAAGGCAGGTTTATTTTTTCTTAGGCTTCGAATATTTGTGTGCAATATATACATATCTTTGTTGCTATGTTGCTTCAGAGTACAGTTCAAGGATGCACAATCATAGTAGTCTGAATGGCTGTGACTAATGTTTGCTAGTAAACAGGGTGGATGTGTAGTTTTATTGGGTGAAATTACATGTACTAGCTCTAAGTTACTGATATTGCTGAAGGGTAAATTGGACAATAGGCATCGGGTACAAAAGTATGGGTTGTTGCTGTTGAGATCACTTGCGCATTTGTTACATTTCATGTGAGAAAAGGATTAAGGAATTTTGTAGATTAAACTGCAACTATTGTAAATAAATCTTATGCCTTACCAAGTCTTTGTCACTCCGGATGGCTATGATGTTACTGTCGTCATCCTTCTTCAAGAATGTCACTCCGTTTCTTGTCCAAATGTGGTTGAAGTGTTGCTCCCTCTTGAACCGGAGACAGTTATTAAATCTCTCCCTGTTCTTCTTTGTCAGGCTCTCATTAATAAAGATTTGATTGACCGGGGCTACACCTTTGTTGGAATGTTTTAATTTGTACCGGTTAGAGTATATTGCATCCCTCACTTTCCGGCTCATAAACTTAGCTATGATTGCTGGACGGGGATGATCTTTAGTAGATCTCCTTAGTCGGTGCGAGATGCTTATGTCAGGTTTGGAGATGGTGATTCCTAACCTCTTTACTGCAGAGATGACTAAATCATCTGTGCACTCATTTTCCAAATATGGCAGTCCCTTAAACTCCAAGCACGGTCTCCGACCATATTGCTCGAGATCATTTAGGTTCTCGGCATTGGAGGTGGCTTGCGCCTGTAGATCCTTAACAGCTTTTTTTAGTTCCTTATTTTCAGTTTTTAAGATTTTCATTTCAGCTTCGTTTTTTACCAGCTGAGTTTTAACATTTTCATATTGATCTTGCAAGAATTTTTGGCTCTTGCGGATCTCCCTTAGCTCGTTGATCAGTTCTTTTAGGGTTGAGTCAGTGGAGGTTTTACTCTCCCGAACCTCATCCCTCAGGGATTCTATCTTCTCAAGAACCAAAGATTGTTCTTCCTTCTTTTTCTTTAATTGAGACATATTCCAAAGTTTTCACACAATATTTCAGCAGATCACTTTTTTGTATTTAAATAATGCTACATAGGCAACCTTATTCAAATAGAAGCCATAGAAATTGTCCATTGCATAGAGCCATAGATTAACATATGTGCAACATTCCTTTGCTCATATACAATTATATTGTAATGTTTTCATAGGTTTGTTGGTGCAACTTTTTTAAACCACCATTTTGTGCATGTGATTTACTTTTTACAGGACTTAGCATGTCAGTACTGTTGCAAACAAAATCATGAAAAAGTATGTATGTGTTAAGTTTGTGGGATGTGGTTCTACAGATGTTGTCTGTAGAGAATGGATGTTAGATGAAACCAAGTGCAAATGGCCTGAGGAGGGGGGTGTTAAATGGCGAGAAAACTGTTGTTTGCCCGGAGATTGGAAATCTTACAATTGTCAAGTCTTATGTGAATCAAGTATGTGTTTTTATTGATTATTAAAATACATGAAAATTACTCTGTTACAATTTGCAGATTCATATGACCGCTGCTTGAAAAAAGCTTATTCTATAAGTGATGTACCTTCTTCCTCGGATGAAAGCCAATTGATCGAAGAAGTAAACAAAGTACCAACTCTTTTGCGCACCTGTGCTTCAACTTCCAAACTGCAAGCTTTAGTGCAAATCTTTACTGCTGGCTGTGTTTTTGTATTTGTAATTAGGTATTTTTGTTTCAGAACATTTTTGAAACCAGCTCAAATCCCAATTCCACCAATCTGACAACATTATCTACGAAATGATGTAAATAAAGGCACAATTGGCGCAAATATTGCGTGCAGCAAATCGATTGGAAAACAATTTGATGCATTTACAAGCAAACAGGAAGAAATACGTTTTCAGACCTTTAGCCCAGCCAAAAATGACATTGAACTAAACTCTTTATTAGAAAATGTCAAAGTATGTACCTCATAGAATTAAGTTTTTTTTGTCAGTGAAGGGTTTGTTGTGACATTGTTTCTTGTTTTGCAGGATTGTGCACAAATTGCTAAAAGAATTGAAAGAGAGAACTTAAGGTCCACTGTGAGGAACTTTATTAGATAATTTATGACTCGTGAGTTGGCCATGAAATTTTCACGGACGGGTCTTGGTCCAAAAAGACAACATACAAAGCAAGTTTTCAAAGGACATAAACTTAACGAACTATTACTTCGTAAGTATGTCCTTTTTGTTGTATTCTTGACTTGGATTTGTCAAAGATTTTTTTTATGAAGCGTGATAGATAACAGTGATGGCTGATACATAGGAATATATAAACAAAGAGCATATAAAGCTTATGGACTTCAATATAATTTGCTTTGATATGTTTTCATAAGGTGTTGTTTTTGCAGATGTGCTGCAATTTACCTGCTACAAACATGCCACCATTAATATTGTTGTAAAAGACATCAAAGTGACCCTCGCTGAAGTAAGTACGTAACTTATTTTGCGCTGTTTAAGCGGCAGGGTGGCGAAAGACCCTAAGGTCACCTTGTCAGCCACCCTTGATTTCAAAACAGGCAATCAAATGAATAAACAAAACAGAAAACATACAAAGGTAAGAAAAGAATCAGCCATCGGAAAAATTTGCCTATTTACATTTAAGCAAAGAACAAAAACGAAAAAGAGATGGATCGACAAGCAAGTGTACTACAAAATGTACTGAAGAAACGAAAAAGGGCACGGAACGAAAAAGACGATTGTGGTAGGAAAACCAGAGTGAAAAAGATCAGCTAACAACGAACTACGATAGCAAAAACCGGTGACAAATGGGGAAAAATACGCATAGAACAAAAAACAATGTGTGTGATTATGAGAGGGCGTGATTATGAAAAGAAGTACAGGTGAAAGAATGATAAACAAACCGAAAGCACATAAGGAAATAAAAAAGGAAAGCAGATAAACAGATGACGAAGGAAGAGGAAAAATTGATAAAAAACTGCTAACCGTAACTTTATATGATGGACTGAAAAACAACATTGCAGTAGAGAACTTAAGTAAGCAAAGTGTAAACAAAAATAGAATGCGTTTAGATAAATAATAAACAAACCGAAAATATGTGAGGAAATGAAATACGATGACGAAAGAAAAAAGAAATACGATGACAAGAGCACGCGGATGAAAAGAGAAAAATTGCATTGCAGTAGCGAAATAAGTAAAGCGAAATGTATACAAAAAGTAGAAAGCGGGTGGATAAATAGTAAACGAACCGAAAATAGGCTGCGTGAGGAAATAAAAAAAAAAACGATGACGAGAGAACAGATATAAATGAATGAATGAGTGACACTCACTTTTTTTCAGAACAAAAAAAAAAACAAAAACACTGGGAGCCGCCCTTTTACAGACCTTTATAAATTAAATGTCACTGTAAACACGTTTTTATATCTCACGACATTCGACTTTTTGTTGTTAGTTAGTTCCTTGCATATTAGGTACACAGTTAAGGCAAATGGAACTTCCCACGTAGCATCGAACGCTGTGTTTTCGTGAGACGCGGATTTTTCTCTGTAGTTAACTGGTATTGTTAGACAACTAGTAACAAACAGATATTGTTACGCGCGCAAACACACTGCAAAACGAACCAGTAACCTTGTGCGTTAGCATTAACCTGCCTGCCGCCAGTTTACCTCTACGTTTCAGGGTATAGACGCGGTTGTAGCTAACTACTAGAAATTTCTCCATTTGTGCATTAATTTCATAGTATATCTATATTTTTTCTTAAATTCCGGACTTTTAAGTACATTTTAACATTTCTCCCTGACGCAGATTTAAACCCCAAATTCCCTGACATGTCAGGGAAAATCCTGACGTATGGCAACCCTAGTTTAGACGCGATTAGTGAAAGAAGTACACCATTTTTATGCTACTTTCCCAGACTAATTATTTCAAGTTAACAAATTAGTCTGCTGTTGAAACTGCGACCAAACACACCAGAAACCTACGTTTTAACAAAAAACGCGACATACACTTAAATTTTAATCTGTTACATGGCGATGATACAGTGAACACTTCATGTAAGATTTTTATCTGACCGTCAAGTATGAAAAACAATATCCGTAGCGAAATCGGATGCGCAACGAACGCGTCTCTGATCTCTATAAACACTGGATTGCGCTACTGGCGTCACGGTTAAGGCGTAATGGCGGCTGAAAAAGAAGCCCCAAAAATGCACTGCGGGCAATGGGGAGAGAGAGTGGAAAAATGACGATAATTTTTGTTTTAGGCATTTGTATAGCGATTTTTGCAGATATGATTTGTAGATTAATAGGACACATGTATTTGGGTGTGTAATAACCTATAAATATGCGCAGATTACATGGCTACTTCCTTCACACAAGATGATGTAATTCTTTGTGTGACATTACCTTGTGCTAATCCAAACTGCTGTTTTTGACAGTTATCAAACTTCAGGAAATTCTGACCACCATGTGGAATAACGTTTTAATTAAAATCACAAAAACTAAAATAATATTTCAACTATTTTATCACTATTTGAATTTTTTTTCTTGATTAAAGTGCATTTGGTTTGGGTCTTTATTGTCTTGCCATGGTGAAATTATGAAATTTTGCAATTTTCAGACATAATAGGGTTTATATTCATCCAATAACAACCTTTATTGTCTCTGGTAAAATTCAACTGGAATGTTTCAGTCTCCTCCCAACCCCTCAAGCTTTATGACACTGCAAGATTACAATACAGCCTTTTTCGACAACAAATACACTACAGAGGGACTGAAATTAGATTAAATATTTTGTGTGTGTATACTGTTCTACTTCTACTGTGCATGTTTTGTAATCATTTCTGACACTGCCTGTAACATGATATGCTGCACATTTTAAACTTAACAAATTTGAGGTTGTTATTTTGTGAACGCATCATCTGTTATAATGATGATCATCTGACAAAAATACAGGATATGTGTGTGAACTTGGCTGGTGTATTTGTTGCCTTCAGTCCTGTAGTCAGGGTTGCCATCGACTTAAAACCAAAAAAAAATAAGGACAACCGAGAAAACATTTTTTTATGTGAAACGAAACAAACGTTTTTGAAGAAATCTTTGCATTTATACGAGCCATGACATAATATTTGCAATATTTTGAGAAGAAACAATCTGTTCCAGCAACTGGTTGTTCGTAGAAAATACTAAGTGCATCTCACAACAGGCCGAATCTAGGTTCAATTCCACTTGTAGCTGGGAATTTGACTAAAGTAATTGTTGAAAATAAGACAAAATAAGGACCACAGTCAAAAATAAGGACATTTCTTAGAAATAAGGACAATGAACTTTTCAAAGACATAGCCCTTCAAAATAAGGACAAATCTTAGAAATAACGACGGTATGGCAACCCTGCCTGTAGTGTTGGTGATAACTGGTGTGCAGGTGTGTTTTTGCAGAAAATTGCTTATTAAGTACAATAAAAACAATATTTAATGATTCTGACTGCAATAGTAGATAAATAGGCAACTCATTTGGGTAGTTAAACCTCTCCACCCTAACTGCTATGATGTCTTGAAAGCATTTTTAAGCATGTATCTCTTTGAGATATTAGAATTTTGTTGAGAGTTTGTAGTTTGAGAATTCACAACATTACCAAAAATTGTTCAACGCATGTTGGTTGCAAACTGAAAAGGGTAGATTAAATGAGCTAATTAGATTGATGGTTTGTAACATAGAAGCAAAATAATGTTGAACTTACTACAAAAAAAACTAAACAGCCATATTTTAGCTCCAAGACTTTGCTGGCAATCAAAAACAGCAGTTTGGATCAGCACAAGGTGATGCTAAATAAAGTATCACATCGTCTTGTGTGAAGAAAATAGCCATTCTTGTTGGATTTTTGTCTTAAATCAGTGCTTCCCAACCTTTTCCAGCTCGCGGCCCACTTCAAAACAAATTTGGGGGGGCGGAGCACCGTTTAACATTGCGACAAAACCACAATGGAAAAATAACTAAAATTGAGACAGAAAAGTAATAACCACACAAGCAATAGTTCTGTTAATGTGGAGCTTGAGCTTGTTGATTTCATATGATGAGATCACTACTACTTTCTGAGATTTTTTTCTTTTCTTTCTTTACTTTCCTTGCTTCATTAATTTTGTAGCTAGTCAAAGACCAAATAAAGCTAACAAAGACAGTTCTAGCATCAAGATTTTACAACTAGTACAAGTACTGTTGTGACGCGACAATTGCAGTTTGTTTGTGTAATAAAGGTTTGTTTAAGTTGAAATCGTACCCGGCTTTCATAGTGAGTAATATTATATTATTGAGAAAAATGTTAAAATTGAAAGTACGTTCGCACATACTGTGCAACTTTTTTAACTTCTATAGTGGTATGGTAATAGTTTGAAAAGCTTCGCGGCCCACCAGAAAGTTCGTCGCGGACCACCGGTTGGGAAGCACTGTCTTAAATATTAATAAATGCATGTAAACTACTTATATTGCACAATAAAACATTTATTACCACTTAATAATGATTTATTTCAACATTAACTGAATAATGTATTACCAGTACACATACAATAATACACATCACAGTCAATCAACACATATTTATTGGTTATTACACACAGAAATACATGCGTCCTATTAATCTACAAATCATATCTGCAAAAAACGCTACACAAATGCCTAAAATAAAAATTATCGTCATTTTCCACTCTCTCCCCATTGCCCGCAATGCATTTTTGGGGCTTCCTTTTCACCCGCCATTACGCTTCAATTTGCTTCAAAAATCACCCAACCGTTCAACGGATTAGCGCAATCCAGGGATTATAGCAGTGGTTCTCAAAGTATGGGTCGCGCAGGGTAAAAAAAATGGGTCGCGCTATGGTGATTCAATTCTGAACGAACTATTACTGCATTAAGTAAACACAAACAAACTTACTTAATGCAGTAGCAAAGTC
This sequence comes from Phallusia mammillata, assembly GCF_965637545.1. Lineage (NCBI taxonomy): Eukaryota > Metazoa > Chordata > Ascidiacea > Phlebobranchia > Ascidiidae > Phallusia > Phallusia mammillata. The sequence goes on along the minus strand of NC_137254.1, from coordinate 12,444,367 downwards.
AACTCACTCGACCACGATGTACAGTAAAGTAAACCAATCTTTACCATATACAGACGACAATAGGCTTCCAACTTTACTGTCACGCACATGGCGATTGTAACGTCGTAACACGGGGAATAATAGGACAAGTATTCGTACAACGAAACATGTTTAGATTTGGGATTCACTTCTATCAACGATCATGGTGCTGCAAAGCCACAATGTGTGTTGTGTTATGTAGTGTTTTCGAACGAATCGAATTTTGGCATGCTTTGCGACGACGACGTGGCCTCGAAATTGCAATCCGTTTCGTTGTCGAACAGGACAGTTAAGGTCGAATCACAGACCTTTTACTGAATATCAATATCAAGTGATCTCTTGAATGAAAAATAGAGCCGTGCATTGAAGATTTATGAAAGAAAAAATTCAATTTAATGAAACACGCTACAATAAATCAATCATTTGTTTCTAATTAATCATTGTTTCATAGTACTGTGTACTACAACTGGCTGTCTGCGTCTTTTTCATGCATATAAGAAAAAAATACATTTTTTAATGTTTGAAGCTTGGGTCGTGAGATGTTCATACAACTCAGATTTGGGTCGCGGTCAAAAAAGTTTGAGAACCACTGGTTTATAGAGATCAGTGGAACGCGTATGTCTGATTGTCTGCGCACTCGCAATGCACGACTGCCTTTTTCTTTCAGCTACGGTTCACTGCACACTTAATTTTCGCTGCCACGCATGGCCCAGTTTAACATTCACGACGCGTTTCGGGATGTTTCGCGCAGAAATTAGCTAGTAATGTTACATCTACCGACTACGAGCGGTTTTTATTTATTTGAATGCATGTAGTGGTAGTTGGTCAACAGCAACAGCAGCATGCGGTGCAACACAATAATGTGTATGTAAGTAAAACGTTGTCAGACTATTGTTCTGTTCTTACCTAGCTCTGCTGTTCGGGTGACTTTTTTTTCTCAAGCAGAATTTATTTCTGTTGTCAGTTTATTAAAAGTTCACGTTTTTTTAGTTCATACAGCGATTTATTTGTGGGAATCAAAAATACAAAAAGAGCTGTGGACAGATGCAGGAAAACAAAAAAATCGTTGGTGAATTGCTCGCTAGGCAAGATTTAATTAGTTTTTTCGTTGTTTCTGAACCGGTTGTGTGAAATTAGTTTGTGATAACATTTAGGTGTAGTCGAGTAATTTGTTTATTCAAACTTTCTAATCTGTTGTGATGCGTGTTTGATTGTGATTTATTACCTTATAACAGCAAACTATTTGGCAAAGCAAGTTAATTCAACAGCCCTGATTTATTACAGCGTAATCTAGAATATTGCAAAAGCAACCGCCGGGTAGTGCGCTGGCACCTACCTATGAGAACCAACTACTTTGAATGTGTGTTAGCTGGGACATGAATGAGCAATTACACCAAACTGGAAATTGGAAACAACTTCATCGGTGTGATGTTCGTGAAACAGGATCTAGTCAAAAGGAAGTTTTGAACACACACATGTCTCACACTAAGAAAAAAATCCATCGGTGTGACGTATGCGAAAAAGAATTTCGGCAAAGTGGAGTTTTGAAAAGACACATGTTGACTCATAGTAAAGAAAAAAACCATCGGTGTGATGTTTGTAAGAAAATGTTTATGCTTGATGGTAATTTGAAAGCACACATGTTGATTCACACAAACGAAAAACCACATCGATGTAATATTTGTGATAAAAGATTTAGATATGGGTCAACTTTGAAATCACACATTTTGACTCACACTGAAGAAAAACCACACAGATGCCATGTTTGTGAAAAACGGTTTCGTCAGGGGGGAACTTTGAAAACCCACATGTTGACTCACACAAAAGAGAAACCACATCGATGTGATGTTTGTGAGAAAAGATTTAGTCAAGCTGGAAGTTTGAAAACACACATGTTGACTCACACAAAAGAAAAACCGCATCGATGTGAAGTTTGTAACAAAGCATTTGCACTCCGTGGGCATGTAAAGCTACACATGTTAACTCATTCCAAAGAGAAGATTTATCAATGCGATATTTGCAAGAAAAGGTTTGGATTGGCTGGAACTTTGAAAGGACACATGTTGACTCACACACAACAGAAAACTCATCGATGTCGTGTCTGTGAAAAGACATTTAGATTTAAAGGAAATTTGAAAATACATATGCTAACGCACATGGAAGAGAAATTGCATAGATGTAATGTTTGTGCAAAGAGATTTAGACAGCTTGGAAGCCTAAAAAGACATATGTTGACTCATATAAAACAGGTAATGTAGTTGGATGTATAATTGTGTAAAAACGGTCCCATGTTACATGATGTACATACAAAGTTGAGAGCAGTTGTGTATTTTTTTATACTCTGTCTGTGGGTGCCCTTGGAATAAATTTTACCACATTAATCGAAGTAAAGTGAAGAAAGTCAGTTAAATGTCTATTCACGCGAGTTTAGAGATGTCTGCCCTACCATAACCTGCTGTTTTATTGTATTTCGAACAGACCAAAATCTGCACCGCAATACTAACGTTATGGACGCGTATGTACGTGGGAATTTATTTTGTCACAAATGATTTCAGGTTTGAGTCGTAAAGTAGTGAACATAATTTATGCCTATATGTACGTAATTATTTAACATCGTATGTATGTACCAGCCAGCCAGGTAAATAATGTGTGTTGTCAGTTTAATAAATCACGACTGCAATGGCCAGCAAGCCGTACTCTGTACACGTCAAATGTCCAGTTAAAAATTATTGTGATGTGCGGTCAATCAATTTACATAAAACGCGATACCCTGGGCCAACATATCGCTTCATTTATCCATTCACTTTCGTACAAACGTGGTGTACCACGAATCAGGTTGTAGAACGGAAAAAAATATCGCCGAACCTAAATGCAAGGGTACTTTAAAGGCGCAGAAGAGCTCAAAACCGACCGCCATGCGTAGATAATTTCCGGTTGGGTTTAAAACGCTGCGATTATGTACCACCGTTTTAGTACGTTTGCACATAAAGAAAGGTGCAGCATATGCTTAGGGGGCTTGACAAACTAAGGCCTATGCTTTTCAAGGATGAAAAGAAAATGGCAACATGGGTAATATTACTATGAAACGTTTGCTGTTTTGTACTTCATTAATAACTTCTCAGTAAACAGTACTGAATACTGATCTAACTCTTTGTTGAAACAAGCCAAACGCAGCTTAAGTAAACCTATATGACGCCGAGTACTTTAGTTAAGTTACTACATAACTCTATTATGCACTCTATTACCCCTTTTGCTTTAGAAACGTTTGACTTATTAAGCGCACAAGATTAATATGAGCGCATAGTTGTAAACACATGCTTCCAAAAAGATTAAGCAAGTTCAAAACCGTAATTATTCATTAAGTGATTTTAGAAACGTCAAATATAACATGGGTAGAAACTGTTTAAGACGTTTCTTCTCATTAGCACGTATAGGGACGATACAAATTAGCCTTAAGAACATTTAATGACAACTATAGTTTCAAAAGTAATTAAAAAACTTCTTCACAAGGCCATTGTCAACTTTTTAAAATTCAATAAACTCCTGAACCCGAACAATTCTGGCTTTCGCACTCTACTATCACCATTCTTCTATATGGGGCGCCGTTGTCGAACAAATTAAGTTGCAGCAAGTTGGCTAAGTTGCTGCAAGATAGCTAACAAGCAACTTAGCGTTAACTTGCAACGAAACTTAGCCAACTTGCGACGCTAAGTTGTCGCAACTTAGCTATCTTGCGAGAAGTAGTAAATCGGTTGACTTCAGTTGTTACTAAATTATCAAGGCAACAAACCGGACGTGTCAGTGCTAATACTTGTAACACTTACTGGACGATCAACTTCCAGGAGTGGACAGGTGCATCGCCAGCTGGGGACAAGGCAGACAAATAATGTATGTAAAATCACATGCCATAGATTTCTAAACATGTTTGTATCTGTTTGTACCAGTAGTTCTCAAACTGTGCGTCGCGACGCTCTGCTGCGTCGTTTCAACTTTTTAAGGGCGTCGCAGAATAGTTCCGTTTCGTAACTTTTTATTGTTGTACTTATAAACACAACTTTAATAATAATTATCCCATTAACTTTGATTTGCTGGTGCGTCGCAAGTCCAGAAAACTTTTCCAGAGGCGTCGCAACAAAAAAAGTTTGAGAACCACTGCAGTACACTATTGCGGCAACCACATTAAAAAGAACAAAAACAATCCAGGGGCAAATTAATTTTTGTTTTGCTTCTGATGAAAAAAAAAAACTCTTACAATCGTCGCAATCATGATTTACCCGTGTCAACTGTTCATGCGTGAGTTATGTCAACCCAAAAATGTTTAACAATTTATTACTAGCGCCTCGTCCGCTTGTTTTACCATACTTAGCCACTAACTTTGTATGCTTCTTCAAGACATTATTTAACGAGATTCATCCGTAAGGAAGCACAAATTACAGAAACAATTGAAAATTAACTATTGAAGGTTTGCGTAGACATTTAAAAATACCTGCAAGTAAACTAACACTTTATTTGACAGAGTTTGTTCTGACGTTTTCTCTCGCTTCAAAATAACTAACACTACAGCAGTGGTTCTTAACGCTGACTCAGGGGTTCGACGAAGGTCTATTGGAGTACAACACACATACTCATATTCGTTAAACTTTAGGGTTCTATAGTCTCCAAAAAATGGCGATTTTTCATTTGCTAAATGCCAAAGGTTAACTTAAGGCAGGAAGGAAACTACTTACTACTGCATGCCGCATGAATTGCACAACATTTTCGTGCGGAACAAATTTTTTATATTTTCAAATTCCGCGTAAAAATACCCAAAGCACAAGTGGTTTTATATATCATCTCTACAGGTTTGATTTTTTTGCTGCTACATGTTTGCAGCAAACAAGGCATGCAGATTTGTTACCTATTTCGACTAAAAAAATAGTTTATCCATTCTTTTCGGATACCCCTAGCTCCATTACCGATCTGTCTTGTTTTCCAAATACATATTTTTAATTACAATGTAAGGATCGCCTTTTTAAAATTAACAGCACATGACAAATGATTTGTTACTGCAAGAACAGACAATCGAGTGACTAATAAGTCACGAATATAGCAAGTGGTTGAAAGTGTGGCAATTTTTATGGAAGTTTGACGTCATAATGTGGAATTAAGAGATATTGGAAATAAATTACCAATAATGTTTTTCCAAGAAATATTTATAAACTTACACTTTCAAAAAAAAAATGTATTGGAAAAAGTCTTGCAGCAGTTCCAATGTTTTGATCTTTTTACGGCAACGGGTCAGTAAACAATCTACTTTCGTAAAATAAAATTACGTACAAAATTCCAGTTTTTTTTATAAACGCAGTCGGTAAAACGAACTAACTGAAATCGGTCTGGCAGCAGTTCCTTTGGTTTGTTTCGTAATTTCAAAATACGTTTACTGTCCTGTCTGTTTTGATCCAGATACATAGTTAATACCAGTGTTTCATACCGGAACGAAACGGAACGTTACACCGGAACGAAATAAAAAAATATTCAAGATACCGGAACGCAACGAAATACCGTTATTTTTTATTCCGGTGTTCCGTTCTGGACGTTTATCATGAAACAATTGCTGAAAATTTCGCGCCGTTGAACTATGATAAAAATTGAAGCTCCACAATTTACATCCGTTTGACCATCATTGACAAATGTTATGTGACGTAACAACTACCGACAGTAATTGTTGGGTGTTGCAACTTTCTTTATTTTTTCGCTTAATAGCTGTAAAGACCACAAAAATGTTCTTTCGTTGAGACCGAAATACCGTTCCAAATTTATTTCGGTCAGGCCGGAACGAAATGAATTTATCGGTCCAGAACGAAATAAATAATTTGCTTAGAACGAATAATTTCCTCAGAACGTTATTTGATTTCGTTCCGTTCCGGTATGAAACACTGGTTAATACACACTAACATGTCATTTCTGGAAAATTGTATTTGGCACAATCATTGCAGTTGCTTAATTAGCTGTACAAGATGGAAAACTTTAGGATGAGTAGTATTCTTTTTACTCTTCAAGTTTTTGCTGCTAGGATAATTTATGCCTATCAAGTACCCGAAAGAAAATGCAAAACAGTTCAGTTTGTGTAATACCGTAAGCTACAAAAATGTTTTGAGATATTTTTTAAGTTTTTGATCTAACCCACATACCTTCGATTAATTCCAGGGTGGCCACAACCTGGACAGGGTACTAACAGCAAAAGCAGTAGGCAAGGACCTCAAAAAAGTTGTCTGTCGAAATCAACTTCAATCCTTCATACATAACTATAAATTCTGTTCCCAATCCATACGAGATCCCTGTGCAAAAAAATGATTTTTAAGATCCAACAATATTATTTAATTACAAAAGATATACTTTATGTCACATGTATAAATATTGTTTTGTATACAGAGTTTTGTTACATAAACATTTAGGCATTCACCTAATTTTAATGCTACTGGCTGTTGTAACCCAGACATTTATAGAGCAAGGAAATATAACTTACAAGAAAGCATTTGGAGAGAACTTGAACATCCTCCATGAAATATGCGGCCAAAAGGTTGATTATGTTGATAAGTTTCGGAAGACTGCTTTCCATTGTTTGTTTTTTCTAGATATATTTGTTTGTATACTTTCTTCACTGAAGGTTTAGTGCATATTTTTAATGCTCTGCAAAAACACCACCCATTAAACTGCAGCAAATTTTTAAACTGGTGTGAGATAAAACCACATTGGTACCTGTAAATAACTTGAATGTTGCCACACATTTTGTCGAGCATTTGCTTTTGAGCATCACCTTTGTTCATTAGCAAAGAGTAGTGTTAGAAAAGAAATTCTGCCTTTTATTAAAACGGCCATTCATTTATGACAGTTTTTACTGCAACATTTTGTCAATAAGATCTTGTTGCAGATAATATTTTTTCCATGTGCTTGACTGCAAGTTCTAAATCTGGATGTTGCTTTGTACTTTCTTCCGACACCCATTGTTTAAGCATATTGTGTGAAGGCAAGGCACTGAAAATAGGGGACCAGTTCACACAACCATATGGTCTCTTTCCCGCAAACGCCCCAAGGTGGAAACTTACACCTGTTGACACACACTTGTGTTGGCTTGTGTCTTGTTAAATATTTTTTAGCACGAATAGACATTTAAAAACACGCTTGTGAGCTGTTTGTAAAACGTTTAATGACTTTAGATTTTTATTTGGAAATTATTTTTTCTGCAGATTTAGGGCGTTTTAAATTTATCTTATAGTTAAAAAGTTCAGAAAAGCAAATGTTGAACATTGTGATAGTTAAACCAACTAATATATTTGAAGTTAATATTAAACTGTGGACTGACAAGACTTTGATTTGTTACTTGCAGTGAAATACGTTTAATTTGTTGCAAAATAATATTCGTTAATGTTCATGATGAAACTGATAACCAGCCCAGTAACCACAGACTGTTTGTAACCTTTTGTGTGTAAACAATGCCCCAAAACAGATACACTAAGCGTCACAATCTTTATTATGACGTCATAAACAGTTAAGACTGGTCGTCAGATCGTTTTTTAGATTCATCAACTTGGAATTTAATTAGGTTGACGGTTTTTGTGCTTTCAGCGACATAACTGTTTCAATTTTAAGATTCTTTTAGCGCCGAGACGACAAAGGAGTTGTGGGAACTGGTGGAGATTTATTCTAACGATGTTGAAATCTTTCCAATGCTGATTGTTGAGATGTGGAGCAAGGTGTGAAGATTGAAAAGACAAAAAATCTTTTAAAAACGCCAATCCTGTTCTTTTGCAGGTGCTTGTTTACGTTGGAAAATATTTACAATCGTCAAACTTTATTGTGAAACCACATTTAAAGAAAATATTGTAACCCTAATCAATACTCTTTTATCGCGTCGCAAATAAATTTATCCTAAAACTTGTGCATGTTTCAGAAACCAAAATAATCTACCTTGCTGTACATTAAAAAAGATCGTGTGGCCTGCGAACATTTTTAATAGCTACGTGTTTAACACGGACCAAGTACTTTGTCCGACCATAGAGTTAACATAGATTTTATATTACTGACTGCTAGAAATAAAGCATTTTTGGTTGATCGTAACGGCATACCTGTTAAGAATTGGTAAAACCATTGTTTTTACACATAGTATTTATTAAACTACAGCTTTTTGGTAGTTCATGGCATGAATATATTATGTTGTAGCTAGGTGTTTATTTGAGATACATCTTAATGGAACAAAACAATGTGCGAATACGCCGCATAAGACGAGAGTCAAAGAAAGAAGGCAATCTGTTCGGTTTTTACACGATAACGGTAGTGAGAGAGGCCGCTACAATGTAACATTTTTGTTGTCAAGAACTGTGTCAGATATTACGTAAAACGGTGTGGGTAAAGGGGAAACTACGAAAAGTCTAGCAACTACTGTATTTATCTTAACGAACTAATACAAACCAAAAGTTGGTGTATGCATGAAACCAACAACGAATATTATACGCATTTTTATTTTTTGTAATGCGATAAAATGACACGTGGAGTGGAGGCAACTATGGGGCAAAGTCCGCATGAAATGTCATCCTAAACACAATTTATTGTGTTTATCATTTTACAAGTAGTCACTAAAAACAATATATTAGGATGAAACAGCATACATATATCATATTTACGTAACACATTTTTTGGTGGGATTTTACAATTACGGCTTATTTGCGCTCCATAATCAAAAGCAACAACATTTTGAACAGATACGTTTAATTGGTGGGTTCTCTAGTGTGAGTCAAAATGTGGCAATCCAAATGACTCCTTCGTCGAAATCTTTTTTCGCAAGCAGTGCATCCAAACGGTTTCTCGTTGGTGTGGATTGACATGTGTGTTTTTAATTGGCTATGCTGGGCAAATTGTTTCTCACAAACATTACATCGATGTGGTTTCTCTTTAGTGTGGGTGATTATGTGTAGTTTTAAATTTCCCCTTGGGCGAAATCGTTTCTCACAAACGATGCACTGATGGGTTTTTTCTTCAGTATGAGTCACCATGTGTGATTTTAAAAGTCTACCTTGGCCAAACGTTTTCTCGCAAATATTGCATCGATGAGGTTTTTCGTTGGTATGGGTCAGCACGTGGGTTTTTAAAGTGTGTTTTCGTTTAAACTGTTTCTCACAAACATTGCATCGATGTTTTTTTCTTTAGCGTGAGGCACAACATGTGTGCTTTCAAAAGTCGACTTTTGCATCGATGAGGTTGTTCTCCCTTTGGGTTATGTGCTTTTTTAGATGTCCCTTTTTGCCAAATCGGTTCTCACAAACAATACAGTAACCAGATTCCACTTAAGTGCGATCATTAACTTCCCGTCTTTGCGGTGTTGGCAGAGTTGTGGTTCAAGTTTGTTCCATTTCCATGCAAGAATGTTGTTTAAAGCACATAGAAAAAGTAAATTACTTCGAATCTAAAACTTCAAAGCATATATTTGCTAGATGTTAAATTGTAGTGTCGCCATTGTCATCTGTCAACTCTATTCTTCTGCAAAATAAACATCAATAAGTGACATTTCTCTGTTTCATGCTTTTATTTTAATGTTAAATGGCGGCTAAGAATTGATTTAACTCTTGGCTACACATTTGGCTTGATAAACGTATCTAAATGCATTTAGTTGGGCTGTAAAGTCACACGCGTCAGGCTTTTGTACTCCTATAATGTACAAAGCAACAATCAATTTAACAATAAAGTTGTAAACAGTTAGGAATAACCAAATCGTCGAACTAAATTATAGCATAAAGCAAGAATTTAATCTAAACTTTTAAATCTACAATCTTAAAAAAAAGTTCACTTTTATCCTCATTGCACCTTAAGAAGTGTTGCTTTTAAAATGTACAGGATAACGTGGTGCATTATTATGTTCATCATGCCCATCAAAGTCTTCGTGCTCATTGCCAAGTCTGTGTTGCTCAGTTGGTAGAGCGCAAACCCGAAAGGCTGGTGTCATGGGTTTAAATCAGACTAGAATTTTCTACCCACGCCTTACCATACGGGAATGATTAATCCTGGTGTACCTTGATTTAGAAACTAGTGTGCCATGACCATGTTAACTGATTGCTGGCCAATCTAACGATTTCCTGCGGTGTTGGACTTTGACGTGCTAATAGTAGAGCGCGTGTCTTGGAAAGGCCGGTGTCTTGGTTTCAAAAATCACCACAGACTAGAAAAACGCCTACACCTTGTTATATGGCAGGGGTGGCCAAACTGCGGTTCTTGAGCCGCATGCGGCTCTTTAATGTTGCACATGCAATCACTGCAAATTTTAGCAAAAAAAACATTGTTGAGAAATAACTGCAAAAAAAAAAGATAAACAGGAAAATATTTTTAAGCCGAATGGGAGGAGGAGTTTGCATTCATTAATAATGGAGGTAAACCTGTGTGTCTTATTTGTCCAGCTTCGCTCAATCATTACAAAACTAGTAACTTGAAACGTCATTACGAAGATAAACACAAAACCGTTCCCCTCATATCAGCCTAATTTCAAACACCTTGCAGCCCAGGTGGAGACACACAGCATCACCACACAACAATCATTATTTAATAGCGTAGAGCCGTAGACTTTATTTTGCGTGAATAAATTCGTTTTTGATTTTTTGTCTTGCGGCTCTTTTTAAACTAGTTTTGTAATATGCGGCTCGAGCATGATACAGGTCTGGCCACCCCTGTTATATGGGAATGCTTATTGACCGGGTAATTCGGTATAGCGTCCTCAATGGGCCTGACTTACTATGATTTTCTGTTAACGTTTAGTTTGAATACCAATTCGCTTTCACTTTTTTGAGGTTGGCACTTAGCACAAGCAGTGAAGCCACTTGTCGGACTAGTGCTTTGTATTAAATTTGCAGTAACCGTTCGGCCTTACATATATTGTTGACTGTCGGTTTGTCTAACAATCTTATATGTTTAATTCAAAACACATCTACAGTGTTCAAAAACAAGAATACTAATCAGTAACGAAACGATTCAAAAAGACTAGCAACATGTCCTTTTGCTTGTAAGTCAGCTACGGGTCATCTTTGTTCAAAAGTTACCAATTATTCTTGAAAACCAAATGCTCACTTCATTAATTCTAGAATACCTTCTGTCAACTTTCTCCGTTGCTAAAATGGTGGTAACTACTTTGTCACTTTCGTGTAAGATTTACAAAACTAATGCTTGGCTACCCGAAGTCTGTCAAAGGACCAGGCCACGCCGCCGCAAGGCAAACACAGATGCACTGAGCCGTAACCGAAAGAAAAAAAGCACTCGAGTTCGGGCCTGTGGACGATATGTACCCCAAGTGTTTTCGTTTGCGTGGATTTTGGAATTATGGTGTGGACTTGTTTACCGCTGTCGGTTTTATTTTTTAACCTCAAGGTTTAACACGTTTAACTGGATAATGATTACAGAGAGCATTTTCAGCTGCAGGTTGCATGTACTACTCACTTTGAAAAAATCCTTGTTTCTGGTCAAATACATGCATTAAGCATTTTTTTTCTTTGACCAATTTGGCCATATATACAGAAGTAGACAAGGAATGTATGGCGCTTCTGAAACCGTATGTCAAATATTTTACGCACAGTATGTAAAGGGTTTGCCACCCCTATGTTAGCTAGTGCTGCATTGACAACTGAAAGCGCAATACGATGATATCGTTACCTTATCTGAAATCAAAGCAATTAGTTCAAGCGTTTTAAAATCAAACCGTTTTTAAAGACTAGAAATTGTCAATGGTCGTGTCACCCCAAACAGGAAATAAAATATTTTCTGTTCGAAATAAGTAATAAAAAATAAAACACTTCTGGCGAAAAAGGGTTTACTAAATACGTTTACACTGCTGGAGAACCAGACTTATGAACAACGGTGTAATCCCTTTTTTTCTTTTTAACAAGGCTGTAGGTAACGAGTCACTGCACTAGTTTATCTTTGTTGGACCGTCAGAACATACAAGATAATCTGTTTTGTTCGTGAAGAGGCAACTAAGATAGAGCTTAGATATGGAAAACAGGTAAATAGGTATGTTTATTTCATATAATAATGCAATAAAGTAACAACAGCCAATGCCGTGAAGACATGTATTATTTAATCTGGAAATTAGTAGCAGCCAGGATATCATGGCCTTATTAGTACTTAAAATGCACTCAGACTGGAGGAAACCCACACACGGTGGAAAGGTGCAGGCTTTCTTCCGCCAAACTTGGACCAATATGATTTAGGTTGGCCCCAATATGATTTAGAAAATACGACATGATAATCAACTCATATGAAAACATAGCTGCGGGCCAAACGCTTGAAATCTTTGTGGTATGAATAGCGAAGTAATCTGTGCCGTATGGCAACGATTTCCTGACATTATACAGCTGTCAATGTAACACTTCAGGCCTGTAAAATAGCTTGCTGAGTTGAACACTGGATAACCATGCACGTAAAGTTGTTTCTTTTGTTGATAAAACTAACGAAAGAAATTTACAATGAGGCTGAGTTTGATCTCTAAGTTTGCGAATCAACAATTTCCGGATTCTACAAATCAACTCTGTTTATTTGCGATCATTCCTCAACATTCTTGCAATAAACCTCACAAACGTCCATTAAAACTTTCCAGAGAAAGAAATGTTGAGCAAGCAATTGATTATGCCGAAAAGTCAGATGATTACTTAACACTGTTTAGGCCTACTGACCAGGACAAATCTCATCGATGTGTGGTGTGTGAGAAATTGTTTAACCGTCGAGGAAATATGAAAAGACACATGTCTGCTCACAGCGATGAGAAACCGCTTTCGTGTGGTGTATGTGAGAAACGATTTAGCCGAAAGGGACTCTTGAAAATACACATGTTGACTCACACTAAGGAGAAACACCACCAATGTCATGTTTGTGACAAATGGTTTAGTCGCAGTGAAAATTTAAAAACGCACATGATAACTCACACCAAAGCGAAACCGCATCGATGTGATGTTTGTGAGAAGACATTTGGTCTGAGAGGAACGTTGAAAACACACATGTTCACTCACACCAACGAGAAAAAACATCAATGTGACATTTGTAACAAAAGATTTAGGCGCGGAAGTGATTTGACAAAACACATGTTGACTCACACCAAAGAGAAACGCCACCAATGCGATGTGTGTGGAAACAGATTCGGTCTTATTGGAAGTTTAAAAAGACACATGTTGACGCACACCAATGAAAAACCCCATCGATGTGACGTTTGTGAAAAAACATTTCAACGGGGTGAACATTTGAAAAGACACGTGTTGATACACTACATAAAAAGTTAATGGAGAGAGTTACAGAGTAACACTTTTAGTTTGTTACAAAGAAAGCCCATATTTAATATGGCATATTAGCAAAAGCAATAGATGATTCATCATCAACGTTCAAGTGCACTTCTGACACCCCCACAAGTTGGGTTATCTTCGATTTTCTTTACCAAATTATATTCTCCTGTGAAAATACATTTTATTAATGAACTGTATTTTAAAACTCGGTCGACTTTTACGATAACAACAGTAAAGGCATATTTATTTTTGAGAATACATTTAGCAATGTACAAAGCCGTTTGAACATTATTTGGAATTCTCTCACACATCGTATTTTTATTTATCGTATTTTGTTATGTCCACGTGCACTTTAATGCGACAAGCAAAGCAAATTATGACATGGGAGGCGACTGGGTAAAAGCAACTTATCTGAAAGTAATGTCAGTATTGTTTACTGAGAAGTTTTTAATTGATCAAAAGTACGCGATCTTTCCCGTGTTGTGTCTTTTTCTTCCTTATAGAGCACAACCCTTAACTTGTCAAGCCTCCTTAAGTATTTGACGCACCTACCTTTTTGTAATAAAAACGGAAAATAGGGCCTATTTTTGCTGGTGGGAGAACTCGACTTTTGTCAGTGGAATTCATGTGATGGATGCGAAGTTGTCTGTATTTATGCAGAGAACTCGCAGCGTTTTAACTGACAAACCAACTGGAAATGATCTACACGTGGCGGTTGGTCTAAAATCATAGTACGTCAGGATTAACAAAGGCGTTGTACCGAATCAGCAGTCATCAATCATTAAAACCCACGACACGAACCTTTCGCGTTTGCGCTCTACCAACTGAGCTAGGAAGACTTGCATGGTGAACAGTGACCAGGTTATTTAAAGGTGCACCAAGATATATAAAGGAGTTTTAAAGGTACCAAGCAGTAATAATAATGCACCACGCTATCCTGTATATTTTAAAGGCAACACTAAAAAAAACGGCACATTACGATATGTAGCACAATGTTACATGGCGATCAAATGCGTATGTTTATAAACATTTAGAAAAATGATTATATTTCTAAACTAATGTGAAGCATAAAAAAGTAATTTCAGTAAAAAAATTTACGCTCAGTCATTTTTTTACATTACGAACAGGCCCGGTCCCTCGCTTGACTGTATGTTCTCGTTTCAAATTCAATATTAGATGCGTTGTAGATGCACTGGATAACAGGGGTGGCCAGACCGGCTTCATGCTCGAGCCGCATATCACAAAACTTAGTTCCAAAAGAGCCGCAACACAAAAAAGTCAAAAACGAATTTATTCACTCACAACAAAATGTAGACTATTAAATAACAACTTTTGTTGTGTGATATTGTGAGCCTCTACCTGGGCTGCAAGGTGTTTAAAATTTGGCTGATAGGACGTTAAAGCAGTGCGAAGCAGTTCCTTCAAGTGTTGGTTTGTCAAAATTGAACGATGTTTTGACTTCACAAATTTCATCGCGAAATAAATTGACTCGCAACCACTGATCTCTATGAACACTGGATTGCGCTACTCCGCTGAACGGTTGGGTGATTTTTGAAGCAAATTGAAGCGTAATGGCGGCTGAAAAGGAAGCCCCAAAAATGCATTGCTGGCAATGGGGAGAGAGTGGAAAAATGACGATAATTTTTATTTTAGGCATTTGTGTAGCGATTTTTTAAGATATGATTTGTAGATTAATAGGGGACGCATGTATTATAACCAATAAATATGCGTAGATTGATTGTGATGTGTATTAGTGTATGTGTACTGGGAATACATTATTCAGTTAATATTGAAATAAATCATTATTAAGTGGTAATAAATGTTTTATTGTGCAATATAAGTAGTTTACATGCATTTATTAATATTTAAGACACAAATCCAACAAGGATGGCTATTTTCTTCACACAAGACGATGTGATACTTTATTTAGCATCACCTTGTGCTGATCCAAACTGCTGTTTTTGATTGTCAGCAAAATCTTGGAGCTAAAATATGGCTATTTAAAAGTTTTTTTGTAGTAGGTTCAACATTATTTTGCTTTTATGTTACAAACCATAAATCTAGTAAGCTCACAATTAGCTCATTTAATCTAGCCTTTTCAGTTTGCAACCAACATGTGTTGAATAAATTTTTTCTAATGTTGTGAATTCTCAAACAACAAACTCCTAACAAAATTCTAATATCTCAAAGGGATACATGTGCATATAAATGCATTTAAGACATCATAGCAGTATTGCCTATTTATGTACTATTTCAGTCAGAATCATGAAATATTGTTTTTATTCTTTTTAATAAGCAATTTTCTGCAAAACACACCTGTACACCAGTTATCACTTAAATTCTTGCTAAACAGGACTGAAGGCAACAAATACACCAGCCAAGTTCATACAGATATCCTGTATTTTTTTGTCAGATGACCACCCTTATAACAGATGGTGCATTCACAAAAAAAACAACAACTCAAAGATGTTTAAGTTTAAAATGTGCAGCATATCATGTTACAGGCAGTGTCAGACATGATTACAAAACATACACAGTGGAAGTAGAACACAACAAATATTTAATCTGATTTCAATCCCTCTGTAGTGTATTTGTTGTCGAAAAAGGCTGGATTGTAATCTTGCAGTGTCATAAAGCTTGAGGGTTTGGGAGGAGACTGAAACATTCCAGTGGAATTTTACCAGAGACAATGAAGGTTGCTTTTTGGAGAAATATAAACCCTATTATGTCTGAAATGTTTGGAAACAAATTTATCATAAATGTAAAATGGAATTGCAAAATTTCATAATATCACCATGGCAAGATAATAAAGACCCAAACTCAATCGAGAAAAAAAAGTCAAATAGCTGAAATATTATTTTATTTTTTTGTGATTTTAATTGAAACGTTATTCCACATGTTGGTCAGAATTTCCTGAACTTTGATAACAGTCAAAAACAGCAGTTTGGATTAGCACAAGGTAATGTGACACAAAGAATTACATCAAGGAAGTAGCCATCTTGTTGGATTCATGTCTAAAATACTTAAAAAAGCACGCAAACCACTTATATTGAATAATAAAACATTTATTTTCACTTAGTAATGATTGATTTCAACACTAACTTAATGACGTATATCCAGTACACCTACACTAATACACATCACAGTCAATCTACGCATATTTATAGGTTATTACACACTGGAATACATGCGTCCTATTAATCTGCAAATCATATCTGCAAGAATCGCTATACAAATGCCTAAAACAAGAATTATCGTTATTTTTCCACTCTCTCCCCATTGCCCGCAATGCATTTTTGGGGCTTCCTTTTCAGCCGCCATTACGCTTCAATTTGCTTCAACCGACCAGTAGCGCAATCCAGGGTTTATAGAGATCAGTGCTCGCAACAGTATGTCGTGCTGAAAATAGAAATCAGACGGATTCCTGTTTTCTTCAGGTTCGGGTACTTTGCTTCTGGGACTTGTTTCCAGAACTCAACTGTAGTCAGAGATTTGTGTACCATTTTTAAGGCGACATCTTCCTGTAGTTAACAGCATTTCCACAGCAGATGCTTCAGATACAAACGGTACGGAAATTGGACATCCGTTGTGGATCACATCAACAGCAAACGGGTTTACAAGAAAGGAAAAACAGGGTTTCAGCATTTGCAAGTCTTTAAACCTAGATTGAAAATCATTAAAAAGTTGTTGAAGTTTGTATTCTTTCACTTTCTCGTCTTCTATTTCGACATTTATCTTTTTGAGATTAGGGAAGTGATTGAATGTTTTAGAAATTAATTGAACAAATCTGAGCAAAGAGTATAGAAAACGCGAGTGGAACCTCTGACGTAACAATGGATTTTTTTGGGTTTTCCTTCGTCCTGCGTCACGGTATAGTGCATAGAAGTTTGTTCAACATTTTATTTGTAGTTTGCTATAGTAAAGTGCGCAAAACGAGCCATATGTGTTTGTAATTATCATCGCATGTTTCGAATTTAGTGCGAGTTTGCCATGGCAGTATGGTGGTACTAAATGTAGTTTAGTTTCGTTTATTCGCACTTTTTACGGACGAGGTGGCGAAAAACCTTGATTTCACTTAGACAGCCACTGCTGATTTCAGTGCATACACGCTTGCATACAATAAAGCAAAAAGACTCAATCCATATTACAAAACTATGAAAAAAATACTTTGTGAACATAAAGCGAATTAGGTCTTTGCTTAAGTTTTGTGTTTACATGCTTAAGGTTTTTTCGAAAAAAAGCAAAATTTCGTGTTAAATATAACTTTCGTGCAAAATGACTTTCATAAATAATTTTCATAATCTTTCTGCAATTCTGCAACCGCAAAGGTAAGTTTTTTTTTACCATTCTTGAAGTTTCATTGCCTGCCAGGCAGTCTGATGAGCTCTAACAGGGCGAAAAAGTTCAATTACTTTAATTTTTCATTAAACGTGTCTAAACTCTGTTGTATGCCACATTATGTCAAATAGGCCTATTTAATGTTACTTGCAAAAGATAAAAAAATATCTCAGTTTCTAAACAAAAAAATATTGTACATACATATAGGCTGGACCAACGGATTCAAAGCTGCTCAAAAAAGTGTGGATTCGTGAATCTCACAGCTGTCGGACACTGAAGTTTGTATTTGTTTTTTTAACCATTTAATTGTTTATGATTTTTGCTTTATTTCTTGGAAGACAGCAACAAAACCCAAAGAATGGAAACCCATTAACAGTAAACAATGTTAAGAAGGTTTAGGCAACAACCAGCACAAAATAAAGTGATTCAAACTTGAATTTTAAAAATGTTCAGGCTCTTTAACGGCCTTACAGGAGTATAACAGTACGTCAAAGTTAATTTGTACTTAAAAGATGACCAAGTTCAACAAGTGTTTGTTTGTTGTTTATTCTGAACTTGGAGTGAGTGGCAGTTTAGAGGAAAAGACAGCCATATTGAGAAGTTGCATGCCAGGGATATCACCATGAGGCACTTAGTCCATGAAGCACAGTTTTCGGTAACAGCCTTACACTTACACTACCAACATGAGCGAGCCACTGAAACTGGTAAAAAGTTCAGCGTTCTGTTTTACATGAAACATTTTAAACATGCCTTGGTTATATTGTATGTATCATACAGTTCATGGCTTTTAATTTCATTTGTGTGACAGGCTTCACACAATGTTCCAACTGTTCATATTTAGATCTGATTTGACAACAACAGAAGACAGAAGTATCTGTAAAATAACAAAAAAATAACACAGTATTACCATAGTATAAATTTGATACAAGATGCTGAATAAAAAAACAACCAGTTATTATGCACTCTTGTCACATTTTTTTGTTTTCATAATCTAAACTGTTTACAAGTCTTAAAAATATAACCCCTCATATTCTTACATGCCTGGCAAACTATATATTTGTTGGTTATAAAAATAATAAAATATAAAAAACACAAGTTCTACAGTGGCATGGCTTTGTCCACCATCTTTCTGTTAAATATGTTGTGAAACAAGCCACACCAAAGGATGTTAAAAATGTACAAATTGCATTGCAAGGTAACTCATTGTCTCCAATTTGAAACTACCACATGTGAATTTTGCCACATTCTTGTCACTTTATATGCGTAATAAACCACTCTATATAAATGTTTCAACTGAAAAACTTTGTCATAATACCAGAGATGATTTATTGTAGAAAAACAACCCAGTGACCCAGTGAAACTTTGTCTCTCGTTTCACATTATATAGCCATCTTATATCGCAGTTTTTATGGATTTTATAAAAATTCTACAACTACAAGGCAAATATAACATCATTCTTCGGCCAACAATTAAATCCTAACTCCTGACGACCGATTATTGCACTTATTATTAACTTGCAGTCTGCTATCAAGTACATACAATTTCAGCGAAAAACGTGCAAAACTTCTATGCACTGAAGCGGAACGGCGCACGAAACTAAATTCAGCTTAACAATGCAAATAGTCACGTGACTGGCCCGAGTTTCATTTCATGGTTTATAATCTCTTTGGTCTGAGTTTATTTTGAAAACTGAAAATCTTTTGAGAAAGGTCTGAAACAAACTGATCTTTGCCTTGGAGTACCAAGTTCAAACTTGGTAAATGATATATTACGTCAGTAAAAAACATAAGGTCTTGTATCCACTTGCTATCTTCCAGCTGAGGATAGAGCCAATTGCGGGTTGTCTTGCACATCTGTTGACTCGTCTAAAGCTAAACTGAACGCAGTACACTTTTTCAAAACATTTTGCAATTGGTCTTCGACATTAACATTTATCAGAGATACCCGTCTTTCAACTGTGTGTCTTGAAACTGGAGTTTGCGATATTAGCCGCTGAAGTTTTGTGTTTTTGGGATCTAGCACTGCAGTCACCTCAGATATATTCTTTTTAACGAATTCACCATCTGAATATGGGGATTTGGACCGGGCAATATTCCATGATACAATAAAACTGGCTTCAGTATTTGTGTCGTCTTCCTTGCAGAAAGTTGTTAACACTTTCAGCTGGCCATTTAGGCAGAATTTTAACTCATTAAACTTATTTTTCCGTAACGCCGACGTAGGTGGGTAATTGATGGGAAATGTTTTGTGTTTAGCTTCGTAATGGCGTTTCAAGTTACTCATTTTATAATGTTGATTAAGCGAAGTTTGACATATCAGATACACAGGTTTGCCTCCATTATCAGTGAAAGCAAACTCTTCTTCCCATTCTGTTTTAAAACTTCTTCCCTTTCGTTCTTTTGAACGATCGTGCCATTTGCATGGCTGGACGCAACTCCACGCATCATGACGCACACCAAGATCAGAAGGAGGATATCGACGATTGCTTTGTTGCTGGGATTATCGAAACGGTGGTTGACTAGAACTTGCCAGGAGTTATTACGAGGCGCTCTTACTGAACGGATGGAGTTGGATGAGATTGCGTAGGGAAGCAAAGCGAAAAGGGTACATTTAGTCCTGGAAAGCGGTTGTTGGATGAATTCGTATGAGGAAAGCCAGAAGGATATTACTGATTTGAAATGGGAAAACTATGGCCCGAAGATAATGCAGCGGAGGCGGAAGACTGAGAATTTGTAAGCGAATTTAATTCTTCAGTTTACCAACATTTGAGAGTCGACTGATGATGGCGGTGTTATTGACAACGGGAACTGGCAACAAAATAATTGGAAGACTGGAGCATCATAATATCATCTGCTTTAGAAGTAAGCGTAACGTTGAACTACGTTAGATTCAAAGAGTTTGAGCAAAGCGGACTTTAAAGAAAGTCAACGTCGCGGTTTATGATAAAGTGGCTTACCTTTTCGATTTGTTCCGGTCCAAGTGCTGAAATGGTATGCGTAAAACGAACATGCTCACTGAACACTAGATTGGAATCAAAAATAGTTTCTACTTACTAAGTCAAAGACGTGCACGAGAAGGCCATATAGAAGGAAGTTCAGGTTCGTAGTCGTTTGCATGTATTATCGACTTAAAAACCATCCGTTTGGCATGTTGCGGTATCTTTGACATAGTCTGTTGTTTAAACTTGAATTTATTTTGACGGCTAATGGCGTGGTTCACATCAAGAAATGAAGCATGGTCCTCGGTTTGGGTGGTTGTTATATAGTTGTGGTATTATTTTCAAACAAAAATACTCTCTTGATACCACTAATAGTTTTATGAAAATGTCATAGCCAAAACAGAGATAAAGTATGTCGTCGATAAATCTCATGAACAGCTCCGTCTTTTTGATAAAGCACGCTGCCTGAATCGTAATATAGTAAACGCCAATGTTGGCGAGCGATACAGAATGCTTGTCACCAGTTTATCTCCATGTTTAAGAATGGCATTTTTCAAGCGCAGGAATACAAGTTCGATCAGGTTTTCTATGCTGCGTTTGCTAAAATTACTCTCCGTTTCAAGCCAAAGAGACCTGGGGAGCGACGATCATTACGCTTGTAGTAATTCGCCATAACTGCTTTTGCGATAGACTTCATCCTGTTAAACTTGTCGAGCGGTGGACACGCCATCAGCCGTCTCTGAAACTGACGATCAGTTTATAGCAAACTCAACAAATAAATGGAACTTTATCACCATGCGATAAATGCCGTTGTAGGTGGCAACGCCCTTTGTGCTAAGTACCAATTCTTCAGTTCTGTGTTCTCTTTAGTTATAGATTTTGTTACTTCTGTTTAGTTGAGTTTTTTTGCAATACATCATATTTTTTGGACAAAAAGACAGAAACTCTTGATTTTTTTTAACTCAGATAGCTCTGAATTGAGTTTATCACTAAACTCTTCAATGTTTGCTGAAACTTGTTGCAGTAAGGCATCGACTTTAGTTGAAATTGATACAGCTTATTTTTTGGTGTTGAAGGTGACATATTTTTTAACAGCAAAAGTTTATATATTTACTTCATTTTTTTTGCCGTAGGTATTCAAATAAAATGATAGGAAAGATCTGCATTGTTGGTCAGCAGGTTTGACAAAATTTTTGCAATGTAACGAGTAGTGAAACCACTATTGCATAAACAACTTGTTTGGATATATCTTCATTAGGTACCCTGGTTTTTTAGTCTTGAGATCATATTTTTTCCCGACATGTCTTGCAGAGATCCACTTGATTTCTGCGTTTGAAAATACCCTATGCGCATACACTTCAAATAGACATTTCAAATATGTGTAGCTGGTGCTAAAACAGTCTTTTTTTTTACCAAACCAAGCTTGTTGCAGTTATAATCAAAATAAACAAAAACCATACAATAAAAAAGAACCCCAATAATCGAAATTGATAATATTGCTTTGAAAATATAAGTCAAAGTTTCAACACAATCCCCAGGATAAAGCCCAGGCTTTCTTTCGCATGTTTTGCTGTAGTCTGTGAATTTTTTATCATCTCTTACTGCATTCCAAGCAAATCTTTTCGTGTCCTCTGGCTGCCTAGGTAATAAAGTGGGCTACCTTTTTCAGTCGGTCAGAATCGTCACTTGTGCTGGTTCTTCCCCGTCTCGAAGTGTTTCGAACTTCTCCCACAAGCTGTAGTTTTCAGTTTTTCTCGGAACTGTAGATGACGAGCTGCCGGTGTGTCATAGTTGTTTGAGTAGCAGAAAGGAATTTACTATGGACAATTCAACCATCCTAAAAAAGTTTTTTGCCAGCAGAGAGTTTTTCTTGTGAAAGAGCAGGAAGCACAGTAGTGATCCGCCGTATCCACAGCATCTATGTGAGAAGTGTAGTCACAGACCACCACTGGCTTTTGGATTTGCTCTCGCCTTCATTTTCAGTATTGCGAGTGAAGCTTAGTGCATTGTGGTAGGTACTGACCATTAGGATCAGTCTCACCCAAGAGCCATCATGTTTCATGTTTATTTTTTTCACTTCTACTGGAGCCCTATCCTGTGCTTCTGAATAGTGCCAGTTATATGAATGTCTCGTTTTTGCAGTACTGTGGCGAAATTTATGCTGGTATAAAATCTGTCCGTGTACAAATTGTATCCACTGCCGCCAGAGTTTTGAAGTACTTGGTCTATGTAATCGGAAGTATACAGTAATCGAAAGCCTCCCTCTTTGAAATACTTTTCCTTTTAACTAAGTCTTTCTTCTGTACTGTTGTGTCTTTTGAAGCCACCAAGACACTTTTTTGCCGACTTGCACATTTTTTGGAGGAATACACAAAGCGGCTGCAAACTGTTTTTGTTCACAAGTTTGATCGTAAGGACTACATTGCGCTTTAGGGGCGCTGTCTTAAACAACAATAGTTTGTTTGGTGAAAAAATGTTAGATACAGTTACCCAGTGATTTCCGTGTGCATTAACGATTGAGACAAAATTGTTTGTGGGCGTTTATACCGAGGTTATTGTCAGCAAACTTGGAGAAAACCAAACAACTTTGCAAACCCATAACATTTGGAAACCGCTGTGCCAACATGTACATTGCCGAGTCGATGTGCGAATCACCTAACCATTCATCTGCTTGCAGCAAATCCGAATAATCTTGAGAATTCATTAAAAAATGTGGTATAAACTTGTCAGCACAGCAGCGTCTCGCCAAACATTTTCTCGGCATGCGACAGGTCACTGGCGCCCACTTATGGGGAGGCGGGGAGGCGCCGCCTCCCCGGGTATCTGCGTCGCTTACTACGTCATAAACAAGTTTTGCGTTAACTTACAAAATGATGCGCATACGGTTTTGTTCTAACTGAAACTACTGCTCAGCCAACGACTGTCTAGTACGGCCTTTCTGAAGAAAAAAAAAACGCATTTTGTTACGTCACAAACGTACGTACTTCAAGCGTTATATGTAGGGCCATTGGGTAAAACCATGTAAGTAGTGTTTACTAAAACTTAGTCAGCAACATCGACACAAATTCAACATAACACCGTTGAAAGCAAGGGTTAACAAGTTTACTTCACGGCGAGCTGTATAATAAGAAAATGACATTCGATGGCCACAAAGCTTGCAAGCCCTAACGCAGCGCCGTTCGATAACTATGGTCTACAAAGCGCCTTTACTAGACCATCAGAAACTACAATATTATCTAGAGTCAGATAGCGCTACTGTCGAAATTATTTGGCATAAATTATCTCCCCGACTGGCATTACTCAATTGACAAATAAAGGCAATTGTTTGCGCAAAATAACGAAAGCATTGTTGCCTATAGTCTTATCTGTGATGTAACAAACTGCCTTTAGATCATTGTTATGCGTCCTGTGAAGTGTAAAACTAGGTAAACTTAATCCCACATGTTGTTGTGGGAATACTTTCGCAGCAAATTAATGTTCAACGTTTAACTCGTTTTTTTCCAAGATATATATGTATGAATAAAAAATATCTTCGCAAGCCGTACTTTGGTGACTCCTGATTTATGATAATAAACTAAACTTAAAAGCTAAAAATGCGTTACATACAACTCATTGCTATAATAGACAACACGTTTTAAACGTACCAATCGACCTAGAAACGTAAACGATTTATGTGAACGATTCATATGGCTTATTTACACGCGTTTTCGCGTTGTTGCATAAAAATAAACAGACTATAGTTCAGCTGAAATCAGCTGCTTATGTATGTTAAAAAGAGAAACACGCGGCAAAGAGTGTAATTTGCGACATTAGGTGACGACCGGGGGGAAATATTTCTGTCTTTACCAAGTTATAAAATTCTGCCTCCCCGCCGATTTTGGCAAGTGGGCGCCTATGCGACAGGTACACAACTATCTTGCTTTTGGTCTGAAATCTGTTTTCTTTTAGTCGTACACAGGGTTCCCGCGGGTATGGAAAACCTGGAAAAGTTATGGAATTTAATTTTGTGTTTTTAAGGCCTGGAAATGTTTTGAAAAAAAACGAATTTTCCAAAAGTCCTTGAAAAGGTATGGAATTTGGATGTCTCGAAGTACAGTTTACGGTTTCGGCATACGAAGGTGTACTAAGCGTCAGCATTTTATACGTTTCATTAGCAGATTGCATATTTCAGAGTAGCCGAGTCAGAGAGGATTTATAATGAGAAATAGAGCCTCAACAACAAATCGGCTGGATGATAGCAGCAAATATATTTGATTTAACATGATTTATAGGTGCAGCAAATATATTGAGATTTATTCTACGAAAAGGTTAGCATATATCCCATTAACTTGATTATGTGCGCTTTGCCATTAAATAAAATTTTAAAAATGTGTGTGTTGCTTTTTTGTCTGGCCCTCAGCATTTTTTAACTGTAAGTCGTGGCCCACTGCAATAAACAGTTCTACGCCCCTGGTTTAAAGGGTGACGAGTAACGGGCTCAATCAGTGGAGAAGATGCCATACGCACTGCAGCTAAACCGCTAGTCAAACTTTTCGTGTTGCGTGGTCAATTAATTAGTTGCCGGCTATACTTGCTAGCCTACTGTAACAGAAGGGTAACAAAGGAACAAAAGTAGTTTGTCACAATATGTGTGACGTAATAAATGCCTTTGTGGTTTAACAGTATTGTTGGAATTAGAACACGGGCACAGTTCATACATTAGTGGTCTGAAGTAGAGTCTTGGGTGGCGAAGGTTGCAGGCAGAGTTAACGTTTAAAAGTTTCATTAGTTTGTGTTTTATCAGTTTTCCTTCCGTTTTGTGATTAACTTTGGTTTGTCGTCTTAGGCTTATTTTCTTGATTGCAATGCCTGGAAAGTGCATGTTTAAAAATTCGTGGCTTGTAAATAAGGATTATGTAGCATGGCTAGAAAAGGTGGAAAGCTGCAAACATAAAGCCCGCTGTAAAGTTTGCCTGACGACTTTTGACATTTCCAACATGGGTGAATCTGCCCTAAAAAGCCATAAGTCAGGAAAGAAACACGTATCAAACCTCGCGCACAAAGCAGCATCCAGTGTAAGAAAGGTCACAGATTGTTTTTCGACTCCAAAATCTGCTGATGCACGCTTGCCACTCGCCAAATATGTTCGGTCAGATGTACTGAAGACAGAAATACTGTGGACTTTAAAAGTAGTTACATCACACTTTTCGTTTCGTTCTAGTGAAGGTGCCAATGAGCTTTTCGCTTCAATGTTTCCAGACAGTGAACTGGCCCAAACGTTTAAATGTGGAGAAAACAAAACATACTACCTTGCTGTTTTTGGCATTGCACCATACGTATCAAATCTTTTGACAGACAGAATTAAAAAAGCCAAACAGTATGTCCTTCTTTTCGATGAAAGTCTCAATAAATCAATGCAGGAAAATCAGTTGGACATCCATGTGCGTTACTGGGACTTTGACACTGTTAAAACTAGATACGTTAGGTCAAAATTTTTGGGACATTCTTGTGCTGCTGATATACATCAGCATCTTATTGATGCAGTTCAAACCTTAGGTCTGAAAAATTTGGTTCAATTGTCAATGGACGGACCTAACGTAAATTGGTTGGTATTCAATAAGCTTAGTGCGGAAATCGAAAAAGATAATATCGCTAAAAAGCTTTTAAACACTGGAAGTTGTGGTATCCATATTGTCCACAATGCATTTCGCAAAGGATGCATTACATGTGGGTGGTTTATTGAGGAACAACTTTCAAGCATATACTGGCTGTTCAAAGATGCCCCAGCTAGATGCGAAGACTTCAAATCTCTTACGGGATGTTCTCTTATGCCAAAAAAATTTTGCAAACATCGCTGGCTGGAAAATGTGTCAGTGATGGAACGCGCCTTGGAAATTCTGCCTTTCCTAAAGCAGTATGTAGCGGGTGCACTGTCTGCAAAAGTACCTGTTCCAAAAAACAAGTCATTTTTATCTGTAAAAGAAACTGTGAAGGACTTGCTGTTTGAAGCAAAGGCACAAGCATTTCTTTCAATAGCTAAGGAGGTCGAACCTTTCCTAAAAGATTATCAAACCGATGCTCCAGTTTTGCCTTTGCTTGCTCTTGACTTTTTTAAGATGGTAAAAAGTTTGCTGTCACGGATAATTAAAGATAGTGTTCTGAAAGATGTGAAAAAACCTTTGGATTTAGACCATGTTGATTTGAAAGATGAGCTAATTTACAAAGACGTTTCCAATGTCGATGTAGGCTTTATAGCAAAAAAAGGCATACGGGACCTAAGGTTACGAAAGAAGGTCACTGACTTACAGACTGCTACTTTTAAGAAAGAATGCAGAAATTTTATCAAGAGCATTTTACAAAAATTGTTGGAAAAGTCACCATTGAAGCATTCACTTGTTCGTAACCTAAATTGGTTGGTTCCGGAATTTATTGTGTCACAGCCAACAAAGTGCAAAAGTTGCTTGGCAAGGTGCCTCAATGTTCTTGTAGATTGTGGGCGTGTAGACCCAACTTCCTGTGACAACACATTGAAGCAATTTGTAATGCTTATTGACGAGGCTCTTTCTGGACCCATTTCAAACATTCTAAGCGAATTTGACCCGCAAAAAAATCGTTTGGATACCTTGTATCACTCTATCCTGTCTGACAAAAGCAAATACAAAGATTTGTGGGATGTTGCTCAGCTTGTCCTTTGTCTATCGCACGGCCAAGCCTCAGTAGAGAGAGGCTTTTCCCTAAACAAGGAACTGGTGTGTGAAAATCAACAAGAAAAAAGTTTGGTTGCTCGTAGGCAGATTATCGACTACGTAACAGACGTTGGAGGATTAACCAAGGTTCAGGTAACACAGGACATGGTAAAATATGCTTCCAGTGCCAGAATGAGGTACAGAGAGTATCTTGATGAAGCGAGGAAAACGGATGTAAGTTTAGAGAGGGGTAAAAAACGTCAGTTGATTGAGAAGCAGATAACAGATCTACAGAACAAAAAGCAGCGATTGATTGCTGATATAAAAGCATTAATAACAGCTGCAGATGAGTACGCACTAAAAGCGGAAAAAGAAAGCGACCTCGCAGATGTGGCAAAGTCCAACTCACTTAGACGAAGTGCAAACGAAAAGGAAAAGATTGTCGATCAAACGGTTGAAGATATTGAGTCAAAAAAATCGGAACTGCAGTTAGTTGTTTAACTGCTGCTGTTTGACTTGTGTTCTTTTTTTAATAAAACTTTTACAAAGCGTGAACTGTGTGCATATAATGTTTAACATGCAATCTAGTTGCCCCACCACAGGTGAGGCAAGAGAGGGAGTGATCGGACGTTTTTTAAACGATTCAGCTCTGTGTGATACCGGACAGTGGCTCCACTCACGAGGCTTAAATAATAAAGCAGTTGCCTATCTTGTCGCAATTACGAAATTAAATAGCGCTATTTGTCAAAGTGTCAGGTGTTTTTAGGACTATTAACTTTATATTTGTTCTGATAAGAAGTTACAAACGGACCGGTTGCTTTTAGCGCCCGTTTTATAAAGTCATGGGAATTTGCGTTTATTTTCTTGAAAAGTTTTGGAAAAGTCATGGGATTTATGGACGAATATTTCGCGGGAACCCTGTACACAACCCTGAAGGTAGTTTACAGGGGCCTACATATACTTGCCTAGATTTTTATTAGGAGTCGCTACTGTTGTTTGCTTGTTCCACTTTTTCTCAGGCTCTGCCGACTCTGTTTTTGTTTTCTTGCGTTTTGCTCCTATTCTGATTTCCCATCTTTATCATGCCGAACAAGTCCCTGATGCGTATCCGCATAAAGTTGTGCAAACTCATGCAGGCCCTTGAACCTTCTTCCGTGGTACCTGGTTCTTGTTGACTCTTTTCCATAATAACATGCGTTTTATTGTCTTTCGTGAAGTTTTGCTCGACTCTGGTTTGCACCTTTACAAACATGTCGGCATTTCTTTGTAAGCAAGTGTGCCCCCGTGTCGCCCGAGCATCAATCCGGACCAAAGCAAAATTTTCGGAAGATTGTATTTAACAAATTTTTCCAAAAATTCGGGACAAAAAATCATTGGTTGGAACGTTTCCATCTTACTGTGCCTTGTGTTTAGCCTGTGTGATTACTTTTGTAAGTTACCAAACAATGTGTCGGACGTTACAACCAAAGTTTCGCCAAACGGGACATCGTCGCTTGCGTTCGAAAAAGTTTTCTCTTCGGAAAAGTTAACCTCACTATTGCGGCTAACTTTCTGCTGCAAAATATTCCAGCTGCCCTCTGCGCGGAGCGCGTCTCTAGTTAAAAACCAGGTTGTCATATGATACACAGACTTCCTGTTGACGTTTTTTGACTAACTCGCCAAGTTGTTCATGGTGTGGCTGCCACACAAAAGCAGAAACAGCTTTTCCCTGTTACAACATGAAAACAACGAGTCAAATTGGTTTTCAAACCTATTAACTTTCCTCAAAAAAACTCAGCCAAAACAGACTGAATCAGGGGAACACTATAGTGGCAAATAAAAGTCTGGGGTGCGTTTTCCCACAAATTTTGTTTGCGTCGCTTTTTAAAAGACCCGATAAAATGTTTAATTGATGTTGCATTGTGAGAATTTGCGAAGTACGTTCCTACAGCGTACGACGATTTCGTACGCGTAAAAATGGTTTTCATTGGCAACACCTGTGATTATACCTTCCTGTTGCATCAATGTAGGCTGCATAAAACTGGGTTCTGTCATGAAAAATTTGCCTGGTTATTTTCTTAACACACCTGGAAGCTTTTCTCCGACCATGTTTTCTTTCTGCTTATCAAAAATTTTTTGATACGCCTTAATCTCGCTTTCTTCTAAAACCTGTGTATCATTGGCTTCTTGGCGTGATTCTTTAACACTGTCTCATTTGAGATTGCTGTTGTCCGACTCAAAAACGTCATCAGAAAGTTTATCAATGCTTTCTGATTGATCACGAGCTGTAGCATACCGCAAGTTTTTTTTTTCAAGTCCACGCGACGCGAACCTTTCAAGGGACAAGCCACAATTGTGTTTTGGTGTTTTATTCCCCAATGTTTTTTCTAAAGTTTTTCTCGCACAAAGTGTTGTTTTCGATACGATTTGGTGAAAGGTGTATTGGTTTGCTATCCGAAGCAACGGTATCGGTCACGCGCTTAACTTCACATGAACTATTGTCTAAAGAAACAAGGAATTTGGTGTTCCCAACCAGGCGACTAATATAATCGGTGATACTCCTGATTAGTCCTCCGGGGTTTGTCCTTATTTCACCGGGATTTCGCAATACGTTGTTGGTTTCAAGGGCCAACACCACAACATCGACCGGAGTCACGAGAGCCCGATCTTGCAGATCAACGATCGATAGTTCCTCCGGGAATGCTTACCGCTGCCAAATCAAAACAATTGAGGCTAACAAGGGCTGAACAGATTCCAAACATCTCAGTGACCCCACGTCAAACAAGGTCTAAAACTGTCTCTTCGCAAGGCGCTGTTCCAAAACTATTGAGGGACTTCGCTTAAAACGTATCATGAGTTGAAAAATGGCAGTTTTCCAAAGGCGTTTTGTACGCATAAGATTGACAAACACACTTGTTGAAAATGCAATTAAGAAGAACTGCCTTTAGGCCAGATCAAACGGAATTGTACATTTCCACCACCACCGAAGCTCCGTTGCAGCCGAAGCCGACACCAATTTGACAGCTTAAGACCAAGTGTGAGAACCATTTCCTCAACTGCCCGAAATATTGCATCACTAGTACCACTGACAATTGAAACAATACCTGCCAGTGCGGATGACATTCTTTATTTTTTAACCTTGTAACATCGAACAAATATACAAAGATGCTTTGTATGTGGATGTATCTATTTGCTGCATTTGGTTCACGGGGTTCGAACCAAGGACTCTCCCTGGGACGAATCCCGATCAGGTTTTTTTATGTCTGTATATGGGTCAGGCGCGCCAGACCATTCGGCCAAGTTCCTGCCCTAGGTTTTGTGCTTCCTAATGCACTACCTTTTCCATGCGCTGCAACAATTTCGCCCAAGTGGTCAATTGAACGTGGCATAGCGGCAGGCTATGTCAACAGCTAATTGTAACTCAGCTTTTTTAATTTTCGTGCTGCATCTATACATTTAAATTTCAGTGGTCCACTTAAGTAAGCAGCTCCCTATAAGACTTGAATGCTTCTTGGTCCTTTCGTGGTTAGCTAGTCTACTACGCTTTGGAGTAATTTTTACCTTGCTTAGTATGCAGTACGCATCGAGGGTTGTTGAGCACGCATTACCATGGCGACAATGATAAGACACGAAATCGGATAAAATCGGTGCTATTCAGCAGCGACGGCACTCAGAGCGTCATGTGGCGCTGCAATCTCTTTTGACAAGACGCAGCATATATTGGGAACAATTAAGTTCATAAATTCGACCCCTCTTCGGGCCAAAACCTTTTGAATCGCCGAGTTTATTTCTCCAATAAAGTGACCTTTCCATTACAAATGAAGTGGCAATATGCCACATCAAAACACCTGCCATAAAACAAATTGTGTAATCACAAAATAAACTTTAATAGGCATCAAAACGTGTTCGGAGTCATAACAGGCGACGGTTTTACTGTACAAGGGCTGACCAGATTTCGTGCGTTGCTGTCCGACACAAACAACACGCTTCTCGGCTTCCGTGGTTCGGGAATAATCCATTCAACCTGCTTTTCAGATCAACACGCAACATCTTTGATATCTACAAGGTGCTTTCATTCCAGAAACCTGAAAACAACGTTTATGATATTATAATTTAATGAAACTGCTTGTCACTGTTGTGATAACAAATCACCACGGTAAAACCGCTGGACATCTGTATTGTTCTTTAAAGATTCTTTGTCAAAAAAGTATTTTTGCAAACAAAGGTTTCATTGGCAAGAATTCGTTCCGCAAGACAAAATAGTTCACAAAGAGAAAGAACGTCTTTTGTTTGCTCAGCAAATATCCGGTTCGGACCAGACGCTTCAACCAAGATTTTCTAGTCGCAAATGCAAAAAAATTAGGAATGTCGACGTCTAACAACCACGTCAGTTTTCGGACTTTTATTGCCGTTGAAATCGCGTCTATATGCATTCTTAAGTCGAAAATGCAAGAAAATTTGGAATAACAACGACGTCAGTTTTTGACTTGTATATTACTTAAGTGTTTTACATGCATACTTAAGGCGAAAATGCAAAATTTGCAGGAATTTCGACGTCTAACAATGGCGTTGATTGGACGAATTTCAAATCTTTGTTTTTCACGCGTCCGATAAACACTATCCAATTATTTAAATACAGAACTTTCGATTGTTTGAAAACAACCACTCTTCAAGATGCTAAACAGTTTCTAAATAATAATTGCATAATTTAAACACTTCGAATAAAACCAACTGAAGCAAAACCATCGAGGTTTTGCAGTAGTATATTTAAACAACACTTCCTTTGTGTTTGTTCAAATGTGTAAGAAAGTATTTATTTGTCTGCATGAATATATGTTTTCCAATCCTGTCTAAAGTTCCATTTTTATTTCAATGAACGACATACACGACAAAAACAAAACGAAACAAACTGGATGACAAGACGAATGAAATTGGTAAGTCAACTATAATTTTATGGAGTTACTAAGACGGTGCTGATTCGGCACTGTCCTTAGAACACGAAACCTCGGACACATCCAGATCAGTTGCCCCTGACGTGTTCTCATCCTAAAGTTTCGCTTTTTAACAGCGAATTGCGTTGAATCTACTTTTGCACAGTCGTTTGATCGAAACCTGTTGCAATAGTGTCACCAACAAGTTTTCGCTTTTTGAGAGCATTGAATTCGGCAGTTATACCACGTTTAGTTGTACCATGCCTCTTCAATACTTTTTTGCCCTTGCGACACTTCTTCAAACCCCAGGTCAACTTCCATCTGATAACGAACAAAGTTTAAAAACAATACTTAGGCTAATTTCAACTAAACCAATTTTCCTCTCTTGTTGCATCTGCATCCCGGAATGGTTCTTTACCTAATGGGCAAAAACCTTTCCCTCCGCAACAGTGAGCCGCGGTGTCAATGCTATCGCCAGTGTCACTTTGTTATCTTTCGCCTCTTGTTTTTCAACTTCATGTTTATACTTGTTCGCCTCAATCCTCACTCTTCTTCGACACACTCCTATTTCATTGATCATTTGGCAAGTATAGGATTTATGCTTCTCGTGTATCCAACACCAAGATTGTATTCCAAACGGTACTCATATCTATACAATTTGTATTAAATTCTTCGTTCTTTTTATTTTCCACATTCATGAGTGCAAATTTTTAATTAGAAAATCAAAAAAAATAGTTTTGCGTTTTATTTTAATATCTTTGATCAAACAACCATTCAATAATTGTAAAGTTTATTTACGAGGACATAAGAAATAGTTACAGCAATCAAACAGAGTAAGACTAGGACTTTTATCTTCTTTAGCATATCATTTACAACTTTCTTTTTCTTGCGCTTGCTAGCTCCACTTTCAAATCTTTTACTCATATTAAATTTAAGGTTCCAAAAATTATGAAATAAGATTATTGCTTTATCTAAATCTAAACGCAGGTTAGCAATACCAAGACGTCTAAAAATAAGATAAGTCGATAACATTAGTAAATTTCAATTGATAAAACGTATTATTTACCACATTAACAGTAAGCAACACAATGTCTATTAGTTATTTCAGCAACAAGTCAATTACCGACACTGTTTTTTTTTTTGCAGAGAACTATGGACTTTAACGTAATAATTGCCTTTATTATGATGCAAACGACGTAATAATGACTGTTTACAATGTGGTTGAAACCAGATGTGTATAGAATTTTCTACTCTGAATAGTGTCAAGTTTTTAAAAGAATTACAAACTTAGAAACCGAATTTCGAGGCCCCTGGACGTTAAGGCCCTAGGCTTTAACCTGCCTAGCCTATTGGCAAATTCGGCCCTGCGTGCAACTTAACACGTCAACATTTCACTCAACAGATTTACTCTGCGAACTGGGCAAATCTGACAATGCAGAACTAGAAGAAGGTGACGACCTTAAACCAAAAAATACAAGACTGTTGTCATTGTCGTCGGGATGTTAAACTGTGTTTGTCTGCTTCATTTTCTTCAGCGTCTATTAAGTCCATGACTTTTGATTCAAGAAGTTGGGAGATTGACTGTAGCTCATCGCTTTCTGTCCAAGTTAATTTTATACGAGAATCCAAAGTTGATGCCAAGGCGAACTTGTTATAGTGTGACAAAGACCGAAAATATGCCTCTCTTGCTGGTGCAGATTGAGAATCTGGTTGTCGAAAACGTTTTTCGATTTGCTCTTTAAGGTCGGATACAAATCCTCCTACACCTGGAACCGTATTTGTCAAACTTTGTTCTTGAAAAAATGCCAATTTCCGTTGTATACCCTTCACGAGTGGTAAAACAATACACAGTGAGGCTTCCTTGCTACTTATTTCGTTTGTAGCGTTATCAAAAACTTTAAGCACTTTTACCAGTGATTTAACAGTCTCCCATTGATTCAAGGACAGTGTGTTACATATTTCACGCTACGACAAGCAGTTGATGACATCCTTTTGCTCAAGTAAGCGAGCAAGCATTGCATAAGTAGAGTTCCATCGTTATTAAACGATGGGTTGGTAATCCTCATTCCTGTTGCTCTGCTTTTAACTTTTGGGCGTCACGAGAAGATCGGTAGAAGTGGCCTACAATCGATTTTGCTTTAGATATAATATCTCTTACTGTGCGCTGCGCACGATTTGAGCTTAAAGCAATGTGAACCACAGGTTTTTTTTAGTGTGTGTGCGAAGCACCTAATCTTATTCTAATATAGTCAACTAAACAGAAGTCTACGCAGAAAGTTAATTGACAAGGATCGGAATATCGTATCTAACATTTTCTAGTGTCGCCCGTCCGTATGACTTTCGAATATTTATTCCGTAATAGAAGTGTTCAGATCGCACAAAAGGTTAACGCAACTGAAATAAAGTTGTCAGGGTTGTCAATATGGTAACCCTAATCTAGCGCCCAAACAAAACATGAAATACCTTTGGAATGCTATAATTCACTAAAAGTCCAAAGTCCGATATGTTTTGCATGAAAAGTCCAAGGTCCGATACATCACTCTCCGTCCCGTGAAATGTTTTCCGGAAGAGATTCTTCTGGATGATGTTTTCCAAATTAGTTTGTTGTCCGTTTATTGTTTCCGATTTGACGCTTCGTGCTCCAAAGTCAAATTTGATATTCTTGCTTGATGGATATCACGCTGTGTGGTGATAACTTGTTCGTAATTATTGATGGACTCCCGTCGACGAAGTTGCTTATATTTTCGAACGAGATCATGCACGAATGGAGTTGTGATAGAATGTTGATTGTTGAGTTTCGAACAGTTGGCTCGGTGGGATTCGAACAGTTGAATTCGTACGTTGTTTTTCGAACGTCTGTAATCTAAACTTAACTTTTCGCGCGGCAAATTTTCACACCAATCATTATATAAGGGCATTTTTCCAAGGGATATAATGATAATTAAGTATATATACAATACGATTAATATGGCGCAAATTCTAAGTACTATGTAGGATAAAAATAGTTTTGACATTTGACAAGTGTTTCTGTTTCGAATTATTGTAAGAAATTAAACGAGCTGCCGTACTTTTCAGAGTTTTGCTAAGTTTTTTTTACGGTTTGACGCGTAGCTATGCTGGCGACTTGATTTTACATGTGAAATTTGGCTTTGCAGCCTCCCACTTGTAAGGGTTTTGCAGTGCTTCAGCAATCTGCGGTTGTGAGCTGGTAAGTCGCTTTTTGTAGCATTACTCTCGCCATTTCGACCCGACAGGCCAATCTGTAATAGATTATTATATTTTCGCGCTGCCGTCGAGGCAAGGTAAAGGTTTTTAGGCAATCAATCTCGTTTGAGTTGCAATTGCTTTATAGGCGGTATTTGGCCTAGCGACTGAGCAGCAGTGCTGCTTTGAGCGAAGATCATTGAAGTATAAAGTTCAATATGAACCAGTGGCTTGGCGTTCGATGAACGCGTGCGCGCGGCGGCGCTACAGTGTCAAGGCCATTAGCATTTGCTTTTACATCTTTCCGCTTTATTACTGTAGCATTCTCCTGCATTTTTCCTTGGCACGTTTAATTGATTAAACACAATTTCATATTTATCGTTTTGGTTTCACTTATAGTCATGTCAAATCTAAAATTATTTTTATACAGGGTCAACCTATTAGGTACTTAGAACGAATGTTATGATCGTTTTTTTTTTCAATATCAATGTAGTTGTTAGAACGGACAATCTACGAGGTTTCTATCAGACGCTTTTGGTTATATTGGCATGAGCGAGGCCAATGTGATTTGGCATATAAAGATGATAATGTACTTACTGCTTGACAAGTCGTCGTCAGTATCGGTAGAAGTCGTCTGAACCTCATGTAGCATTGATCTTTCTGTAAAACTACACTCAAAAAAACAAAACATTAAATCTGCAACATTGCGACGCTAACTATTTAGAGCAAACAAACTGCTATGTAAGAGTATTAGTAATAAACCAAACAAGAACATGCTTATCTATGAATGATAACGGTCTGCAAACTTTCTATGCCCTAATGACCAACTTTCGCTTGTTTGTCTATGGCAAGAAGCAGTCAATCCCTAAGGTGCAAGGACTTACAACCTATTGGGTCTGACATGTAGTGAGAAGTAGTAAAAATGAAATAATTGCTGCCTTAGGCGCATGCGGCCCCAATTACCGCAACCACGTACGAGAGAGACGAGGATTTCTAATTAAGTACACAAGTAGATTATTATTAGACCGTATCAAACATAAAGGTGACATTTCCCAGTAAAATTTATAGTCATGACATGTACAGTTGCTGCATTTTAAGATTAGCAATCGCAAGGTAGAGATTAAAAGTAAGGGAAGTAGGCAATATCGTAGTGAGGGAATCAAATTCGTCCGTAAACAATAGTCAATCAATAATTATACTCACCTGCTATCCGATTCTTAGATCGCCCACGGATCTAAACAATCCGGCAGTTCGTCTGACAAGTTGTTGAAATCGGCACGCGTCGACAATGACACTTTTATTGCCGGCGACAATTGTGTCCTTTTCGGTCACTTTGATAGACTGAAAGTTCGTTGGTTCGCTAAACGATGCGATTTCATACGCGTTTTCAGCCAATGCATCATTGGACAAACCGTAATCAGGCGCCAAAAACGACTGGTTCAACAACTTTTCGGCGACCGGTTCTAGATCTTGGTTATCGTCCTGAGGAACCAAACTATCAACAGAGACACTAGGGCGCTTACTTTCCAACGTAACATCGGGAAGCGACTCATGTACCTTAGCAACAGGGTTAACGCAAAAAGCCTTTAATCAGAGCCTGTTTTAGATCGTCATACGAAAGACAACCACCAACAGCACC
Organism: Phallusia mammillata; assembly: GCF_965637545.1. NCBI lineage: Eukaryota > Metazoa > Chordata > Ascidiacea > Phlebobranchia > Ascidiidae > Phallusia > Phallusia mammillata. Next base: position 12,407,369 of record NC_137254.1, on the reverse strand, counting down.
TAAAATGACGTGGCTGACCTTTTGCGCTTGTGCCTGGTTCAACACAGAGACAATTAAACAGAATTTCTCAGCGTCGGGCGTTACCTGGTGGCTTTGGAAAATGTTTTCCACCGTTGTAAACCAAAATTTTACCGTATCCGTCCACATTGGAGGTAAATTAAGTTCACCAACTTCAAAAGGCGCAGAATTAATTTGATAGCGAGGTGTAAAATACTGTGCATCACACGGTGCCTGGCTACGTGGCAAAAACGGCGATGCTGCCCTGGTTTCTATCTGAAAACTTGACAGAATAATTTGAGCGAAGCTCAGTCTCAGAGTAATACAATACCGTTGGTGACGTCCATGCAGACTGGACAGGCGTATTATAACAATGCGTCGCAGCGCTTACAGAAACGGGAACGAAACTAGCAATTTTCTGCATCATTAATTTACGCGTTCTTAACAGCGATTTTATCAGAAGGTTAAATGCGCGACAATCAATTTCATCACGTCGGCCTCACCAAATTTGTACTGACTCAGTGGGTTGACAATAAACAACACTGACTCCTTGTATAAACAAACTAATGCTGCTTAACTAAACCTAAAAAGACGCAAAACTAAATTAACGTTCCCACATTATATTTCAATAAAGCATGCCACCAAAGCGCCAATTGCGGCTAACACGCAACACAAATATCATAACGCGCCCCGAATCAACAGTCAGATATTGACTCGAATGCAAAACCTAGTCACTTCTATAGTCACTTATGCACTGATCTTAAATCTAAATTGACGCGGTTTATATAGCGATCAGGTCAAATGTTGTTATGCAAGCGAAGTTGTAAAAACGTACGCCCGAGAAGGTTAACTAAGTTCTAAACCGTAATTATTCTTTTGGTTGATTTTAAAAACGTCATGTATAACATGGCTGGGTCCAAGTAATACGTGGGTTACTGTTACCACGTTAAAAGCGATACAACAATAGCCTTAAGCCAGTATATGACCAGCGTGGTGATTAGAAAACAGGTTTAAAAGCCGGTCAAGCTTTTGTGTAGAAAAAAGGTGAGGTTTGACCGAGTTTGACCGGGACAATATGACACGACAATTTCACGAATTAAAATGTTTTGAATTAAAAAGTCCAAAGTCCGATATGTTTTACATGAAAAGTCCAAGGTCCGATACACATTCATTGCTACGTGGAAAGTTTACTTTGCTTTCAGTGCTGACGAAAATGGTTTGCCAAGGAACTAACTAACAACAGACATGGCATGAGACATTAAAAAGTTCTTACAGTGGCATTTTGTTTTAAATTAAAAAAAGGTCTTTGTGGCTCCCAGTGTTTTTTACTATGTGAAATTGGTCCAAATGGCTCTTAGAGTGGCAAATATTGGCGCCTCCAGAAATACGTGCTTACGGTTTCATGGGTAGGGAGTGTATTGAGCTTATTCTAATATAGTCAACTAAACAGAAGTCTACGCAGAAAGTTAATTGACAAAGATCGGAATATCGTATCTAACATTCTCTAGTGTCGCCCGTCCGTATGACTTTCGAATATTCTAAATTTATTCCGTAATAGAAGTGTTCAGATCGCAAAAAAAGGTTAACGCAACTGAAATAAAGTTGTCAGGGTTGTCAATATGGTAACCCTAATCTAGCGCCCAAACAAAACATGAAATACCTTTGGAATGCTATAATTCACTGTGCTCGGCCTATAACAGGGTTGCCAGATAAAAAACGCAGAATATTGCCAAAAACTCTCAAAAAAGTGCCAAACCAAAAATGTTTAATGCCAAAAATACCGCCAAACCAATTTTACAGAAATAGCAATATGACGAGTATTATCATCTATATATATTGCTAAATAGGTATTATAAACTGGTCCATACTTAAAATCTGGTCAGTAGAGAATTTATAATTATATCTACGCATAACCGTTTACCAGTGTACGCCATGCAGTTACAAAAAAAAGCAACTTTATTCTTTTCTTTTTTTTTTTTTTTTTTTTTTCACGGGGTTCGAACCCAGGACTCTCCCGGGGACGAATCCGATCAGGGTTTTTTATGTCTGTATATGGGTCAGGCGCGCCAGACCGTTCGGCCAAGCTCCTGCCCAAGCAACTAGTAATAAAGCAACTTTATTCTCCAGCACGGCCAGAACCAGAAAGTTCTAAGAGCACCACCTGGCGGTATACATTTTAAATTAGTTTTACCAACAATTCTTTAAAAATCACTCTAAAACATCGTTTTTGCCCTGAACCCTGCATACGCACAAAATGCCGCCTTAAGGATTTTGTTTACCCACAATTAAGCATTTTATTTGGCAATGATACTTTTTCCCTAACATGGCCAGTTTTGCCACAAACAATCAGTCTCCTTACAGCACAGACACTCACTTTTATAACATGATCTATGAACGACACAACAACAACAAGTTTGGTGATATTTTCACATTAGAGTTTCAAGACCAGTAACATCAATTACTGCCATATTCAGTAGAATATATTAATCTGAAGTAAAGTCATGTAACATTTTTGGCGATGCAACAAAGTCTTTACAATATTTACCAGACAGTATCAACTCCGCTCTGATTCTTACAATGGCATCAAGAAGGTACAACTGCATTCGATTCCTGGTTTTGGTTTTAATAGATGTTACAAGGGAAAAAATCCTCCCAGCCACGGCGTTACTGACTGGCGACATTGTTGAATTTTTTAAACTAAATAAACTCGATGGTACTTGCCGGCGCTGACACGTTTTCTGGAACACAAACTTTATGATGTCAAACAAGCTCTGCCTTTAGCCCACAATCAATATTTTTTTCTTAATTGTTGCATTGATTTGTCAAAAAGGGCTTGTGTGACGTATACGGGAATTTAATGAAACAGAAACTACCCATTGTAATGGCGCAATTAGCGGGTTTAAGCCGTAATTTGTTGTATCAGAAGCGCAAACCTTTGCAAAAAAGCAAAAACGCCAAATAAAACAATTAGGTGCCAACCATTTCCATAAACCGCCAAATTTTACAAAAATATCCGCCAAACCGCCAGTTGCTATTTTTGGTGCCAAATACTTTCAAAAATAGGCAATTTTGATGTATTTGGCGGCAAAACCGCCAAATTGGCAACCCTGGCCTATAATACCGACGTCTAAAAACCCAGAAAACCTCGTGTAGCCATTCGATAACGCATTAGCAAACACGAGTGCACTGACCTGTAACCGAAAGAAAAAAAGGGCAGTCCTACAGCTCGTGTCAGGTTTCACTGTGTGAAGTAGACAAGGGAGTGTTTACCAAACTAGATCACCTAAAAAAACGTTATCACAGCAGGTTAGTTTTTTTTATCTTATCGCCATGGATTAGTTATGTGCGAACATTTGTCATGAGCTTAGGAAAAAAGGAAAACCGGATACTTCAGTCGTAAATTTACCTTGATAACCCATTAGTAAACACGAGTGCACTGACCTGTAACCGAAAGAAAAAAGGGCAGTCCTACAGCTCGTCGAGTGTCAGATTTTACTGTGTGAAGTAGACAAGGGAGTGTTTAACAAACTAGATCACCTAAAAAAACGTTATCACAGCAGGTTAGTTTTTTTATCTAATCGCCATGGATTAGTTGTGTGCGAACATTTGTCATGAGCTTAGGAAAAAAAGGAAAACCGGTTGCTTCGTCAGCACTCGCATGACGGAAAAGAATAGGGTCATGCTTTGTGGACATAGTGCGTCTGTCAAACTTATCCAAGCGGCATGTGGAAGTTTGTTAAACACATAACAGTGTTCAACGAGTTGTAGTTGGCTATTTACCAGTAACGCGACCGTTTCAATAGGAAAAAAGCAGTGGTAATTGTATGTTTAATGCCACAACTTTCGTGGCTGAAGTAAGTTTTACAGCATATCAGACTTTTTGGTCCTGAGCAATGTTTGCTGATGGCGAAAAAAAAACGAAAGGTAGATGCTGAATGCAAAATTTTCGCTGAAAGATTAAGTAATGCACAATTTTTACTGAATTTCGAGGTAAAGCGGCGAAGTATTTAGTTATCTGCACATTAAAGGAGTAGTTGACATTATAAGACGAAATATAAATTTGGTTTAATAAAGAAAAGGTGCAGATATCAGAAGTTTGCTAGCTCAGATACAAAAGTATTAGGATGCTGCAACCAACACTAGCTTTGTGATATCCCAAAAGTATCTAAAAACATAAGCTTTTATGAGAGGAAAAGTTAGCAAAGAATGTTTGATGGTCTGTGCAGAACTATCGCTCCTTTAACAAGAATCCTAACAATTCCCACTGTCCGCACGACAAAAAAATGAGAAGACTGTCCGGACAGGAATTGGACTACAGATTTCGAATTTACTGTAAAGGTTATGTTTTGCACATATGAATCAGCTACACGCTAATCGACAAGACAAAGTCATTTGCGTTTATGAATCCCTTTATGAGACCGATGAGAGCAACAAGCTTACTCAAGTGCATATTTTATAAGAATGTCGACTGAAATTGACGAGATTAGAAACGTGCTCAACGCTTTACTTGCTAGTTTAATTGATTCATAATGGAACTTAAATTGCAAATATGTATCAAGAATTTTTTTTGCGTGTAGTTGTGTTTTAAACTGGACGCTTGTTTCTTTCGTTGTCAGCTCAGATTTTTGTTGTCGCTTTTATAAAATGTTATTTAAGTTTTCCCGGAGCCAACGACATCCTGATTGAATTGACAATTTTATTTAATAGTTGATTAGTTGGATGCAATAAAAGACGATTCGGACTTAACAAGATCTAAGTATTTGTTTATCTTACGTTTAAAAGGAACAACCTTATCAATGCGGCTGATGTGGAAAATACTTCAGTCGTAAATTTACCTTTTAAACGTCACATGATGAACCACACTGGAAAGAAACCACACCGATGCGCTGTTTGTGACAAAGGGTATAGTCGAGTTGGATATTTGAAACTACACATGATGAATCACACTGGAGAAAAACCACATCACTGCGTTGTGTGTGAAAAGAGGTTTATTCAACTTGGACATTTAAAAAGACACATGCTGATTCACACTGGCGAGAAACCACATCGATGTAATGTTTGTGAAAAGAGGTTCAATAATGTTGGACATTTGAAAAGGCACATGCTGATTCACACTGGCGAGAAACCGCATCGATGTAATGTTTGTAAAAAAGGGTTTCGTCAGGCTGGATATTTAAAAACACACATGCTGGTTCACACTGGAGAGAAACCACATCGATGCGAAGTTTGTGAAAAACAGTTTGGTGAAGTTGGAAATTTGAATGCACACAGATTGCTTCACACTGGTGATAAACCACATCGATGTGATGTGTGTGAAAAAAGGTTTTCTCGGGCTGGATATTTGAAAACACACATGCTGGTTCACACTGGAGAGAAACCACATCGATGTGAAGTTTGTGAAAAACGATTTCGTAACGTTGGAAATTTGAATGCACACATATTGATTCACACTGGTGATAAACTTCATCGATGCAACATTTGTAACAAAAGTTTTAGACAAAGAGTAGGCGTAAAAATGCACATGAGGATTCACACTAACGAGAAACCTCATCAATGTTATGTTTGTAACAAAAGATTTCGCCAAGGCGTACATTTGAAATCACACATGATAACTCACACTGTTGAGAAACTTTATCCATGCAATGTTTGCGAACAAAAATTTAGCCGAATGGCAGTATTAAAAAGACACATGTTGACTCACATTAAAGAGAAACCACATCAATGTAATGCTTGTGGCAAAAGATTTGGTCTTAATGGAAGTGTGAAAAGACACATGTTGACGCACACAAATGAGAAAACTCATCGATGTGACACTTGTGAAAAGACATTTTAACGTGGTGAACAATTGAAAAAACACATGTTGATTCATACTAAATAAAAAAGGAAAAGTAACGAAGTTACAAGGAAATAAAGAAAAAGTTACAAGGAAAGTTAAAAAGTGTGCAGTGTTAGGTAAATAACCAAACGCAATCGACGACTCTACATTAAAATTCAAGTGCGCTTTTGACACACCCACAAATTGAATTCTGAAAAGCGCATTGATTTTTGTAGTGAGTCCTTATTTACGATTTCGCCTTTCTTTACCAAATTATTGAGGACTGTTGACGAATCCACTGAGGAAAATACACAAGCTAACTGATCATGAAACTAATGGCATTGATTTAGTAATTGTATTTTAAACCCCAGTCGACGTTTGAGATAATAGGGGAAAGTCGCTTGAAACTTGCTTAATTTGCGAAATTGTCGCCAGGTGGCAGAATATCTTTTAGACAGCTTAAAAGAAGGCTTAATTTAGCGCAAAAGCCTACCTAGTTCCAAGCTTGACGCTGTGCTTTCCGTTTGTTACCGACGGAAAAACAAAATTTGCAATTTTATTATTTTTTTACGGGATCAAAGTTTTTTTTGTGCAAGGTACCTGAAGGTATTAAGGCCCCACCCACCAATTATATTTTTAAATATTGGAAACATACCGCTTTCATCGGATTTTAAACTTTATACGTATTTACAACCGTGTGCGAAGTTAAAAATAGTTGTTACGACCAGTCAAAATCTTTATCCTGTGCATTCGCGACTTTTTATGGGTCCCCTTCCCTGAAGGGGACACATCTTGATTTCACTATGTTTTTATTTATTTCTTTTTTCTCCGGTGAAGTTTGTCCATGCACTTTTGGCATGAAATCTTTGATGGATTTGGATTAAACTTGTACAGGTGGTAGATATGGTCATGTAGATGTGCCCTTTGGTTAGTTCAACTCGATAGCCCTAGTGGTACCCCACTAGCCCCAAAAACCTAAAACGTTTTTGTATGTTGCTGCGCACCACAAACGAAAGATTTCTGTGGTGTCACAGTATAATATAGGCAACGAGAAAACTACTGTGTGTTCTTTTATTACGTTTTCCTTCGTCACGCTTGAATGACACTTTATTAAACTTACCGGGCTTGCATTAAACTGTACTATAACTTGCAGCTAATGTGACACTCTCGTTTTTTTGTAGAACTTCGAACAAATTAATGAAAATGTTTGTGGTGATGTCTAATTTGATGTTGTAATGGTACCACTAATGACACTATTGTGTTTTAATATAATGCAGAAAATAAAAATGTTAAGTTTTTGGTGATGTCTTATTTAATTTAATGTTGTAATGGTACCAGTAATGACACTATTGTGTTTTTATGGAATGCAGAAAAAGAAACTGTAAGTTTGTGTGGATGTCTAATTTAATGTTGTAATGGTACCACTAATGACATTATTGTGTTTTTATAGAATGCAGAAAATGTAACTTTGTGGTGATGTCTAATTTAATTTAATGTGGTAATGGTAACACTATTGTGTTTTTATAGAATGCAGAAAATGAAAATGTAAGTTTGTGGTGATGTCTAATTTAATTTAATGTTGTAAAGGTACCATGCGAAAGAATTAACACTTATTAGCACAAAACTACATGGTAGTTGATGACAGTTTAGGGCAGGGATAGTTAACTTTTTTGCAATTGCTAATGAAATAATATGAGAATTCCAACCACACATTTTTGTTAACCCAGACGCCTCGCCAGTAGCCCTATGAAACTGGGAGTTTGTAGTGCAACCACACCTGTTGAGCGTTCAAGCCTTTAGGCCTTATTACCAGTCTAGGCTTTTAGTTAACCACACCGATAAGGCGTTCAAGCAAAAATGCTTATTGGTTAACCACACGGCGTTCAAGCAAAAATGCGTATTAAATAAAAATTTAACAACTACATTTTGTTTCTATCTGCTAATGTTAGTTTAAGCAACTTCACTTTGTTCTAATGTTTGTACATCAAGTATTTTGTTTCAGTTTCTTAAGCTCAAATAAAGAACTTATCTACAGGACAACACTCCTTATCCTAAAATTTACAACATTCCTACTTACATGTAAAGCATACTTTTAAACTTTGCTTGCTTTCACACTTGAATAAAAGCATATAGATGTAGCAAGATCTAATTATTTAAAAATAAAATCCATTCTTCTGGTTTTAATTTGGGCAAAATGATCAATAACGTTCTCCTTGATATCTAAATGATTACTAAGAAATTGTTTTTCTATTGCAAGCACAGCAAGAGCATTGAGCTTTTCTGAATTCATTGTGCTTCTCAGAAAAGTTTTTATTCTCTTTATTGTTGAAAAGCATCGTCCAGCCTCTGAAGTAGTCATGGGAATTGTCAAAAGGATTTTTATCAGTTTTGTAATTTCACTCAATACATCATCTAGATTATTTTCCATGATAAATTTCAATAGCTCGAGTAATTTGCAATATTCATGAATATCAGATCTACAGTAGAACACATTTAGTTTAGTAAAACTCATTTGCCAGCTTGTCTTTGTCAATGAAGGGATATGCTCTAGTAGTCATTACTATCTCTTCTGTAGGAAGTTCATTCTTAAAACTAGTAAAAAGTTTCCTGTCAAACAATCTAGCAGCTACTATGTGTTCAGTGGAAGAGTGTCTGTCCGTTATATCAACACATATACAGTCCATACTTCCTTAGCTTCTGCCTTGAGTGTCCTTAAATGGTTTTCACAGTACTTTGAATTTCTTATTTTAGACATAGCACACTTACAATTTGTTATATATTCACTGACCTTAAAAGCTTCAATATCTCAAGATTGCAAATAATTTCGACATGCGGCATAATCTGATAAAAAAGCCCCAACCAAAACTTGAAATTATCGTCAGTGAAGTATTTTAAAATTCCTGTTTGATCTGCATTTGATGTTGCCTGAATTTCAGTGAGGCCTTTTTTTTAAAGGTGACAAGTTTTCATAAACTGTGATTATGGTCCGAATGTTGAAGTTCCACCTTGTAGCAGATGGACGTGGAATTTTGGCATCCATATGTTTTTTAAAATGGTAACACGTTGTGGTGATCTTGAGAAAAATGTTGGAATAGCCAAAACGTTAGAAAAAAATATTCTTGCATTTCGACTAATACTTGCTGCAGTTTTCATGATCAAATTGAGTTGATGTGCATAACAGTGAATAAAATGTGCATTACTATACACTGCTTTTACTTTTTTCTGAACTCCTGATTTTCTGCCTCTCATCACATTTGCACCATCATATGTCTGAGTTATTAATTTTTGTCCATTTCCTTGAAGGATTATGTCCAATTGTTCTAAAATACGATTTGATATGCCATCAGCTGCTTGATTTTCTGGAGTAAAAAAAAAAACCAAAAGCGCTCGTAGATTTCTCCATCCAAAAAGTACCGCAGAACAAGGACCATTTGTGTAGTTTCCGAAACATCAGTTGTATCATCAGCCATGACAGCCACAAAAGAAGATCTTCCAATTTCGGCCCTTATCTCATCACGGTAAATTTGTAAAAGGCAGTCAAGTATTTCATTTTGAATTGTTTTAGAAACCCCTTTGAAAACTGTACTTGTTTCTAAGTGTTTTGTTAAGTCTGGACTTAGATGCAAAATTAACTAATCCTTTAAATACACTTAGATTAGGAGCATCATCTTTTTCATCATGTCCACGTAAGGGAGTTTCAAAGTTTCCACAGAACAAAATGCAGTCTATTATTTTGGACAATATTTCACGATTTTTTTTCACTTTTTTGTTGTGTTCAATAATTGAAAGTCTATACGCCTCACTAAGTTTTTCCTTAATATTTACAGTTCCCAAAAGTGAAAGTGAAACATCATTGTCCACATGCTTCTTTGACTTTTCATGTTTTTCTGCTTTCTCACATATTTTGGCTACATTTGTAAAACCATCTTTTGTCCAGCATTTGTCGTCACCTCCAAACAGCAAACATGGAAAACAGAACAGTGCATTTTTAACTTCACAACCACAAAGCCATTTTTTCCTTTGATACCATTCAGAATTAAAACTTCGTATATATTTCTTGTTGTGGCTCATTCCTGGCTGACAAACTTGAATATCAGGCGTCGGACGCCCTTTGTTCTTTATACTTACCTTTTCAGAACTTGATAACTGCGAAAACAAGTTGCTGAAGCTCACTTACAGTCACCGAATGAGAATCTTGAAAAGCCATGATTAACCTTTCAATCAAAAACTGCAAAAATGTGCGCATGCGCAGAACCGCAAAACGTCAGAAAACTGGAGCTGCAGTTCAAGCATGGGTATACATTACTGTTTCAAAAAAAAAATGTTTTTTCATGAAAAAAAAAATTTAATGAGAAAAAGGTGATTAGGGCGAAAATCATGGAATAAAAAATAAAAATAATGAAAGTTATTTGTAATCTTATGATAGGTTTATTAAGTAAAAATATCTAGGAGGTGCTGCAGCTCCGCAGCACCCTAGCACGAGCCGCCCCTGGTTATTTGTCTGTTTCATGAAAAGCGCAGAAGTGAACTGATTAGCACAAATCAAGGATTTAGGTTTTGTAAGGGTTAGACAACGAATACCTGGAGATTGTTGTGCGCTTCGTTGATCACAACGTCGTTAAATCTGAATATACGCCAGCAGGAAATTTGATTTTTTCCGCACTTCAAAATATCTGATATAAACTTTTTTCTAACTCGTGTACTAAATTGGGAGGCTTATATACATTGTGTTATGAAGGTGAAGATTATGCTTCTGAAGAAATGGGTATGTCGGCAAAAAAATTCGTCAAACAAAAATCATTATGTTCGTTTATTTATTTGTAAAATAAAACCATTACTGTTGTCGGAACCTTGACTTGGCTTTCAACTCCCTCTTCCCTAACACGGGTGGTTAGCTTTTAGGTCCCAACTTGACTGGTTCCACCTACGTTGCCCCCCCCCAGTCTCGATGTCCAAATGCGCCAACCTCACCCTCTGACGTAAGTCCACGTCAAATAACGCTTATAATAACGGTGTAGCTGCAGCGCGTCTTCCATCCCTCCACCAATTGTACCCTCATCTTTGTCGCGCTTTTTAACGTCTGAACGTTGCGCACCTATTTCCGGCCTGGTGAATATTTTAGCGCAATTGTGCTGCTACGATTTTGCCCGGCGAAATAAACTCAACTCAACTAAAACCAAAGTGGGTGTTAGTAAATTGCAGTTTACTGTAAATGTCGACTCGGGTTCACTTTTTTGCGGATCATTAAAATAGACTGAAAGAAATCCGCAAATCCCTGAACATGGATCCTCTACTTCTTCGAATCGAAAAATCCCAGCCGAGAAGGTTTGGTCATGTTAGCAGAATGCATCAGAAAAGGCTTACCAAACAATCTTTGCTTGCAAACTCAGAAGGGAAGCGCCCCACTGGATGACCTTAAACTCGATGGCTCGACCCTCAATTACGGGATTGTTAGGAGAAAAGTAAAAATGGAAAACGTACAAAAACTCGCCCTGGTCGATCCTCAAATTCTAAAAACATGCAATAGACAAAACAGGTACAATCAAATCCGATTAAAATGCCATCAGCGATCTGGATAAAGCTATGCACCAAATAGTCAACGGGCTTTGGGAGCTGGAGTCGAACGACCAAGCGCTTCAAAGATTCCGTTTTTGCAATGATAAGCTTACCAAAACGTCATTACAAATTTCGGTCGTCAGGGAGCGAAATTAAAAACTAAGAAAATTCCGAAATGGACAAAAATCAGGAGATTGTCATGCACGTCTTCGTTTCTGCACCAAAGACTTTCGAAATTAAAGCGGAACGAAAAAGATTGGTATAGCTGAGATGCGAAAAAAAGATTGGTATAGCTGAGATGCGAAGTAACAGCATCGATGTACCTTGCACAAGCCGCAAAAATGTCTTCAACTTTATTCAAAGGTATCAGATAAATTTAAGCAAATTAAACTTTACAAAAACCGACAAGATTAATGTTGCTATACGTTTGTATGTTGGAGCTGTTCTGAAAAGTTTTTTGTAGCAATTAAATGCTGCACTGACGAACTCTTTCTGGTGCAAGAAAACGCGAAAACATGCACCAATCAAATGACATGGATGCCTTGTTGCAGAGACTTTCAAGTGGAAGTTACTTTGTTTGAGTGTTTTGTGTGTCAAAGGTTTTCATTAACGTGTTTGTGTAAAACCGTTAACTTATTGCCGAAAATTACAATGTGCCAAGAATGTTCTAACAAAGATTGCAGATGCAAAATGATTAAATATAAGTGTGGTCAGAAATTATTTTGTCTTTATCGAACATATACCGAGACGTCGAAGGCAGATTTATAATGATAAAAGCGACCATCAATTCTCAGCCACTATTGTTTGTAAACATTTATCCACCACACAAGGATGATCCAGACTTTTTCGAAAAATTATTTGCCACGATTAGTACAGAGCTAGTTGGCGTCGATGTCATGTTCAAAAATTTGAACAAAAGCTTGATGAGCATTTATTTTTCATCTTCAAATAAATCCGTTCTCTGCTAGTCTGCTACTTTAGATGTTGCCGAAATTCCCGATGAACTACAAGACCAATTTTGCGATCTTCTGAACGATTCGTCCCCACGACGTGCAGTTGATGAAATGTCTGTTTCGTAATTCTGGTGTGGCATGCGCCAACTATCTGAACAAGCTTTCCAATATTGCTTCTGTGTGCCACAACGGATCTCTGTGAGAGTGGCTTCTTGGCACTTGTACAAATCAAGACGAAGGCACGGAACCGAATGATGCTTGAAGATATGAGACAGGCACTGTCGATCACAGTTCGCTTAACCACGGATCGCAAAGTTTTTTTTACAACGGCCATTCAGTTACAACGCCAACCCTCTCATCAATTATTTTCAGTCATTTGTAATAAATGTTTTCGAGTTGTACTGTAGTGTGATATGTGCAGTTCCAGAAGGGGGTCGCGGTTCTTAATTTGCAAAAAGGTTGAGAAACACTGTCTTAGATGTTTTCAAACAAACGCCATCTTCCTGGGACTGGATTACCCATCATGAAGTCATTAACACAATGACAGCTAAAGCTGATGAGAAAGGTTCAGGAGAACGATCTACTTGGCGATCAACACTTATATAGACGTCAATATTTGAAACAAAGTGACCGGCGCAAAAAAATAGTCTAAACGAGGGGTGTGCAACCTTTTTCGTTAGTGCATACCGTAAATAAATGACGACATCTTCGGGACTATAGACCAGGGGTGGCCAACTTGTTAGTCGTAAAGATCGACGTTCTTTAACCCTACGCGATGGGCTGATCGGTAATAATTTAGGCTACCACTTACACAAACCTCTTCTTAATGCTCCAGTCATAAAAAAACATACGCACAAACAAACAACCTGTGCGGCTGTTGACCTATTAAGTTGCAATGAATAGCACTCACAGCTAGTAAAAACATTTCAGAAAAAGTTGCTATTCTTCTTATGTTTTCTATTCTTCTTTGTTTCTCGACAACTGTAGCTCTTTAATCGCTGTTTAATCTCGTTTTTTTTACGAAAATTCCCGAGTGTCTACAATTTCTAGAAAGCATTCTTTCAGCATCTTTCCACCTAAGAATGGTTTTCCTTTTTCAAAGAAACAACTTGCTTTAAATGAGGCTAAAATAGTTCCTTTTGACGAAATACAAAATCTTGTTAAGACTTATTTGCTGTCTTCGAAATCTTGTTGTGAGCTCTTTAACTTTTTATCTTTTCCTTGCTTCACTTCCAAGAGAATAGTAATAGTATTGACGTGTCATAAAGTCTTTTTTCCAAATCGTATATGGCGTGTCATAAAGTATTTTACAAATTTTCTTCCTTGGTCAATACAAGAGAAGCATGACAGATGAGACATGTGCAATTATTCTCCTTTACCATGACAAAAAAAATATTCGACCTTCCATTAATCATTAAAGTAATACGTTTCCTTTCTCTTTAAACCGCTCATCATTTGAACTGAACTAGTGCTACCGCTCAACTGCAAATTATTTCACTGTAACGCAAACACTCTAATTGTTACGACTTACTTTGATGCCAGAATTATAATTGTCACGCTACAAAGCAGTAATATTCATTTCAGTGCTATGGCACACTTCTGTGGTGTGTCAAATTGTCGCAATTTCTGTTAAATATTGTTTAATTTTGGTTATTGATGAATCTTAAGCCGTTGATTAGTTACTGGAAAATTTAATGGCTAACGACCAGTCAAAAGCAGACGAACATGCGTCAAGAGGTAAACCAATCTATAGGCTGATTCCATAAGGCTTATCTCACGATGAGTGAATTGTTTCTGCATGTAAGTTTTCCTGTTTGTCACATCTCAGCTGTAGGGGTCAAGCACAAACTAAAAATGCACATTGGCGTGCATGCACGAAGCAGATGTGGGTTGTAAGCATTCACCCAACACTCTTCTGGATCTCTTTTTAAATTAACGTCTTGTAAAGGGTTAACCTAGCGTTTTGCGAAAATGCGTTTTGTAGTTTTTCTGTTGTTAAACCGTGTGCAAATGGATATATATGTTACCTGTAGCAGTACTAGAGTTCCTCCTCGAGAAATCTCGAAAAAATCGAGTCTCGATTCTCGAGAAATGAAAAACAATTTCTCGAGAAAAATTACGTCATCACACAATTGCAAAAGTATGCACCAGTCCTTCTTGCACAACGTCAGTGTTGAATTTCGATTGTGGACCGAAGTGACTCGGGCAAATTTGCCATCGTTTTTCGGTCTCATATTTGCCTTTGTCAAGAGTCCTACCTGGCTGGCCACAAGGAAGCGCTCTTTCGCGTTGAAAAGCCGAAAAATACGCCGTCTCGAGTTAAAGTCACTTTGTCTTTAGTCATTTGACAGTGATGTACACGAGCGTTTTTGTCTCAACATTTACGCACAGCAGGTCATTATTAGTTTCTGCGACGGTCAGTGTTGTTGACTGTCTTTTCTTTGTCTGGCGTCGAACTTTCCAATTGACACTGGCTGCTATTGAATCGCAGCGTGAATCCTTCCCTAACGACCCGTTAATCACAATGACACCCAGATTCGAACGTACGATTCTTGGACTCTCTGGCAACGAATCATTTATTGATTTTGCATTGTGGAAGTACTATATAGTTTTGAATACAAGCGTTATGTCTAAGGAAAGCAAATGGAGCGTTTGGAAATTTTTCACAAAGGTTTCAGGAGCCGAAAAAGCAAAGTGTACAATTTGTCCAAACGCAGTCATAAGCTGTAGAGGTTCTCAAACGACTGGAATGTTGCGGCATTTGGAGTCGCAGCACAATATTAAAAAAAACAGACCCAGTTCCGTCATCTAAAGAGGACCAACCACGAGCAAAAAAACAATCTTTGATTGATTCCTTTTTTAAGAAAAAAATAAGTTTAGATGAAACGGTTGCAAGACTGGCTGCAACAGATGGCTTAACATTTCGTCAAATCGAAAACAGTAGATTTATTCAAAAGGCGTTTAGTAACGACGGTTTTCGGTGTCCGAAGGGAAAAGACAAGGCCAGGCACTTTGTGCAAAAATTTTACGCTGAAGCAAAAAGCGCCGTAAAAGATCAACTTCAGATGCGTGTTCGGGAAATGGAACGCTTCAGTTGAACGCTGGATGAGTATACATCTACCAGAAACAGACGTTATCTGAATGTAAATGTCCATGCGCGGGACAAAAGATTTTGGAGTCTGGGTATGGTACTAGTGAAGGGGAGTTTGTCTGCAGAAATTAGCCTCCAACTTGTGACCGAACATCTAAAAGACTTCGGATTAGATTTTCAAAAGCAAATATTTGGCTGTGTAACCGACGGTGCCGCAGTAATGGTAAAGTTTGAAAGGTTGGCTCCGGCCGAACACCAGCAGTGTTTTGCCCATGCCCTTCATTTGGCTGTGTGCGATGTGATCTACAAAAATCCTCCGGTAATTGCTGACGACACATCGAACACCGACGACTTGGAAACCTTGCAAAATTATCCAAATTTACCGGAAGAGTCCGATGATGAGTATTCTGACAATGATGATATGGAAACCATAACATACTGGGAAAGCTTCGAGCCAGTTGTGAGCACACCTTTGCCCATTTTGCGCCAGGAGCTATCAGTCGTGATAGAAAAGGTGAGAAAACTGGCTCGAATTTTTCGAAAATCTCCTCTAAAAAACGACAAGCTGCAAGCTTACATAAAAGAAGCTAAGGGCAAAGAACTGCAACTAAAATTGGACTGCAAAACAAGGTGGAACAGTCTCTTGCAAATGCTTCGTGCCTATTTAGAGGTGAAAAGTGCAGTCGCTAAGGCGCAGATTGATTTTAATATCAGCATTTCCATTGCCGCGGATGAAATCACCCAACTGCAAGACCTTGTCAAAGTCCGCTGGAAGCGTCATTAAAGACAATATCTTCGAGAAACGCGACATTGTTGACGGCAGATGCTGCATTTCGATTTATTTTTTATCAATTAGAAAAAGAAGGCTCGCCAATTTGTTCTCAAATGCTAAAAGCAGTCAAAAACAGGATTGCTCAACGCCGTAATGTTGAAATGATAGGGCTTCTTAAATTTTTGCACAACCCGAAGCTCATGTATGATCATGAAGAAACTGGCTTTTTTGCGATTCCTGCAAAAACTGCTCTGTTTTCGGCAGCAAAAGTTTGGATGCTGAAACTGTTTCAACAAGAAAACTTAGATGAACGCGAGCAGATTGATACCGATGCATCTCAACCGTGCAGCAGCAAGTCCTTGGAACAAAGCTTGACAAAATACGACACAGAACTTCCGATGATTTCGTCAAGCGACCGATTTGTGTCGTTGCAAAGCGAATTTGAAGCCTTTCAAGGCACAGGTTCCAGGACAGCAAACTTGGAGAAACTCTACCAAGCTATGCTGTCCTTGCCCCCCACTAGCGTTGAGGCTGAACGCGCTTTTTCTGGAGCTGGATATTTTGTGTCGAAACTACGTTCTCGATTGTCGGACTCCACGATAAATATGTTAGCATTTCTTAAAGTTTACTTTAAGAACCAATAAATTTATATATAAAATATATTCTCCAGTTTTTATGTTTTTTGTACCATTTCGTTTTATGCGCCTTTTTCGTATTTTCGTGTTCAGACTTCAGAATAAAAATTAAATTATGGCTAATTCAAAAAGTGTGTATTATAAGGAGCCTAAGCTAGGCTGCATGCTAATTACGACAATAGTAAAACAATCGAACAACAAACGAAAAATTAAAGAAAATTACGTAACGTTTAAAATAGGTAAATGCGACACCACTAACTACGTTTATTTTGTTTGAACTTGCTCCTTGAGCACTGATCAGTTTTTTGCTTAGCTTTCGAAACAGCGCGATTTTTACCGTGCGGTGCCGCAAAACTTTCACCACTCTTCCAGTCAGCAGTCACGCTTGGTTGCGTTATATTTATTACCTGATCCACTCGGCTGGCGGTTAGTTTCTTTGCCAATTTGGAAGCGAATAGCGATGCGCAAAAAAACAAGTCTTCGATGCGCCCAACAAAAAAATTGTACACTCCAAATTTTCTTGTTTGTTATTAATAGGAAATCCGCTTAAAAAAAATTCGAGATTCTCGAGAAATGAATTTTTAATTTCTCGATTCTCGAGAAACGAAAAAGTCGAGAAATAGAGGAACCCTAAGCAGTACATCAGCATCTTTATCTGGTGACAAATCCCAGGCAAGCATACTACATATGGTCTGCAAGATTTGCATTGACTCAGTAAAAGTTTTCTTGGTTTTGGTTTCATCTGAAACAGGTTTAGTCACAAACGTAGCAGAGCTACTTGGACGTGGAAAATTGAATCTGCAAATGGATTACCAAGTAGTAAGACAGTATTTGGAAATATAAACCATTAAAAATGCTGAACGTATTGACCTGCAAACTTTTCCACCTTTTTTGCATGATTTGGAATGTGTGTTTTTTTGCTATGTGTTTGCAGCTTTGTTACCATTTCATGCAGCTCTGGATCTTCTTGCGCATCAGGAAAAGTGATGTATTTATCAATAAATTGGTAAACCTCTTCATTTGGACTTAGTTTAAACTGTGGTGCATCTTTTACCCAGAAAAGTGCATGGATGGGGTGCCAACGTGAGAAGTTTGAAAACTGATGTTGATTGTATGTGTTATAAGGTATCATAAAATTTCTTACCTCTCATTTGAAATTCAGTCCTGTAAAAGAAATCTACAACCTCTCCGATCGGTTGAGCGTCAGACATAATCATATCTTTAAGAAAGTGGTTAACCCGTTGGTCAAACATTCGTGCTGCTGTAACAGGGTTGGTTGCTACAAGCAGTATGTTTTCCAGAACAGGTATGGTTTTGTTGTGTAAAAGGCAAATTGCCTCAATTATTACTGGCCATCACCTATCTGCTGCTGAAAAACCAAGTAGGAATGCCAAGTTGTCTAAGAATGGCAAATAAACCTTAGGTTTTTTTTCCAATATGGGGGACTACCACAAAAACTTTTTAGCGACTTATATGCTTAATCTTTTCTCAAAAACTTCTTTATGGATTCCTCTTCAAGCAAAACATCCTTTGTAATTGTATTACCATCGGGCATTGTAGTTGTATTTTTTCTCTTTGTAATGGCCATGGATGAAACAATAGTTGTTACATCGTTGATGTACTGACCTAAAATATGTACTCAGGACAGGCAGCAAACCTATTGTCACGACTCACAATCCTTGTGTTTAAATACCGATTAAATGGAACTTTTTTGGTTCTTTTTTTGTTGAAAAGTATTTTTTCCAGAAGGAAACAATTCAGGGAAACACATTCCCTCCGCTTCTTGTGCTTTTGGTGGGTCTGTTTCGTTTCCCAGGTGCAAGACACAATATTTTATCATCAGTATCAAAACGATACTATGCTGGGTTTGCACTTCGCAGGGAGAAGGCAGAACACAATAGGAGCAATGGTTTGACTTATATCCTCTAAAAAAACGCAAGTTATTATTTTGCTTTGCACTAAAATCTGCCAAAAAATAATCTTACCATTTGCAGAGTTTGTCTTGGTATGTGTGTTGTTGTTTGTAGAATCACAACCTGGGTGCAATGTATGATTTAAAAAAACATTACAACTTAAAGGTAAAACAACAAACCTAAAGTGGTTAGTTCTACATCTTCAAGCATTCTACCACGACATTCTTCGGCAAATGCGATGTACCGTCTTGAATATCATGGTATGAAAAGTAATGGTTTTGGATATTTGCCCAAACATCAGTGAGTTACAATTATTTTAAGCTTTAAAATGTAAGAAGTAAAATTTTAAAATACCTGTTTTTTCATCACAGTATTGCAACAGATCAGCATCTGCGTAGTTCATTTTTCTAAGCCCTGTTACAGATCTGCTAAATTTGAAAATTCACATATGCAATACCATTAAAATTTGTGTTCATTGACTTTAATTTTTCCAGGGCAGTTGTAATTTTGTCTGGGTTAATTTGTTGGTAAAGGTATTGTCCCTTGTATTGCAGTTTTCTGTCATTCTGCAAATACAATTCCATCAGCTGTGTGTAGAACATCTCGAATATTCCAGTAACTGCTAGCACTAATCTCAACATTCTGTCTTGAATGTGGCCATCCATTTTGACAATAGTATTGCACTTTTTGCAAAGATGTATGCACTCTGGATTTCTTCATGCTTTGAGGAAGTTACAGGTAGACTTGCAATGAGAGTATGAATCACCTGTTCTATATCATCATTCAGGTTGTTGTCTGATTCTTTTTTTAGATAGGCTCTTGACAATGTATCTGCTAGATCAGAGCTCTACAACCGGGGTTCCGCGAGCTCTTAGGGTGGGGTTTCGGTATTTTAGTTCAAAGTCACTATAATACCTTATTACAAAATGTTTTTATCCATCATTTCAATCTACGTTTTTTCCAGTTATACTGAGCAACTCGTTTGTAACATAACAGACACGACGATTCAGTCCATTGACTGAACATCTTGTTTGCCTTGTGTATTGCACACAGTTTAGGCATAATTATGTTGGCACAAGGTGAATGCTTAAGTTGTTAAGATGTGCTTTGAGGTATGCAGCAGAGGTATTTGGTAGGTAAATTCATTATGCAAACTGTCTTTAAACGGTAATATAAATTTCGCGTAGATAAACAAATTTAGCTAAAATGAAGCAAAACACAATAGCTTCCTATTGTAAATGTAAGTCCAAGTTTTCATAGAGTTGACTCAGTCGTCAATGAGCGGGACCAGGAGAGTGCAGATTTGCCACCAAAGAGGATGAACGTGATACACACGTGTACAATTCCAAAGTGAGAAAATGGGATGACTCATATTTAGGATATGTTTCTTTAAATTCAGAATCTGACTCCTCAGCCTGAGTGTCTGATTTGCCATAAAATGCTTTGTAATTCTGCCCTAGCTCCAGCAAAATTACAACACCTGAAAAGCAGTCATTCTTCGTATGCAAAGAAAACAATTGCGTACTATGCCTAAATGAAATCCAGAGTTCGCGATCAAAAATTTTTTTGTGGGAACAGTGCAAATGATGTAAGGGTCGAGCCCAACTACTGGTGTTCATAAGAATACCAGATTTGGATTTTACTGTTGTCGATGAATATTTATGCTGTGTAGACTTGGGTGTGACCACGACTGCTGTTCAGATTTTCTACAAACTTGGGAAAGTTATGGCGGAACATCGCATACCTTGGAAAAAGTGTTGTTCTCTCACTACAGACGGAGCAGCTGTGATGATCGGACGGTTTTCAGGGGTAGGAGTTAGAGTTACCGGGTGGCAGCTTTTACAATCCGCATCTCGTGTATTATTAGATGCTAATGCTTCTAAATGTAGTTGTAACAGCTGTTGGGGCTGAGCAAGTTTCCAGCATCACACACAAAGCAGAGGAAGGCCAGGCTGATGAGCATTGGCGAAATATAGTCTCAGGGGTAAATATGAGTGATGAATTAACTGGAACCCAGAGGCGCAAAGTCCTTGAAGTTTTGTTGGCGCATACGCGCGCCTTTTCTACATGCGCAACTGACCTTGGCAAAATTAGTTTTTTGCGGCATTTTATCGACACAGGAGATGCTCGACCAGTGCGCCAAGCTCCTAGAAGGATGCCGCAACGTCACAGGCACAAAGTTGAAGAGATCATCGATGAAATGCGCAAACAAGGTTTAGTCCGTCCGCCAACGTCTCCCTGGTCGAGTTCAATTGTTCTTGTGCAGAGAAAGTCAGATGACTCAAGATTTTGTATCGATTATCGTGACCTTAACGCCGTCACCAAAAAGAACAGTTATCTAATCATAAACGACAGTTTGGACGAGATGGCCAGTTGCTATTATTTCTCCACGCTTGACCTTAAATCGGGTTATTGGCACATTTCTATGGATCCATAATCTCGCGGAAAGTCAGCATTCGCTAGTCACATTGGTCTATTCGAGTTTGATGTAATGCTGATGGGTTTATGCAATGCAGCCGCCAGCTTTCAAAGGTTAATAATGCGCATCGTCCTTAAAATAGGGAGGAATGGAGCGGAGTTCTTGCGTATGTGAACGACGTAATAATATATGCGCGAACGTTTGACGAACATCTAGCCCGATTGGAGTCCGCAGGGTTAACTTTAAAGCCATCAAAATGTTGCCGTTTCAAAAGGAAAGTAAGTTTTTTTCGGACATGTTGTTTCCAAGGCGGGTGTCCTGTGCAAACTCGAAAAATTTCGCGCTGTTGCAAATTTGCCTGTTCCAAGCACTGTTCAGCACGTTCGCAGATCGCATCCCCGTTACACCGGCTTACTGAAAAAGGGAAGAACTTTGATGAGGACGATAAAATGACCAACGCACCAATCCTACTATACCCCGACTTTAGGCGACCCTTTATTTTAGACACTGATGCTTCTGTGTATGCAATAGGTTGCGTTGTCAGCCAAAAGGTCAAATCCAAAGAGCACGTGATTGCGTATGGTAGTAGGAGCCTGAGTAAAGATGAACGGCATTATTCGACAAACCGCAAGAAATTCTTGGCTGTGATCTTTGCTACGAAATTATATCGCTGTTATTTACTGGGTAACAGTTTTGTGCTGCGCACAGATCACGCTTCTTTGCGATGGCTATGGAAATCAAGAGAGCTTTCTGGCCAATGCGCGCGTTGGGATACCAATATCTAGATATTAGATACCATTAAATAAGCTATTGCTGCCAGGCATAATGTATGACTAAGTATTGCTCATCCAGCAGTTTTTATTGTAAACATTCGACGTCCTATACAAGACGCTTTCATCAGGGTAATGACATAACTTGCAAGACGAATGTCTTTTAAAGCGACAAAATGCAAAACACACACATGTAAAACAGCGATAACAAGATCGCGCGCTGCAAAGAGCGTCGTGCAGTCACGGATCTAAAAGCCAATGACGACATTACCATTCTACCAGCAGACAAAGGTAATAGTACCGTTATTTTGGCACGTACAAGAAACTGCCACGTGACCCGACCCGAAGAACGGAACAAGTTCTTAACAAGTTTGTTTTGCACAAGGAGAAAAAATGCATTTTAGATGCGATGTTCCATCACTTGCACAGCACAGATGGTTCTGCTCCACGGTTATATGGATTGCCGAAAGTCCACAAGAAGAATGTACCTCTTCGTTCAATCGTGTCGTTCATCGGAAGCCCCACTTACAACCTAGCCAAACATCTGGCTCGACTTTTAGCGCCGCTGATCGGAAACACGTAATTTACCGTCAGAAATTCTGCAGAGTTTGTGAAAGCTTTGAATGCGCAACAATCATTGAGTGAAGACGAAACGTTGGTTTCATTTGATGTTACCTCATTGTTTACCAACGTTCCAATCGACCTAGCATTGGAAATAGCCACGTCACGGCTACTCGATGATTACAGCCTTAAAGACAGGACCACATGGACACATGAAGACATACACAGGGGTCTTGAGATTTGCTTGCAACAAACTTACTTCAGATTCAAAGGTTCCTTTTACAAACAAATGTATGGCACGGCCATGGGCTCTCCTGTGTTAGTGGCCATTGCCAACATGGTCATGGAGTCTGTGGAGGAACGCGCCTTGCAAAATTTTGCCAAAGCACCACGATTTTGGCGACGATATGTAGATGATACATTCTGTGTCATTCAGAATTTCTGCAACATTTAAACAATGTGCAACGAGGAATTGCGTTCGCTATGGAATTGGAAAGCAAGAACCGGGTTCCTTTTCTAGATGTGGAAATTTTGAAAGCGGCGGATGGTGGCTTTCCACGCGGGTGTACCACAAGCCGACCAGCACCATGCGCTATTTACACTTCACATCCCATCATCCTTTGTACCAAAAAAGGGCTGTTGTCAAAGCGCTCAAAGACCAGGCCAGACGCTTGACGCCAGACCCAGCATTGCTTCAGGCGGAGTTGCACAGGGTAAACGAGGCCCTGCGGTTAAATGGCTACGCGAACTGGATTCTCCGTGATCACAAAAAGGTTGCACGGAAAGAAATCCAGTACAAAGAACGTGCCTTCGTCACCTTACCTTACATACCAAGGTTAACAGATATAATCCGTCGCATGTTAACCGATTTCGGAGTATCGGTTGGGGTCAAACCAGCAAACACCCTTCGTCAGATGCTGTCGCACCCAAAAGACCCTCTAGATCAGAGATGGCGAACCACTGACCCGCGGGTCACGCAGTCACCCACCATGTGAATTCCAGTGACCCACTTGTAGTTTTTAAAAATGTATGCAGATTACTATAGGTAAGGTGACCAGATTTCCAAGATTAAAAAGCAACACAACAATTAACTTCAAGCCCTTTGCCAGATTGCCTATTGCAGTAGTTCTCAAACCGACGCCCTGGTGCGTCGTTTCAATTTCCCAACGGCGTCGCAGAATAGTTCTGTTTCATGGCTTTTTGTTGTTACAACTTTAATAATACGTTTTCTGATTAACTTTTTTTGCTGGCGCGTCGCAAGTCCAGAAAATTTTTAATTTTTTTCAAAAAAAGTTTGTGAGGCAACAGACATGTTTATTCAAACGTACAATATGAAACTATTTGTTGTAACTGTGTTGACGCTGTTCGGTTCCACATATTCATGCGAATTAATGTTTTCGCACATGAATTTCATAACATCGAGTGCCCGGAATGGTCTCAGCTCAGATATGACTGCTGCGTGTATTAAACTGAAAACTATCTGGGATTGCAAACGACAAGCTTCTCATTGACATTGACATATAATAAAATATGTGACCCATCTTGTTTTCTTTCCGAATTTTGATCTCATGTTTGACCCATTTAACTAAAAAGGTTCGCCATCTCTGCTCTAGATGCTACTGCAACTAGGGGTGTGGTGTATGCTATACCGTGCGGGGAGTGTGACGAAATATACATCGGTGAGACTGGTAGACGTCTAAATACGCGCCGGAAGGAGCACGAAAGGGATGTGTGCAAGAATGGTGCGAAGAAATCAGCGTTAGCAAACCATGCAACGACTCACCACCACAGCATTACTTTTTCCGCTGCTCCGGTGTTGGTGAAGGAAACTGATTACCACAAGCGAACTTTCCTAGAGTCTTGGAACATCCATTCACGCCCCAACACAATGAACGTTAAAACAGATGTTCTAATGCTAATAAATTATCGGTCGCTTTTACACCACTGAGCTTGTTTTATCTCTACGGTGGTGCGAGTTTGCAGCGCGCGATCTTGTTATCGCTGTTTTACATGTGTGTGTTTTGCATTTTGTCGCTTTAAAAGACATTCGTCTTGCGAGTTATGTCATTACCCTGATGAAGGCGTCTTGTATAGGACGCCGAAACGTCGATTGTTTACAATAAAAACTGCTGGATGAGCAATACTTGTCATTAGATACCATTATTTAACGATACAAGTGTGTAGAGGGTCACCAGAGGTCAATAAAAATGGGAGTCTGCCGGGTTCCACCCACTGGGTATTCCCCGGGGAAGCCGAAAGATGCTAACAAATGGGTACAAAGCAAACGGGAGAAATACCACTTGATTCCACCGCCATGGGATGCCCATTGAAATACAAATTCCACAAACGACAGATATTTTCCCCGCCACACCCCCCACAAAGGGCCCAAAAAGGGGGGTAGCATAAACGAGTTAGATACCACTCGCAACTAATGCCAAATGAACAAGTTAAGTTCATACAATGCCAATTGGGGTACGACAGACTACTGTTCCACCGCATCGCCAGTATAAGACCCCCCTAAAGTTCGACTAGAAATCCCCCCTTGCCCCTATCTCGCTAAACATAGATTGCAGATACCACAGGCAGCCAATTACAAATGGTCTAGATTCTAGAACATTGTATTCCCAAGGGACCTGTTACAGACCATCTATACACACTCGGCTGTAACAGAGCTAAAGTTCGACTAAATATACATCCTCTCTCCCTATCTAATCTACCTTAGATATTTCAAATACCAGCGGAAATATAGTTTATCAAGCACGCTGTAAGGGATATCAAATGAAAGAAAGTAAAATTTTGTAAATGTACAAGATAGGATGTCAACAGACCTACCTTTCAAATCGGAGTCATCGCTCCACTCTTGACCAAAGCCTGTGTCATTTTCATTGTTGTCGGTCACCTCTTTAAAAATATTAACTGGTAACACTGATTCAGGAAACCAGTCAGGCATATTCTTTTTTTTTATACTCTTCAGTACCATATCAATTTGAAAGGTTTAGTCTGAACATCGACTAGCTTGGGGGTATACCTACATTAAACCACAACTTGATTTCATGTTCTACTTTATCAAACATTTTCATTTCTTGTACAATTTTTATCGAACATAGTCAGCCAAGCTACCGGTTCAATTGCGAGGTTTATTGCCTGACCAATTGTAAGACATAATAATGAATTCGATTCTCAGGCAATAAATGCGCTGCTCTGCCGTATTTACTATGTTCTATTGTTACTCATTAAAACGCAGAAACTTTCATGTATTGTCATTGTTATTTCGGTATACTGCTTGCTATTTTAGTGTTTTAGAAGTAACCTGACTTTCAACTGCCATTGTGATCAAAAGCAAGGAACAGTCAAATTCACCATACTGACAGACACAGAATTTCAGCGATTAACAAAACGTTACGCTCGAAATGCGGATTGTAAATTCGATAATTAGTGTGGTGTAAAAGCGAATGTTGTCTGTTCTTGAACGTATAAGTTGAAATGTTTTAATGCCTAATGCGGACAATCCCGTTATGTGCTGTAACTTGTGTATCGTTTTGTAGTTGATACAGAAACTTCCAGAAATCAACAAATTTTCAATTGCGTACTGTTTTCTGTTGTGTGTGATATGTATTTTTTTGTATGCCACTATAATGCCCAAAACCGCAATGACCATATATTGCCCATTGCTCAAAAATATGGCGTGGGGTATTTTGTAGCGATTGCGGCATAATTTGTGCAAACTTTGCAATAGTTGTTTACCAAATATAGCTCGTTTTTGACTCGCTGGCTCAAAGCTTGCGAGGAAGTTAAAATGTGTAGCACCAAATCTCACTGTATTGACAAATCATGTTCCGACTTTGTAATATTTGCTGTCGCAGTTAATTAGGATGCAGATGAGTCTTTGTGATCTGGTGTTTATTCCGGTATAAAAACACACACTTTATATAATTGTTCATTTAACCGTCTTGCTTCAATGCAATTTAAAACAACGAAGAAACTTGTCATTTTAGCCCATTGTTTGTTTTGATTTGATGGTTTTTATTTCCATTATGCCTCACTTCTTGATGAGTCTACACCAGGGGCGGGCAACATACGGCCCGCGGGCCGGATCCGGCCCGCGACGGGATTTTGAGCGGCCCGCAGACAGTTTCTGGTCTTACATGATAACGTGGCCCGCGGCCACAGTCTGCCGAATCCCCCACTACTTGCTTACTACGTCAAATTATAGCTGTAACAAACAGTAACGCTCCCCAAAAACAGAAAAACTTTCCCACCGTTGTTACCATTGCACCATACGTCCATTGTTACGACATAACTGCCAACCTTGTGCGTGGCCTGCTTTCACGGTTTCCTTTGTTTCCACACTTGTAGTGTAGTTAGTGTTTCAGCAGTATCTAAGTCTGTGGTATATGCATTAAATTTGCTGTGGTGAATAATTTTATGTTATATCAGTTAGATTGTTTGGACTGTATTGTAATTGCGACGTTCTTGATTGTATTTAGTTTAGGTGGTCAAAAATCCGTTTTAAATCACTGGATAAATACGCGATTAGTGTATCGTTTCACGAATCCGGCCCGCCAAGTACTTCATTTTCCCATATCAGGCCCGCCGACTGGGGAAGTTGCCCGCCCCTGGTCTACACCGATTAATTAATTTCTATAATACGTTTTCGTCGAAGGCGCTTCCTGGTTTCGGAGAGTCGCGCGCCTTCATTGTTTCTCATTCCTGTTTTTGTTGCGACGATCAGGTTTATTGAGAGATTTGAACAAGTTTTTTAACGTGCTTGTGGACGATGTGTAGACGAGGCAAGCGGCTAAATGCGCCCAAATTTGTGAACACAAACTGCAAATTATGTCTATGCTTTGTAAAAGTCACTAAGAAGTCAATGTACAACCTAGTGTATAAGCCAGGGGAGACCAACATGTGGCACGCGTTTCGCAGCCTAAATTTTATTTTATTGCAGTTGTAAACATCTCTGTTTTTTTAGTTTTGCTTGAACTTAAGCTGGATAATTATTGGTTACATGTTTTCATTCATTGAGGTGCATTGTATTTTTTATATTTCTAGTGTCATTTTAGCACAATCATGTTTTAATTGCAAATGGCAGCATTTATTTGCTTGGCTTAAAAGTGTTTCATCTCCTAACTATTGCTCTTTTATTCTATCATAAGTAACAAAGGAAAGACAATTGTTCGCGTACAATTACTATTCTTTTGATCTTGTCTGTGATGTGACAAACCGCTTTTGGATTATATTTACGCAATGAAATCTTGCTAGACCGGGTAAATCATCATTAGAATTTATTCTACAGGTTTGCGCAATCTTTAACGTATTATGTTACAAAATGTTCTATACGTTTCATTAAACCAAAAATACCTTCGCGTGTCGGATAAAGTAGGTACATTTTTTGCTACACTTTTGTTCATGCTGGTGAGTCATTGCGAAAGGTAGAATGCTGCTCTTTGCAATAGTGAAATTTTTATTCTAACCTAAACTTAATATAGTTTTAAAAAACACAGAAACACGTATTAGAACATTAAAGTCAAATGCACACTTTGCTGCATTACAAAGCAGTTTCAGATGAATTATAGCATACCAATATTCTTGAGACAATAGGGATGAATTAGGTTCCATAATCGCACGCCTGCTTGAGTAATTTCTGGTTTCCAAAGAGTCACAAGTCTTTCACCATTGTTCAAAATTGCTGCATATATTCAAGCAGAAACTTTTGCAAAATCGATTTACAAGATGATTAAAAAAATTGGTAAATAAAAGTTAGTGTAATTGAGTTGCTGTAGTCGAAAATATATCAAAAATATAATATCGTTGTTTTTAAATTTCACGTATGTTCGTTCCAAGTGATGTGCAATTTTCTACCATATACTATATTTTCCGATTTACTGACATTTAAACAGTTGTTCGCTGTAGAGTATATGTATATTCTAGTAGTGGTTTCTCTAATTATTAAGGTTCTATATTGGTTTTATGGACGTCACTGTCTGTTTTCATAGGGCCATGCGTCATTCATCTTTCTTTCTTATTCTTGTAGGTTTTATGAATTAGGATCAAAGGCGTAGGGCAATATAAAACTGCAGTAGGTCGACGATTTGTCAGCGTTTTGCAAATCTTATTTAAACCGACGTCAAATTTCGATGTTTATGTATTTTATTGTGTCAAAAATTTGTAAGAATTTTATTTAACATCATTTAGACCAGCTGTATAGTCAAGTGGGGTAAAAAAAACAATTTTTTGAAACTCAAACTTTTATTTTAGGCAACAAAAGGTCAGTTTTCTTCCCAACAAAGCTGATGGTCAGCTACTTGCAATGGCCACTAGTGGCTCCAGCAGATCCATGTTCTGATTTGGGCTCATGGCGGATCGAACAGCGTGTAAACCCGTGGTTGTATTATGCTTGCTGTTGTAGGTAAAAGCGACTAACAGGTATAGATGTCCTATTGGGGTTTTGGCTTGTTATGTGATTCGTCATAGTTAACCACTATTTCTTCACTTTTGTGAAATAAAGCAAAAGTCGTACGTAGTTTTTAGAATATGTTCGCAATTATTTTCTGTTATTGACGCTTTCATGCTTTTTGTTGCATTTGCTAACTACAATGAAGACGACACTACAAGTTATAAAAATGCACGTGCGCTGATAAAATTTAGGCATATATTAGGAAGGGTCAAGCGACTTAAACATTGGGCGTTTTTTGAGGTTGTTAAATCTTGTGCTTACAGGTTGTGCCATATTATTACAGACCGCACCATAGGAGCGTACAACCATTTTATTGCCAAGTTAGCTTACTTCCGACCACGGAGAAGCACTTAGCGTTTACCAGCTAAACGTCACAGGAAGTATGACGTCATCTAGAACAATGGTTACACAGTTTCGCTATGAATGCGTATGTCAAAAATATTCTTGTTAGTTTCGAAACAAAGCGTTCTAGAAAAGTATAGACGCGATTACTAGAAAGACTTGAGAATCTAAAGTCTTGTGTACAACAGTGTCTGGTTTTCTGTAGTTATTTTTCCTGTTTGGAGAAAAACGGAAGCAAGTGTATTATTTTTGGGCTTGATTTGAAATGTATGCATAATGTGTAGCACGAAATAAACAAAACTGTTACTTTATAGATTTGCTTTTTCTTACGTTGAGTTACTATGACCTCATCGCACAATTTAGGGGTTCCGCGTGTTGGTGGTGGTTTGCAAACAGGGAAAGATCCCTATTCAGAAGTGGGAGCCCCACCTGCAAAACATAATCCTGTTCAAGGTTATGTGAATTACAATTTTGAGGTAGGAAAAATATACCCTTATCTAGCTAATTTTGTTTATAACATTTATCCAACTTTCGGCAAAAGATTTTTCGTAGAAAATTACTATATGATTATTAAGTTGCATAGTTTAGCTTAAACCACACGCTTCATAGGTCGGGAGAAAAGGAAAGGCCCCAGGCCAGTTCGGGGGCTGGGTACAACATTTTACCACTAGCAAGGATGGCAAAATCCTGTATGTATGTGACCTTTGGAACAAACGTGTGCAAGTCATTGACCTGTTAAAGCGGAAACCAATGTGAGTAGATAAGTTTCAAAGAGAACGATACTGAAGGTTATGATAGTTACAAACTCAAATCTCGCAGTTGGTAATTGTTAGTGTAAAAAAAAAAGAAATAATCATCCAAAAGTTCTAATCTTGGTCTCGCTTCTTTCCAGAAATTCCTTTCCGACCACTATGGAAAGATTTAACTTCCAAGCGCAAGGTGTCCAGGTTTTTAGGGACGGGAACTTATGCATTAATTGCGTTGGTTTTGATGGTACTTCGAGGATTGGGATTTTCACTCCCGAAGGCCGAAAAATAAGCAGTTTCGGACCGGGTGTAATCGGCTCAACATCTTGTATCGCTGTAGACAATATGGACCGAATCGTTGCTATTGACAGGTAAACTTCAAATTAAGAGCACGTTTTATCATGTTTGTACATTTAGTCAGAATTTAATTGTGTTAACATGTCAGTTGATAGAAGAAATAAAAACTTAGTCCATAAGATTTGTAAAGCTTGTTGAACTTATGACGTATCATTATTGCACGATTTTGAAATAGAATAGGTTAATATCTTGTGAAATTCTGACGCAAGTATTTGATTTTTTCGTCATGTAGACGAAAGATGCGGATTTCTACGTGTTCAAAAGATGGCAGACTTTTGGAAAGTTTTAATCCGGGCATTAAGGGCGACCTCCTGCGGATTTGCTGCAACAGTAAAGGCCACGTGATAGTGCCAAACCACCTTGAAAACCAGTTGGTGGTTTTTGACCCTTACGGGAACCCCATACACCTGATCCGCCCCTTAAGCGGTTGTGGGTACGAGATGAAGTACCCGGCCGGCGTCACGTGCGATTGTCATGACAACGTGTTTGTCTGTGATGTGGGGAATCACCGAGTTCTGCAGTTCAACTCTGATTGCGAGTTCAGGGCTGCGACGTTAACCAAGCGTGACCACAAGCTATGGCGACCTCATGACGTCACTGCGACAAATTTGGGCGATTTAATTGTCAGCGAAGTTTCCCAAACCTTCGTAAAAATTTTCAATTTTTTACCAAAAGTGTATTAGGATTTGCTTTTTGTAAAAGCTCATTTTTGCCTTTGTTTTCTTGTTGAATGTTTGTGTTTTACCACTTTAGCATGATCTGTATATCGCTACGGAAATTATTTATCGATATAATTAAGGCGATGCATTTCTGAAGCATTTTCCATCAACTGCATAGCAAGGACGGCTCCGCCCCGCGCATCTACTGCTTACCGAAAATCCACAAGCAAGACATCCCTCTGCGACCAATCGTTTCGTTTGTTGGTACTTCAACCTACAATCTTGCAAAGTACCTAGCGAAAGTTGTTTCTCCCCTCGTGGGCAATAAGGAATGGACTGTTTCGAACTCGTCCAAGTTTGTTCAAGAGATAGCACAGTTGCCGCCCCTGTCCAACGAAGAGGTAATGGTGTCACATGAAAGACAGAACACCATTTGCTTGAAGCAATCCTTTTTAAAATTCAGGGGAAGCTTTTACCAGCAAGTTCAAGGCACAGCGATGGGTTCCCCTTTCTCTGTAGTTGTTGCAAACATGACATTGGAAGCTCTTGAGGAAAAAAAACTCATCAACATTTGCCAACCCACCAAGATTCTGACGGCGATATGTTGACGACATTTTTTGTGTCATTGCTAAGAACAAGGTTGTGGCATTTCTGCGGCATCTCAACGAGACGCAACCAGGCATTCAGTTTACCATGGAACTCCAATCGGTAAACTGTCTTTCATTTTTAGATGTTCAAGTCGCAAGAACCGATGACACTGTCTTGTACTCGAGAGTGTACCACAAGCCAACGAATACCGGCAGGTATTTCAAATTTTGATCTCATCACCCCACATATCAGAAAAGAGGGGTGGTTCGTTCCCTAAAAGATCAGGCACGACGCTTGTGCACTCATAGCGACGACTGCGAGGCGGAACTGACAAAGGTTCGCAAAGCCTTGAAATATATCGGCTACCCCAACTGGATTCTCCGTGATCGACGGGCAACGTGTCCCAAGCAGGTGACCCATCCAAAAACAGAGGGTTTTGCGACACTTCCGTACATACCGAAACTGACGGATATTCTACGGCGTATGTTGCGTGGCTTCGGCGTAGCGGTTGGCTTTCAACCTGCTATTACTCTCCGCAAGCTACTAAGTCACCTAAAAGATCCAATCAACCCCTTTGAACAACGAGGTGTTGTATATTCTGTTCCCTGCGCCGAATGTCCGTTAATATGTATCGGGGAGACTGGAAGGTCACTCAACACCCGTCGAAAAGAACACCAACGGGATGTTGCCAACAGCGGCGCTAAGAAGTCGGTCCTTTCCAATCACGCGATATCACAATGCCATCACATTGATTTCAATGCAGCGTCTGTTGTGGCCCGGGAGCCAGACTACAGGAAAAGACTATTTCTTGAGTCATGGAATATTCACCAACGGGGCAACACAATGAACATCAAACAGACGTGATCCTCCCAGCGTGCTACAGGCACCCGCTAAAAGATTCGAGGCCCAATCATTTGTTATCGCGCGGTGTTTTCGTTGCGTTATGACGTGCCTACGTTCCATTCTTTTTTCCTTTGTTTAT
Organism: Phallusia mammillata; assembly: GCF_965637545.1. Lineage (NCBI taxonomy): Eukaryota > Metazoa > Chordata > Ascidiacea > Phlebobranchia > Ascidiidae > Phallusia > Phallusia mammillata. The sequence continues at coordinate 12,374,756 of NC_137254.1, read as the reverse complement.
CGTGCACTGTACTAGTCGCATTCAGTGTTATTTACACTAAGTAAGATGACCTGTATAGGACGTCGAAACGTCGTAATAAAACTACATTTGCCAAAAGAGCTCTTTAAACTATATACTATGCCTGGCAGCAATAGCTTTTATACATATAGATATAATTAAGACTCCACAAACACTTAAAAACCCTACAATTTCCTGAATGTCCAAAATAAGTTAAATAATTTCTCTTCCTAGTGTTCCTGTTAGTATATAACATTGTAACAGCTCGAAAGATCTACTTACAGGTAAATAAACAGATGGCATAATAACGCTACACTACACAATTTCCGCTTGGACAAAACAAACTATCATCGTATAACAGAGTTTAAAATGTATTTCATACTATGCTTTCGGCACTTAGTGTGGTCAGAAACGGGCAACTGAATTGCTTCCGATTGTATAGTGGCAGGAGCAGCCACATCGATTATTTTTGCAGAGCAGTTGCTGCAGACCGAGTTCATGAAGTCCGTATGTCATTCGTAACATGGTTTAAACTATTAATGCTTTTCATACTTACTGCCATACTAAAGCGTAAGGTTTTACATCGCTGTCGTATTGTTATTTTAAACCATGTTAAGAATGTAGGAGTTGAATTTCACGTTAAAGTTTGTTGAAGTTAAAATAATTTTTTTGGCAAAAAATGACCACAAAGCCTGCACTGACAGCCACTTTTACAATAAACGCACAGTTTTATTATAGGTTAACGTGTAGTGAAAAATATAACCTGCGTTGGAAAACAGACCAGTTGACCAATAGACGTGCCATGGAAATTCACTCAACGTACCACCGTTCATTTGACGGCCCCTGCTTTAATCCGCCCCACATTCCGTGCTCTGGTTTCCAACAGGGAATTAAATTGCTTCCTGTTTGCCGCACAACAATAGACTTATTCTGTGTGGAATGCAAGGAAAGGTTTTGGAAAACTTTACTGTATCGAAAACCGAGTTGGTTGTAAGTTGCATGAAACTTAGACTTACGATATGACTTTTGCAAATGTGTACGCAACGATATGCGAAATACCACTTGAATACTCGATGGAGCAGTTATTTTGAAAGTGACTTAGTTGGTCTACGACATTTTAAATTTCGTCAGTGTCGCTCCATGTATATAGTAGGCAGTGTGAAACGTATGTGAAACAGTTATGGTTTTACTTCAAGATTGGTGTTGATTTTATTTCGCAATCTATATTATGAAGATTATCAGTAAACAATTTCCAGTTTTAAAATTTGTACGTAGTCGTTTCTAGTTTTTACCTTGTCAGCTTGTGGCATACTTAAGTTTATCGCAACGTTGGTTAAGTTTTCTTGCATGGCCCACACACGGCTCTGTATTGTATTACAATAGCCGGCCCGCATTACGGTTTTCTTTGTTTGGGGACGCTGAGTACGAATATGTTTCTTATCTGCAAACAAGGAGCACATGGCCAGAATTTTTTGAGCCTAAAATGTATTTCACTGCAGGTCTTGTGGTAATTTTACCAAAAAGAAGAAAAAAACAGTTGGCAGGTTACTTACGCCCTGCCAAAGGCAGAATGATTTTTTCATATTTATACAAAAGAATTGGGACGCCAATACCCACTTTATATTTTTCATGCAACGCAGCTCGGCGTGTTTTTTGGAGCAGTGTTTTTTAACCGATGTGTCTTGGGAGATTAACAAGCCGGTCGTAAAAAAACGTTACGAAGAATTCATCTAATACCGTAATTTTCCGTGTATAATGCGCAAAATTTAATTAATTTATTGTCCTAAAATCTAGGGTGCGCATTATGCATGGGTACAACAGTTTTTGAAGAAAATCTGCCTCGAAATAAAACTTGAAATCAGACCTTTCTTCTTGTTTGTTGTCTATCGCGCATCACATTTAGCCATCCTGCCCAACACACTTGGTCAGTAAATTTCATAATCGACGACACATCGTTTGATGCGATGGTGCAATCTTTGATGGTGTGTTATTGTCAAATACTGCACACTGCCCATTTAGCGACAACGTGAATGGGATGATATCATTGGCGATATGCAACGGATGGAACTAAAATTTTGTATATATGTTTCAATTTAATTATTCTGATTTTTAGGTATTTTAATCTAAAACATATTAAACTTCATTTGTGTTTTAAAAATAAAAATGTTCTCTGCAAGTATTAAGATCGGTTCCGCTTGAACGCGACCAGTAAGATCTCGTTTGTTGTCACGATGTACCCTGCACAAATCCTAAACATTTTTCGCTATCGAGTTTGCGAGCGCATGCGCAGTGATACTGACCGGCAGAATAACACCCGGTTGTTTCAAAAGATTATCTTTTTTCTGAAATAATTTTACGTAAAACTTTGGATGCGTATTATACATGGGTACAAGCTTTTTTCCAGCATCGACATGCCATTTTTAGGGTGCGTATTATGCACGGGGGCGCACTATACTTGGAAAATTACGGTACTGAATATTTCAACGCCTAATGACAAAACGCAAGAATTATTTCACTTTTGCCAACAATATCGACATCTATCACACTGTAAATGAAAATAATTTGTAAACTTTTTAGTCAGTGAACTTTAGTGGAAAAAATCGCGTTTTACTGCGGCGCTACTGTAACAAGTCGCAATGAATTCTATACAAAGTTGTAGTAACAAAAGACTAATAAAATACTTCCATTTAAAGAGCATTCTGCAGTTTCAGCTTGATGAAGAAAACGTGTCACTTCAAGAAACTCTGGAACTTCCGTTTTCTTGTGAAATTTGTGAGAGACGATTGAAGCGAAAGGAACATCCTAAACTTCACATTCGCAGGCATACTTTTGAACAACCGTACGAATGTGACTTATGTGGGAAAAAGTTTAGCCAGTCAAGCGCCATGAAAGGTCACAAGCGATCTACGCATAACCAAGGACAGAAGTTTATCTGTGGATTCTGTTAAAATGTTTTTAAACATAAATCCAGTTATGAACAGCATTTAAATGGACACACAGGAGAAAAAACGTACAGATGCAAGTTTTGTGACAAGCAATCTGCACAACAAAAAACTTGTAAACTTCACGAAAAAAATCACGAAGGTTCGGTTAAATACTTTTTGCTTTTCAAATTTATGCTTTCATACGATTGCGTAAAATACCTTTTGCATTAGGTTAGACTGTATGAACTTTGTTTATATTATTACCAGAATAACTCTTGCTGACTAATAGCAGATTTAAAGTTTGTAAAGGCAACGATATCGAAACAAACAAATTATACACTATCACTATGGTAACATTTCTTCTGCCCTAAACCATAACATTTTTACAGATACGCTTCACAAGTGTATCGAGTGTGAAGACCAGTTAGACAGCAAGTCTAACTTAGTCAAGCATTTTAAATCACAACATTCCGGACTCTCCATCCAACAGCGTCACTAGTGCTCAGAATGCACGTTATCTTCGGATCTTAAACACATTTTGATAGCCCATATGGGTGTCCACAATGACGAAAAACCTTTCCGATGTGACATTTATGAAAAAACTTTCCGCAGAGAGCATCATCTTAAAAGTCACATGGTGATGCACACTAGAAATAAACAGTTCAATTGCGGCGTCTGCACACAGACGTTTGCTACAAATCACAAGCGACGACCCACGAGGAAAAAGTTCATTGTTAGAAAAAACCCTACCAATGCAAAGTTTGAAAAGAGAGTTTCGGATATAGTCAAACTTTGCCAAACCATATGCTGCTCCGTACCGGCGAGTTGCCATTCGCTTGTAAGTATTGCGAGACGAAATTTCGACAGCGCGGAAACATGTTGCGTCACATGAAAGTTTATACAACGGTGCAACGTTATCAGTGCTCCGAATGTCCACTAAGCTTTCCAAGAATAGAACAGTTTCAAGAACACATGAAGACAGAACATGAAAAATAAAAGCTAAAAAAACTACAAACAAGTGCAAAAGCATTAAAATTGTCGCGGTGCTTCAGTAATTTATTCCGAATTTAAGTGTTTTGGTTGTGAACTGTGTTGGTTTGCAGAACTTGCTTTTTTAGTTACCCTAGATGCCAACCGTATTTTTTTGCTCGAATTTACACACTGGAGGAAGTGAAGTACGGTGATATAAACGAATTAATTAGACGGTAAGTTTAGAACTTTAGTCCATTTGTTTCGAGTACGTGGTTGTTACTTTGCAATTATGTGTGTATTTTTTGTCAACTGAATGTTTAATGCTTACAGTTATGCCGAATTAGCATAAAAACTTAACTGTAATTTTTTGAAAGTTTTACGTAGCCTAAATTTTCTACATCTGATGTTTTGTTACGTATTGGACATCATGACACAACTATTGTGTGCATTCAAGCTTACTGAATCGTGTTACTTACTTTGTTTCGCTAGTGCCCATTTCTAACCTGTGTCACGTCGTTATATCTCTCAAATGTTTCTAACACGATTCGGACATGGCGCTGTTGCTAAAAAAGCTTCAAACCAATTATAACATAACATTGCAAGCAGAACACCTCAACGCCATCGAGACGCAATTATCTCTACAGAAAATGATGGTTTGAAAACAAAAGGCCAGTTCCTGCAAATAAAAGAAATAACTATGCCTCCATTTGTCCACAACTTTGTGAGTTAAAATTTTGAAAAATATAATTTTTTGCAATTGGTTTATTTAAACTGGTTGCAAAATTTCCAATAAAACCACCGCTATGTCTGTTTTTAATATGATATTTTTTTCAGATGTGACACGGACCAGTGCATAGCTTAATCCTCACATCACAGTAATTGTTTCTGGCAGATTTTGAAGTTAGCCTGAAGCAACAGATTTGACAAACTACAAGACTAAGGCAAAGATGTTTTTAAGGGACTGTAGTCATAAATCACTCTCACAAAAAAATTATATAAACAAGCCAATTTAGTGGGTCATTTTTGTATTAAAACAACCACATGAAAATTAAATGCATTCTGTGAAAATACAAGCTATAATGATCAGTTTGTTTTTCAAGTCTTTTGGTTTATCATTGCCCACACTCTTCGTTCCTTTTCATAATACTTCTAAATCACAATCTTCTTCATATCTTTCTTCTTCATCACCATGACAACAGTCAAAATAAGAATGATCAGCATCATCAGGCAGAGACTCGCGATGAGAGAGACCACTATCAGTGACTTAATGCCTCGGTTGACCTCTAACAAATAGGTGTAAGAGTAAAAACGTTAGGTGGAAGTTTGCAATGACTCACAGATTGAACTAAAATTTTGCAATGTAATTGTGTTTTCAACAAAACCTAACTTTTGAAACAATTTATGAGCAGACTTATAATTGTATCTTACCATGGCAAGTCTTCCAATCTTTCATCAGGAAATATCCTTAAAGACAATAGCAGTAAGCTACACCTGTCGTGTCGATGCCACACATGTGAGAGCATCCCAATTCCCACTACAAAATAATTGTGATAAGTTAGACCCAACTAATTTATACATTAAGTAAAAGGACAAGTTTAAACCTTATGTACACTATTCACGGTTTTGAATAACCTCGGCAACAAAAACCAGAGCCAGCCATGCGCGCCGGGACATAGGGGCAGGAGGAGCCACAAATAATTCTGTCGGCGCCTATAAAGCAAGTGTATCAGTGTAAAACAATACAACGTTTCGACACATACTATTGTAATCAGTTTCTGGTAACCTGAAGATGACAATAGCACTTGTCGAAACATCGTAATGTTTTACACTCACATACCGGCTCTGATTTTTTTGCTCAAATTTCACCTTGTTGCAAACAGGTTGCTCATCACTGTTCAGATCAGGTGCAAGGATAAAGGGTCCTAAAGAGATTTTCTTTGCCTCATCAGTTTCATCTGGGATTGATCTTTTGACTGGAATATCAGGTATCGGTTCCGAGGGACAATCCTGATCAAATCAGGTTTAAATGTGAGATACAAAAATTCCGCGAAACAGAACAAACTGAAACATTGCAAGCTATTTCCAACTTCAAATCCAAATTGTTTCGGCTTCTGTGTCGTTAACGGTCGTGCCAGTAAAAGTAAGTACAATGTTCGCTTACGATTTCCGTGTCTTCAGCTGTTACTTTCGATGCAACTTCTTCGCAGATCGTAGAGATAAATGTTCATCACAAAATTCGTTTACAAATTTGATTTGAAAACAAATTTCGTTTACAAAATTGATTTAAAAATAAATTACATTGATACATTTGATTTCTGAACAAATTTCGTTTATAAATTTGATTTTGAAACAAATTTCGTTTACAAATTTGATTTCAAAACAAATTTCGTTTTGAAATTTGATTTCGAAACAAATTTCGTTTACAAATTTGATTTCGGAATAAATTTCGTATACAAATTTGATTTTAAAACAAATTTCGTTTTCAAATTTGATTTCAAAACAAATTTCGTTTTCAAATTTGATTTCGAAACAAATTTCGTTTACAAATTTGATTTCGGAATAAATTTCGTTTACAAATTTCGTTTTCAAATTTGATTTCAAAACAAATTTCGTTTTCAAATTTGATTTCGAAAACTACATTCGTTTGCAAACATGATTTCAAAACCATTTTTTCACATATTTAATTTCGAAACAAAATTTGTTTTTAAATTTGATATTTCTGAAGAAATTAGTTTATTTGCTTTTTATTAAGGGTTGTGATTGCTATCCCAAGTTGGTTCTTAAGAACGGTTTAATTTGATCTGAATTCGTTCGTGTTTTATAAGCAATAAGGTATGCTAAAAGCGACATACTTCTATAGCGTAAACGGTTGTGCCAACGAAAATAAGCAACATGTGCACTTGAAACTTATATTCCGCGAAACGGAACAAACTGAAACATTGCAAGCTATTTCCAACTTCAAATCCAAATTGTCTCGGCTTCTGTGGCGGTAACGGTCCTGCCAGTAAAAGTAAGTACAATGTTCGCTTACGATTTCCGTGTCTTAAGCTGTTACTTTCGATGCAACTTCTTAGCAGATCGTAGAGATAAATGTTCATCACAAAATTCGTTTACAAATTTCATTTGAAAACAAATTTCGTTTTTTAAAAAAAAATTCATTACAAAATTTGATTTCAAATCAAAATTTGTTTGGAAGGAAAGTATTTTTGCTTAAAAATTTGGTTTCAAATCCAAATATGTTTTCCAATTTGATTTGAAAACAACTTAAGTTGAAAAATTAGATTTGAAATCTATTTTTGTTTACATAGTTGACTTGAAAACAAATGTAGTTTACAAAGTTATTTTCGGAAAAAAATATGGTTACAAATTTGATTTTGAATCACCATTTATGAAAAGATTATTTTTTAAAACCCAACTAGGTCTGAAATGATTTGGTTTGAACATTTGCTTGACTTTGTTCCAAAATTGTTATCCATCTTATATTGCTTTGATAGCTACAACTGGTGTAGTTTTCATTACATCTATTGTACACAAATATGCACATTTTAAACCAATTTTGTTTTGTCAATTAAAAGAAAGTTTGCTACCAAATTGAAAGTTTGTTCCTCATTTATTCTTAAAACCCAATTAGGTCCGAATGGTTTGCTATCACAAAGAGCATTGACATGTACATAATAACTACATAGACAATTATGCGTCTTGGAAACCAAATTCTGTTTACTAATACAGGTAAAGAATTTTCGTTGCATTTTGATTCTTAAAATGGAAAACATTTGGTTTTAGTAATGACATTGATGAACAGGTAGGACCTTGTCAGAAATCTATTTCACATTTCATACAAATTAACTTTGTTTCTAGTCTTACTCACATAACATTGATAACAGTACAATTCAGAAATTTAATCTTTAAACTTATAAGAATGGTCCTTACCGATGGTGGTGTTATTGTTTGCTTTATAAAAAATCAAGCAATAATTTATGTTAAAAGAAATTGTAATCCAATTTGCCATTCTTCGCCTTTCATTTAATAACACAAATTGTAATCAGAAAACAATGTGTATTGAACTTAAAAACAGGAAAATGTACAAGAATATGAAAGTGTAAAAAATTTGGTTCACAAAAATATATACATGAAGATCTGCTTACAAAAACACAGGCCATAAAATAGAATGAAATGCTGTGATTTGGCAAGTAATTGAAAGATTTGTTGTTTGGCAAAACACATTGAATTGAAACATTTGTTGAATTTGAAACACTGACACATTGCTGAACATGAAAATGTAAAAGGTTGTGCTTAAAAATATACATAAAGACCTGCATAACAAACAACCACTTCAGACAACCACATTTGAACATAAAAGTTGTTTGCAAATTTGATTTGGAAACAAATTTTGTTTATAAAAGTGATTTTTAACACAAAAGTTGCTTGTCAATATGATTTCAGATCATTAGAAGTTTACACATTTCATTTGACCAATTTCATTCAAAAATATGATATAAAAACAAATTTATTTCACAAATTTGATTTAAAAACAAAATTTGATGACAAATTTTCACAAATTTTTTCACAAACCTAAATATATACACAAAGACCTGCACAACCAAACACACACAACCAAGTAAAAAAATTCCTTAGAAATGAAATTAGGCTATTTTGCTAATGGTTAAATGATTTTGGGTTAGTCGAAATATTGGATTTTAAATTTTTTGGCAAACCCTTACTGTTCACATTTTACAAATGTTTTAATACAATTGAAATAAAAACAGAAAAGAACAAAAAAATTTGCGCTGAGGCTACAATTTCTTTTTGGTTGGGGTAACACAAACATCAGAGTCAGAATGGGATCTTGTCGGGACTCCTGAAAATCATATATTTGTTTCATTTTGGAAATCTTTGCTCATTATAGACAGAAATAACAGGATCAGTTATGCTAAAAACTAAGTTATTTCATATACCCTTCCACAGTTAAGTGTCCTTAATAAAAAGCAAATAAACTAATTTTTTCAGAAATATCGAATTTAACAACAAATTTTGTTTCAAAATCAAATTTGAAAGCAAAATTTGTTTTAAAATCAAATTAATAAACGAAATTTGTTCGAAATCAAATTTGTAAACGAAATTTGTTTTAAAATCAAATTTATAAACGAAATTTGTTTCGAAATCAAATTTGAAAACGAAATTTGTTTTAAAATGAAATTAATAAACGAAATTTGTTCGAAATCAAATTTGTAAACGAAATTTGTTTTAAAATCAAATTTATAAACGAAATTTGTTTCGAAATCAAATTTGAAAACGAAATTTGTTTTGAAATCAAATTTGAAAACGAACTTTGTTTTAAAATCAAATTTGCAAACGAAATTTGTTCCGAAATCAAATTTGTAAACGAAATTTGTTTTGAAATCAAATTTGAAAACGAAATTTGTTTTAAAATCAAATTTGCAAACGAAATTTATTCCGAAATCAAATTTGTAAACGAAATTTGTTTCGAAATCAAATTTCAAAACAAAATTTGTTTCGAAATCAAATTTGTAAACGAAATTTGTTTTAAAATCAAATTTATAAACGAAATTTGGTTCGAAATCAAATTTGAAAACAAAATTTATTCCGAAATCAAATTTATAAACAAAATTTGTTTCGAAATCAAATTTGTAAACGAAATTTGTTTCCAAATCAAATTTGTAAACGAAATTTGTTTTAATATCAAATTTGTAAACGAAATTTGTTTTAAAATCAAATTTATAAACGAAATTTGGTTCGAAATCATATTTGAAAACGAAATTTGTTTTGAAATCAAATTTATAAACGAAATTTGTTTCTTAATCAAATTTGTTTACGAAATTTGTTTCCAAATCAAGTTTGAAACTAAATTTGTTTCGAAGCAAATTTGTGAAGACAATTTGTTTCAAAATAAAATTGTAAAGGAAATTTGTTTCTTAATCAAAATTGTAAACGAAATTTGTTTTGAAATAAAATTTATAAACGAAATTTGTTTCGAAACCAAATTTGTAAACGAAATTTGTTTTAAAATCAAATTTATAGTCGAAATTTGATTCGAAATCAAATTTGTAAACGAAATTTGTTTCGAAATCAAATTTGCAAAGACAATTTGTTTCAAAATAAAATTGTAAAGGAAATTTGTTTCAAAATCAACCTTACAAACGAAATTTGTTTCCAAATCAAATTTTTGAACAAAATTTGTTTTTCAATCAACTTTGCAAACGAAATTTGTGACGAACATTATCCCTACAATCTGCTCAGAAGTTGCATCGAAAGCCGCAGCTAAAGTGCAAACTGCTGAAGTTCTTCATTTTGGGGCACTTTATTGACATCTACTGGCAAAAATTTGCCCAAAACAAAAAAATGCCTCTCAAATCAATTTTCAGTTTTTAATTTTGTTTCGACTCATTACCAACACTTTTTGGAAAAAGTTAAAGTCGAACAAGATTTGTTTCGCCGACACAGATTTCAAACATACAAATTTGATTTCAAAACAAATTTTCAACTTTCGAAACAAAAATTCGTTAAATTTAACGAATTTGAAATCAAAATTTGTTACCAATAGGGAAAATGCATAGGGCACCGTTCCCCTTAAAAGGGTGACGCACCACAATTTCATACGCATAAAACGGCTTTGATTTGGAGACGCCCATTATCACACCGCCCATTGCATCGATGTACGCTGCGTCAAACTGCGTACGATCGTGAAAAATTCTTAAATTGTCCTCTGACCACAACATCACAGAGCGCGGCTCACCAGACCATTTTCTCAAAACCCCAGGAATCTTTTCTCCAACGCTACTCGCTTTCTGAGTCTCAAACATTTATTGCAACGCTGTCAACTCGCATTTATCTGCGACCTCAATCTTTCTCGCTTCGTGCCTGACCTTCCTTAAAACTTCTGCACTCGGAGCAACGTCTCTATTTCCGGATTCGTAAACACTTTGTGAAAGAGTGTCAACCAAGTTTTTGCTATGGAGTCGCGCTTTTTTGTTCTGCATCGTTTTTTTCATTTCCTCTCTACGCTCTCCTTTCAGTTTGCAACTTACAAAAATCGTTTTTACGGTGCTTCACTTCTCCACTATACTTCACGAAAAATTCTTTTGTTATGTTGTCAAACAAAGCAATCTCGAATTTGCGTGTGCAAAATTCAAACTTGCAATTTCCAAAGCAATGAAAAACGCTTTGGTCGGTTTTATGTTTGTTCCAGTGGTGGGTTTGGAAAACAAAAGAACAAAAACTGTTTGACTTTTTTAGCATGTTTTTAAAAATATCTGTCAAATTTTTATTGCAAATATAACGACTCTTTACAGAACCGTAAATTTTTTCCCAATCGTCTGATGGCAAAACAAATGAAGTTTGGTCCGCTAATATATCTGAAGGGGTCCAAAAACTTACATCACACTTAGACTGAGTATTAGTGTCAACAAACTCTGGACTGTTACTGTCACACTGCGATTCGTTTACTCTATTCTGTTGCCAAACACGTTTGAAATATTTTGCTTTCGTTTGTATTTTTTTCTTTGACATGTTTTTGTTGTAGATAAATTTGACAAGTCTTTCCAAGTTTGAATTGAATTATGTTGGACATCTGTTATACCCAAACTAGCGGCTGCAGCTTCTATTTCAAATTTGGTTACTTCTTGTCGGTTAGCCCCACCAATTAATCGAACATTTTGAAAAACACTAACCTTTTTAGAAGTTATCGATCGTGATGTTTGTGCTGATGGTCTGCTCTTTGGTGGTGATGGTGTTCTTGATGTTGATTGTACTGGGGTACTGTTTGGTGGTGGTGAGCGTGTTGTTGTACTCAGTTTTGCTGGGGTGCTTCTTGGTGGTGGCTGCGTTGATGTCTGTGGCGTCGGTGTGGTCGGTGCTGGTGCTGGTGCTGCTTTGCTCCTCGGTGATGTCGTTGGTGTGTTGGGTTTTGTAATCTGTAGAGTTTTAAGTTTTGTTATTTTTTTCAGAAACAACTCATAAAAACTCACCCGGGGTTTTACCAACAATCTTGCCGCCTGGGCATAGCTTTGGCGGAGCTTCGTTGCCTTCTTTTTCTGGGTATCTGATCCTGGCAAATCAGACAACGCAGGAAAACCTTCGGAAAGTGAAACCTCAGTTTGTTTCCTAACTAACTTCGGAAGTGTTGGTGGTGTAATCCATTCCTCAAGCTGCCGCAAATAAACGGTCAGTCCATCATCGGATAGGAGACTTTGTCATACCACAGCTCTGGTGTGTTTGGTACAGCGAGGTCCAAATACGTGACATTGCTTTGATTTGCAGCCTCACGAATTGCCAGGTTAACATGGGGAATAAAGCCACGCTCGCTGTGCCAGTGCTGTGACAGAATTCCACAACAGTATACCTATATTTACAAGATTTAAAAAAAAACAAAAAAAATACACCCCAATGTCCAATGGCATGACAAAATATACAACATGGTACATTATTAGGTTACTAAACCCTGAACGAATGTGCTGCGATGAAGATCTATAAAATACATTTTTGAATCCATGGAGGTTTAGAAGGCGTTTATTGGAGATGAAGCTAATTAGCAGTTTGGTTAACGAAACAGGTTATAAAATAAAAAACGATCGAGGTAGCTAAAGCACATAAAGAATATGTTTATTTTACACTGGCCTTTGCATGGGGGTACAACGATTTGGTACAGTTGATCATCCGAAGAATATCCCCGGTAATCTTTCTGGCCAACCAACGCCACTGGGTTCCAACTGCAAACGCATCACTTAGGATGTTGTTCGTACCCAGGGCCAAAACCACAACGTCGACGTTTGAAATTGGGGGACGATTTTGCATCTCCGTGATTCCATGCTCAATGGTACCACCGGGGATGGTAACAGCTGCAAAATCGGAAAAAAAATTGGGCGAAGGTTTTACCACAGAAGAAGAAATCAGGTCCCGTGCGTTGCTGTCCGAAACGAACAGTACGCAGCTCTTCTTTCTTGGTTTAGGCACCAGCCACTTAACCTGCTTTCCGGAGACGCCGAACGGATACTTCAATGCCGGCATTATCTGTCCACGAGGCCATGTAGTGTTTCGTGCACCAAACTGTTAGCAACACATACTTATTCAGTAGTTAAATGTAAAAAAAACCAACAACATTTTTTTTCTACTTTCCAACAGCTAAGCAACACTTTCCACTGAACGGCAACAAAACACTTTCCAACAGCTAACAAAGCTTCAAGCCGCTTACCTCAAGATCCAGTTTTTGACGGAAAAGAAAGTGCTGACGATGTAGATACCGTTTGCAATATTCGGACTTTGAGTTTACAAGTTCAACCGTCAGATTCGTATTCTTTGCAGAAAGAGACCAAAGATTCCTACACTGACCAAGGTGATGCGTTATACTCGAGAAGGATGACCGGTAAAATATCGCGTAGAGGGTATAAACGATCCAGCAGAGAGTTTTCGAAAAATTAAAGGATCCCTGAGCACATGCTACGGATGTCTATTATACGGCTCACGAACGGTGATTCCTGAAAGTGTTCGTCCTTTTAAACTACTACACGAGGGACACTTCGGTATGCAGCGTATGAATCAGTTGGCTCGTACAGCAGTCTACTGGCTAAACATGGACAGGGACATCGTTAATCTCTGCCGAAAGTGTATTACGTGTGCGGAATATCAGAACGCTCCATCAAAAGTTGCCCTGCATCCATGATTGAGTCCACAAAAACCGTGGAGTCGGTTACATGTTGACCATGCAATTAACTTCATGGGTTACAACTGGTTGCTGCTAATTGACGCATATTCGAAATACCCGTGTATTCATCCAACGCAGTCGATATCAGCAAAAACTACAATCGATCTTTTGGAGAACGACTTTTCTTACTTAGGTTATCCTCACACGCTTGCGACAGATAATGCTCCCACGTTTATGTCCGAACAATTTCAGAATTATTGCAAAGAGCGAGGAATAGTTCACGTTACAGGAGCACCATACCATCCAGCCACCAATGGGGCTGCTGAGCGCTTGGTACAAATTTTTAAGCAGGCTCTTCGGAAGTCGTCAATTCCGCCTATAGAAGCGTTGCTCGAGTTTTTAATGCAGTACCGCCGAACACCGGCCGGAAGTGGTTATTCACAAAGCGAACTTTTAAACCACCGACAGATGCGAACAAAAGTTGATGCATTGCTACCATCTCTAGCCCATATTTTTTCTCTTTCGCTATTTTCATTTCATCACATGCTCTATGACGAGTTCTAACCATTAGTTGTTTTCGCAGCCTCCCAGGAAGTTACGTCCGATCTTTGCTTCCCGGAGCAGCCAAACAACTTGAAATGATCGGCGACGATTTGGCACCACATGACAATTGCTTTGCAGTGAAGGACAGTAAAGCTGACAGGTATAAAATGAATTTTCAGCCAGGAATTGGACAATGTGCTGCAAATATTAGTGTAAGCTCTCTGAGTGGTGTTCATTTCATCTTGTAATTGCAAATTATTAATATAACGTGGCTTGCAAAATGCAGTTTTGATTATTTTGTTGTGGGTTGCATTCAGTCCACTGGCAAGCTTTCTGTTGCAATTTGCTATTCGTTGTGTTTTTAATTGCAAGAACGCGACTCAGAAATCGTTGTAACGTGCAAGATCTTGCTTTGTATTGACTCCTTTCTCGTACGACAAAGCGCATCTTGCATGACAGGCCTTGATGTCAATCTTTGACATAACGAGCAAAATTATATTTTTCAGTCACATTAATGTGGATTTGGGCAAAACTTGGTCATCATTTACCATGGAGATGGCTCGTTACCAATCGGAAAGTTTTACTACAATTGAAACTGAGCAAACATTGGTGTTAGCATCGATGTGGAAGCTGACACCAACTTGGTTTTGCAGTTATAATGTCACAAATACACGCTTTAATGCCCACTTTGTTTCATTACCTTAATATTTAGGGAATAGACTGTATTCTGACACGGGCTGAGAATGAAACTGAAACTGTTTATCCTGTTGTCATCGGAGGGTGAGCGCTTGTAATTCGAGGTGACGAATTTTCCACCTCAACTTACATGTTTTTCACAGTTGTGCCGCGCCTGAACCTCTTAATGTTGACGGGAATGTCATCTACAATGTGACCGACTTTCGCGAGTTTGACTTTTCGTTCTTAGGATTCAGTTGGTTTGGTGTTAAAGAAGTGAAACAGGAGATATTGGTTACATGCCACATGACAATCTGCGATAAAACCGAAAATAACGACTGCAAAATAGTATAGAGTTTTTAGTCAATACAAATAGACTTTAAACTTTGCCATTAAGCATGTTATGTGTTTAACATTACAGGTGTAATATAATTTAGTTTAATCAACTCGACCAGTTGTAAAGGCAATTGCGGTGATCACGAATAGAAAAGCAAGTCTATATGCTTCGGCGATGTCTTATTATCACCACCGGGGCAATAAATACCTAATTGCAGTGACTTGTAACTTGTTTATAGTTGTATGGACACTCGAGCTCACGACATAGGTAAACCCAGACTTGCTAATGCCTAAACATGGCCACCTAGACCAATTGATAGCATAGAACAGGGGCGGGCAACATACGGCCCTCAGGCCGGATCCGGCCCACAGCGGGATTAGGAGCGGCCCGCAGACAGTTTCAGGGCTTACATAATAATGTGGCCCGCGGCCACAGTCTGCTACAACCCCCCACTACTTGCGTACTGTATCAAATTATAGTTGTAAATGTAACGGGCAATAACGCCCCCCAATAGCAAAAACCTTTCCCGTCGTTGTTACCATTGCACCATGCGTCCATTGTTACGACATAACTGCCAACCAAGTGTGTGACCTGCTTTCACGGTTTCCTTTGTTTCCACACGTGTAGCCTAGTTAGGGTTTAAGCAGTATCTAAGTTAAATTTGCTGTGGTGAATAATTTTATGTTATATCAGTTAGATTTGGACTGTATTGTCTTTGTGATGTTCTTGAATGTGTTTGGTTTAGGTGGTCAAAAATCCGTTTTAAATCACTGGATAAATAAGCGATTAATGTTCATCGATTCAGGAATCCAGCCCGCCAAGTACTTAACTTTCCCATATCAGGCCCGCCGACTGGAGAGGAGCAGTTCGTTAAACTTTTATAAAAGTAAAAATATGTAAGTATTACCTAGCCAGCCTACTTTACTTGTCAAGATCGTTTGGTACATTTTTACCTAATTTTTAAAGACCAGAAATGAAGGATTCAAGTCTATTTTTTGGAACGATTTAAGAGCCAAACATAAACTGCTATTTCCTATTTTGCCTTAAGTTGCTTACACACTTATTTGTTAGAGGTCAAGCAGTTCGTTAAGAAACTTATGTAAGGCTCTCTTATCTCGAGTAACGGGAGAAATGAAAAGGATGAAGAGTTGGAAGAAAATTAGAGGATAAAGTAAAAGACATAAGAAGACAAACCGAACATTATAGTCTACATTTACACAGATTGCATTTAATTTCTCGTGTGGTTGTTTTAATACAAAAATAATCCACTTAAATTGGCTTGTTTACAAAATTAGTCATTTTGTGACTGTGGGAGTGTTGTAAGGCCACGTCCACCTTTACTGCTATAAAAATGTAACTTGTAAATATGCTTTGGCACAAATGTAAGTGCAGTGTAATAACAGCATACAGGAATCAGTCTGTGCAACAGGGCGGTGACGGACGTATATGTAGCGGCAACATGCCAATACCCGCCATTTTGCATAGCTTTTTCCACAACCAATGCACAACCGCGCACAGCAGGCTAGAAAACTAACTTCCCGTACGTCAGAGAAAATACATCGCGCCTAATGGCGCGCTCGGGAAATCCTCTGAACGCTTAGACAGATAGGATAAACAGGAAGCAGAAAAATAACAAAGCCCTTAATTTAACTTAAAGCGATGGGACTTGGAAATTTTAACGACTGCCTGAAAAATGAAAAATGAAGGGTTTAAGTGTAAATAGATGCGCGAGGACTTTTTAACTGAAACCCGCGAGCCAATTTTAACTAAAACCTGCGAGCGGGCCAGCGGCCCTTAACCCTTTGCACATTTTTAGTTTGGTACATAAAATGCCAAACAGGGAGGGAATTATTTTTTTGGCATTTTTTCACAGCCCTTGGCATACAAAACAAGATTTTATAGTTTTTATCTCTGAAGTCCAAAGATTTGTGAAATTAAATTGAGCTAATTATGCCTTATTTTGTTAGTAGCGAATGTGCTTTTACTGCCACTTTTGGCAAAAGTCAATGCATTCTCAGCTTTGTGTTCAATTGGAAAACAAACAAACATAAAAAGGATTAGAACTTGAAGTTTACTGCTAAAAAAATCAATAAAATGAACATCAATTTTACAAGCAAACACCTAGAGTTAGTAGTATTGGGGTGTGTGGTTAGGCTCGAAGCCCTGGTTTTCTTTCACAGATTGTTCAGGGATGATACACACAAAACATTCTTATGATGACCTCTCTTATTATGAGCTTTTTCAATGAAATGTGGATTGTTTTGCAGCCTTTCTGTATAGCCACAGCTGCTAGGCTTCCCTCGCCTTCCAGTGTTCCTTAGATCCCCGATCACTAATATTTTGAGAAATATATATATATATCATATGTTACAAAATTCTGAAAACATTTCCAATGCAGTTTGGTTCAGTTCCAGCCACTGTTGGTTTAAAGTTGATCATCAGACTGACAAGTTTTCCATCTATGTATTCATCATCATCCACTTCATCATCATCCGAAGATCAACATTATCCACTTTATCACCATCCAAAGATCATCATCATCAACTTTGTCACCATTTCAAGATAAAAGAACATCACTTTCACTGCCTTTGCATCATTTTCTGTGTCACTTGAATCTAAATCAGGCTCAGATATATCACTTTCTTATTCTTCTTTATCATTATAGCTAGTGTCCATGACCACGTCAAGAGCAAGCGGCATCAAAAGTTCGCTTTGTCATATTTCAATGTGTAAAATTATTTTTCTGTAAGCAACAGATAAAAAATAAGTCATATAAATACAATGCTGTCTTATAAATATGTAACAAAATATGACAACCTATGCATTGACTAAACTTGTTGGTTAGCTACACCAAAACACTGAAAAACACTTTCAGCAATAGCCTTGTTTCAGCTGGAACTACATACAAAGGTACCACAAAGTACTACATAATTACACAAAAATATTCTGCATTCTGCAAAAGTAAGACAGAAATACTTCGGTCAAAACAAAATGTCGGCCCTGACCCCGAGTCTTTCTTTTATACTTTGGTGTTAATTGCTAATTACCGTTTTCTCTTTAATCACATTCTATTTAAAAAAGACTTCTTGAAATATTTCTGTCGCTGATAACCAAATAAGCCAACAATGTAGTCAAAGGATTATACAAGTGGTGTTTTTTTACAAGTGGAGTTTATCTCCATGGAATCTTGAGGCAGCAGTTTGAACTACAAACTTAGTGAGGCTCATAGCGCAAACCTATTGCATTGTTAATTGTGAGAGTAGCATTACCAGTACTTGAAGACCGCGCCTGAAGCTCCGCAAATTGGTGCTGTAAAAGTTCGAGGTCTGCGGTTTTCAAGGATCTACTGTTGCTGTATAATTATTCTTGTGGAATACCGCAACGTTTGGATATACAATTTGGGATTTACCATCTAACTGCAACTTGGGAATTACTTTCGAATATAATTTTTGAATTTGCTTTGGAAAACCAACAATTTGGACTTATTTCGGATTATTTGGAGTACAAATTTATGGATTATTTTTCACCTTTGTAATACAAACCGTACATGGTAATCTTGAATTATTTCCGCTACCAAGCCTTCAAGGATGGCAGTACGGTACGGTACGTATTGCGTTGACCGTACCACGTACCTCGTTACGTAGAGCGTACCGTACCACCGTACCGTACCAAATGTCAAAAATCAAAGCGTACCGTACCACCGTACCGTACTCAAGGTACGGTACGAAAATTTGCGTACCGTACCTTCAAATAAACCAATCGGGATTAAGTTGGATACATTTTATGTCAATATGACATGCACTTAAAGGAGAGTTGTCTAAACTCTAAACAAGCTGTCCCATTACAACCAGCTTATTCGAAATGAAAGGTTGATCCGTTTTCTACGATGGGCTCGTGCAGTGACAGTGTGTAATTTTCAACAGCATGTTTCTTTAAATCATTGGTGCGGAAGAGACTACAACACTAGCTAGCTTTTTCAACTGACTGAAGAATCAATTACAAATGCCGAGTTGATCTCTGTTCTTGTCATGTGCGCGTTTTAATAATACGTCTACGGTACGTATAACCACAGGCGCCGAGTTTTATAAAATGCAAGGTGGCGGACGTAAATTATGACGTCACTTTTTGTAACGTCACTAATGCGTACAACCACACGAACCCACTCTAAAGCCCAAGAAACTTTCAATAGAATGTAACATTCGTTAAATTCTTTAAAAAAAAACATTTCTTTAAAAAAATATTCAGTTGAAACAATTTGCTATAACGTTTTATTCGTTTAGCAACGTTTAGAAAAAGTTTCATCAAATTGTTGCTCCTGTATCACCTTAAGTCTAAACTAACCATTCATTACAGTACAATCGCATTGTACATAATAGTGGCCATACATTCACTGTCAACAATTTGTTTGACGTCATAAACAAAGCTCTAACCAAAACACGTTGTAGTTTCCACCCGTTTTGTTGCTTTTTTGTCAGCATGCTTGTTTAGTTTCCAAATTTCTTCAGATTTTACGATGTTTCATACTATACCGCTACAAACAAATCAAAATTTCCACAGTGGCCGCCACCGTACTTCACAAACCCACCCCACCACCGCCCACTCGGCAGATGTCGCCTATGCGTGTAACCCTCCTTCTGCATAGTAAGCACACATTATTAAGGGCAGGAACTTGGCCGAACGGTCTGGCGCGCCTGACCCATATACAGACATAAAAAAGCACACATTATTAAGGAGTGACGTCATAAACTTTTTTAAGCCCTATTTTGATACAGGGCACTGTGATGAAATCATGTTTCAAACAACTTAAATTCAAGTTTCAGACAATTTTGATATTATCTGCAAATGGTAACGATTAAAAAATGATCGTTTAATCAACGTTTAATATGCGTACCAGTACGGTGGTACGGTACGCTTTTGGTACGGTGGTACGCTTTAGTGATCGACCGTACCCGTATCTCAGCTTTCTTTGCGCACCGTACCTACGTACCGTACTTTTTGATGAAATTTGCTGCGTACCGTACCGTACTGCCATCCTTGCAAGCCTTATCCTGCAAGCACGATGTCGACCTTTATCACCTCAATTACTCTGGGGCGCCTTTCTCGGGCAGACACTCCAGAATAAAGTCCCCGTGTTTCAAGTCGCACAAGAGCGGCATTACGAACCAAAACGATGTCACAAACAGACATACCAACTATGTACAAGAGAGTGGCCAGGAAGCAACAAGCAACGCTGCTTCCGAACAACCTACCTGCATCCAGCAACATGTATCTGTCACAACAGAATCAAAAGATAGTTCATTTCAATCGTCACAGTTTCCGGTCTTACATGATAATGTGGCCCGCGGCCACAGTCTGCCACAATCACCCACTACTTGCTAACTATGTCAAATTAACGGACAGTAACGCTCCCCAATAATAAAAAACTTTCCCGCCGTTGTTACCATTGCACCATACGTCCATTGTTACGACATAACCGCCAACCTTGTGTGTGGCCTGCTTTCACGGTTTCCTTTGTTTCCACACGTGTACCCTAGTTAGTGTTTCAGCAGTACCTAAGTCTGTGGTGTATGCATTAAATTTGCTGTGGTGAAAAAAGAAAAAAAGTTATATCAGTTAGATTGTTTGGACTGTATTGTAATTGTGACGTTCTTAATTGTATTTGATTTAGGTCAGGGGTCGCCAACCACTCAGAGCCATTCGAACCAGTTTCACATAGGACATAAACCGTAGGAGCCACAAAGTCGTTATGAAATGAAATGCAACTTCATAAGCGTTTTTTAATTGCATATTATTGGGCACATTGGTAAACCAGCCTTATCAGCAGTGAAAGCAAATTAATCTCCCCATGTAGCGTTAAATGTTCTGTTTTCTTCAGACGCTAATTTGTATTTCTTTGTTTAACACGTTTGTGTCATAAAAATTTCAAACAGGTGTTGTTGCGCGGGCACACACACTGCAAACCAAAACAGTATTTAACAACTTGCGCGCCGCCAGCTTGCTTCTTTTTAGAAGCGCGGTGTGTCCGGCTTAATCGTCACAGATTTTAAAATCAAATGTTTCAAACATTTGGTAATTTCAAAACCTGAGCCGATATGGAGGGACCAAAGAGCCGCGGGTTGGCGACCCCTGGTTTAGGTGGTCAAGAATCCGTTTTAAATCACTGGATAAATACGCGATTAATGTATCGATTCAGGAATCCGGCCCGCCAAGTACTTCATTTTCCCATATCAGGCCCGCCGACTGGACAAGTTGCCCGCCCCTGGTGTAACACAATGGATTTACCTGTTTACTTTCGATTTCTGGACAAATGGTTGGAATCAAACAAAGTATACGACGAAGAAACGCGATTCACACTTTTTGTAAATAGTTTAACGAGCGAGCAAACAGCCAATCACAGGGCCTTGCTCTTAAAGGCAGTCAATTTAACAACACCTTACGAAACGATGAAATCAAGAATGTTGGAACTTACACAAGGAACAGGACTTGCCTGTTTGACAGTTAACGAAATGGATTTTCAGTCTGAAGACGAGTCGCCATCTCTGCTTCTAAATCGCTTAAAAGCTGCATGCAAGCTTAATCCTGACTATGACAAAACAACGAGAGAAATTGTCACAACGAAATTTATCTCCTTGCTAAAACCAGTAGTGCAAACAGTAATAACTGCACGTGACTTCAATACTCTTTCTGAGCTAGGAGCATTTGCAGACAGATTTCATCGCCCTTACTCTGTTAAAACACATCCTACCAATAAAACTGATGACAAATTAGACGAACTCAACGCCGTCATTGACAAGTTAATCGTCGCGATTGCAACGCAAAAACATTGACAAAAGTACAAAACAACATGTACATATTGTAAAAAAAGGAATTATTCTGCGCTGTACATATTGTTCTGTGTCTGACCATTGCCTGCTGTAAACAAGTACTGAATTACCCGTTAAAAAATATAACGGGCAGTCTGCTACTGGATAATTGCTGAATTCCTATTTCGTGACAAAAAGCGACGCTACTATACAGTGGATGATTACCACCCGACAACTTTGTGCTCCAAACTCATGTTTTCACACGATTTGTTTCCTGTGAATGTCAGCAAGCAATGGAGCCCGATACGACCAAAACATAATGGCGCGGCCGTTACTATCAACCGAAGGGACAGAATCTGTGGTCTTGGCAGTCTCATCCCATATTAAATCGCGATTTCTTCACGCTTCGCCCCCACACGCAAGTGCGGTGCCCCCTCTGAGAATCACTTACTGCACCGTCCAATTGTTTTAACATTCAACGCAAATCTGCGTCACGCTTCGCCCTCACACCCAAGTACGGTGTCGCCTCTAAAAATCACTTACTATGCCAGCCGAATTATATTACACTCAACGCAAACATGCGCCAACGTCGACGTCAATCCTTTTCGGCTTTATTTACTACAACGCTACAATCGACGCAAACTTTACCTGGCACAGTATTGCCAAGAGGAGAAATGTCATGACCGGCTCTCTTGCAACCTAGCATCCATTCCAACACCGCGGGCTGCATATGGCTACGGCAATTTCGCATTCAAGCGGAATTTGCAGTTCATAGAGAGTCTCGAATGTAGCGGCTGGTTCGCTGGCGTGAATTGTTGGAATTGAAGGGACCTGATCAAACCACTTCGGTTTTGAATGATTTCAAATTTTTCGGGACAAAGAATCTCTACCGCGTCGTGGTTTTACATTGAGGACTAATTCCGAAAGTGTGTTTCGCTCTATATCACACGAAGATTAACGAGCACCTCCGCCTAACTACTTCTATGACAATCTCAAAGTTTTATTGCCCTCCTTACCGCGCACAGCAAGTGCAGAACGACAACGAATCCCACGAGACTAATCGTAATGCGACTATTCCTCATGTGAAAAGCATTATTATCAACTTCGCGTCTAACCAACGCTCGATTCTACTTCTCTAATCGTGGACGCCCACATCGACGATCGCAACGGATGAAGACATTTTATGTTCAACCACAGTTTGATGTCCAGACCTTTACCGCATTCATGAACTTATTTCACGTTCCTTGCGCAGAATTCGACACCGCCAGTGGGTCGAGCGCCATCATTGCTCTCAGCCGAGAGTCGTTCGTATAGCAACGCAACTTTCGCCCTACTTACACGTATCCATGTAACCAACTGTATATAGTGTATATTTGTCACCGACATTTCTGTTCCATGATCATTTCTTGCACCCTATACTACATGTTTGTTCGTGTGTCGAATCACACGGTCGCTATGTCTATACCGTCGATCTTATACTGATCGCCGCCTAAAATCTGGGTGGGGGAC
Source organism: Phallusia mammillata (assembly GCF_965637545.1). Classification (NCBI taxonomy): domain Eukaryota; kingdom Metazoa; phylum Chordata; class Ascidiacea; order Phlebobranchia; family Ascidiidae; genus Phallusia; species Phallusia mammillata. The sequence continues at coordinate 12,351,338 of NC_137254.1, read as the reverse complement.
TATTTGTGGCGGCAACATGATAATACCCGACATTTTGTATAGCTTTTTCCACAACAAAAGCACAGCCGCGTACAGCAGGCTAGAAAACTAACTTCCCGTACGTCATAGAAAATACATCCCGCTCTAACATGGCGCGCTCGGGAAATACCCTGACTCCTGCCTATATAAACCGCGATTTTGGGGAAAATCGCCATTTGTATGTTAACGCTTATTAGACAGATAGGACAGAAAGTAGACTTAGACAGGAACAAAAAAGAAAGCAGACCTACGTTAGCTTAGGTAAGACTAAGTCTTTTAATTTAACTTGAAGCCTCTGGACTTAGAAATTTTAACAGTGACTAGAAAAATGACAAAGCCTTTAATTTAACTTGAAGCGATGGGACTTAGAAGTGTTTAAGTATATAGAGGCGCGCGGATTTAGCCAATTTTGACTGAAACCTGCGAGCGGACCAGCGGCCCTTAATTACCGGTCAAAACAAAATGGCGGCCCTGACCTCAAGTCTTTCTTTTATACTTTGGTGTTAAGATGAATGTAAATATATAACTGGAATCAGCCCTGAAGCGTCTATGCAGACCAGCGATCACGGCACACTCATATATAAATCACAGTACGCGAGGGCCATTGAAGGCGCTATACCGAATCAGCCGGTCACCAAGCAGAATGACCCTGGCGTACTGTGACTTTGGTGTTAATTGCTAATTACCGTTTTCTCTTTAATCACATTCTATTTGAATAAGACGTCTTGAAATATTTCTGTCGCTGATAACCAAATAAGCCAACAATGCAGTCAAAGGATTATACAAGTGGTGTTTTTTTTTACAAGTGGAGTTTATCTCCAAGGAATCTTGAGGCAGCAGTTTGAACTACAAACTTCGTGAGGCTCATAGCGCAAACCTATTGCGTTGTTAAATTGCGAGAGTAGCATTACCAGTACTTGAAGACCGCGCATGAACCTCCGCATATCTATCTTCACTTACACGTTGATCGTGTGCAGGTCTCCTTGAATATATATTGAATACGCTAATTTACTTTAGCAAAGTTTTAGGAAAAACACTGACACCAAACACGATATAATCCTTATTATGAGTAAATTCAGAAAATAGTTGCGAGATTTATAGTGCTGTGTTTCTTTTGGGATCAGCAGTTGTTTCCTAGAGAGTTGGTTTAGTCATAGAAATCAAACTCAATCAAATAATCACTCAACCGTGATGATTGTTTTAAAATTTTGGCGCAGTGTTTTAAATGTTTGCAAAACAAAACGTTAATAAATCTATTTGTAACTATTTGTATTTGTTAGTCAACTAGACTGTTGTTGAACATAAATAGTGTTTATGTTATAAATTCATCCGGGAAATATGAACAATTATGATATATACTTGGTCCTAGGACGTGCTGTTGATTATGAAGTTGTAACCATTCACAAATAAAAAAATGAAGGTTTCACATGAATTTCAACATAAGCAACCACTTTGTTGGTGCCAACTGAATATAAACGATATGCGTGGCATACCCTGCTGTGTCAAGTATGTGTAAAAACTTTACACTAGAAAGAGACAAATATTTCGGCTTTTACTTATCTGAGTTTGTGTTGTGGTTCAGGACTGATATTCTGTGGCTGCTTGTGAAATTTAGAAACATCAATTAGCAAGAAGCTTCTGAAATGCAGTGTTTTGCAAAGCCTCCTTGCTTGATCTTGTTATATTAAACTCTGCTATTGAGAATAATAGTGTATGTAATGTAAAACAAAGGGCATCTCAGTTCGTAAATGTCATATTTGCATTGATTTCCGAAATTGTGAATAACCAATGTTTTTTATCACAGACGATTTTCATTAAATCTGTTTCCCTCCTCTGCAAAAGCAAGCATTGAAACCCAATATTAAATCCGATGAGTGATTTGTAGATCAGCCTCTCAGGGTAGATAATTTCTTCACTCTGGTGAGTTGAGCCATTTATGTACCAAGTTTTCGTGTAAGAAACTAATAGATCTGCTAATTAAAATCATCCGACGGGCCTTGAACAGAAACTATTTGATCCAATTTTTTTTCATAAAATACAGATTAGAAACAGATGTTAAGAGTAAAAACAATGCTGTAGACGTTTTGGTTCCCGTTTACTTTCGATCAGTTGTTTGCAATTGCAATAAACACCAACATGTTTTCTTTCCAGGCCAAAACAGCAATTGACTGGAAATTTAAATCCATAATCTATAAGATCTCCAGAAGAGGTCATACAAAAGTAAGTTTGGTGATTTTAGGAGTTTAATTGGAAAATGGTTCCGTAGCTTTATGTGATACATATTATTATGCGTCGGGTGGTATATTAACAGCCTGTGCCCACCAACACAGGGTCGTATAACAATACGCGTTGTGTGCGAGGAAATCGTTGCACGCTTTGCAGCAATTAGATACCAGTCACCCGAGCTTACAGCTTGCTCCGTTTTAAGTGTTTGTGAAGAATTTTATTGTCTTCGTTCCTATGTGAGTTTGTTTTGTAGTTCAGGCCTGATATTCTTTGTTTTATAGCAATATGCAGAAACATTGACAAATGATGTTTGTTGTTCGAAATATAGAACTGGTAAACAAAGAATACCCATAAAAACAGTTTATGTTATACGCAACAAACAGTTTCTTAGTTTGCAAATATATTCATAGGTGCATTTTTTCAGAATGAAATAACCAATGAGCAATTTGTTAATTCCCATAAGGATAATAACTTCTCTTACATTCCTTTGTTTAGTCTGGTAAGTTGGTCTTCTAATGCCTTTGTATCACAAAGTAATAGAGCTATCGACTAAAATCAACACAGCATCCCTGAACAATTAACATTTGGTTTACATTTTTTAGTAAAATACCAACCAGAAAATTAGAATTCTTTGCACTATACCTCCCAGCCGATATATTCTCATGAATAAATCTGAGCCAATGATGATAGAAATGAAAACATAGGTGCAGATCACAACGTTTTTGTTTCTGTTTACTTTCTATCAGATGTGGGCAGTTGCAATTAACACAAAGGTATTTTCGTTTCAAGCCAACACAGCTGTTTACAGAGCATTTACTGAGTTGGATTCGACCCACAACCCTAAAGATTTCCATACGAAGTCACAAAAAATGTAAGTTTGGCGATGTTGGGTGTTTAATTGAAAAGTCATTCAGTAGCTTTATGTGTTGCATATTATAATACATTGGGTGGTATATTAACAGCAAGCAGCTACCAACACAGGGTCGTATAACAAAACGCGATGTGTGCGAGGAAATCGTTTCGCGCTCGGCAGCAATTAGATGCCAGTCACCCGAGCTTGCAGCTTGCCGTAGTGTTATGCAACCGTTACATGCTGTGTTCCTAATGCGAAATAATACCTATAGTTATGTCCTATCAACCAATGATGTTGTAAACTTGTATATCCAAACGAACCTCTGCCATCCCTTTTTATATTTTCATTGAAGTTTCACAATAGGGACTTTCGTACTTACAATGTGCATGGACTATAAATTAGCTATAGCCATGCTGTAAATAGTCTATAACATGTTTCTGCTCCGTTTTACGGCTTGTTAAAGATTGAGCCAACGACCTTACGATTACAGGAGGGTCGCACTAACCACTGGGCCATCCCAGAGTCGGAATTGGGATGAGAACCACCAACCTTTTAATTAAAATTCAAATGTACTAACCAATGGGCCATCTTAGAGCAACAAAATGGGCTAGATCCACTAAAACTTAGAAGATAATGGTTTTTACCCTATTTCTACTCCAGAAGGAATCAATACAAACAGAAGTTACGTTTTTCTGTCTTCTTTCTTTATTTTGTGGGCAGTTGAAACAAAAACAAAAATATTTTCTCTCCGAGCTAATACAACTTTACAAAGCAAGCATTGGTTGGGATTGAAGTCCATAATCATTAAGATCTCCATAAAAAGGCATAAAAAGTGAGTTTGGCGATTCTAGGTGTTTAATTGGAAAGTTATTCAGTACCCTTATATGATGCATATTATAATGCATCGGGTGGAATATTAACAGCATGCAGCTACCAACACAGGGTCGTATAACAATACGCGATGTGCGCGAGGAAATCGTTTCGCGTTTGGCAGCAATTAGATGCCAGTCACCGGAGCTTGCCGGTGTATTACGCAACCGTTACATTCTGTGCTCCTACATGTTGCGTACATTCGTTACATTCTGGTTTCTACGTGGGTTTCTACACGAATCGGGCTGTATGAACGTGGGTCATCTTCGGTGTCAAGTTGGGATTAAAACCGTTAAATGGAAAACTACACCTAGGTTGCACAACTATCATACACTTGTTCACAAAGAAGGGATATTTTAACACATGAGCATACGTTTAAACGTGTTGATCAGGATTGTGACTCGACGATTGTTTTACGATCACAATATGTTTTCCTGTTTTTGCATTCGTTGTTGAACGATGCATTGGATCATAGCCACGTAGCAGTTTGCACCTCCACAGTAAAGTGAGCGGTTTAATATAGTGGAGATGCTGATATCGACTGTTAACTACGGTTGTCAGGATTCGTTTTTTCACAGTTTTTTTTTTTTTTTTCACAGTCAAATCATAAGTTAGTTCGTGTCTTAAAGAATTGATCAAATCGGCGACTGAACTGGTTTTTATTTTTACACGCATTGCACGAAATACAACTATGGCATTATTCTACTTGAAGTTTCTGGCCACATTTGTTTTCTTCTTTATACAACCAGGTGAGAAAGTTCATTAAGTCTTTCATATAAGTCAGGATATAAAGTAAACGTAAAAGATATCGTGGAACACACTCATTGTAATCAGTATTATCTCATAATTGCGCTTTTTTAAATGTAAGCTTTTGGTAGTTTTTGTGACCATAATTATTTTGTTGACAGGATCTTGCCAATATTGCCCCAACCACCTGTTTCAATGTCAAGACCTGACCTGTATTCCACGATCACAGCTATGTGATGAAAGCTCCGAGTGTTCTGATGATGAAATGAATTGTGACGGTAAACTGTTGGTTTTGTTTAAAGTAAATTCAGTTTGTTGCAAGATGATATCGGTTATTTTTGCGATTAATTCTTTCGGGTATTTGCACATTTCACTTTTCCACGTGTTTACCACATTGTCTCATTGTTTTAAATTTGTTTCTTCTGATAAAAGAAAAGCTTACGTGCAATGGGTTTGTTTTTCTTCCGTTTTTCCTCCGTTCTTGGGCGTTGACAAGTGTAGTGCATGATTACATCCAACAGATTTTCCAGGCAATACGAAGTAGCATCAATTCAACTCTGTTTCCATCTTGCAGGAAACTGTGCAGCTGACCAATTCGAATGCCAATCTGGAGCCTGTATTCCTCTGTATATGAAATGTAACAGGAGGAACGATTGTGCTGACGGGGATGACGAAGCCGGATGTCCAAGTAATTTAAAGATTTTGATTTTGTTGCAACTCATTAAAACCAGTTCAAACATGTTGCAGTGCTTAACCGGTATGCGTCGTCCTGTGATGTACTCTTTAATGCTGTATTTAAACAGTGGGGATGGGCCGAAACAGCAAGTGTTATGTTTGGCCGAACACGTTAATGCTCCGTCCATTGTTCAACGTCGCAAGCACTACCAATTCCACCCTAGTTTTGTAGCTTTCCAAGGTCCCTAGCGTTACCAGCAGTGTATTAAGCTGTACAGGCCCCAGAACTACGCGTTTTCCACTGACTAACGCATTCAGGAAAACCGTCCTTTTTGTTCTTGGATACCCTTTCGAACACTAGTTTCGCAAGTTATGCAAATTTAATGCTTAAGTCAGTTTGTGCAGATGCTCGTTTGAGCATCAAAGTCAGCAATGTTCGATACCGAGTTCTCGGTTCTGGTTCGGCTCGGCCCATCGCTCAAATTTCAGTTCGATTGACAAACGGTTTCCGCTAAAAGCCAACAATATGAATTTGATTGTTAGTTTCAAGACACGTTTTAAAACGCGATAAGACTGATTGACAGGTTGAGAATGTGGCATGTTTGGCAAGTAACGCTGACTCATGCAAGAACACCAGGGAATTTTAGTTATAACAATTAAGAGGTTGTTGCGTATCAGTTACGTTAGTAGTTCAAATGTATACCGCAGTTACTTTTCAAGCAGTTCAGAGAGCATGACTTTATTGTTCCGATTGATATTTGCAATTACAGCAAACCGCGGTTTTGGGATGTTCGCCTAATCCGGACAAATTGCGTGATCCAAACGGGTCCGAATTAACCGAGGTTTTTAAAATCGTCAAACAGACCATCAATTTTTCTACTCCATTTGTCAATGTTTGCATCACTTTGAAATTGCTTTAAAATGTTTGAAGGCTTCTCGACTCGTTCCACTAACGTCCCACCCCCAGTCGTCTTTATCCTCAATGCGTCAAACTTATATTCTTCCTTTTAGTCAAATAACTCTTTAGAATACAGTGTAGCTGAAGCGCGTTTAGCCAACATCCACCAGTTGTGCCCTCCACTTTCATGCGCTCCACAACGTCTTAACCTTGCGCAGCTATTTCCGGCTTGTTGGTGGGTTTTAGTGCAATTGTGTCGCTATGATTTCTTTCACCAAAGGAAATAAACCCATCTCAACGTTTGAGTATTTTCGATGGTTCTGTGTTTAAACTTATCTTAAATGAGTTTTACTCGTCTTTAAAGAATTAACAGTTGAAAATAAGTGATCAAGTGAATGCACTTTAGTTGTGAATAATTTATTGTCATCCCTCAACTATTTTTTTTTTCTTTTTAGATTCAGACGGATGCAGATATCACGAATTTCAGTGTTTTCCATCAAAGCAGTGCCGTCCGATTTGGGACATGTGCAAACCAAACACATGTCCACCTGGTGACCAGCCGCCTTTATGCAATGGTACGATCATTTTGTCTTTGACAAAGTGCTGTCCGCTCAGTGCTACAGTATCAACTAAACTAGTCAGGATAATTTGCTCATGTCGGCTCTACTCGACTTAATAGTCTCAGAAATTACCCTTACGAAGCATTAAACCGTAATGTCATTCAGGTATTTGCGGTCCCGATCAGTTTAAGTGCGATAACGGGGCCTGTATCCCGCAACAATACCGCTGCGACAAAATCTGGGATTGTGAGGGCGATGAAATAGGATGCGCTCCAGATGATTATCACACAAGTAAGCTTCTATTTACATAGTAAATAAAAATATTTTGTGAAATTCGCCAAATCACTCTTGCAAAGTCGTGCATGTAACAAGCGCCATGGTTGTCTGCACGAAGCTCGTTAGAAAACCCGCTTTAAGCGTGCAAAGTCGTGCATGTAACAAACAATTTGGTTGACCCCTTGAAGTTCGTAGATTCGCTTTTAGTGAATTGAATTAACAATCTTGTGATACATTTTTTTCCTCACAGATGCCGACAACTGCACTGCGCATCAGTTCTACTGCTTTTCTTGCAACAACATTCATTATGGTTGCGCCGAACCCGACTGTCACCCCGATTTCGAGGACTCGTGCTTTGGTAATAAACCGAATAATATAATGGAGCCCTGAATCATTTTAATTTTTGGCTTTTAATTATTTTTTTATGCCCTGATTAAACCGTTGTTCCTATGTCCTGTTGTTGGGCTCATGCCAATCTCGCTAGCCCCATGATTATCCCACTAGCCCAATACTTATACCTGGGGTTCATGCTTATCTCGCTAGCCTAATGGTTATCCTGCTAGCCAATGGTTATCCCGCTAGCCCCTTATTTAACCCGATAGTCCCATGGTCATTTCGCTAGGTCCATGCTAATTTCAGTAGCCCCGTGGTTATCATGCTAGCCCAGGGGTGGGGAACCTTTTTGTTTGTGAACGCCACGACACTCGTTCAGGCCGCACAGACTATTTCTCAAGCCAAGTAAAGTGGCATTTAAACTTTTTGTCTTACAGAATGGTTGGTGTGTTATTGGACTTGCGGTCCAAGCTAAATAAAATTCGTCACTACATTTCCACCCTCACTACAACGTTCGGGATTTTATTAACATAGAAACTCGCTTGATTATCAATATAAATCTAAGAGCAGCTTGTGACATCACAGACGAGTTTAGGTCATTCAATTATGCGCAAACAATTGTTTTTTTGTAACACAGGTAAGATTGTAGAACCTTGGTCTCTTGGCAGTTCTACGGATATGTGTGCCAGCACGCAAACATTTAACTCTAGTTTAAAATCAGTTTGAATCATTTTTTTCCATTTAACCATCACAGGAGAATGTGGACCTGACGAGTATCACTGCCGATCTGGTTACTGTCTTCCACAACAATATGTATGCGACGGATGGCACGACTGTTTTGACTTTGACGACGACGAAGCCAATTGTCCCGCAACAGTTCCAGGTTTGTTTCAGTTAAATTGTATAGGATTGAACTGTAGACTTTACCGATCCGCGACACGATTAGAAAGCTGAAATTGATTTAGGAACATTAGAAATACATTTCAGTTGCCAACTACTGAATCATTGCACCATCTTAAAACTGTACGTTGATTGCAAGGCGATTGCGCTGACCATTGCGTCATCTTAGGCCGAGCGGAGATTAGAACCACCAACCTTGCGATTTCAAGGCAGTTGCACTAACCACTTGGTCATCTTAGAGGCCGAGCTGGGATTAGAGCCACCAGTCGTACGATTGCAATCGTGGTTGCACTAATCACCTTTGTGGTTGCACTACCCACCTTTTTTAAACATTTGTTTTTGTTTTTCAGTGATCACAACCAACTGCACAACTACCGGAGTTTCGGCGAGGTTAGTTTTGCCAGGATTATATTGAACGACTACTGTATATTCGATTAAAAATAAAATCAATTTTGTACTCTCCATCATGTACAAACAATTCTGCAGCATTCCGCCCCAAGTATTTTCTCTTCAACTTTCGTTGGTTTCCGCAGCCTCCCAGGAAGTTACGTCCGATCTTTGCTCCCCGGAGCCGGCGAACAGTTTGAAATGATCGGTGACGATTCGACGCCATTGGACAATTGCTTTGCAGTGAAGGACAACCAGGCTGACAAGTATAACATAAATGTCCTGGCTGGAATTGGACAATGTTCTGCAAACATAAACGTAAGGTTTAAACATACAAGTTACATACTTCTTTCAAGTGTCAATATGATTTATTTGAATGACAGATCGGTCATATATCATTAGTGATAGTGAGTGATTTTATAGTCATATTCAGTCCGCCGTCGAGCTTTCTGTCTTAAATCATTTTGTTGTTCAATTCAAGGAGAGCGACACAGAAATTGTGGTAACATACAAAGTCTCGCCTGGTGTCGCCGCTGGCTCGTCTTCACAAATAATAACTCGCAACGGGAAGTCGGCAGTCGTGGTGTTTCAATGCGCTTACAACCGTTCAGGTATAGCGACAATGGATCAACCTCTGTTGGCAATGATCAGGTTTGAAAATCTCTTTTTTTAATGTATTTATCTGACTTAAAATTGGCAGACGGCATTAGCGTCGATTTTTTAACTATTGGCAAAATTTTAGGGGAGACCTTTACATGTTTTGACGTCAGCCGTTAAAACCCAAAATCTTAGGAACACAAAGCAGTTGCTTTAACTGGTCCGTTGTCCTGGCGACCGCGCGATCTAAGTTATGACCCATATTGGGTTGCACGTAACGAAATAAAGCTCGCAGATATAACAAATTTCCACACAGTCAGATAGTGAAGTTGCCACGGGATGTAAGTGTACGTTGTTCAAGATGATCATTTACATTGCGTGTGACGATTTTTAAATGACTCAACATTAAACAGAAAACGTCTTATTCGAGGGTTGCTTGCGTTTTGGCTGCAAAAATGCCTATGCATTAGTTTAACTATAGTGCAGGTGTACACAACCTGCGGGCGTGAACATGTTTATTAAAATATATGTACTGGCGGCCGTGACCTGAATAAAAACTATTTTGATTTTCCCCATTTTATGGAACTGAAAAAGTATTAGCAGCCTAGGGGCCATATGCGGCAGACGTTTTTATGCCTATAGTGTGCAAACAATGGGAAAAACCAAATACCCTAAGCCTCATAATATAGATTATGACGTCATAAACAGCTAAGACTGATCGTTAGACCGTTCACCTCAATCCGCGCTTCAAGTTAGAAATTAATCTAAGCTTTTTTGGCGCCTTTAGATGGAATAATATATAATATTTCTTTACATCAGTAATTTTAAAACACAAGCAAGCGACAATTGGCCGGCCGTTGGTGAAATAAAGATCGGTGATGCGGCCGTCATGCGATACGGTTTTGCACCTCTGGACTAGTCATTCCTGCAGTTAACATAAAGCAAATATAAGATACTTCAGACTGACGGACTAGCATAAACTACCGTGATTTGTAAATGACTGTTTAGTTATCGTATGGGAGCATAATATGTTTGTATATTATTTATCAATAACAAAAATACCCAGAAAGCGACTTCTTTGCTTTCCAAAACACTAGTGTTGTTTCTGTTTCGGAATAAAAACTATCGTACTGACAAATATTAAACAGTCAAATCCTCTTCTGCAGTCACGTTGAGGTGGATTTGGGCAAAACATCGTCATCATTCACCATGGAAATGGCTCGTTACACATCGGACAGTTTTACTGAAATTGAAACTAAACAAATGATAACAATTGGATCCCCTGTTTACATTGGTGTTAACATCGATGTGGATGCTGACACCAACTTGGTTTTACAAGTATAATGTCACATAAACACGCTTTAAATACCAACCCAGTTCATTACTTTAAATGTTTAGGGAATAGACTGTATTCTGGCCGGCGCTGAGAATGAAAGTGAAACTATTTATCCTGTTGTCATCGGAGGGTGAGCGCTTGTAATTCGAGGTGACGAAATTTCCACCTCAACTTACATGTTTTTCACAGTTGTGCCGCGCCTGATCCTCTTGATGTGAACGGGAATGTCGTCTACGATGTGACCGACTCTCGCAAGTTTGATTTCTCTTTCTTGGGATTCAGCTGGTTTGGTATCCAAGACTCGGACCAGGAGATATGGCTTAGGTGCAGAATGAATATCTGCGAAAAAACGGACGACAACGGCTGCAAAACGGTATGTTTTTTCGGACCCCTTTTTTAATCTCACTGAAATCATCAGTTTTGTCAATCTTACCAGTTTTTTGCTGATGATCATCACGTTCATCTGGCATATCAGAATGTTCAGAATCTAATACAATATGTGAGATTTTCATTAATCCGATGAAATACACCATTATTTGCTTGTGTCATGCCAAGTGTGTACTTGACAGATAAACGAGTACTATTGCTGGTTGTGTCTGAATGGCAATTTAAAACACAGTACAAGAGTCCTATCATAAAATTGCACAAACATCAAATACACACTATATACATATGAAGATATATATCAATTTAACTTAGTGTGGTCATAGACAATAAGCAAAAAAAGTCTCTTACCAACTTGTTTAGAGTTTTCAGCTGTTTTGGATGTCTTACTTTGAAGTTCTGAATCTGAAAAAAAAGGTTTTTGCTATTTCTGCCCTGTATCTGTTAATCAGTTTAAAAATCAGTTTCTTTCCCTCATCTGTTAATCAGTTTAAAAAGTAAGACAGTCAAAGTAAAAATGTATCTGCAAAAGCGCATGTATAAAAAATAACAAATCATGAACTATTAAAGTGATATGACGATCTACGTCAAATGTTGTGTTTTCAAAAAGGTCCAATGTAAGTGCTGACATTTATATTAGTGACATAAATATATCAATGAGTCCTGGAAAAGTTGTTCCAGGAGATCAAAAATTAACTAGAAGGGTGGCTTAGCACATATTGCCCTTGCATATACACTATAACCTATTTTGAAACATAAATATATTTCCTATGCTTATTTTGTATTGGGTCCCATATTAGCCATCGTCTTTTATAACTTTAGTCGTTTCTGCAGGCAAAAACTCATGGGTCCCCACAAATGTAAAGTTGAAAATAATGCAATTCAAGAGACAACCATGAGAAAGTCGGGTGATGTAAGGTAAAACACAGTGATCGGCACTGGGCTTAAATAATAATACTATGTAGAATACAAGCTATAAAATTAGATTCACCCCAGATATTGTTTGAAGTATGTCCTATTTAACGTTTTAAAAAACTGACCCATTTTAGGGGGCTAGTAGAGCAACTAATTGGGTTCGACACACAAACTAAAAAATATGTAAAAACCACAATGACTCAATGAATAGTACTGCAAAATTTCAGCCCAATCTGCCAATGTTTAAAATTTCGACCACTAGAGGTGTTTTGAGCAACAACTGTTAATGTTTCTGATGTTATAGGGCTGTTAACAAGCCCCTAACTGCCATGGCGCAAAAACGACCACCAAGCAACCCACCAATGAGCAACATACAACTGGTTGCCCTTGTAACACTATTACTCCAAAGAAATCTTTCGTTTGTGGTGACCAGTAACATACAAATACGTTTTACACTTTAGGGGCTTGTGGGGTAAATGTTAGGACTACAGGGTTGAACGCAACAATCGACACATATAAATGGCATACTATACAAGAAATCCAAATTTCAGCCAATTCTGACACTGTTTAAAAACTCACCCATTTTAGGGGGCTAACAGGGTAAATAACGGGGTTATCAACAAAACAAAGTGGGATGCACATCTACATAACTATATCTACCATCTGTGTAAATTTGAGCCAAATCCATCAAACATTTAATGGTAAAACGAGTCGGACAAACTTCGGGGTAAAAACACCCATTTTAGGGGGCGAGCAGGGTAAATACTGGGGTTATCAACAAAAACAAAGTGGGATGCACATCTACATAACTACATCTACCATCTGTGTAAATTTCAGCCAAATCCATCAAACATTTGATGGAAAAACGAGTCGGACAAACTTCGGGGAAAAAATACCCATTTTAGGGGGCTAGCGGGGTAAATACTGGGGTTATCAACAAAAACAAAGTGGGATGCACATCTACATAACTACATCTACCATCTGTGTAAATTTCATCCAAATCCATCAAGGATTTGATGGAAAAACGAGTCGGACAAACTTTGGGTAGAAGAAAAAAAAAGAAAAAAACAAAAACATTTTGAGTAAAATCAATATGTGTCCCCTTCAGGGAAGGGGACCCATAATTACCACTTTTGTTGAGAGCACCCGTTGACTCAGTCCTGGCACCTGTAAATTGTAGAATTTAAAGTTTTCTATGTACAGATATATATATGTATATTTTTCATAGGTCTTATTTCATTAATGAACAGGACACTTATCCTATGGAGTATACAGTTATTTGCTTCTGTTTACTTGTTTCATTCAGGTACTAAAGTAAACAATCCCTGTTGCTGTCTGTGTCGGAATGGCATTTCAAAACACACACAGTAAGATAGTCCAATTAGAAAATGCACATGTGTACATGTATTTCAATTTAACTGAGAGATGTCACAGAAAATCAGCAAACAAATTTCTTACCAACTTGTTTGGACTTTCCATCTGTTTTGGATGTGTCACTTAGATATTCTAAATGTTCTGAATCTGAAAAAATGCATGGTTTTACTAATACTGCCCAAGAACACAGGTGTTTGCTTCTATTTTTCTAAATGTCAATCTGTTTAGAAAAGTAGTTAATCATTGTAAAAATGTACCTGCAATATTCATGTATACATAAAAAGTCATGAAAAGGTTAAGTGTTACAACGATACATGAGATTTAAAATTAATAATTACCACTTTTGTTGGGAGCACCTGTTGACTCAGTCTTGGCACCTGCAAGTTTGGCAGTTTAAACAACTTTGCCATGTCTACATATTATATTTCATTTTAAATATTATTTCAGTAATGAGATGGGGCTATCTTAGACTAATAGCAAGATTTATGCAGATATCTACATGTGTTTTCTATTACCGCATGCTATTTTTTCCATAGCTTCGCGTGCTTTTGAAACCAGCTCACTTGGATGGCTGACATTATAAAATTGTTCAGCAACAGATATGGAATGCCCTTCTGCACGAGCTACTGCCTCTTGCGCATCTTTGCTTTGGTTTCTCATTGCCGTCGTTATGAGTTTTCTTACTTGTGTTACGGAAATCCGTTGTGAAAAGATATGATAACTTGTTTCTTTAAAAATTGAATTAAACTGTGATGGGGTCATTTTGTGTCCCATATTTTGTCCTGAAAACGATGGAAAAGCCTTTTGTTGAGGGTCCGGGTCTTTTTTCAAATGTTTCCAAATGTGCTTGGAAGTGGCCAACAGTGAATCTAGTTCATCTTGGGATATGACTATGCAACCAGGTCTTTTTTGTTCGTTTTGTTCTTTTACCATGATAGTAAACTGGCCTTCTTGCACTGTTGAATAATCTTCAAGTTCTTTTATTGTCATTCCTGTAATTACCGATGAGCGGCAACCAAGCTTGCATATAATTCTGGAAAAAATGTCGCCACAAACCACTTTAAGTGAATTTGATTTTAAATTGGTGTTTTTTAGCAATTTTTTGACATCTTTTGCATGGTTAGATTGTTCATACTTCAAAATTGCAGCAAAAGGTGCTGGTAGTCCCTTTAGTGCTATCCTAGCTTTATACTTGACATATTGGGAGCGCTTTTCTTTTCTGATTCTTTGACGCTGAAGCCAATTTTTAACTATTAGTTTCAGCTGCTTGACCGCCTTCTTCTTTAAATCTGGGTAATGCACTGTCATAAAGTCTAAAAAGTTTAATAATGTTGCCAAGTACACGTACTTGGTACCTTCAGAACCTTCATTTATTAGCCTTTGCTTTAACTGTTCGTAAATCTTTTGAGGGTTGGACAAACAACTCAGATCTTGAAGCATACAATTTAGTTGCTTTGTATACTGTTGAGCTGTTTTAGCATCGGTTGCTTGACGCTTTCCAATTCCAATTGTGGTTATTGTTTCTTCATATGTTTTTAAAACAGTGTGTAATGAACTAGGTTTTATGATGCATTTCTGCTCTAATTGTTTCATGTCCTCTTTTTTTAAGTCCAGATCTTTATGCATTGTTCTGAGATGACTTTGCAAACCCATTATGACTCGTTTGCAAAAACAGCATTGATATCCGCTGTATGTTTTTTTTCCAATTTGTTTGCTCTGTCGTAAAAAAAATCTTCAACAGGCACATCTGGGTGTTTCTTGCTGTGATATGTGACATTTTTGTAATATTGTCCACAATCTTTTACTGGACATTTTCTCCAGCGTCTGCTGCTTTCACCTCTGAAAAGTTTGTGCAATATATATAATGTTTAATCTTTGTGGTCATTTGTTGGCAATTTCTGTTTTTACGTTTAACTGGTAAAAATAATGACATGTGCAAGCATATTTATATGTACTCATCACAGATTTAAACCTGACAATGCATGCAAAACTATTTACAAGCTTTGGAAAGGGGTTGTCTAAAAATATTATCTTGCAGTTTTTATGTAATTTTTATTGTAAAATTTTTTATTTTTATGTAAATAATGAATTCACTCATATTAAAATTGAGGAAATTTACAAAAACATTTATAAATATATATGTGTAAATGCTTTCCACTTGCCTAATGTGACCACAAGCCACTATACAAAATGTATATCTTGCTTTTGCAAAATTTGCGTTTTGATGTATAACCACAATGGTTATCAAAACAACTTGTGTTTTTACCTTTTTCTGTTTTTTTCTAATTTCACTTTCTTGTATCTGGGAAAGACATTAATGTTATTATGTATGCAACCAGGCAAGTTAATGCATGAACTGTAAGAAACAGTAATTTTTTTTTTGTTTTTTTTTCTTCTCTTTTTGTAGAGGCACCTCCCCGCCTCAACAAGTGACGACCGACCGACAAAAACGGTGATATTTACTATTGTCGTCTCCTGATTAAAAATAAATTAAAATGCAGGCAGGCGGCAACAGCACGTGTACTTAAATGTTCAACGAAAAAAAGGAAAACAGGCTTGGCGAACGGGATATGATTGCTATTGTCAACTAAGGGATTTCATATAAATTAATTTCATTTTTAAACAGGCAGGTGTAATAGTAATTTCAACTGTTGCCGCATTGAAAAAAAAAACATCACGAAAATGTCAGATAGGACAGATATCGCACGTCGCGAATAGGGTAACTAATTGGTAATAACAACTAAGAGGTTTCATTTAACTAAAAGACATTTTTGGCAGGCAGGCATGATAGTACGCATTTCAGTTGTTACCACAAGAACAAACATAACATTGCAAAAAAACATATCATTGCGAGTGGAAAACTCTACGTGGCTGTTTGAGGTGCGTGGATTTTTAAAGTTTTAAGCCGAATTTTTGTTCTATTTCTGTTTCACCAAATTTCTGTTCAAAGTAATTTAAGTCCTTTTTTAAAAGAACAAAAATTTTTAAAAAAAATTTTCAAATTTCTTTGCGAAAGCGGCTTTATTGGCTAGGTATGAGTTGAGAAACTCGAGTTTTTGTTTTTGTTTTATTATTTGCAGACGCCAAATTGCAGTAGTTTTTATTATTAGTAACGATGTTTCCGAATCGAAGTGATTGTACAATTTGAGATTTGCAGAAGGATCGAATGGAGTTTGGAATTCTTTGCGATTTTTGCAAAAATTACAGTATAGTTTACGGGGATCACCATTTCTTAACCGCAAGAGTCCTGTTTGTCTATAAAAATCTCCCCATTTAAAAGCCTTATGGATGCTTAGGTAAGTGTATTGTCGTTCAAAATTATTGAAAAAATATCTTATCTCCTTTTTCAGGAGTAAAGCATTTTTCCAACTGAAATCGGTGATGTGTGATGGCGTGCTATCTATTTCTATCGTTTTAATGAGCTCATAATAAAAGTGTCTGAGTTTTGCCTTTTGCCAATTGAAGTCATTGTTCTGTTCGATAAGATTTAAGTACGTAGCGTAGATTTTTTGCCAGTCTCTATTGGGTTTCCATGCATGGGGTTTTAGGTTATCAAAAAAAGTTGGTTTTATCTGTTTTAGCTTTGTACCTAGATTATATCTTGCCCATGCTTGCCAAATTTCGGTTATGTGTTCTGTTTTCAAAAAATCACGTAATTTTTCAAGATAAATTGCGTCAAGTTTTGTTTCCAAGTGAGGGACCTTAAGGCCGCCTTTTTGTAAGGTCGAAATGAGTTTCCGTCGGTTTAGTTGTTCGATCTTTCGCGGATGCCAAAAAAATTGGAAAATGATATATTTTAGTTGTTTGATATGGGCTGGGAAAGGTTTAACTGCACGTGCGAAAAAAAGAATTTTGGGATAAATTAGGGTATTAATTATGGCAATTTTTCCGGTAAAAGATAGTTTACGCGAGGAAAAGGTAGATGTTATGTGTTTCGATTGTCTAATTACTGGATTCCAATTTTCATTGGGATCAAAGTTGTTGTTTTTGCATTTTACACCTAGTATTTTTGCACAGGTTTTAATATAGTCCGGGTATATATGCGTTAGGTCTGTTTGGAGGTTGCGTGAAATAGCAATGATTTCAGTCTTTTCCTGATTGATTTTCTGTCCGCTTGCATTTTGATACCGTTTCATTAAGTTAAAAATTGTACAGAGGGATTCTTTATTCGAAATTAGGAAGGTAGAGTCGTCTGCGTATTGTTGGATTTTTGTTTGTATGGTGCCGATTTTTAAACCGCTTATGTTAGTGTTTTTGTTTATTGCACATATCAGTGATTCAGCAACTGCCACGTAGAGTAACATTGACAGACCGCATCCCTGTCGTACACCTCTGTTTATTTTTATTGGTTCTGTTAATTTTCCATTCACATTTACAGTGCTATTTATGTCGTTGTATAGAATTTTGATCCATTTTATCGTGTATTCATTTATTTTTAAATTTTCCATAATTTTGAACATAAAATCGTGGTCTATCGTATCGAAGGCCTTTTCAATGTCAACCATTACAAGCGCAAGTGGGGACTGTTTTTCTTTACTATATTCTATTGCGGTTTTGATGTTGTAGTGAATGTGTTGGATGTATCTCTTATCGAGACCACATTTTTGTTCAATTGATAATTTTTCATTTAATTCATTCTGGAGGCGACGTGCAACGGTTTTACTGATAATTTTGTAGTCTGCATTAAGCAGCGATATTGGTCTCCAGTTTTTTATCAAGGTTTTATCTTTCTTTTTGGGGATAAGCTTAACTAACGCGTTCCGTAGCGATGTGGGTAGTTTTTGTGCCATGAAAATGTTATAAACTAGCTCAATGAAGTGCTCTTTTAAAATTTGCCAAAAATGTAGATAAAATTCTACAGGGAGGCCATCGTTTCCGGGGGAAGAGTTTTTATTCATTTGGTTTTTGGACAATTCTAGTTCCTGGAGTGTTATTGGGGCGTCAATTGGGTTAGAGGGGTATGATTTCATTTGAAATAAAAAGAAATTTTGGTCAGTATCATTTGTGATGTTTGGTTTCTGCCATAAGTCTGAGTAGAAAAGATGAACGTCGCCTAAGATTTTGTCTGCGTCGGTTTCAAGTTGATTATTTATTTTGAGCGAACGAATACTACAGCTTTCTTGTTTATGAGCCTCTATACTAAAAAAGGCTTTGTCAGGTTTTTCGTCGTCGCATTGGTCTTTTATTCTGGCTCGGATCTTAGCACCATGAAGGGTCGATTCGGTATTTGTTTTAAGCTTTTTTTGCAACTCCAATAGTTTAATGTTTACGTCTAGGTTTTGGGGGTCCATTTGCGCCATAATATCCTCAAACTGTTTTTGGGTTCTCGCTAGATCGCGTCTTTCAAGTTTTTTTAGATTAACCGCAAAGGTAATGGATTTTTTCTGATTTTTCTTTTTAGAGTTTCCCACCATTCAGGGACGGACGGGTAGTGCTCTTTTTCAGCTTCGAAGTCAAGAATCAGCTTTTTTATAAGCGCATTGTATTCGGGATTTGCTAAAAGCGCAAGATTCAATTTCCATTGCGGTTTACCCCATCGTTTTCTTTTATCAAGGTTTAGACAAATGGTTGGTGCGAAGTTGTGATCGGAGAGCAAGGAGTGTTTATGGTTAGCGGAAATTAGTTGATGAAGCGTATTTATATTACAGTAAATCCGGTCAATTCTAGTTGAGGAACGCGCCGTGATTCGCGTATATATTTTTTTATTTGGTGCGAAAAAACGGAAACAGTCTACGAAACCGTATCGTGTAGTCGCTTCAACCCATTGTTTAGCGTCGCAAGCTTTGTTAAAATTGGGATTTAGAGTATCCAACTGAGTTTCTACAAAATTAAAGTCTCCACCTATGATTTGGCAGTAGTTTCGGTTATTTGCTAAGGTTTCTGTTATTGCGTTTAAGAGAGTGGTTCTATTTTTCAAATTTTTTGCGCCAGAGGGGAGGTATACATTGCAGATTATATAGTTTAGGTTATTAATTGCAAAGGAGATTGTTTGTATTTTCTGATAGACCAAGATTTTATGTGTGATGTCGAGGTTGTGCACGAAGGATTTTTTTATTAAAATCAGAGTGCCATCGTACACATTTTTTGGGGCATCAGCGCTGTCATTTCGCCAGATTGAATTAAAATAGAAATCGAAATTGTTGTTTTGAGCCCATAGCGTGAAGAGGTTTTGGTCAATTTGATGAATTTCTTGGAGCAATACTATGTCCGAGTCATCTGTTTTTATGAATGCAGATAAGTCGTTCAGTTTGTGTGCAAGAAACAGTAATTAGTTTTTTAATAAGAAACTAGATTGGTGGCTTTCTGATATACTTCCATTTTATATATTCTATACGATATTTACCAATTTATTATACACATCGTTTGATCTACACATATGATTGTTTTTGTAAACAAAAACTAATGGGTCCCCACACGCGTGTTTGTGCGGATTTACGGTAAACAAATGTTGCGGTGATTTTTAAATTCTTAAGAACAAATTTTTAGAATGCATTAACCCAACAATGAAAAATTTTGTTGTATTTTTTGCACTATTATTGTCGTATAATTACAAAAACATTAAAAAAGAACGAAACAAATACTTTCAATTTAATCTCTTGCTTTGACCCAGATATTGTCGTCCAATGTCGGGTTTAAAACAGAATTTTTTCTAGAAAGCTGTAACAGTTGTGTTACAGACAATTAAAAAGCGATTTGCTGCAAGTGTATACATAACTTTTCATTTAACTTTGTTTCGCAAAACGAGTTTTTCATTTAACTTTGTTTCGCAAAACGAGTGCCATTGACCTGTAGTAACCTTTAGGGTGCACACACCAAACGGCTGTTTGACCTTTTGACACCGTTTTCAATAGCACGCCGTGCTCGGTGTTCAACAACACCGTTTGACCTAATTTATACATGCCTTGAGTATTTGATTCAAAAAAACAAAAACGCTACGTTATGGCGAATGAAAGTTCTGAACTGTGTTAGTAATACCTACTAATAGACCTTAAGTAACCCGTGGTCTTGCAGCGGCCAACATGACAACGAGCATTTAAAAAATCTTTATCTTGCAAAAAAGTCAAGTTTTTTTTTCATATTTAGTTTGTGTAACAAAGTTTTGCTTGACATTATACGAAACCGAAGCACGCTTGTTAGGTTTAAATCGCGTCATATGTGTGAAACCTTTGCCAAAACTGAAAATGTGAGTGATAACTTAATAAAACGACTTAGCATTGCTGTGCAAAACAGCTCATTTCTAATCACCGAAACGACGTCTCGTAAAACGTCTGTCCGACGTCAAGCTGAGCCCTCCCGCTTTGCCCTATTATTCGTAAACATACTCTCTTGGGACTTCTGCCTACAGTGTCTTCCTTGACCAAACGAGCGTTAGACACATTTACGTTTCGGGGGCCTGTGGGTAAACCGCTGGGTAATTTGGGGTCAAACTTCTGGTGGACCAAATTTGAATTAAAATCTAACATATGTCCAAATTTCAATAAATTTGAAGCACGCTTTCTTCACTAAACGAGCATTACAAACCAGCGTTAAAAATTTTACGTTTCGGGGGCCTGTGGGTGAACCGCTGGGTAATTTGGGGTCAAACTTCAGGTGGACCAAGTTTGGATTAATATCTAACATATGTCCAAATTTCAATAAATTTGAAGCACGCTTTCTTCACTAAACGAGCATTACAAACCAGCGTTAAAAATTTTACGTTTCGGGGGCCTGTGGGTGAACCGCTGGGTAATTTGGGGTCAAACTTCTGGTGGACCAAATTTGAATTAATATCTAACATATGTCCAAATTTCAATAAATTTGAAGCACGCTTTCTTCACTAAACGAGCATTACAAACCAGCGTTAAAAATTTTACGTTTCGGGGGCCTGTGGGTGAACCGCTGGGTAATTTGGGGTCAAACTTCAGGTGGACCAAGTTTGGATTAATATCTAACATATGTCCAAATTTGAATAAATTTGAAGCACTCTTTCTTGACCAAACGAGCGTTACAAACCAGCGTTAGACAGAAAAAAGAAAAAAGAAAAAAGAAAAAAAGAAAAAAAAAATACGGACAAAAACAATATGTGTCCCCTTCAGGGAAGGGGACCCATAACAATCAATAAAAAAGGCAGGCAAAATCCACCATACTAACATCGGAAATATATCAAAAGAAAACTTATATTTACATCAACAACATTTAACACACATTTCGACAAACCTAATTATGTGTCCCCTTCCCTGAAGGGGACGCATCTTGATTTCACTATGTGTTTTTTTTCTTTTTTTTTTCTTTTTTCCGCCGTGAAGTTTGTCCATGCACTTTTGGCAACAAATCTTTGTTGGATTTGGATGAAACTTTCACAGATTGAAGATATGGTTATGTAGATGTGCCTTTTGGTTTGTTTGACTTAATCACCCCAGTATTTACCCCACCAGCCCCCTAAAATGGGTAGAATTTTAAACAATGTCCGAATTGGATGAAATTTAGACAGTTTGTTCTTTGTGCCCTAATTAGGTGTCGATTGTTGTGTTTCACCCTGCAGCCCCAGTATTTACCCCACCAGCCCCCTAAAATGGGTAAAATTTTAAACAATGTCCGAATTGGATGAAATTTGGACAGTTTGTTCTTTGTACCATAATTAGGTGTCGATTGTTGTGTTTCACCCTGCAGCCCCAATATTTACCCCACCAGCCCTCTAAAATGGGTAAAATTTTAAACAATGCCCGACTTGGATGAAATTTGGACAGTTTGTTTTTTGTGCCATAATTAGGTGTCGATTGTTGTGTTTCACCCTGCAGCCCCAATATTTTCCCCACCAGCCCCCCAAAAGGGTGATTTTTAAACAATGTCCGAATGTCTGCAGACTTTCTTATCGCCCTGTTTAAACAGATAGCACCAAAATTATTCATAGTATTTTTTTGCAAAATGCATTATTTACAACTTCGCATGTGTGGGGGACCCATGAGTTTCGGCTTGCAGAAACAACTAAGGCTATAAAAGACAGTGGCTGATATGGTCCCTATGAAATAATGTGTACGTAGTGTATGTGCAATGGCAATATGTGCTGAGCCACCCTTCTAGTTAACAAATGTTAGGGTGCATTAATGTACAGTTACACAACTATAACTAAGGAGCACCTTAAAAAATAACTTTCATGCACCATTCACTAAAACGAATTTGCTATTATACAGTTTTGCTTCACCTTCATATGAAATGAAAAATGTTTGGGTGCAT
The DNA here is from genome assembly GCF_965637545.1 of Phallusia mammillata. NCBI lineage: Eukaryota > Metazoa > Chordata > Ascidiacea > Phlebobranchia > Ascidiidae > Phallusia > Phallusia mammillata. Next base: position 12,328,776 of record NC_137254.1, on the reverse strand, counting down.
TAATCTACATTTCAGCAACTTTAACTAACTATAATAAATTGTTATACTTTTATGTGCTTTACACCAAGAAACAATATGTTTTTCTGCACTAGCTAAAAATTACAACGATATAAAAATGTTTATAATACTTATTTGTCCAACTTGTAACTAAAAAAAAATGTAAAAAAAAATGTCCACAAAACACTATCCCAAAAGACAACTGCATTAAAAAATTTCATTGCAAGATGTTTACAACCAGAAGGGTGGCTTAGCAGATATTGACCTTGCATATACATTATAACCTATTTCAAAACATAAATATATCTCCTATGCTAATTTTGTATTGGGTCCCATATTAGCCATCGTCTCTTATAACTTTAGTCATTTCTGCAGGCAAAAACTCATGGGTCCTCACACATGCAAAGTTGAAAATAATGCAATTCAAGAGATAACCATGAGAAAGTCGGGTGTTGTAAGGTAAAACACAGTGATCGGCACTGGGCTTAAATAATAATGCTATGTAGAATACAAACTATAAAATTAGATTCACCCCAGATATTGTTTGAAGTATGTCCTATTTAACATTTTTTTACCCATTTTAGGGGGCTAGTAGGGCAACTAATTGGGTTCGACACACAAACTAAAAAATATATAAAAACCACAATGAATCAATCAATAGTACTGCAAAATTTCAGCTCAATCCGGCAATGTTTAAAATTTTGACCACTAGAGGTGTTTTGAGCAACAACCGTTAATGTTTCGGACGTCACAGGGCTGTTAACAAGCCCCTAACTGCCATGGCACAAAAACAACCACCAAGCAACCCACCAACGAGCAACATACAACTGGTTGCCCTTGTAACACTATTGCTTCAAAGTAATCTTTCGTTTGTGGTGCCCAGTAACATACAAATACATTTTACACTTTGGGGGCTTGTGGGGTAAATGTTAGGACTACAGGGTTGAGTCGACACATATAAATGGCATCGACACATATAAATGGCATACTGTACAAGAATTCCAAATTTCAGCCAATTAAAAAAACTCACCTATTTTAGAGGGCTAGCGGGGTAAATACTGGGGTTATAAACAAAAACAAAGTGGGATGCACATTTACATGAATATATCAACCATCTGTGTAAATTTCAGCCAAACGCATTAAACATTGGATGGAAAAACGAGTCGGATAAACTTTGGGTAAAAACACCCATTTTAGGGGGCGAGCAGGGTAAATACTGGGGTTATCAACAAAAACAAAGTGGGATGCACATCTACATAACTATATCTACCAACTGTGTAAATTGTAGCCAAATCCATCAAACATTTAATGGTAAAACGAGTCGGACAAACCTTAGGAAGAAAAAAAAGAAGAAAAAAAACAAAAACAATTCGAGTAAAATCAATATGTGTCCCCTTAAGGTAAGGGGACCCATAATTATTGAATGCACATACCTTGGGGAAGAATTAGTTCCACTATCTGTAGTAGACTCGGTACTGTAAGAGGATAAACAACAGTTGCTGTTTCCGCTGTATTGATATATACTTAAGAAATTAGTTTCAACACCACATTTTAAGTTACTATTATTGGAAGTTGTGATTTTATGAGTGAACAACATAAACCTTCAATAAATTTAATCACACTATTAGCAGATGCCGTCAATATTCACCTTTTTGTTGACTTTTTAACTTTCAACTTTTTTGATCTGGAAAACAGATTGGGATAGTAACTAGCATAAAACATAACATGCCCTTACTTGGTAGTGCGCTGATTTAGCTATTACATACTCCGACATTTATTAAAGGATGTTTATGCAAACATATTGAAGTATGTGCCTGCAAGCTGCTTTTAATTTATACTGGAAGAAGTAGTGAAACATGCAGCACATTACATGATGTTGTACAATGATCAGTTTTCAGGAAGCATTAAAGACAAAAGAATATTTAAGGAAGGAATGTACAAATGTTTTCCATACCTCTTTTTCGAATGCTTGATTTTCACATCAGTAAAATAATATTGTACAGTTATACATCGCCATTTCACAAAATTATTTAGCACCACCAAACATACAGTCATGGTTGGTCACTTTCTATTTCTTCACAAATAAATATGTAAGATCTCTGTTTACTTTGAAGAAGACAAACAAACATCTATTTACCTTGAAGAAGAGTCACTTTCACTTTCAGTGCTTGGTTTAAAACTGAAACAAAAGTAAAGAATCCTAGTTTTACTAAATTATTACACACTTATGTCATATTATATAACAGTACTTTGTGTGATATTACCATTACAAACACAGTTTTTGGAGTTAATAACACTGATTTAACATTTAATAACATAAATCACACCATCAGCACATGCAGTGAATATTCACCTTTTTATTGACTTTCCATATTTTAACTTTTTGGATCTGAAAAACAGAATGTGGCAGTAACAGGCAAAAACATTACCTGAGCTTACTTTGTAGACCCATGTTTTAGCTATTACCGTATTTTACGGACCATAAAGCGCACCCGATTATAATACGCACTGTCAATAAATTGCTTTGATTAGTTTTTTGTTCATAAATAAGGCGCACCGGGCTATAGAGCGCAATGTATTCAAAGGAGTATGGGATACCGTATGAAGCTCATTTGTATAATAATAATATCGGTACTGGATTTGTGTGTAGGCAATAAAGCACTACTTGATCCATACATTATGGGCACCGACTTATAAGGCGCACAATCAATTTATGAGGAAAGAAAGGATTTAAATTGCACTATATGGTATGTAACCTACGGTACATACTCATTGCAAGCTACTTTTAATTTATACTGAAAGAAGTAGTACAAAATGCAGCACATTACATGTTGTTGTACTATAATCAGTTTTGAGGAAGCATTAAAGACAAAAGAATATTTAAGGAAGGAATGTACAAATGTTTTCCATACCTCTTTTTCGAATGCTTGATTTTCACATCACTAAAATAATATTGTACAATTATACATCGCCATTTTATTACACCTACATTTTGACAGGAACATGAAAACGTCAAAATTATTCAGCAGCACCAAACATACAGTTATGGTTGGTCACTTTCTATTTCTTCACAAAGAAATATGTAAGATCTCTGTTTACTTTGAAGAAGACAAACAAACATCTATTTACCTTGAAGAAGAATCACTTTCACTTTCAGTGCTTGGTTTAAACCTAAAACAAAAGTAAAGAATTATGGTTTTACTTCATTATTACATACTTATGTGATGCTATGTAACACTACCTATTGTGATATTTCCACTACAAACACAGTTTTTGGAGTTAATAACACTGATTTAACATTTAATAACATAAATCACACCATCAGCACATGCAGTGAATATTCACCTTTTTATTGACTTTCCATATTTTAACTTTTTGGATCTGAAAAACAGATTGTGACAGTAACAGGGAAAAAATTACCTGAGCTTACTTGGTAGGCCCATGTTTTAGCTATTACAAACTCATTGCAAGCTAATTTTAATTTATACTGAAAGAATTAGTACGAATGTTTTTCATACCTCTTTTGTGAATGCTTGATTTTCACATAACTAAAAAAATATTCTACAATTATACATCACCATTTTATGACACCTACATTTCAACAGGTACATAAAAGTGTAAAAATTATTAAGCAGAACCGAACAGACATTTATGATTGGTCACTTTCTATACCAGGGGTGGGGAACCTACATAGAGTCTCGGGCCACATGATTTGAACAACATTTTCGGACATGCCAATTAAGTATTTAGCTTTCAAATTCCGTGCAAAATACTTAAAGCACAAAAGTGGCTTTATACTTCATCGATACAGATTTGATATCTTCTTTGCTGCTACATGTTCGGAACAAGATATACAGGTTTATCACATATTTTGGCTAAAACTAAAAGGGTGGCTTAGCACATTTTGTTGTTGCATTTACACTATAACCTATTTTAAAACATTAATATATTTCCTATGCTTATTTTGTATTGGGTCCCATATTAGCCATCGTCTTTTATGACCTTAAGTCGATTATGCAAGCAGAAACTCATAGGTCATCACACATGCAAAGTTGAAAATAATGCATTTCAAGAGATAACCATGAGAAACTGGGGTGTTGTAAGCTAAAATACAGTGATTGGCACTGGTCCTAAATAATAATACTATGTAGAGCACAAACTATATAAATGTAGATTCACCCCAGATATTGTGTAAAGTATTTCCTATTTAACATTCTTTTTCAAAAAAAAGAAGTAGTAAATAGTGGAATATTGGGGTAAAACAAAAAATGGACACCTATGAATAGCAAATTCAACTGTCAAATTTTCATTTCATTCAAACATTGTTAAAAGGGTCAGCCATTTCAGGGATTACTTGCTTAAGTTGTGGTGCTACAGGGCAAAACATAACATTTGAGGACTTAGTATGTTCAAGAAAATATGGAAATTTCATATAATTTGAATGTTTTTTAAATGTTCATTTATTTTAGTGGGCTAGTTGAGGAAATGTTGGGGCTAACAAGGTAAAACACATCAATCGAAACCTACAAATAGCATAGTCCACATGCTATTTACAGTTTAGCAAATCCCGACACTGTTTAATAAACTCACCGATTTTAGGGGGCTAGTAGGGTAACTAGTGGGGTCTGGCTCTCAAACCAAAAAAATATGAAACCTCAATGTCTCAATGAATAGCACTGCAAAATCTTTCGTTTGTGGTGCCAAGTAACATACAAATACGTTTTACACTTCGGGGGCTTGTGGGGTAAATGTTAGGGCTGTTAGGGCTACACTCTACAAGCTATCCAAATTTCAGCCCATTCAGACACTGCTTACATACTCACCCATTTTAGGGGGCTAGCGGGGTAAATACTAGGGTTATCTGGACAAACAATGTGGGATGCACATCTACACAACTTCATCCACCATGTGTGTAAATTTCAATCCAAATCCATCAAACATTTGATGGAATTTTGAGTTGGACAAACTTTAGGAAAAAAATAACCCAATTTAGGGGGCTAGCGGGATAAATACTGGGGTTGTCAACAAAAACAAAGTGGGATGCACATCTACATAACTACATCTACCATCTGTGTAAATTTCATCCCGATCCATTAATCATTTAAAAAAAATGACCCATAATAAATTTGGCGTCATAATGTGGAATGGGGAGATTACCAACTATGTCGAAGTCAATTCAACGAAATATTTGTACATAAACATTTTATGTTTTTTATGCTACTGTTTACCTTGAAGAAGACAAACAAACATCTATTTACCTTGAAGAAGAATCACTTTCACCTTCAGTGCTTGGTTCAAAACTAAAACAACAGTAAAGAATACTTGTTTTACTTCATTATTACACACTTGAGTGATGCTATGTAACACTACGTTCTGTGATATTACCATTACTAACACAGTCTTTTAAGTTAATAACAATGATTTCACATGTAATAACATAAATCACACCATCAGCACATGCAGTGAATATTCACCTTTTCATTGACTTTCTATATTTCAACTTTTTGGATCTGAAAAACAGATTGTGATAGTAACTAGGATAAAACATGACATGCACTTACTTATTAGGCCGATGTTTTATCTATTACAAACTCATTACCAACAATTATTGAAATATGTGCCTGCAAGCTGCTTTTAATGTATATTGGAAGAAGTAGTGAAAAATGCAGCACATTACATGTTGTTGTATCATAAATATCTTTTACAAAACATGGAAAACACAGGAATGTTTAAGGAATGATTCTACAAATGTTTTCCATACCTCTTTTTCGAATGCTTGATTTTCACATCACTAAAAAAAACTAGAAGAGTGGCTTTCTGATATACTTCCATTTTATATATTCTATACGATATTTACCAATTTACTATACACATCATTTGATCTACACATATGATTGTTTTTGTAAACAAAAACTAATGGGTCCCCACACGCATGTTTGTGCGGATTTACGGTAAACAAATGTTGCGGTGATTTTTACATTCTTAAGGACAAATTTTTAGAAAGCATTAACCCAACAATAAAAAAAAATGTTCGTATTCTTTTTGCACTATTATTGTCATGTAATTACAAAAACATTAAAAAAACGTAACAAAGACTTAAATCTAATCTCTTGCTTTGACCCAGATATAGTCCTCCAAGGTCGGGCAATTTTTTTTTAGAAAGCTGTAACAGTTGTGTTACAGACACTTTAAATTAAAAAGTGTATACATAACAAATTGTTTTTCATTTAACTTTGTTTCGCAAAACGAGTACCATTGACCTGTAGTAACCTCTCAGGGTGCACACGCCAAACGACTGTTTGACCTTTTGACACCGTTTTCAATAGCACGCCGTCATTCGTGTTCAACAATACTGTTAAGCCTAATTTATACATGCCTTGAGTATTGACTCCTAAATTGATTGTTAAAAAAACGCTACGTTATGAAGAAAGTTCTGAGCTGTGTTTGTAATACCGACTAGTTGACCTTAAGTAACCCGTGATCATGCGGCGGCCAACCTGACAGCGAGCATTTAAAAAAACATTTATTTGGCAAAAAAGTCAAGTTAATTTTTTCATCTTAACTTTTATTAACAAAGTTTTTCTTGACATATACAAAACCGAAGCACGGTTATTCAGCTTAAAACACGTCATAGGTGTAAAACCTTCGCCAAAACTAAAAATGTGAGTGATAACTTAATAAAACGACATAGCATTGCTGTGCAAAACAGCTGATTTCTAATCACTGAAACGATGTCTCGTAAAACGTCTGTCCGACGTCAAGCTGAGCCCTCCCGCTATCGTAAACCAGTGAGTTACTCTCTTGGTACTTCTGCCTACAGTGTCTTTCTTGACCAAACGAGCGTTAGACACATTTACGTTTCGGGGGCCTGTGGGTGAATCTCTGGGTCATACGGGGTTAAAATTCACATGGACCATCTTTAGACCAATATCTGTAATGTGTGTAAAATTGAAAAAGTTTGAACCATTCTTTCTTGACCAAAACGTGGGAACAATAGCCGCGCTAAAAATTTCACGTTTTGGGGTGCTGTGGGTGAACCGAGGGATCAAACGGGGTCAAAATTCACATGGACCATCTTTAGACCAATACCTATTATGTGTGTAAATTTGAAAAAGTTTGAACCATTCTTTCTTGACCAAAACGTGGGAACAAATCCGCGCTAAAAATTTCACGTTTTGGGGGGCTGTGGGTGAACCGAGGGATCAAACGGGGTCAAAATTCACATGGACCATCTTTAGACCAATATCTGTAATGTGTGTAAATTTGAAAAAGTTTGAACCATTCTTTCTTGACCAAAACGTGGGAACAAATCTGCGTTAGAAAGAAAAAAAGAAAAAAGAAAAAAAGAAAAAAAGAAAAAAAGAAAAAAAGAAAAAAGAAAAAAAAAATATAGACAAAAACAATATGTGTCCCCTTCAGGGAAGGGGACCCATAATTTATAATTACACATCACCATTGTATTACACCTACATTTTAACAGGTACAAGAAAGTTTTAAAATTGTTTAGCACCACCAAACATACAGTTATGGTTGGTCACTTTCTATTTCTTCACAAAGAAATATGTAAGATCTCTGTTTACTTTGAAGAAGACAAACAAACATCTATTTACCTTGAATAAGAATCACTTTCACTTTCAGTGCTTGGTTCAAAACTAAAACAACAGTAAAGAATCCTGGTTTTACTTCATTATTACACACTTATGTGATGCCATGTACACTACTTTATGTGATATTACCATTACAAACACCATTTTGGGAGTTAATAACACTGATTTAACATGTAACTAGAAGGGTGGCTCAGCACATATTGCCATTGCACATACACTGTGACCTATTTCTTAACATATATATATATATATATCTTACACTTTATTTATCATCGGTCCCATATCAGCCACTGTCTCTTATAGCCTTAGTTGTTTCTGCAACCAGAAACTCATGGGTCCCCCATACATGCACAGTTGTAAATAATGCATTTTGCAAAATAACTATCATAAATTTTGGTGCTATCTGTTTAAACAGGGCGATAAAAAAGTCTGCAGACATAATCATGCTATATTAGGTACAAACTAAGTCGCATTCAATTCAGCCATTGTTTGCAAAATCTAACCAGTTTAGTGGGGCTACTGAGTAAAACTTAACAATCAACACTTCAAAATAGAATATTATAAAAATTGTCTAAATTTTATGACATTGTTAAAAAAGTTAACCCTTTTTCAGGGCTAATGGGGTAACTAATGGGACTGCAGGGCAAAACGTGAAATTCGACACCTAAAAATGACATATTGCACAAACTGTCAAAATTTCATGCAACTCGGTCAATGTTTAGAAATTACACCCATTTAGGGGTTACTGGGGTGAAGGTGGGTCTCACAGGGTAAAAGAGATCAATGGGTGATGTATTCTATAACTGTCTTTATTTCATTAAATTTGGACATTGTTTTAAAAATGTACCCATTTTAGGGGGAAAGTGGCATTAATCTTGGGGATGCAGTGTGAAACACAACAAATGACACCTAATTATGGCAAACTGAACAAACTCAAAATTTCATCTAATTCGGACATTGTTAAAAAAATTCACGCATTTTAAGAGGCTGGTGGGGTAAATATTGGGGCTGCAGGTGAAACACAACAAACGACACCTAATTATGACAAAATGAACATACTGTTAAAATTTCATCCAATTCGGACAATGTTTAAAAATTTACCCATTTTAGGGGGCTGGTGGGTTAAATAATGGGATAATCGAGTCAAACAAAGCAAATGGCACATCTACATGATTATATCTTCCATCTGTAAAAGTTTCATCCAAATCCACCAAAGATTTCATGCCAAAAGTGCATGGAAACGCTTTGGCGGAAAAAAGAAAAAAACAGAAAAAAACAGAGTGAAATCAAGATGTGTCCCCTTCAGGGAAGGGGACCCATAATAATAACATAAATCACACCATCAGCACATGCAGTGAATAATCACCTTTTCATTGACTTTCTATATTTCAACTTTTTGGATCTGAAAAACAGATTGTGATAGTAACTAGGATAAAACATGACATGCACTTACTTATTAGGCCGATTGTTTATCTATTACAAACTCATTACCCACAATTATTGAAATATGTGCCTGCAAGCTGCTTTTAATTTATACTGGAAGAAGTAGTGAAAAATGTAGCACATTACATGTTGTTGTACCACAGTTATTTTATACAAAGCATTGAAGACAAAGCAATGTTTAAGGAATGATTCTACAAATGTTTTCCATACCTCTTTTTCGAATGCTTGATTTTCACATCACTAAAAAAAATTATAATTACACATCGCCACTTTATTACACATACATTTTAACAGGAACATGAAAATGTCAAATTTTTTTAGCACCACCAAACATACAGTTATGGTTGGTCACTTTCTATTTCTTCACAAAGAAATATGTAAGATCTCCGTTTACTTTGATAAAGACAAACAAACATCTATTTACCTTGAAGAAGAATCACTTTCACTTTCAGTGCTTGGTTCAAAACTAAAACAACAGTAAAGAATCCTGGTTTTACTAAATTATTACACATTTATGTGATGCTATGTAACACTACCTATTGTGATATTTCCACTACAAACACAGTTTTTAAAAAATAATAATACTGATTTAACATTTCATAACAAAAATCAACCATCAGCACATGCAGTGAGTATTTACTTTTTCATTGACTTTCCATATTTTAACTTTTTTGATCTGAAAAACAGCTTGTGACAGTAACAGGGGGAAAAAATTACCCGAGCTTACGTGGTAGGCCCATGTTTTAGCTATTACAGTGTTTTCAAACCTATGGGTCACGACCCAAAGTTGGTTTGCCTGAAAATTCTGTAGGGTTGCCTATTTTGAGACAATAAGAGCATCTACTTTTTGGTATTGTCTTGTAGTGTTATATTTTATTTCCCCTCAAAATGGTTGCCCAGTAATAATTTCCTGACGACTTGGTGTGACAATGGTTAACTCTGTTTGTGACAACATACATTATGTGTTAGCCCACAGCTATGCATTGTATGGCTGATAATGCATTGAACTACCTTTGAAGTTTAACAATATGGAAATGTTTGGTTGAAAAAAGTGAGATTCGTTTGATTTTTCAACTAGGGCAGCAATTTTGTTTTTCCTGATTTACTCTAAGAAAATACAAACACAATAGTTTGAATGTCTGTCCATGGGTCGCAAGAAACAACAAAACAAAATTTTGGAATGTATTTGGGTCACAACAAATAAGGTTGGGAACCACTGGTCTATTACATTCTTATTGGACATTTATTTTATGCCATACTATGTAGTGTAAATGCAGCACATGAAATATGCTGATTTACGGTGTTTGTGCTGATTTACGGTACGTAAATTTCTGGTTGTGTTTCATCGGAAGGTTTAGTAAACATTTTAACACATATTTGGGGTTGTAGGCCTACGGATAACCACTGGATAGATTTGTCTGATAATTTAAAAAACCAACCAGTAACCCAATGTTAAACATTTAAACACATTAGGGCTTGTATTTTTGGCCTAAAACTAAAACCGATTATATAGGGGTTGGGGGAATGAATCGAATAAAAATTTTAAAATGTTTACAAAACCTTACATTGCACCAACCCACACAGCATAAAACTCCAACATTACGTACTTTCCACAGCAAAGCCGATGCAAAATATTTAAGTTTTGGGGGTCATTTGGGGTCGGAGTAACAACTAACATCTGTCTAAAATTGAACAAATTGAAAGCCGTCTTTATTGACCAAATGATCAAACCAGGGTTACACAGAAAAAAATACGGGAAAAAAAACAATATGTGCCCTCCTTATGTTCCCCCACTTCCCTGAAGGGCACCCATTAAAAGGGTTAGTTGCTTTACCAATGTCAAACATTTTAAAAGCACAATTTAACAGCGAAGCACATTTTCTTAAATAGAAGATCTTGGGAACAATAAATTGTGAAACACTACGCCAAACTAAAACAACATGAAAAAAATTTATTGCAAGATATTTTAATTATTGAATACACATACCTTGGGGTAGAATTGCTTCCACTATTTGTAGCAGACTCAGAACTGTATGAGGATAAACAGCAATTGCGGTTTTCGCTGTATTAACAATTTCATATATACTTAAGAAATTATTTTTAACACCACATTCTATGTTACTATTATTAGACATTGTGAATTTATGAGTGAACAACATAAACCTTTAATAAATTAATTATTTTGTATTCACATTAAATGAATAATCCCATCAGCAAATAAAGTCAAAATTTCCCTTTCAAAGGACTTTTTTAACTTCAACCTTTTATATCTGGCAAAAACAGTGCATTAACATACTATTACATTATTGGGACAGATGCAACTGCACTTACTTGAAAGTTGGCTGATTTTGTTTTCTGCTTGGAGAAAAATGAAGCACAAATAAGAAAAACATACATTTGTGTAGTGAATTTGTGACGTATTTATACGCTTGGGTGGTTTTCTACTACGTAGTCTTTCTTGTACCTCTCCACCTTCTTGGAGGTCATTTCTAGTTACGCGCGCATGCTGTGCGGTTGTGCTTTTGGCTCCTGGCAATAAAACACTACATGGTGTCAGAAGTGTTGGATTTGCAATGGAATTTCCAAGCAACAAACAAGAAATGGATTTTCACAATGGAAACGTTGCCGAGAATTTTCGGAAATGGCGACAAATGATTGAACTGACTTTTTCTGGTCCTTTATCGGCAAAATCCAATGTGGAGAAATGTAGTTATCTTTTGCTTTACATCGGTCAGGATGGACGGGACATTTACAATACATGGGAACTCAGTAATGATGAAAGAAAAAATCCGAAGGTAATTCTTGATAAGTTCGATGCATATTGCAAACCTAAACGAAATCTAGCTATGGACCGGTATAAATTCTTTGTAAGAAATAAAGAGGATCATGAAACAATTGATGCTTATGCAACCGAGCTAAAGCTGTTGGCAGCTAACTGCGAATTTGGGGACATTAAAGACAGTCTCATTAGAGATCGCATTATTTGTGGCATTAGAAATGATAGAGTGGTTCAAAGAATGTTACAGGAACCGGACATGCCGCTAAACCAGTGCATCGACGTGGTTCGGGGAGACGAATTCGCGCAGAGGCAATTAACTTCTTTAAACAAGGACGAAAGGTCTTCAATTGATGCTGTGGGGATGGTACCTCGATATTCTACACGTGCTCCCCTCAAGCACTGTTACAAATGTGGAACAAGGCATAGTCGCGAACGGAGGTGTCCCGCACAAGGAAAACGCTGTTTCAGCTGCGGTGAATGGAATCATTTTGCAAAGGTGTGCTACAAGTATAGTCAAGGTGAGATTTCATCTGTTGAAACATTTTCTACCACGATGGACCAAGTTTTTGTGGATATATTCTTTAATAGACTACGTTTATCCATTAGATTCAAAATAGACTCTGGGGCACAAGCCAGCATCATCCCTCACAGTTATTTCAAAACAGCAATGAAGGACATTCACCTGGAAAGAACAAGTGTGACTTTAGTCGCTTATGGCGGATCAGTAATCCGCCCTGTTGGAAAAGTTAATTTAACATGCACGTACAAGAATAAAGAAATCACGGAAGTGTTTTACGTTGTCCATTCAAATTCACCACCAATTTTGGGGTTAAGACCAAGCATAGAGTTGGGCCTAATAAAAATACTGATGCAAATAAATAAAAATATTCCCTGTCAAACTCCCGACTATCTGTGTAAAGAATATTCAGATGTGTTTGAAGGTATTGGATGTTTTTCAGAGCCTTACCACATTATTTTAGACAACAGTGTTCAACCGTCCGTAAGTCCACCAAGACGTATACCGTTTGCTATTCAGGAAAAAGTGAAAGACGAACTCGACTACTTAGTGAAAAAGAAAATTATTGAACCTGTATGTGAGTACACTGACTGGGTAAACGCAATTGCAGTTGTTAAAAAGAAAAATGGTAGTGTTCGCCTTTGTTTGGATCCACGTCCTCTTAACAGAGCAATCCAAAGAGAACATTATCAACTGCCGGTTATTGACGACATTTTTAGTAAATTATCTGGTGCCAAATACTTTTCGATATTAGACGCACGATCGGGCTATTGGCAAATTCCGCTCGACTCAGTTTCCTCAAACATTACTACTTTTAACACTATTTTCGGAAAATACAAATTCTTAAGAATGCCATTTGGTCTAAAAATGGCCCAAGACGTTTTTCAACAGAGAATTGAACAAGCCTTGCATGGTTTACCCAAACAAGCTGCCATAATCGACGATATATTGCTATGGGCGGACACGTTAGATGAAGCAATAGATAACTTGAGACAAGTGCTGCAACGTTGCCGGGAACAAGGTATTAAACTTAATCTTGACAAATGCAAATTTTGCTGTCCGAAAGTAGAGTATTTTGGACATGTGATCGGTCAGAATGGCATTCAGCCCAATCCGAAACGTATTGAGGCAATATCAAAAATGAAATCGCCAACATCCGTAAAGGAACTTCAGTGTTTTTTAGGAATGGTTAACTACTTGCGCAAATTCTCGCCGCAGGTTTCCGAAGAGACTTCTGTGTTAAGGCAATTACTCCAACACAAGCAGTGGTGCTGGGAAACAGAACACGAAACAGCTTTCAACGCTGTAAAGAAACAAGTTACTCAAACTGGTAAAGTACTTAAATTTTACGACTCTAATTCGCCATTAAAAATTCAAGTGGATGCATCGCAACATGGTTTGGGCGCTGTCTTGTTACAAGACAATGGTCCTGTCGAGTATGCATCCCGAGCATTAAGCGAAACTGAACAAAAGTACGCACAAATTGAAAAGGAAATGCTAGCAATAGTTTTTGGGTGCGCAAAGTTTCATCAATATATATATGGCCGACATTTTTCAGTTGAATCCGATCACAAGCCTTTGGAAATCATCTTCAAGAAACCGATTTCGACAGCCTCTGCTAGACTGCAGCGAATGATGATAAAGATTCAAGATTACGATTTTGCTGTTTCGTTTAAACCTCGGACCAATGTGACAACAATTTGCATGTTAATTTTATAGATTTGCCATCAGATGGGATTCATGATCTCAAAGAAATTCAACGCGCTGTTGAGATGGACCCATGTATGCAAATGCTTAAAAGGTATATTCTTTACGGTTGGCCCACCGCGCGAAATTCATGCACCCAGCAGACACGTGATTTTTGGGGATTTCGAGACGAACTGTCTGTAACAGAAGATGTCCTGTTAAAAGGTGAGAGAATCGTTGTTCCTTCGTCTCTGAGACAACTTGTAACAAAACGCATTCATGGTGGACACATGGGAATTGTAAAGTGTACAGAAAAAGCACGAGATTTGTATTTCTGGCCCGGAATGACAAATTGCATCCGCGATTACATTGCCAAATGTAAAGTTTGCCAATTGTTTCAAAATAAGCACCCAAAAGAACCCTTAGTCAATCATGAAATACCTAGGACGCCATGGGAGCAAGTCGCTATGGACCTATTTCAATGGAATGGAAATGAATATATAGTTGTAGTAGACTATTACAGCAAGTATTTTGAAGTGGTTTTGTTGACAACTACAACTAGTCCAGCTGTAGTTTCTCATTTAAAATCTTTATTTTCAAGGCATGGGATTCCGAAGGTTATCATATCAGACAATGGTCCGCAGTTCAACAGTCAAAACTTTAAAGATTTTTGTACAAATTGGAACATATTACATAAAACGTCGAGTCCATTATATCCACAATCAAACGGTTTGGCCGAGAGAACTGTACAAACTGTAAAACGTTTGTTAGATAAAGCCTTCAAGTCTAATGAAGACCCGTATTTAAGTTTTTTGCAGTACAGGAATACGCCGATCGGAAACGAAGGCTCGCCAGCGCAATTGCTGATGGGGAGAAGATTAAGAGAATTGTCACCTATGACATCCAGACATCTAGAGCCAAGGACTGTGCCTGTATCAGTCGCACAACAATATATGCGTGAGAGGCGGAACCAACAGAAGAAGTATTTTGATAGAGGTGCTCGACCACTTCCACCACTTCAAACTGGAGACAAAATCTATCACCGACGTGACAAAAATCTTGAACCGGCCACTGTTATCAAAGCCTCTCACAAGCATCGTTCTTACATCATTAAGGATAAAAAAGACGATTTGCTCAGGCGAAATCGACGGTTTCTGTACAAGGCTCGGTTTGAGCCCATTATCCCTCACACAGAAGATGTCGAAAGAAATGATGACGCTCGGAGTGCTTCACTGGAAGGTTCAACATACCACACTCGGTCTGGTCGGACTATACACGCACCGCAGCGATTTAGCGAATAGTGTTACGTATTTTTCGTTTTGTCTATTATTGTTATGTTTGTATTTACAATCTTTCTGAAGAGGGAAGATGTAGTGAATTTGTGACGTATTTATACGCTTGGGTGGTTTTCTACTACGTAGTCTTTCTTGTACCTCTCCACCTTCTTGGAGGTCATTTCTAGTTACGCGCGCATGCTGTGCGGTTGTGCTTTTGGCTCCTGGCAATAAAACACTACAATTTGCAGGCACACAGCTTTTACATAGAAATTACAAAATTGTTAACTGCTTAAGTCTATACTAAAGCTGTACACATTTCCCACACTAGTTTATCGCCACAGATGGCAACAAACACCCAAAAGCAGAGCATCTGATTGTATCAAATGTGGATACAATGATAAAAAAAAATGATTGGTTTTCCCATACCTTTTTCTGGAATGCTTGATTTTCACATCACTAAAAACAGTTGCAATTGTAAACATCTACATCATAAGCTATGGCACCCTAAACTGCACTTAAACATTTGAAATGAACTGAACATCTAGTTCAGCAACACCACAAATACCATTATGCTTGGCGACTTTACACAACCTTACAAAACATTAATAATGTAAAAATGCACATACCTTGGAAAAGATGGACTTTCATTACCAGTGGCAGATTCACTGACAAAAACATAAACAATAATTACTGCTTTTTTACCTGTAGCCCCGCAAACCCCTATTAAATTTATTGTACTAATATCATGAAGACAATTCAATACATGTTACATGCCATCTCTTCATGGAACTATGTCATATGCATGCAAGATTAATGTTTAAACAACTGTAAGGGCCAAAGTTGGGAACAATAGCTCATGGGTATAAAAATTTACAGGACTGTTCATTTGATGATTGTGGCATATTCCTTTTTTTATTGAAAAACATATTGCTTACCCTCATCCCAAAAAATGACTTCATATTTTTAACAATTTCCTAATTGAATGAAATTTGAACTATTTTTTGGCTATTTAATAGCACCAATTGTTATATAATTTGTTATTTAACAAATTTTTAACATGATGTAGAAATTGTTGTTAAATTGGTCATTTGTAGTTGTCTTTTATAGTTTTTTCCAATAGCCCCTAAAGTAGGTGCATATTTCAACAGTTTTTAAATTGGTTACAATTAAAAGTGTGTTTTTTTTGTCATTTACACCCTACCAGTTTTTGCTTGCAGCACCATTTAAAGATTAATGTGCTACTTAGCGGAAGTTAAAATGCACTTAAGCAATCATTGCAGGTGTTCACACAAATGATGCATTGTGATATAACCACAAGTTGTATTGCAATATAACCCACCTATCAGTTGTTGGTCTTGGATCATCTTGCTTGTAGATACTCGAAGTCGGTCTGGGTAGCACAAAGTATTGTTGTCATTTATTGTTGGCAACCAACACTACAATTTGTCCATTAGGTATAGTAAAAAAACATAAACATTACCTGTCAACTGTCGCATCGACATCAGACATATCTATGCAGTAGCATTAATGTTTCATAAACAGAACAACTTTTTTCTAACGTTTTAATTTTTCTGAGATTAAAGGTATCACTGCATCAGTTACAAAGATATACCACAATCACATACAAGTTTTCAGGTTGCAAAACTGAAAACACAGACTTAACCACAGTACTGAACCTTAATTAATAACTTTTATGAGCAAATATGTCACCTTATTCTTATACGAGCAACTGTTGTAAATTTCACAACTACGAACTGTGGGCCAGATGAGACCCGTACTTCCATTTTATGCAGCGGTTGGCCGACGAAAAAAGGCTCTCTTTGACAATGTCAGCTGACAGCCCAACTCACTCTGATTGGCTCAGAATGTCTGGTGACTACATAAACCACTGTGATTGGCTTAGCCCCAATTTTAGCACAGGGCCCAAATCGCTCTGATTGGCTCAGCAACAATATCAGCTGACGGCACACAAAGAGAGAGAGACTCTACTTCTGGCGCATAAGGGAAACAAAGCATGAGGATGGCTTGTTATTTTCGTTTCCCATCCACAACAGACTGGTACTATCCACGCTTTTTCTCACTGCAATTCCAAGTTGGCCAGAGAAAAACGTTTAACTTTATCTCACTTCGTATATGTTTCAGATCCAATTGAGAATGCAAATGGGTTCAGCTTCCGTCGCCTTAACGGTCGGTGAAAAAAGAACGGGGAAAATACTTTCAATTTAATCTCTTGCTTTGACCTTGATATTGTCGTTTAAGTTCAGTTTTAAACACATATTTTCCTAGAAAGCCTTAACTGCTATATTAGACACTATATAAAAAAGGCGTTTGCTACAAAGGTATACATAACAACTTGTTCTTCACTTAACTTTGTTTCCCAAAAACGACCGTTCAATGACCTTTTGACACTGTTTTTAACAGCATGCAGTCCTTAGTGTTTAACAATGCCGTTCAGGCTAATTTATACATCATTTAAGTACTGATTCTTGAATTGATTTGATCAACGACGTTTTGCCTGACATAAACGAAACCGAAGTACGTATATCGAGTTTAAATTACGTCTTAGGGGTAAAAACTGAAAATGCGCGTGATAACTCAATAAAACGACACAGCATTGCTTTTCCAATCATCCAAACGACTGTCTCGTAAAACGTATGTCCGGACGTCAAGCTGAGCACTCCCGCTCTGCCGCCTTAATCGTAAACCAGTGAATTCCTCCCTTGTGACTTATATCTGACTGATAGCGTACACATTTTATGGGATGTAAAGGCATGTGGCAAAATTGTAAATAATAAACGAATACTCTGCATAACTACGTTTAGTGCGAAAACTTTTTTCAATAGAAATGTATGTCACGGTAAAACTGAGTTTAGTGCGAAAACTTTTTTTAATAAAAATCTACAGCAGTTTGCCGAAAACGGTTTTGATAGGCCGTCTCCGCGTTGCATCTAATTTATAGATACGAAATTTGGTGTCGATTGGGCAAATAATAAGAAAATGACAGGCGTGCCTCGTCATGAAACGCAAGGGCACGAACGCTCGAGCGTCAACGGCCAAACTGAGTTCAGTGCGTAAACTTTAATAAATAAAAATCTACAGCAGTTTGCCGAAAACGGTTTTGATAGGCCGTCTCCGCGTTGTATCTAGTTTATAAATACGAAATTTGGTAGCGATTGGGTAAATAATCAGAAAATGACAGGCGTGCATCGTCATGAAACGCAAGGGCACGAACGCTCGAGCGTCAACGGTCAAACTGAGTGCAGTGCGTAAACTTTTATAAATAAAAATGTATGGCCGTTTGCCGAAAACGGTTTTGATTTCATCGGCTCGTGAAAACCGTTAGATTCTATCTCAGTTTGTTGGCGTTTGACAACCAAAAACTTTTCTTATAGCAACGTGATTCTGTCGCGTGGACGGTCGTGCTTCCCACGAAAAAAAGATATGACGTTCACTTGACAATTTTGTTTCTCCGACATGAATAAACAAAAGCTTTGCCATCTGTTTTTGACTGTAAGTTTAGCTCGTGTAAAACGTTTAATTGTATCTTAGTTCCTTCGTTTTTTAGAGCCGATAAGGAAGAGGTCACTAGCCTTTCAAATGCCGAGGGACAGCTTAATATCAGGAGTGGCTCCAGGGCTCGCAGTTAAAACATAAGAAAATACATGTCCGAAAAAATAACTGCGTAGCTTACTTAATATTCAAATTTTGCAAATCAATGCATGCATTTGTAAACGTTTACAAAAATTCATAGTGTATATGATCCTTGACGTGCCAACCAAAGCAGGGTTTTATGTGATCCACTGTCCATAACATTTTTTTCGTTCTCCAACCGCTGTTTATTTACCCGCGTATGACGTAACATTCAACTCGGTATGATTGTTGCACAGTGCTTCGAACTCAAACGACCTCCGCAAACACGTTCACGGTCGAGTGGCTCAAAGTATCAGCTGAAGGCACAAACTGCGTTGATTGGCTCGGCCAGAATATCAGCTGACGGCACAAACAAAGAGCGACCTACTTCTGGCGCTATAGCCAAACAAAGCATGACATTGACTTGTTATTTTAGTTTCGATAACTTCAACAGCCTGGCTCTACGCACGCATTTTCTGACTGCAAATCAAAGTTGGCCAATGAGAACCGTTTACATTTGTGTCATTCTTTCGTATTTTAGAACGAATCACGTACGTTGGTGACCTTTGGGCCCGCGAAAAAAGTGTGATGTTCGATGGTCACTTCCGTTTTGCTAACATGAACGTAACGAAACTTTGCATGCCGTTTCTGACTGCAATTACATTTCGGCTCGTGAAATCCGTTAGATTCCATCTCAGTTTGTTTGGCGTTTGACAGCCAAATTTTTTTTAAATAAAAATCTACGGCAGTTTGTCGAAGACGGTTTTGATAGGCCGTCTCCGCGTTGTATCTAGTTTATAAATACGAAATTTGGTGTCGATTGGGTAAATAATAAGAAAATGACAGGCGTGCATCGTCATGAAACGCAAGGGCACGAACGCTCGAACGGCAACGGTCAAACTGAGTTTAGTGCGAAAACTTTTTTTAATAAAAATCTACAGCAGTTTGCTGAAAACGGTTTTGATAGACCGTCTCCGCGTTGCATCTAGTTTATAGATACGAAATTTGGTGTCGATTGGGCAAATAATAAGAAAATGACAGGCGTGCATCGTCATGAAACGCAAGGGCACGAACGCTCGAGCGTCAACGGTCAAACTGAGTGCAGTGCGTAAACTTTAATAAATAAAAATCTACAGCAGGTTGCCGAAAACGGTTTTGATTTCATCGGCTCGTGAAAACCGTTAGATTCTATCTCAGTTTGTTGGCGTTTGACAACCAAAAAGTTTTCTTGTAGCAACGTGATTCTGTCGCGTGGACGGTCGTGCTGCCCACGAAAAAAAGATATGACGTTCACTTGACAATTTTGTTTCTCCGACATGAATAAACAAAAGCTTTGCCATCTGTTTTTGACTGTAAGTTTAGCTCGTGTAAAACGTTTAATTGTATCTTAGTTCCTTCGTTTTTTAGAGCCGATAAGGAAGAGGTCACTAGCCTTTCAAATGCCGAGGGACAGCTTAATATCAGGAGTGGCTCCAGGGCTCGCAGTTAAAACATAAGAAAATACATGTCCGAAAAAATAACTGCGTAGCTTACTTAATATTCAAATTTTGCAAATCAATGCATGCATTTGTAAACGTTTACAAAAATTCATAGTGTATATGATCCTTGACGTGCCAACCAAAGCAGGGTTTTATGTGATCCACTGTCCATAACATTTTTTTCGTTCTCCAACCGCTGTTTATTTACCCGCGTATGACGTAACATTCAATTCGGTATGATTGTTGCACAGTGCTTCGAACTCAAACGACCTCCGTAAACACGTTCACGGTCGAGTGGCTCAAAGTATCAGCTGAAGGCACAAACTGCGTTGATTGGCTCGGCCAGAATATCAGCTGACGGCACAAACAAAGAGCGACCTACTTCTGGCGCTATAGCCAAACAAAGCATGACATTGACTTGTTATTTTAGTTTCGATAACTTCAACAGCCTGGCTCTACGCACGCATTTTCTGACTGCAAATCAAAGTTGGCCAATGAGAACCGTTTACATTTGTTGTCATTCTTTCGTATTTTAGAACGAATCACGTACGTTGGTGACCTTTGGGCCCGCGAAAAAAGTGTGATGTTCGATGGTCACTTCCGTTTTGCTAACATGAACGTAACGAAACTTTGCATGCCGTTTCTGACTGCAATTACATTTCGGCTCGTGAAATCCGTTAGATTCCATCTCAGTTTGTTTGGCGTTTGACAGCCAAATTTTTTTTAAATAAAAATCTACGGCAGTTTGTCGAAGACGGTTTTGATAGGCCGTCTCCGCGTTGTATCTAGTTTATAAATACGAAATTTGGTAGCGATTGGGTAAATAATAAGAAAATGACAGGCGTGCATCGTCATGAAACGCAAGGGCACGAACGCTCGAACGGCAACGGTCAAACTGAGTTTAGTGCGAAAACTTTTTTTAATAAAAATCTACAGCAGTTTGCCGAAAACGGTTTTGATAGACCGTCTCCGCGTTGCATCTAGTTTATAGATACGAAATTTGGTGTCGATTGGGCAAATAATAAGAAAATGACAGGCGTGCATCGTCATGAAACGCAAGGGCACGAACGCTCGAGTGTCAACGGCCAAACTGAGTTCAGTGCGTAAACTTTAATAAATAAAAATCTACGGCAGTTTGTCGAAGACGGTTTTGATAGGCCGTCTCCGCGTTGTATCTAGTTTATAAATACGAAATTTGGTAGCGATTGGGTAAATAATAAGAAAATGACAGGCGTGCATCGTCATGAAACGCAAGGGCACGAACGCTCGAACGGCAACGGTCAAACTGAGTTTAGTGCGTAAACTTTTATAAATAAAAATCTACAGCAGTTTGCCGAAAACGGTTTTGATAGGCCGTCTCCGCGTTGCATCTAGTTTATAGATACGAAATTTGGTGTCGATTGGGCAAATAATAAGAAAATGACAGGCGTGCATCGTCATGAAACGCAAGGGCACGAACGCTCGAGCGTCAACGGCCAAACTGAGTTCAGTGCGTAAACTTTAATAAATAAAAATCTACAGCAGTTTGCCGAAAACGGTTTTGATAGGCCGTCTCCGCGTTGTATCTAGTTTATAAATACGAAATTTGGTAGCGATTGGGTAAATGATAAGAAAATGACAGGCGTGCATCGTCATGAAACGCAAGGGCACGAACGCTCGAGTGTCAACGGCCAAACTGAGTTCAGTGCGTAAACTTTAATAAATAAAAATCTACAGCAGTTTGCCGAAAACGGTTTTGATAGGCCGTCTCCGCGTTGTATCTAGTTTATAAATACGAAATTTGGTAGCGATTGGGTAAATAATAAGAAAATGACAGGCGTGCATCGTCATGAAACGCAAGGGCACGAACGCTCGAGCGTCAACGGTCAAACTGAGTGCAGTGCGTAAACTTTAATAAATAAAAATGTATGGCCGTTTGCCGAAAACGGTTTTGATTTCATCGGCTCGTGAAAACCGTTAGATTCTATCTCAGTTTGTTGGCGTTTGACAACCAAAAACTTTTCTTATAGCAACGTGATTCTGTCGCGTGGACGGTCGTGCTGCCCACGAAAAAAAAAAGACGTTCACTTGACAATTTTGTTTCTCCGACATGAATAAACAAAACCTTTGTCATCTGTTTTTGACTGTAAGTTTAGCTCGTGTATAACGTTTAATTGTATCTTAGTTCCTTCGTTTTTTAGAGGCGATAAGGTAGAGGTCACTAACCTTTCAAATGCGGGGACAGGTCGTTAGTGACGACCGGCTTTTTTTGCATTAACGTTCGTGCCCGCAAAAAAGTATAATTTTCGCTTGTCATTTTCGTTTTGTTAACACAAACGTAACGAAACAAAACTTTACATGCCGTCTCTGACTGCAATCCCAAGTTGTCTTGTTGAAAACGTTTGATTTCCTCTTAGTTCGTTTATGTTTTATAGCCAATAAAGCAGGGCTACTCAATTAGTCTTATCTAAGGTCCCGATACAAAATCAACGAGGTCCGGCACTTCTGTCAGTTATGCAAATCCAGCATGTCTTTGCCAATTTTGTTTGTAATTAGTCGCGGTCCAACATAAACAGATCTGTTCAGGCCGAATGTATGTCAGCAAAACAAAAGCTTGTATCAGCACTAAACGCTAATTTACTCTGTGCGATAGTATATTTGGCACAACTGCATACACAACACAGTGTAACTAATTTTCTACGATCACTTTTGCAATAATTAAAAATTAAATTTATTACGTCACTGATAAAATTATGCGCAAACAATCGTCGTTTTGTTAATTCTTTAGTGAAATAATGACCATTTTTCATCACAGTTGCACAATCTGACCTCACTTAAGATTTTGCAAAGGCTTATGGGGATAGCCGAGCGGTCCGAAACCCTCGAAAAATCGTAGCAATGATTAAGTAATTAATACGCAAATGATAGCTAACATGAACGTTACGAAACTTTGCATGCCGTTTCTGATTGATATCCCGAGTTGGCTCGTGAAAACGGTTTGATTTTATCTTAGTTCGTTTATGTTTTATAGCCAATAAGGCATGCTAATGGCGTTCTGTTTCTGTCGTGTTAGCGGTCGTGCTCACGAAAATATTTTGGTCGATTGTTATTTCCGTTTCACTAACATACACAAACAGGAAATTCGCAAGCTACGTCTGACTGAAATTCCAAGTTGGACTGTGGAAAACGTATAATCGTATCTTTGTTAGTTCGTGTTTTAAAGCCAATAAGGTAGGGGTCACCTACCTGTTTAATACCTCTCAAAACTGGATTGTTGCAAACCAATGCATATGGTTTGTAAGTGTTCACGATAATTAACAGTGCGTATAATCCTTAATGGACTAAAAAGGCAGGGTTTTATGAGATCCACTGGCTACAACAGTTTCTCGTTTACCAACCGCTGTTTGTTACGGCGCCTATGACGTAACAGTCAATTGTGATTGTGGCGCAATGCATCTGCAGAAGCGACCTACTTTATTGCGATAAACGGTCGTGCCCACGAAAATAAATGTTATGTTCGCTTGTCATTTCTGTTTCGCCTAACTGAACAAACTGAAACTTTACAAGCTGTTTCCGATTGCAATTCCACGTTGGTTGGAGAAAACCGTTCAATTTTATCTTAGTTTGTTGATATTTTAGAGACGACGTTGTGGTACCCGTTTAAAGACAACTTTGATCAATGAAAACTCAATTTATCTTCAGCAATTAACGTGCAAATTGTTTACTATATTTGACCAATAAAACCAATGACTTCTGCGCTTTTTATGAAAATCTATCAACATTTTCTCCTCAGACACTTCAAAAAGTTATTTTTTACGTTTTCGAACGTAAAGTAGCACCTTCCCACATCAGTTACGGAGAAACTTTTCAAAATCGCTTTCACAATTTTCTTCATGTAACGATTTCAAGCTTTACTTTTTAACTTGAAAATTTTTGTGTTTTGAACCGAAGTCTCACCCCATTTTGTTAAAATCACCTACTGTAATCGAAATGACAAATATTATCGCATTTCGTCATGATTTCGTGACGTCATTATATTTGTTTCGTCGTATTTCATGTCAGTTTGACCAAAGCTAAATTGCATGACGTCATTAATTGACATACAACAGTTTTCACATTTATGCCTCTTTAGCACATCCACGTGGACGATAATCAATAACAAATTTCGTTTTCGAAACAAATTTGCACGGCCCACAAACTTCGTATTTCACCGTTATAAAAATTCGTTACCATTATAAAAATTCGTTTCCTGCCGTTACGACGTTTCGAATTCGCATAATGCTGCGTCAATCAAAAACTTTATCATGTCGTTCAAAAGTGACGAAAGTCTTGTTTGTGGTAAATCCCAAACGCGCCCTTTATTTGCGACGGAAGCATTGCTTTAATTCATTCAGTTTTATCGTTTTTTTTAGGGAAGTCTGGGGACATATTCAGAACGTTGTTTTGCAGTAGTATCAGGAAAAGCAACAAAAACGATGATCAACAAACCGTTTTTGCATTTATGTACCAGTCATACTATGAAAAATATGAAAAAGCTGGCGGGTTTAGTTAAGAAGCGAAGACAGGAAGTCATGTATATCATGGGTTTACTTACTTGTGCATTGGAAAGTGTAACAGACATTTTGCATCATATGACAATTCTTTTTGCAGCAAGAGACACAAAGCAAGCAGAACAGAGTTGGCATTATTTAAAACAAAAAAAATGCACGTGAAACTATTTAAAAGAGCGGTAAAAATTAAACAGAAGAAAGAGAAACCATTGAATTTGAGGCAGATCAAGTGGAGGGCAATCCGTTTACAGATTATTTTGGTGAGGTTATAGAAAAGGCAAAATTGTGTGTTTTAAACAGTGGGCAGGATAACGAATTTTATTGTCCTGAATTAATGAAAAGTTTGTCAAGTACACACTTCCCAAACTCGACTTGTGGTCAAGTTTGATGCTTGGGAATGTTGGTCGACACGGTGAAACTCAAGTTTATAAAGGTTATTCTGACTTTTACAATGAAGTGCAGAAAAAAAACTGAGCAGAATTTTACCAAAGACAATCGAACGCAAGGCATTATGGAAAAAAGTCAACAGGAATTAAAAAGGACTAGGTGTCAAGAAAGAATATTTAAAGGCTTACATGAGTTTGCACAAGTTTATGCACACAGTCATCTTGGGTTGGTTCGCGAGTACAAAGATGGTATAAGGATAGGTGAAAAGAGAAAGCGAAAACAAACAGCATCAAAGGAAGCTGAAGAAATGTGGCAAAAACGAAGTAGGCCCACAGCTCCATAAAAAACCATGGGAAAGTATATGCAATCTGCCGCAGTGTCTCTGCGGGACTGCTTAGGCTCAACAGTTCAGCGAAAGGACGATGCAAAGAAGAGAAATGAGCGTCAATTAACAAAAGGTTTATGCGAGCACGAACAATCAGGTTTAGCTCGGCGCTGTTGTGCAACAAAGTGGGAAACAAAGTTTTCTTTAACGTCAGATGACTTGGTGGATGCAAAAAGGAAAAAAAATGGCTTGGTGATAATCATATACACTCAGCAATGAACATTCTTTCTGAGCAGTTTCCTCATATTGGAGGCTTGCAAAGTTAATTCGCGTTTTAGGTTGTACGGACACGTCCCCTATTTACACACCTCAGCAAAAATTTGTTCAAATTATAAATGTCCAGGGCAATCACTGGGTTACTGCGTCAAATGTTTTTTCAGACAATGACTCCACTGTTTTGATTTACGACATTGATAACACAAAATACAAGATAGAAGAACAACTCCCCATTTCAAAACCTATTACCTGTAAAAACAAAAATATTAATTGTGTTTTCCCTAATGTGTCTCGACAGAGAGCAGGATCAGGAAACTGCGGTCCGTTCGCGATAGCATTTGCTGCTGCGCTTTGCATCGGTATGCGACCTGAAGACGCGGTGTTCACGGAGGCGAGTTTGCGCGAGATGATTGGAAAGTGGCTGGAAAACAGAAAGGTTTGTCCGAACGATATAATTTCTGGTCGGGCAATTACAAAGCGCATCAGGGACTCCTTTGAGATTCCAGTTTACTGCAAGTGTAGGTTAGCTGACAACAAGCAGCTTTATACTGAATGCGGCAGATGTAAGGAATGGTACAACTCTGGCTGTGTAAAGGTAAAAATAATGTTTGTGACAAAAATGTAGTCTGGTACTGTGACAAATGCAGTGTACAAAACGTTTAAATAAAATTGATTATTTAATAGTTAATATTTCATATTAAATATTATCAGCCATATTAAATATTATCAGAAATTCTTGTTAAGAAAAAAGAGAAACAAAAAACATAGTAATGACTCTGATATGGTCCGGCCTTCACGAGTTGAGCGAGTCGTAATTCGGAAAACCGGAGGTGTACTCGTTACGCGAGGGAAACCAACGGACATGTACTGCGCAACCAAAGAGTATTGTGTGCAAATTTATCTGTTCAGCTTTGTTTGGTTCGCGAGATATTGAGGTCGAAAGTGAGCCCTTTTTGGCCATTTTGATCGGTCGCGCGTCATTGTTTGCTGGCGAGCGGGACGGCGGCAGAATGCGCGAGTTATGAACTTCAAGTGAATATTGCGAGCAGTGGCCGCGAAGTTAGAATAACGATTTAGGGTTTTTGAAAACGGCATGCTCTACAGAAAAAGAATATGGCAGTGGCATTTTTCCCGTTTCAACACAATAGCTAAAAATCCGCCTCAAAATAGGACAAGCGTTGGTCGTTATGGCAATATTCAGTTTCGTATGATTAATGTTTCGCTGAGAATTAATGTTTTCTTTTGATTTTTACAATATAGTAGCCTAAATACCTCATAATTGCATATGTGTGTGATTCATTGCATTTAAGTGTCAATTTCTTGCGTTTTTGAAGATCGTACTTATTCCAAAATGTAATTTGGCAGTAGTAACGTTTAATCGGTTATCAATGTTTACCATTAAGTCTTTTTAAGTAGATATTTTTTCTGTGCAATGTAATGACCCTCATGTGCATTTCCTGCAAGTTTCATTCAAATCCGTTGGGATTTGACCCTAAAATTTGAGCGCCAAACCTAAACTGCCACCTTTTTGCGTCATAAAATTTTTCTACTAAAATGCATTTTTTAACCAGCCGCCCCGAAATTTGGCGCATATCACTTTGATTTTCAGAAACGTAAAGTTTTTCCAAAAAAAATGATCTATATTTTATTTTCCCGTTTTATTTTAAGTTACCCAAATCGGGATATTTCGACCCAAAATTTTTTTAATTTTGTGGCAATTTTTTTTGCATTTTTAAATTCTGCATACTCGACTTAGTACAGGTGTGAAATTTTACCTATCTACCTGTACTAGAACTGAAGATCTGCGTTGTTTTGTGTGTTTGCTGTTAACCTTTTTTCCGCTGTTTGCCCTGAGGGCGTTGGTGTACTTGACAGGGTACCCACAACCCGAGCGAACCACGTAAGTTTTATCACATAAATTGCACAAATCGCCACAATTATCGCGCACCCTTCACAAAAGGTGTCGTTCTTCCCCGGGGAAGATGAAGAGGAGTGCATACGTTTTAAGTACTCTGCAACCTCCTCTTTTGAGTTCAGTAGAACGGTATGCTAACCTTGCATTCTGAACGAACGTCGGATCAGACAAGGAAATCGTCGAGGTACGATCGATCCTCTGCAACATGGTGAGATGTGTCGGGCGCACCCGAGGTGCGGCCCTCTGCAGCTCCGTGAGTTCCGGCGGATGCACCTGAGGTGCGATACTCTGCAACGTGATAGGATGTGGCGGGCGCACCAGAGGTGCCGCCCTCTGCAACTCCTTGAGTTCCGACGGATGCACCCGAGGTGCGATCATCTGCAACATAAGGAGATGTGTCGGGCACACCCGAGGTACCGCTCAGCAACTCCTTCAGTTCCGGCGGATGCACCCGAGGTGCGATCCTCTGCAACATGGTGAGGTGTGGCGGATGCACCCGAGGTGCGATCCTCTGCAACATGGTGAGGTGTGGCGGATGCACCCGAGGTGCGATCCTCTGCAACATGGTGAGGTGTGGCGGATGCAACCGAGGTGCGATCCTCTGTAACTCCTGATATCATAGGCGCCCACTTGCCAAAATCGACGGGGAGGCAGAATTTTATAACTTGGTAAAGACAGAAATAATTCCCCCGGCCGTTACCTAATGTCGCAAATTACACTCTTTGCCGCGTGTTTCTGTTTTTAACATACATAAGCAGCTGATTTCAGCTGAACTATAGTATGTATATTTTTATGCAACAACGCGAAAACGCGTGTAAATAAGCCATATGAATCGTTCACATAAATCGTTTACGTTTCTAGGTCGATTGGTACGTTTAAAACGTGTTGTCTATTATAGCAATGAGTTGTATGTAACGCATTTTTAGCTTTTAAGTTTAGTTTATTATCATAAATCAGGAGTCACCAAAGTATGGCTTGCGAAGATATTTTTTATTGATATATATCTTGGGGGAAAAAAAACGAGTTAAACGTTGAACATTAATTTGCTGCGAAAGTATTCCCTCAACAACATGTGGGATTAAGTTTACCTAGTTTTACACTTCACAGGACGCATAACAATGATCTAAAGGCAGTTTGTTACATCACAGATAAGACTATAGACAACAATGCTTTCGTTAATTTGCGCAAATAATTGCCTTTATTTGTCAATTGAGTAATGCCAGTCGAGGAGATAATTGATGCCAAATAATTTCGACAGTAGCGCTATCTGACACTAGATAATATTGTAGTTTCTGATGGTCTGGTAAAGGCGCCTAGTAGACCATAGTTATCGAACGGCGTTGCGTTAGGGCTTGCAAGCTATGTGGCCATCGAATGTCATTTTCTTATTATACAGCTCGCCGTGAAGTAAACATGTTAACCCTTGCTTTCAACGGTGTTATGTTGAATTTGTGTCGATGTTGATGACTAAGTTATATTAAACACTACTTACATGGTTTTACCCAATGGCCCTACATACAACGCTTAAAGTACGTACGTTTGTGACGTAACAAAATGCGTTTTTTTCATCAGAAAGGCCTTTCTGTTCCAACTAGAGTACTAGACAGTCGTTGACTGAGCTGTAGTTTCAGTTAGAACAAAACCGTATGCGCATCACTTTGTAAGTTAACGCAAAACTTGTTTATGACATAGTAAGCGACGCAGATACCCGGGGAGGCGGCGCCTCCCCGCCTCCCCATAAGTGGGCGCCAGTGCCTGATATAGTAGGTATATTGAGGAAAGTATCCAATACGCGATCGGCAGCTGTATCATGAGCACTTGCCTCAGCATAAAGTACGGGGGCTCGGATGTTCCTCTGGCATGTCACCTTCCATAGTCTCAACATTGTCTGGAGACTTATCTGCATCGAGCGGGATCTCGGAAGTTTGAACAATATCTAGCGGGACATCAGACTGGATATCCCTGATTGGTGGGTCTTGCTCGCCAGTGGTAGGAGCTTCATCGATCATCGAAAGAGCAGTGCCAGATTTGGCCTTCCGTTGTCGTGGTTTCGCTGTCGAAGACGACTGATTGGATGTGCTCGCCTGCTGATTGTCACCAAGAGCTGGAAAATCCTCTTCCTGTCGACGCAGGAGATCACAAGTGTCTTGCATGTGTCCAAATTGGCGGCAAATGTAGCACAGTGGAGGCTGTGCTTCGTACCCAATTTTGACGGCGAAGCCTCCTATTTGAACTTGCGGACCAATGGGTCGCAGTTTCAGATCAGAGGTCCGTATTTCTATTGATCCTGTACAGGAAATCTCGGTGGCATTGCTTTGACAAACTCAACAGAGCGAAGAGTTTTCATTTTCTTGACGAATTGGAGTGCGATCTCCCTAGTGCGGCATGTAAAATCAGTTAGGCCTCCGCGGCGCTCGACTATCCCCTCAAGATTTATAATAGGGTACTGTATCGTTGCCAGCATTTCATAAATGTAATGGCTGGACTTCTTGTACGGCAATTTTGCAAGGACTTCTGTTTCCCTGCTGACCGTGAGAGGATCCCACTTACCACCTGGTTCCAAGGAGTCTTGGTAAATCCACCAATACCAGTGTAGTATCGACCACGGTAACAGTGCTGTTGGCCTATATGCCCGTGGCGTGCAAGCGACTGTTTCGGACCTTCTCGACAGGGGCTGTGAAGTAACAGTCGAAAGTCAGTCGTAGATAGGGGAGCCCTCTGAGGACGGGGAAAACCAAAATCACAACCACTACGGCACGTGTTTCGGTAACGAAAAGGATGGAGGAAGAAGTGGGTAACGGGTTTGGGGGCAGCCAATTCTCTGTTTGTCTTACTATACACATATAATACGCGCTGTAATGATAACACCTGGGTTTTGAAACCGTGACATGTATATGGCACATTGGTTCAGACTTCTATTGTTTTCGTCGCTTGCTGGTTATGTCACTAGCTTATTAATCAACTGAATATAACACAGCTACTGTCGTAGTTTATTACATTTCTATTACAATAATTTCTCTACTATCATATTACTAGCCCTGCAACCTGCTACAAGCTTCATTGCGCATTGCACAATTATGTCATGGGCATACAGGAACGGTATGTGGGCCTGGGTTATTTCTAGGTTTCTTGCGACTTAGTTGGCATTGTGTAAACTGACCAAGCATGTAATCTATGGTGGCAGTTTATACTGAAATTGTAACTACATGGTAACTGAAATCCAATGGCTGTCATCTCCTATTGTACATTGCTGTCGGGGCACACTTTTTTTAAGACTACAAGTGTGGCAGTTGTGCGCAAACAATTGCATCATTTGTTACTTGTGACGTACAAGCATTGCTCGTAAGAGACGACCTTTGTATTTTATAGATCGCATCACCAGATTTTAAATGGGATTGTAGAAAGACCATATTTTGGCGCACCTAGAAAAATCGCCTAGCGGAATAAGTTTGGATAGGCGCCAGGGCATGTAAACTATGTGGCTCGCGCGAATTATTTTTAAACTTATCCGGCCCGCAGTGAAAAAAGTTTGGTGACCCCTGTTCTAGACCAACAATAAAGTAGTTCGATACTATCTAAAGCCGCAAAGCCGAGTCGAATAGTAGAACTATTTTGGGGTGAAGCCCAAGCAAAACTGAACTGAGTACGGACTCTCGATAACATGAAAGACGCAAGTATATAAGCACACATTAAAACCCCGTCATCAAACTGCGAACGTTGGATCGGTTATTGACCTGAACTGACAGAACAATTATATCCGGTGAACAAACATCAGTTAGCAAATATAAAAACCTTTCCTACTGCGCCATGCAATCAATCACTTGGTGTTTACAAAATCACGTAATGGAAAAGTGACAAGTCATACATCCGCTGTTACTCATAACGTCGGTAGAGCTACTAGCAAGGGAATTTACAGTTCCCAAGTTTGCTAAATTCCGGTAGGTGGCGATCAACATATTGTTTGCGAACAGCATACTGAGGGTTAGGGTTGGCAAACTTTTTTTATGTGAGTTCTTGTGTTAGTAGCTCTACCGATGAGTTACAAAAGTTTTATCACAAACAATTTTATGGTGACATTGAATGTGTAAATATTGTAGTTTTGTGACAAACGTCACAGCGAGTAAGCGTTAAATCCCACGGTACAGAACCTGTATCTGCAGCAGCGAAGAACTGCTTGCAGTCAACATTTAGTATTTATAATTGCATCAAAAACTAGAAGGGTAGCTTAGCACATTTTACTATAGCATATACACTACAAACTATTCTGCAAACTGTAATATATTCTCTATATTTATTTATATTGGGTCCATATTAGCCAACATTTTTTATAATCTTGATTTGTTTCTGCAGGCAGAAACTCATGGGTCCCCAAAACCGCAAAGTTGTAAACAGACAACCATAAGAAACGGTGCTATAAAGTCAAACACAGTGATAGGTAGTGTTACTTAAAAAAACAAGTTATGTAAAGTACAAACTGTCCAAATCTCATGCAATTGAGACATTGTTATAAGTTTGTGTGCCTAAATAGCATAAAACACTGACATCTCAAAATGGCATATTATACAGACTGTCAAAATGTATTGTTGATTAATTCGCCCATTTTGGGGGGTTGGTAGGGTAAATATTAGGGCTGCAGGGTGAAACACAATATTCGACAGCTACAAATGCCAAATTCAAAAAACTATCAAAAATTCATCCAAATCGGACGTTTTATAAACAATAGGTGGCTTAAGCAGTAAATATTGGGCTACATGGTGAAACCCAATAATCGACGCCCTAAAATGGAACAATGAACAAACTGTCCAAATTTTATCCAAATCGGACATTGTTTAAAAAATCGCCCATTTTTGGGGGCTAGTGGGGTAAATATTGGGGCTGCAGGGTAAAACACAACAAACGATGCCCTAAAATGGCACAATAAACAAACTGTCCAAATTTCATCCAAGTCGGACATTGTTTAAAAAATCACCCATTTTAGGGGGCTAGTGGGGTAAATATTGGGGCTACAGGGTAAAACAAAACAAATGGCACATCTACATAACCATGTCTACCATCTGTACAAATTTCATCCAAATCCATCAAACATTTCTTGGCAAAGTGGGGTGGACAAACTTGAGGGAAGAAAAAAAAAGAAAAAACAACAACAACAAATCGAGTAAAATCAAAATGTTTCAGGGAAGGGGACCCATAATAAATAATAGGCAAATGTTTATCAATAGCATATTGGGTACCGCCTGGGTCCATCCATGCTAATATGTTGTGATGGTGCCACTGTGTATAAGGGGAATGTGTCGCCTGTAGGTGAGACTTCAAGCTCACAACTTGCTATATAATGTTGCTAGTTGCCAATTACATTTACCATCAGTTCTCTATAGAAGAGAGGAAAGCTTTGCAGTGTAGATCGGCCTCGAAACGAAGCGGTTGTAAATACGGCAAAACACAACAACAATACATGGTACAAAATAGTAATAAATGAGTCGAAAGGTATTTCAGTTGGACCACATTTAAGAAAACTAGTTACAACAATGACCACTAACTAACACACTTGCTATTCAGTCATTAATATGATCATGTTTCATTTAAGTAATTTATAGTCACAGTCAAAGCAATGTCACGTATTTGGACCTCGCTGTACCAAACACACCCGAGCTGTGGTACGGCAAGGTTCACCTCTCCGATGATGGACTGACCGTTTATTTGAGGAATGGATTACACCACCAACACTTTCGAAGTTAGTTAGGAAACAAACTGAGGTATCACTTTCCGAGAGTTTTCCTGCGTTGTCTGATTTCCCAGGATCAGATACCCAGAAAAAGAAGGCAACGGAGGTCCGCCAAAGCAATGCCCAGGCGGCAAGATTGTTGGTAAAACCCCGGGTTAGTTTTTATAATAAGTTGCTTCTGAATAAAAACAAACTTAAAACTCAGCACCAGCACCAGCACCAGCACCGACCACACCGACGCCACAACCACCACAGACACCGAGGAGCAAAGCAGCACCAGCACTGACCACACCGACGCCACAACCAAAGAGCATTGAGCAGTCATATTCATAAGCGCATGAATATTTGTGGTTTTGATTATTTTTTAAGCGAGTGCCATCGTTGGTTTGTTAATTCCTTGAAAAGTATTGTGTGCATTTTTTTCTGTTCGGCTTTGTTTGGTTCGCCATTTTGATCGGTCGCGCGTCATTGTTTGCTGGCGAGCGGGACGGCGGCAATATGCGCGAGTTATGAACTTCAAGTGAATATTGCGAGCAGTGGCCCCGAAGTTATAATAACGATTTAGGGCTGTTTGAAAACGGCATGCGCTACAGAAAAAGAATATGGCAGTGGCATTTTCCCGTTTTAACAGAATAGCTAAAAATCCGCCTCAAAATAGGACAAGCGTTGGTCGTTATGGCACTATTCAGTTTCGTATGATTAATATTTCGCTCAGGATCAATGTTTTCATTTGATTTTTAAAATATAGTAGCCTAAATACCTAATAATTGCATATGTGTGTGATTCATTGCATTTAAGTGTCAACTTCTTGCGTTTTTTAAAGATAAACTGAAGATCGTACTTATTTCAAAATGTAATTTGGCAGTAATCACTTTTAATCGGTTATCACTTTTTTTTTGAGCGCCAAACCTAAACTGCTACCTTTTCACGTCATACAATTTTTCTACTAAATTGCATTTTTTTAACCAGCCGCCCCGAAATTTGGCACATATCACTTTGATTTTTCAGAAACGTAAAGCTTTTCCAAAAAAAATGATCTATATTTTATTTTCCCGTTTTATTTTAAGTTACCCAAATCGGGATATTTCGACCCAAATTTTTTTAATTTTGTGGCATTTTGCATTTTTAAATTCTGCATACTCGACTTAGTACAGGTGTGAAATTTTACCTATCTACCTGTACTAGAACTGAAGATATCCGATGTTTTGTGTGTTTGCTGGACCCTTTTTTTCCGCTGTTTGCCCTGGGGGCGTTGGTGTTAAGTTCTCAGGCCCTAACGCAAATCAAACTTACTAACAGATGTAACCTTGCTGTTTATCACCCAAATGTACTATAGTTTTTGCATGAACCATTGATTCCATTATTGCGCGCTAAATGCAGTGTTATTTTCTCGCTGTTTGATGATTTGAAACCTCTGTTTGCCATGTTCCATCATATGATACCACAACATCTATGACATCATAACAAGAATTATCTTCTTCCTGCAACAACTGTCTCAATTTTTTCCAGCAGCTTCATACTGTTCTTCTGCAATATCCTCACTTGCATTCGATACATTCTTGTTGTGTTTTGCACAGTTTGGGGAGGCATACCAAACATACAACTGATTGTTGAAAATGCTTCTCTACCAAGACCCAACTCCAACATGGCTAACGATGCTCGTAAATTTACTTCATGTGAATTTTTTAGTCTATTTGATGTGGACGTAGAAGTTTTGTGGCCACACTTCGTACACTGCAAAGCTAGCTGGCAAGACAGTCCACTGTTCTTTCCTTCATCTATAACTGTGATAGAACCTAAAGGAAAACAATAATAACATAAAGTTACTGAATAACTGTGATCCGCAAACATTTATCTGGGCAGCATGACTGTTGCATTGACAAGTAAACTTGTGTCACAACTTTATTAAAACTTATTCTAGGCTACTTATCATATTTACACATATGCAACTCCGACATCGCTTCTGAAAGACACTAAAGTTCAATCAAACGGCATCCACAACACCGAGTTGCACAATCAATGACACAGTCTTCTTCAGAATGTAAACTATCTGAACTTTTGTGGGCAGTATTCTTTCCCACTGCAGGTTTAGCTACTGAGTGGGTACAACTGCTTTGCAATACCTCTGAACTTCTTACATTTGCTTACTCTAACTGGCTATTTCCTTTATCAGAGGTTCAGCCGTGATGAAATTGGCTATGACATGTTACAACAAAATTTTAGCTCTTCCGCCAGTTTTTATTTTAATATGCCACCGTTTCGATGTCTCATACAAAACACCTGCATCAGGGAAATGACATAAATTGCAAACACAAGTTATATTAGGCGGCGAAACACACACACAAAAAGGGCGATTGTAAAAAACGCAGTGCGCACCTATCGTCGAGCGATACACCTAGCTCAATGGTACAAAAGCGACCGATGAGTTATCGGCATTAGAACGGAAGGTTCATAGTGTTGGTGTGAGAATGTATGTTCCACGACTCCAGGAAATCTCCCTTGTGAAAGTCGGTTTCTCTCGCTAACACATGAGCAGCAGAATGAGGACAGTACCAGTTGTGCTAATGCCAATTTTGTGGCATCTTTCTTGACTACATCCCTGCCATGTTCTTGACGGCGCGTATTCAAAGACGTTCCCGCTTCGCCAATGTAAATCTTGTTGCACTGTACACATGGGTCACCACACCCCTTGCCGCGTTTGTATCAATGGGTTCTTTGGGGGTGCTACAGCATCTGACGTAGGGCGTTGACTGGAACCGAGACCCCAAAATCGATTACCATGCGGCGGATTATTTCTGTTAACTTGGATATGTATAGCAAGGTAACAAAAACACGCTCTTTGGACTGAATTTTCCGAGCACACGTGGTTTTTCGGTCTGTTATTGTTTGCTTGAAAGCTTGATACTTCTGCTTCTCGTGGCTCGTATCGGTCGTAACAATGCCACCAAAAATCTTTTCTGCAGGTATAATGCGCAAATACTTACTTTTTACGAAAAAATGGCATCAAAAATCTATTCTGCAGGTATAAGTAAGTAAGTAAGTAAGTTTATTTCGCACGAAATATCCGAACAAAAAAATTGCAAAAGAGAAATGTGCGGGGTAGCGAAAGACTCTGTGGTCACCGTGTCAGCTACCTCTTCTTACACCAAAATTTACACATACACACGCACGCATACGTTTGTACACACAGATTCACAAGGAATATAAACAAAAACAAACAATTGCGTGACCCGAAATTGTATGTAATGAACAACAAAGAAGCACAATGTTTAAGTACGTTAAAACAAAAGCTACAAAATGGTTGCAGTAAGCGAATGTAAATAAAAAAAAAACGAAAAGGGTGTGTATGTGTGATTCCGGGAAAAAAGTGGAGAGTATGCTGAAAATAAATTTGATTTAAGAAAACAATGATATGAAAAATTTGTACATGACGGTAGAAAAAAACGAAGCACGAAAAGCATTTCAGTATAAGTTGGACATTTAATCAAGCAAATGCGCTGTCGCACAGGATAAATGTGTTACGAACACATGTTGGTTTGCGCGAGTGTGTTATCATAACATGTGGTTCAGTAGTTGAGTTTTTATTGCGTATTTAAATTTTAAAATGATAATTTTTTGTTGTTATTGGGAATCGCAGACCAAAGCGTAACTGCACAGAAATTGACACTTTTTTTACTGGGGTTTGTTTGAACGCGGGGATGGAAAAAGTTTTTTAATTGACTTTGTCTGGTATTATATAAATGAATGTTAGAAGTGAGATCAAAATAGGAGCAGAAGATTGATGGCAGGAGGTGTTTTTCAAACTTGAACATAAATTTGGCAACTTCGATTTTAACCTGTTCATTTATTATGAAGAATGCCAAGTTTTTGGTAAATTGGTTTTAAATGAGTTGTAATGCAACTATTTAAAATTATTCTAACATCTTTATTTTGAAGGACTTTGATATGGTTCAAATTTGTTGGATATGTACGTCCCCAATTTATTATGCAGTACTGAAGATGTGAGTGGATAAGTGCATAATACAGGATTAAAAGGGTAGGCTGATTAACATATTTTTTTAGTTTGGCCAAAATTCCTATTGATTTTGAAATTTTGTATAATAGGCAAATACTTACACTCTTATTTGATTGGGAGGTTTGATCCTGAAACAAACAAAATGCGAATATGTATAAAAATGCATCAAATACCTCATACCATACTTACATTTTTGATCTGGGCTGTTCTTTCTCCTAAACAGGAGTTATAAACTATTCTATAAAACATCCTCTTGTTTTTTAATTTCGTGAATCGCACACTGTTTGTAAAAAAACTTTGCATAATTTCAAATTTATTGTAGGGAATAAATCTGCAGAAATGCGAAATAATGTTAAACCATGTAGTAAAGAAATACCGTATTAACTACTTAGACCTTTCCTACCTTTTTACTTTCTGTTTTTTTTTTTCTGTTCTCTGAAAAGCACAAAAAGCAACAACTTCAAGTAAGTCTTGTATCCTTTGTAAAAACTTACCTTGCCAATGTCAGGGCCACTCTGGCGAATAAGCTTTGGCCCACCCGGCAGTTTTCAAATGCAATATTACATTTTCTAAAATGTAATAATATGGATTAGTTGTTGAAGGGAATTTTACTACACCATCGCAAACGCCATTCTTTTCGAACTACACTATTGCCATTTTTTCGCGCCAATACTCCTCACCTACCAGAAATTCCCGGACCAAAGCCAAAGTTCAGTGTCAGTAGCTCTTCCGCTCATGTTAGTGAAATTTTTTTTGTTGTGGTCGAAAGTCAGTCACCGAAAAATAAACATTCGGTTGGCTTTGCCGTGGTGACCGCACAGGGCACATTTGCCACAAGGATAAGATCCTGTTTCATAATCTTCTGTGTCGTGCGCTAATTTTTGGCATCGCATCAAAGCAGCGCCGATGGTGAAGGGTCGCTTGCACTCGTACCGATGGGATCAGTTGCCTTTCCCGGTCAGTCAGTCGCAAAATTTTCGTGAAGGAATTAGCCCAAAAATTCTTATTTCGTTTCGGTGTCTTCATTCAAAAGTTTTGGGGGGAAACGTTATTTTCATTTGGCTGCTGCAGCAATTATGGCGGAATAATATGCTTTTAATAGAAAACAGGAGCGCTGACATTTTGCCTCCCGTTTAAATAGGCTGGGCCTGTATAACACAGGAACTCACAGCACAAAAGTTTGCAAAATACCAATAGATGGCGTTTAAATTACCTGTGCTGGGATAGTGGTAGGGACTAAATTTGGCATGAGGAAATAAGCTATTTGGTTAATTTTATTATGATTATGAATCATTATCAGTATTATAAAATCTCAAAAATCATTATCATTATATTTGCGAATGCTCATGTACTGGGAGTTTTTATGTTGGTAGCTCTACCGGAAAATGTGACAATGCTGCATAAATACCAATTTGTCCGTTGCCAAAATAAATCAGTGCATAATTTCAGTCTTCTAGTTTCGCTACAATTCCCGGAGTTTTGATCTTGCGCCAAGGATGGCAGTACGGGGGGTGGTACGTAATACCACACATGTAAGCGTATGTTATTCCGCATAGAATACATGTGAGAATACAAGCCTTAACAATCTAGACCAGATTCTAGTATTATTTAATTTACAAACCCGTAACGTCATAAACTTTTTCACTAATCCATTATAAAATGTTAAATTTGTTGGATTTTGTGCAAATGGTTGAGGGTTTCCCCTTGGCAAACCTATAGTAAGTGTACCTTTTTTTCTTAATTTGTCAAACACCATTGCCTTTGCGTATGTGCACATTTCAGCTTGCAGTTAGGAATCTTGTCCGTTTATTCATCATCAGCAACTATGACTGCATGTGCATGTAAAAATATTCATAACCGGAAACAGCCACTCAGATTAGAGATAAGCCACTTACACGTGCAATCACAGAACGCCGGAAATGCAAAAGGTGCTGTTCCAAATCAAGCCGGGCTAACCAGCTAATTAATATGACAAGACATATGTGAAAACATGTAATCGATCATAAAAGTCACGAAAGGAGTCATGAGGGATCAACGACGCAGAGCGCAGTAACGTAAAGTCGGATTACATGCACCGTCGATTTTGCGTTTTGCCCTAAGTCAGCAACTATAAAATCAGCATATTCAAGCCGGGACCAACCCAGAGTCGTTCATGTACATCAAAGACAGTGACATACCCTGTACAAACTGTGACATCGCGGCTGGTAAGATGCTTTAAATCCTGTGGGGTGATCCAAATATAATTGATTGATAAATTTGAGTAAAAAAAGGTAAGGACTTGCACGTGTATCTAAGTTTTTTGTATTGTTATTACACAATGGGTGAGTGTTTGGTGTATTGTACATGTAGGACAAGTAGAATTGTTAGTTCAAAATCAGCTTTTTTTTTATTAAATTATAGTTCAGACTTATGTTTTACGTCGATTATTGTTAACGCTTTTATTTGATTGGCTGTTGTTTTTTCTTTACGCACCAGTTACATTTTATAAATCTTGAATAACTAGATTCGCATAGAGAACAAACCATCTTTGATTATTACGCAGATGTATATTAAACGTTTTAAAAAATATTGAGACACAAAAAAACAGCAGTAGGCTATATTGAGACCCTTTAATAAAAAAATATACATACATCAAACATTTGAGAGGGTGGCTTGTTGTAACGAAATCTTTTTAGGTCTGCACGCGAAAAAGTTTTCTTGTATTGTTAAAACGCCATGTTTGTTTTGGCAATCCGATGATATTGCTGGTTGCTTCAATTTGCATTTGGTTTATCGCATACGTTCCATGTTATACGAGATGTAAGTTTTTGCTATTTGCTTAGTTTACCAACAACTTTTCTCTTTTTTTCAAACAACCTTTTAACCACCAATTAAGTGTCATATCAGGAAGTATGACCTGTTAGTATTCCTTTTTTCCCAACAACTGATGTATTCTATGTGAACTCTCATCAAATCTAAAAACATTTTATTTGAGAATAAAACGTTTCCTGTGTTTCGCCGATGTGCTGATACTTAACCCCAAGTATGATTAGCTGAAGTATTCAATTGTGAAGATGGATTAGGAACTATTGATTTATTTTGGTTTTGTGACGGCCAACGCGGCTGCCGTGACGGAAGTGATGAGAAACGAGTCACATTTGCCACTTACCCTGAAAACTTAACATCAATCTACATCAGGTAAACATCATGTTATTGTTATATGCTTTGAATACAGAGCCCCAAATACATTCCCAATGCAAAACTTTACATTTCCTATTTACGTCAACCAAGTGAAAATATTTCACAGCTGCGCCAACCCGACACATTGGTCACCAGATGTGTGTGCATTGCGGAGGCAGGAGTTTTGCAATGGTGTAACTCCATGTCTGGATAAAACTCTTTGTGAAGGACCAACTTGTCCTTCCTATTTTCGGTGTCCCAGTTCAACTTGCTGGAAGCGTTCGACTGTGTGCGATGGCAATCCCTGTAATGACTGTCCTGCGTTTCAACACTGGAATAACGGATATGGTTTCAAATGTGTCAAAAGCAATAGGACATGCTTACTTCCACAAATGCTTTTGTGGGATGGAGTAAAAGATTGTGATAGTGGATCTGATTTATGTTACACATCCGAAAACGGAGACACCAGGTAAAGTTTTAACTTTCTATTAAACTATAAAACTTGGACAAGAAAAGCTATTTGATTCGTTGAATCCTAAACCGATAGGATACTTTCAACTGCGTTATTCTTTATGCCTGTATGCAATGTTGATCTTTTTAACTAAAAACTAAACAAACCAAACATGATACGAGGAGACTGTCGGGTAATTCCTTTGAAACCTTAAGTGAAGTGCAGTTTATATGATATGTTGTTATTAACATCTTACCTCAGATTTACAAACAAGTTTATTTGACTACGGAGAACACGTTAAACAAATCATGACACTTGCAGAGACATCCGGAGTTCTTCGATCGCTGTATTTAACCATCAACTGTGCTATCAATGCAAAAATAACTCGGTGATCATTTCACGCTCAAGTGTGTGTGATGGCGTCCAAGATTGTCCTGATATGAGTGATGAATGTAGTTGTGATTATAAAATACCTGAAACATGTAACAACACAACAAGTTTTTCGGACGACAAAAATCGGTATGTTTTAAAATGCTTTTTAAGATGAGATGAAAGATGAGATTGTTTATTTAGCGTAAGAAAACGATGCGGATGTTTTGATGTTCATGGAGTTTGTCACAATATATTAAATCTGTCTAACACTACCTGTGCATTGACGAAAAATGAATTTTGCGATGCATACGCATCATGTGACGGAAAATCACCCTGTGAACATCTGTGCCCATCCCACTTTTGGTGTTCGGAATCAGTTTGCTGGAAGCGTTCATCAGTGTGCGATGGCGATCCATGCAACAACTGCCCTACGCTTCCCCAACCCAACGGACACGGCTTTAAGTGTGTCAGAAACGGCAAAGCTTGTACTTTGCCCCAGCAGTTGTTGTGGGACACCATCCAGGATTGTGACGATTTCGCTGACTTTTGCTTTACATCGGTTGATAACAAAATGAAAGATCATCCCGCGTACGTTAAAATAAGTTTAACACCAAAAAAATTAACTAGAGTTAATAATTATTTAATTCGGTTGCAGAGACATACGCAGTTTCCCGTCTGTCACCTTTAATCACAGCTTGTGCTTCCAGTGCATAAACGATCCTATGATTATCGCCAAGTCAAGCGTGTGTAATGGCGTCGTCGATTGTCCCGATAAAAGCGATGAGTGTCTTTGCGAAAAAGAAGAGTTTGATGGATACGGAAAATTTGTAATGTATGTAGAAATACTTTTCAGCCGTTTTTATGTAAATACAGCTGTTTAATACGTTGTGTGTTCGGGGTGAACTGTGTAAATATTTCTAGTGGTAATGAAAATCTGGGGATCGACTGTTCAACCATAACAACACCGAGCTTCATTTCTGATTGGTTTTGGTTTTGCTATGGCAACGTAAGTAGATATATGGTGTTCTTTCAAAAACTTGTTTACCTTGGTTTTGGCAATGAAATCCCATGCCTCGAAAAGGCAATTTCCCATATCACTACAGTCTTTGTTTTTGTACACAATTATTTTGCGCCAGATATTTTTGTATACAGTCCATACTTTCTACTGTTTTTTGTTTTGTTTTTTGCTTGTGGCAACACATTTCATTTTTTCTATTTAAGCATTCATTCATGACACCAAACCTAAAACACACTTTCGCTTCTTTAACTATGTGGTAATGTTTGTATGTAAGTTGTTTCCTGCCTAATGTGCCTAAAAATGTTGGTAACGTGATAATAGTGTTTGCAAATCCCAAACATTATGATACTGCAGTCAAGACGCATCATGATTGACAGTAAAAACAAAGGATGTTTCTTTGTTTAAACTTCAAGGGAATTTTTTGGAACACCGGTCTGTTGTGCGACGGGAAACAAGATTGCAAATATGCTGCGAGCTACAATGACCTCCGACTTCGTAACGATGAGGATCCTCGACTCTGCAAACATCGCAAACATTGTCTCGCGACCGACGGCCTTGTCAACCTACCTCAATCTAAAGTTTGCGATGGCGTCATCCATTGCAAAGACGGAAGTGACGAAACTGTGACAGAAATTCGCGACAAATATCAGTCAAAAATTTGCGATGGGTTTATCGATTGCAAAGACAAGAGTGACGAACGTATTGTGAGGTGCACAAAGCAAGGCAGATTTCATTGCTCAGCGTTAAATGGAGCTAAGGTATGCTATGTTGGTGGTATATTATGATTTAGGAATACAAACATGTTTTTGGTGTTAAGGTTTCCATCAGCAAAGCAGAGGTCTGTGATTTTACTATTAACTGCGATGATCAAAGTGACGAAAAAAACTGCACTAATGATGGAAGGTTTTATTGTGAAAACAAACAACCATTATTTGTTGAAAAGAAAAAGGTTTTGTTGCTTTCAATAACCATGACTGCGGTTTTTCTTTTTTAAATGTACAACCGACAGAAATTCAATGGTTTTGGCGATTGTTCAGACTGGAGCGACGAATGTCCATCCAAATCGACTAGAACAAATGAGAACATTTTCTCATCGCGATACGAGCTGATCGCTAATCCTTTGTTACGAGCTATTGTGTGGATCATGGGCTTTCTTGCATTGTTTGGCAATTTGGTAGGTTTCCGTTTGTTGAAATTAAAAAAAGTAGAACAACCAAAGTTTAAAATTACCTATCTTTGGAAATTTGGTATGTTTAGTCTTGTTCTATTACACTGAATGAAATGCAAGATAATAACAA
Organism: Phallusia mammillata; assembly: GCF_965637545.1. Taxonomy (NCBI): domain Eukaryota; kingdom Metazoa; phylum Chordata; class Ascidiacea; order Phlebobranchia; family Ascidiidae; genus Phallusia; species Phallusia mammillata. The sequence continues at coordinate 12,284,895 of NC_137254.1, read as the reverse complement.
CACCGAAGTATCACGTTTGAGTTTTGCAACTGCATCACAGGTCGTCATGTTTGCGGAAACAAAAACATTGGTTACAACTGACTCCCAAACGGTCGCATTTCGTATCAACCATCTTCTTGTGTTAAATCTATCTGCTTCTGACCTGCTCATGGGAGTTTATTTGCTCATGCTGGGTGCAGCTGGTGTTCACTACTCTGGAAATTACTGTGCCAATGACCTTGTTTGGAGGTCAAGTGGAAGTTGTACTGCAATGGGAATATTGGCTTTGCTTTCCAGCGAAACATCAGTATTTACAATGGTCCTGCTGACCTCATTCAGACTCTATGCTGTGTTACATGTAAGTAAAAATCAGTTGTGTGACTGCGGGTCATGTTTTTTTAACAATGAATTATTTTTGCAGCCTTTTAATACATCTCTACACCCGAAGCTTAGAGTTGTCATCCTTACCATTCTTTTGTCCTGGTCAATTTCATTCACTCTGGCATTCATTCCTCTTACATCCCAATTTCAACATTTATTTGAAATTAAAGCGTGGATAAAGGAAAACCCGTTTTTCCGAAACGCTAAAGTGCCATTTTTAAGTAAGCAAATTTTGTAGAATCATTTTTTTTAAATCATTGATTGTATCTTTTTTTATTCAGGCATGGAAACTTTCATGAAGCGCTTTGTAAATTTTCACCACAATTTTACACTCAACGGTTCCCAGCAATATGGGAAGGCAATGCTAAAGCTTAAAAATGTTTATTCCTGGATGGATTTTTTAAATATTCTTGAAGACTATCATTATACTGAAATGTTTGAGATTGCAGGGTATTTCGGGTATGCGATACCATCTATGTTTTATGCAATTTTAATTATAACTTTGCAACTTCCAATATCGTTTTTGCAGATACTACAGCACCAACAGCGTTTGCATTAGTAAACTTTACGTGAAACCAACCGACCAAGCTTGGGCATACTCACTTGGTATCATCATACTCAACTTCTTGGCTTTTCTATTTGTGGCAGTGACATACATTTGGATTTACAAAAAGTCAACGGCCAGTGGGAGAAAAGTGAATAAAATGGCGAGAAATCAAAGAGCGGAAAAACAAAACCAAGGTACATCTAATGAGATGAGTTTGTGTATGAAGGAACACAGTTGAACTATTTTGCGTTTGTCAGAAATGCAAAACAAAATCATCCGACTGATCTTCACCGATTTCTTCTGCTGGATTCCTATTTCGATCATCGCTTTCTTAAACTTCGGTGGAGCAACTGTTCCTCCAGTGATCTACGCAGTTTCGGCAATAATCTTGCTTCCCATCAACAGCTCCCTCAATCCTCTCATCTACTCAAACGCACCAAAAATGCTCTACGATTATATTCGGGAGCGTTTGTTTGAGTTTCGTTCACGTCAACAGCCAGAAGCCGACCGACGAGTGAACGTGATTGTTGTGGACGAAACCCCACTTTAAATGAACACATGGTTTGAAAGAACCTAACCATGTTGTACAATTGACAGATCGGACTATTTTTTTTTTTAAAAGATATTTTTTTTACGTTTCTTGTTTGTTTGCATTCCTGTGCAAAATCAGCCTGTGGTAATTTGTTTAAACCGTGGCCTTTAATAAAGTGTAAATACGTTTCTCAGTTAAACGGTGAATAGGTTTGTCAGTTTGCAGATCTCAAGCTGACGGGTTGGTTTTGCGTCGTCAAACGTGTATAAATCTCATTTGTTAGAAAATCCTTGCACTGGTTTTAGATTGGATTTTAATTACAGTTTAGGATATAAACAATATGCCTGAGTGGATAACTATGCCAACATTTGTTTACAAGGTTGTGGGTGGGTTCAAATATTGAAACAATATGTTTTCTTTAAAAAAAAAAAAACTTTTCACAATCGAAAATCCACTGGAATTAGTTGTCATGTCAACGGCGGATTTTAAAAACACGCCGTATTCACTGCCGCGCACCTTTTACATTTAAGGCCCGTCCACACCGGACGTAGCGAAGGGGGTGTTCACACCGGACGTAGCGTAGCGAAGTTGGGCAAACGGTTAACTTTTTGTTGAAGGTTGTACAAATACCACAACTATTTGACGAAAGGTATAAAAGTTATTAATTATTTATCTGACACCAACCATGAATTGTGTTGTGGAACGCAACCTAGCTATTCCCGAGCATGCGCCTCGAGGCAATTTTGTGTTATTTTAATTGCTATGCGTTGTGTGTGTGTACGCGCTTGATTTGTGCCTACTGCAGGAATGTGATTGGTGCGTTTGCAATTGCCTATAAAAGGCTGTTCACTTACTACGTTACTATTCTATTTTACGAGGCTAAACCGGTTTTCTTTAAGCACCGTTCTGTGCCATTTGCGCTACAAGAAGATATTGCCCGTGAATATGATGCAGGAATTCCCCGAGGAATCTGGACTCCAGTGAAGTTCAATGACTGGGGTACACCGGTGGTTACCGTTCGAAAAGCACCGTTGTCAACTCACAACAGGCCACGACTAAGACTTTGCGGGGATTATTCAGCCACGGTAAATCCCCAATTGGCACTCCATCGACATCCACTACCTCTTTCAGATACTTTGATGCAGAAGCTTCGAGGAGGGTTTGGTTTCACGAAAATCTATCTTGCTGATGCGTACAACCAAATACGTCTCGGTCCCGAAAGCCGGAAAAGGTTGGCTTTGAGCACTCACCGAGGTGTCTTGCTGCAAAATGTATTACCGTTTGGCATCACCTCGGTTCCGGAATACTTTCAACGGATTATGGACGAACTGACGCAAGATCTCCCAGGAGTGGCTGTATATCTCGACGATTTACTTGTCAGCGGTTCATCGGCAAAAGATCACTTGAACAATCTTCGTCGATTGCTTCAACGTTTAAGTGAGAAGGAGCTTCGCTGTCGTTTCGAGAAATGCAAGTTTGCACAACCCACAGTTGAATACTTGGGTCATTTACTTCATAAAGACGGCATCAGGAAAGCTTCTAAACTCGATGCTGTGCCCAATATGCCTGCACCGAAAGACGTATCGGCGCTACGATCGTTCCTTGGGTCGGATCAATTTTATAGCAAATTTTTGCCACCAAGTTTTTCTTCCGTTACTGAACCTCTGTATCGTCTGACTCGAGACAAAGTTCTTTGGAGTTGAAATAACGAAGAATCAAAAGCTTTCTGTCAATTGAAGACATGGCTGTCTTCTGACAATGTCTTAACTTACTTTGAACCCTCTCTTCCTATTTCAATTATCTTTGCACTGAAGAAGATTTACCAGTATCTTTTTTGTCGTGAATTCATTCTTGTCACCGACCACAAGCCATTGTTGGCACTTTTTGGTCCTACCAAACGAACTCCTCCACTTGCGGTGGGCGCTTTTTCTTGGTCAGTTTAAATACAAAATCGAGTACAGGAAGACCGCCAGTCACCAGAACGCCGATGCACTCAGCCGGTTACCAGAAGGGGAAAATGCCTATTTTGACAAAGAGGAAACTGCAGATGTTGTCGACACTGTTTGCACCATCACTACGATAAGTCGTCAAGTCCAGCCCACAGACCCCAACACCATGAAGAAGGAATCCGGAAAAAATGATGTTCTTTCCCGGGTCATGCGTTTTGTCCAACACGGTTGGCCAACAACTCTTTCCTCGAATGATCCAGCTGCAAAGTTTCGCAGGTCGGCTGATTTATATACAGTTTCTCATGGTTGTCTGTTCTATGGAACTCGATTGGTTATTCTGCAAAAGCTACGACAACACGTGCTAGAACTGCTACACCAAGTTCACTTTGGCATTCAAAGGATGAAGCAGTTGGCTAGGTATGCAGTGTACTGGCCGAACATTGATGACGATATTCTGAATCTTTGCCGAAAATGTTCTATATGCGGAGAACAGCAAAACCTTCCTACTAAACCTTCTGTCCATCCATGGATGATTCCTGAAATAACTATGGAGTCGTGTTCACATCGACCATGCTGTAAACTTCTTGGGGAGCAATTGGTTGCTCATGATCGATGCCTATTCTAAGTACCCGTGCATTCATGCTACTTCACTGATGACGTCCAAGGCGAACAACGAACTTGCTCGAAAAAGACTTCGCACATTTTGTTTATCCACACACTATCGTCTCGGATAACGGACAGGCTTTCGTTTCTGCCGAGCTCCAGGATTTCTGCCGGCGGAGGGGTATTGTTCATCTAACGGGTGCGCCTTATCACCCGTCCACAAATGGCGCCGCCGAACGGTTAGTTTAAACATCCAAAAAGGCAATGAAGACGTCAGAGAAACCCCCGAAAGAAGCTTTACAGGAGTTTCTTCTTCAGTACCGAAGAACCCCAAATTCTAGCGGTTTCTCCCCGAGTGAGCTGCTCAACGCTCGACAAATTCGATCGCTCATTGACGCGATGGTACCATCACCTACACAAGTCTTGCAACGCCAGCAACGAAATGACGTGTCGAAGAACAACAAACCAGTGCGTTCTAGTTTCCGAAATGGTGATCCTTGTTACGCGCAATATTTTGGATCTAGATACGGTGGTTCGAAAAGATGGGTTCCTGCCACTATTGTTAAATGCTGCGGGAGTAGAACATTCAACGTGAGAGTATTTCCTCGTGGTCCAATCTGGAGACGTCACCTTGACCAACTTCGCCCCAGATACCCTAATGAAGACGACGACCCGGGTGAGCCTGAACTCTCATTTCCGTCAGAGCATATTCCGCTGGTCCCGTCCACTGATAAACCAGCATCATCATCATTTACTCCTCCCGATTCCCCGAGGTTTGGTCCCGACAATCCCCGTCGCTCGAAGAGACAACATCTACAGCCGAGGAGGTTCGGCTACGGTGTTCAGGGTGAACAATAATTTAAAAGGGGAGGTGTTGTGGAACGCAACCGCGCTATTCCCGAGCACGCGGCTCGAGGCATTCTTGTGTTATTTTAATTGCTATGCGTTGTGTGTGTGTACGCGCTCGATTTGTGCCTACTGCAGGAATGTGATTGGTGCGTTTGCAATTACTTCGTGAGCCTATAAAAGGCTGTTTACTTACTACGTTACTATTCTATTTTACTGATTTCGAATGAATACAACCTCAGCTACAACAAGCAAATTGTTCTTATTTGTAAAGAAACAAGGCGCAAACGTGATTGAAAACACAACAAATTTTATCAAAATAATTGCTATTGTGACGTCATATTAACACATGTTTTGACCAGAAAATAACTATACGTTTAAAATTTAGGGGTGCTAGAAGGTATTGTTATTGGTGGAAATAAAGCCGAACAACCGCTCCGCATTAAAAAAGGTCTAGAGTAGTCCGATTACTTGCCATTCATCGCCTTTCTATTCGGAGCAGAACAGGTAGAAGCATCTGGGTGAAGCCTATCAGACAGCGACGACCTGTTTTAAGTAAGTGAATGTTGCTGTTGCCTAAAACCACTTTAAAAAATAGCAGGAGGTTTAATTCTTTCAGGTGAATATTATCGCCTGGTTCGGGAACTGCGACTTGAGCAGGTTGCAGAATTTCAGACTTACTTCAGGATGTCGCCAGCAACTTTCGACCAGTTGCTTTCGTTAGTCGGACCTCTAGTGTCCAGACAAACGACTAATTATCGGAGTCCTATTTCACCCGGTGAACGAGTTGCAGTAACTTTAAGGTTAGTTATAAGCAGGGTTGCCATCGACTTGAAACCAAAAATAAGGACAACCGAAAAATCAAATTTTTAGGCGAAACGAAACAAACGTTTTTAAACAAATCTTTGCATTTATACGAGTCATGACATAATATTTGCAATATTTTTGCCAGAAACAATCTGTTTCAGTAACTCGTTGTTTGTAGAAAATATTTTGTGCATCTCACGACAGCTCAGGTCTAGACTCACTGTTACTGGACCTGTAATTGTTGAAAATAAGACAAAAGAAGGAATACAGTCAAAAATAAGGACATTTCTTACAAATAAGGACAAATAGGTTTTCTAAGAAATAGCCCTTAAAAATAAGGACAAATCTTAGAAATAAGGACGGTATGGCAACCCTGGTTATAAGTTGTGTTTTCTTGCACTTCATTTTAACAGTAATATTTATGTTTTTCCAGGTATTTAATCGGTGGAATGACGTACGAGAGTTTGTTACATTCTTATCGTATGTCAAAGGCATTCTTTCTACAATAATACCTGAAACTTGCCAGGCCATTTGGCAAGTTTTGCAGCCAAACCACATGGCAAAACCAAATGCGGAGAATTTTAAACGAATAGCTTCTGATTTTTACAGGTTTTGTTCGCAGTTGTAGATGAAAACTATCGTTTTACGATGGTTGACATCGGGGGATACGGCAAACAAAGCGATGGCAGCATCTACAGCAATTCTGTATTTGGAAGGCAAGTATCAAACCACCAGTTGCCGATTCTTCCACCACAACCCTTGCCTGATCATCGGAGCCCCTGCCATGTGGTTTTGTTGGAGACGAAGCATTTCCGTTACAGGAAAACTTGCTTCGTCCTTACCCTAGGCATCTATCCCACCGCCAATGGGTGTTTAATTACCAGCTTTCTGGGGCCAGGCGTATAAAAAACGTATTTGGTATCATGGTTTCCCGCTTTCGAGTGTTTCGCGGGCCGATTTGTTTGGCACCAGAAAGGGTGGATAATGTGGTGAAGGCGTGTGTTGTTCTTCACAACTTCCTTCGCCATGAAAGTATGTATGTTGGGCCGAGTGATCTCGACCACGAAGATAGCAGTGGCGAATTACATCCTGGCAGTTGGCGGGAGGAGTAAGAAAATAGTCTGGGGTACATTCAAAGGGTTGGGCGACGTCATAGCACGCAAGCATTTGAAGTGAGGGAAAAGTTTGCCGAATACTTTTGCAGCGAAACCGGATCTGTGTCTTGGCAGAATGCCATTATTTCAAGGTGTGTTAGTTAGTTTGCATGTAAACGGCTCTTTTCAGAGCCATGTTTGTCCTGTAACTGTTTGTCTATATGTCTGTTTGTGGGAAAGTTGATGGCAACCTTCACGTGGTCTTTCCTGTTACAGTGTTAAAACACGAACCAATGCCATCTTAGATTAACTTTGTGTTTTTTAAAACAACAATAAAATAAAATCTGAAAAATAAAATATATAGTGTAACAAAGCACTGTCCTACTGTAGTGAAGATTTTACTTTTCAGACTCCATTTTTGTTTCGATATCCAACATTAGAGTTCTGATTTTTAATTTAAACTCGCACTTCACTACAGTAGGCCAGTGCTTTGTTTCACCAGCCACTCCAAGAAAAAACAATTCCTCCAGGGTCTTGTGTCTCCTCTGAAAAACAAATCAAAAACACTACATAAAAGGTCTGGTTTCAGAAATTTCAGGTACAAACTTTGTTAGCATGTACAAATTAAAACTTATTTCTAGGTTTGTGTTCTGAACAAAATACACACAAGGAAACTGCAGATAAAATCATTGACTACTGTTACCTGTTTTTTTTTCTAAGGCATGCAACAATGCCAAGTCCATGTCTGGTTTCCTTTTTTTGGTCTTTCTGGTGGGGTTGGTTGATTCCGGGGTTGACTGTGTTTCTGGTGTAGAAACAGTTTCCTGGAAATAAACTGTTTCTACACCTGAAACATCACTCTCACAGAGTGAGGTCTCCTCAAAGACTGTGTTGTAGTTTGAAGTTGTACTAAACAAATAAAAGCACCAGCAAGGGGGATTACGAAATATATCCACAATCAATGTATCGTGGAATTATAAATCTTATCATATAGTTTGTGACAGTGTGCACTGTCTTTGGGTGCATTACGTTCAGTTATATATAGCTGTGAGACCTAGACAAATACTCTCACCCCCTGGGTTCCATTTGTTTTTCTAAAAACTGCATCACTGGGTACAATGACCACTGCGATGCAGTTGAAGCTTCTGAGCCGGACTTTTTCAGCAATATTTTTTCCCTCGTGAATTTGTCATGCAGGGACTTCCATTTTTTTTTGTTTCATCACCTGGTTGAAATTAATGTTAGTGCCAATATGTTACAGTTTTTAAATAAGGTATGCAATAGCTATATTTACTATAGCTACACTAAAAAGCTATGAATATGTTACCATACAATACAACCAAATTTGGGAATCCAAACAACCAAGGCATGGAAAATCCCCATAGGCCATACAGGAAGCAAGGATATGCACTGCTTAACAATTAAAACAAGTTTTCCTGAATGACAGAAAAACATAGTACATTATGCACACATACAATAATAGCCTCATAAATATTTTATTACCTAGTCTACACAAAAGTAGGGGAAATTTTGTCTTGACAACTGATGCATAAGTATTAATTAATTGATATTTCACATGACATATGGTATAACATGCACATGTTTTAAGTTTTTAATATTTAAGCAAATGTCTGTCTGCTTTTACATCACACTAAACTTCCATGTTTAATGTTTGCCCGATTGCTTTCCAGGCATTTTCTTTTGCAAATTTATCTCTATAGCCATGAAATGATAGGTCATATAAGGACCTATACTTCTTTATCTCTTCTACCAGTATTTCATCCACTAGCTCAAAATCATTTTTTTTGTACTCAACTGCTGAACAAAAACCTTAAATGAACAAGGTCTAAGCAACTTGATTAAAAGTAACTTCCAACTAACCAAATTGTCGTCTAACGTGACCCCTTGACCTTGTCAATCAAAATCTCAGCCACAGAGAAACATTTCAACATCGCCCATTTAAGTTACTTTAAATGAAAGCAGGATTTTTATCCGTTTAAAATAATAAACTACCAGTTTTACATTTTTTTTTAAACAGCCAACTGTTCTTTTTTACTGACAAACACAGTTTTCGGCAAAGTTCCTGGCAAAAAATTACTGTACAGGAGCCTTCGCCCAACTTATTCGCTACGCGCACGAAACCTCGGCGAAGTTGGGCGAAATTGAGCGAAAAATCCATTGTAGCGAAAGGTTCGCTTAACTTCGCCAACTTCGCTACGCTACGTCCGGTGTGAACGGGCCTTACAGCTTGTAGTATGGAGAGCCTTTAAACAATGGAAGTCCATCTATGTTCACTACAAGAAAATACTGCTCTTTTTTGTACATACTAACCAAAACTGTCTTTAATGATGTTAACCAATTTGGCATGTGTATATAGCCTACATTCTGGGTGATTTTAACTTTAATTTATTAAAATCTGAAGATATACATCTGTACTGTATGTAACGAAAATTCTTTTCCTTATTTTTATGATTTGTATTGCTCTCTCCTGCCAGCTCGCGGCGTCTACTTTTTGTATTTTTCAGTTTGCAAGGGTTACCCGTTTTTATGTTAACTCTACATTACGTTTGTTATGTTATTTATGTTATTATGCTGTTTGTTTTGTTTTTGTTTGCTTATGTTTTGTGCATTTTTTTCCTTTTTCTAGGAAGGAGACGGCATTACCTACCGTTTTTTTTGCGGCCGGTCGTCACTGGTTGAGGCGGGGCGGGGCCTCTACATAGCAAAAAAAAAAAAAAAAAAAAGATTTTAATAAATAAAATATCATACAAACAGAACAGATATATCACATAAAATATCATATAAACTGAATAGATATATAACGTAAAATATCATATAAACTGCACAGTTATATCACATAAAATTTTTTTTTTTAAAGAAATTAAAGTAAAAATCACCCAGAATGTAGGCTATATATACATGCCAAATTGGTTAACATCATTAAAGACAGGTTTGGTTAGTATGTACAAAAAAGAGCAGTATTTTCTTGTAGTGAACATAGATGGACTTCCATTGTTTAAAGGCTCTCCATACTATAAGCTGTAAGGCCCGTTGACACCGGACGTAGCGTGGCGAAGTTAAGCGAACCTTTCGCTACAATGGGTTTCATTGGGACTGTTCACAGGTTTCGTGCGCGTAGCGAAAAAGTTGGGCGAAGGCTCCTGTACAGTAATTTTTTGCCAGGAACTTTGCCGAAAACTGTGTTTGTCAGTAAAAAAGAACAGTTGGCTGTTTAAAAGAAATGTAAAACTGGTAGTTTATTATTTTAAATGGATAAAAATCCTGCTTAAATTTAAAGTAACTTAAATGGGCGATGTTGAAATGTTTCTCGGTGGCTGAGATTTTGATTGACAAGGTCAAGGGGGCACGTTAGACCACAATTTGGTTAGTTGGAAGTTACTTTTAATCAAGTTGCTTAGACCTTGTTCATTTAAGGTTTTTTGTTCAGCAGTTAAGTACAAAAAAATGGATTTTGAGCTAGTGGATGAAATACTGGTAGAAGATTGGTGCTTCGCGTGTGAGCTCACAAGATGATTGCCCACAAGTTTGACTGCGTGATAAAAACTGGCGAATCGGGAGCAAGTTGCACTCTTGGGTTGATCTCTAACTTCTGTTATATGTGGACGTTTTGTTGATTCCCGCTTACTGTATCTTTTTATTTATAGGTGATTTCGTCGTCGAGAAGAAAATATTAGGTTACCGCCATCACAATATTGCAAACCGACCAATTTCCCTTGAGCAACTAAATAGTCAAAAAGGTCTAGTCATTAAAAGTTTAGAGATACATTGGATCAGTCAAACCGCAGACGGCGGAAAAGATTGCTTGTTTTTCCCAATTACGAATATCCAATTCAATTGCGTCAGCACTTTGGACGGATTGGGAAAAAGTTTCTAGCCTAGAAAAAATAAATATTTTTAGTAACGAGTGTTGCGGTAATGCCAAACGCAAAAACAATTCAGAAAGTAATACAATTTGGCTTGATGGCTTTTCACCGCTTCCAGCTGACGCTTTGTAAGATAAAAACGTCGGTAGATTTTGTTTCATTTTGAACAATTAATAAAGACGTCAAATACTTACATATTGTCCCATATGCCAGTAGTGTTGTTACCGAGAAGCTCTGCTGTCGGGGAAAGTTGACCGCCCGGGTATTGATAATAGGCTGTTCTTCTTCGAACCAACGTTCCGCTATCTCAATATCGCGAAACTTGACAACACTACAATATAAGTATGCCAGTCCATCAAGCATAACAACTATTACCCATAGTTTAGACCAGGGGCGTGCAACCTTTTTCGTCGGTGGGCCGTATAACCAATTTCGGACATCAAGCGAGGGCCACAATTTTTTTGTGTACTATATTTACACGTTTTTCCCCTCCTGTTGGTGCGGCTTGCATTATAATATCATGTCGATATTATTTCTACACCCCTGCGTTTTGTTTTATTTGGCGTTTAAAATCAACTTTAAAATGTTAGGTACAAGTAAGTTTCGTAGTAACACTGCCTTTCACAACAAAGTAATTGTTTACTACACAAAGAGGTATATTACGTCACATTCGGTATAGATACACAACAAGCACCCAGTGCCAATAGAAGACCAAAGGTCTGGGTGAATTAAGTTCCATGCGCTGGTTTAGCTTATTCTTGTTACGTCTAGCAACTTAGGAAATTCCGAAAACCAGCGAAAAAAACTGGATTTTTTGTCAAAATGTGCACTTTCACTTGCTCTGAATCAAAGTGTTGTTGAGGGCCACACTAAACGGCTTGGCGGGCCGGATTGTGGCCCGCGGGTTGCACACCCCTGGTTTAGACCATAAACGGCCAATCAAGGAAGGAATTATTTTTTTGCTTTTTTTCACAGCCTTAGGTATTCAAACAAGTTTGGATATCTTTTATCCTTAAAGTCCAAATATTTCTGAAATTTAATTGGCCAAAAAAGAGCTTATTTTGTACGCAGCTGGCAAATGCAGTGTGTATTCTCAGCTATGCTTTTGACTTATAAAACATAGAAACACAAAAAAATAGAACTTGAATTGTATTGAACAAAATACCATAACAATGTAAACAGCTAGAGTTTGTAATTTTGAAGGGTTTGATTCCTCTTGAAGCACTGTCCAGGATGTAGACCTGGTTTTCGTTCACATGTCTCACAATAATACAAAGTTTTCTTTCTTTAAGGGTGGAACATACACGACAATTCTTGTTGTGACCTCTTTCAGCTTTTTTAATAAAATGGGGAACTTTTAGCATGGTCAGCACTGCTGGATTTTCCTCTCTTTCCATTGTTCCTGACATCCCCGACAAACCGCACTATCATTTTTTTTTTCAAAACTGAATATGGCGGGCAGGTCTTCCATGTATTTTCTTGAATAGCAAAAAGGAATTGATAATTCCTTCATCCAACATCCAAAAGGAGAGCTTTCGCCACCATTTCAGCGTCTTCCGAGTAGGAAGCACAGTAGTGGTCTACGGTCAACGCACTCATGTTTGCAGCATAGTCAAAGTCCACTACTGATTTCTGTACGAGTTCTTGTTTTACGTATCTTTTAGGCTCCTCAGTGTCAGCATTGTGGTATGTGCTTTGCAGTCTTTTATCCTGCCAGGATGTCGAAAAGCTTTGTTCGCTTGTTTTTGTAGTTTCATTTTTTCCAATTCAACAGGCAGTCCTACCCTTTGTATGGTGTCAGCTGTATACTTCTTTTTTGAATGTCCTCTGCCAAGGTAGTGCTTGTGTAAAAACGATCTGTGTACTAGTGTACAGATGGCCACTGCTTTGAGATTTTTCCAAAACTTGATCAACAAGGTGTAGAACAATCCTTGTAGTGAGTGGCAGTTGCTGATCAACAAGGCTTTCAAAATAGGGTTGAAAGGCAGAGATATGGCCTGTTTAGCTATATGACAAAACATATAACCTTAGACCCCACTTTGTCGGCTTCTGTGGATTGTATGTCTTGAAGGTGTACTTTCATCAACTGCTATTTTTCTACCCGGAATAAAATTTTGTAAACATTTGTCTTGAAGGTTTTTCAGATTTTCTACTTTGCTTCTTTTTGTGGTTGGACCAGTAGTTGGTTGTGGAACTTCCAGGTGCAACATCCAATGTATTTGTTCAAATCTGCGCCTTGAGAATATACATTTAGAAAAAAAACGGAATATATTCAGACCATTCAATCAGTCCTATTTTCAATATACCTCCACCCAGCATAACATCTTTGTTTTCAAATTTAATGGCGGCCTGTGCATTGTTTGCAGTGGTTATGTACACAACATATTATCTGTGATAAAATTCTGAAAACACTCTAGTTCTTTTTGTGGTTCAGTGGCAAAACCTACAACCACTGTTGGCTGTAAAAGAATGTGAGCGAAAGTTGTGAACTGTTCCCTAACTATCGTTTTTACGTGAGGCTTGTTTCGGACCCTTGTTTTTAATCTTTTGAGTGACTCAAAACGGATTTAAACGATATACACCTCATATAACTAACGATGGCATGAGCTTTTGCCGAAACGTTTGAATCACAAATCATGACGATTTTTACGTTTATTTAGGCCATGATATTCGTCATTAAACCTATAAACAGATCTGTGTAAGTCTTTTGACAACTGAAAAACGTTTAAAAACACTACTACTAAAAGATACCGGACTATGCATTAAACCAGTGGTTCCCAACCATTTTTTGTCGCGACCCAAATACTTCCTAAAATTTCGTTTGTGGTTTCTCGCGACCCCACTACATCCATTCTTACTATTTGGGTTGAATTTTTGTTCGTAAATAAGGAAAGCTTTTCGAAATTACTGCGCCAGTTTAAAAAATCAAACAGATACTATTCGTTTGTTTCAACTTTCAACCAACTTGGAGCTGGTTCAAAGCATTATCAGCCAGACAACGCTGAACAGTGATCACTATGACGTCACAAACGGAACTAATCACTATTACCCAAAATTGTCATGAAACTATAATTGGGCAACAATTTATAGCCTTGGGAAACAAATAAATAACGCTACGAAACGAAGTCAAAGAGTAGTAGGTTTTAATGCCACAAAAACAAGCGACCCAACAGAATTTACAGGCGGCCCATAGGATGGGAAACGCTGCATTAAACCATCGTTCCTTCGAAATACCATTTTGCAATGTTGTTTGGTTTACACATGGCTGATCCCAAGAATGTTCTTCACAGCTTCATCGCTGGCAAGCAACTGGGAAAATCATGAGCAACTTCACAAGGCAAGACGTCAAGTAAAAGGAGGAGAAAAACATGTTCCACAACCACATCTCATACACTCATACAATAAAGGGATGGGAGGTGTCGATCTTATGGATAGACTTGCAGAATCTTACCGTCCATCTATACGGGGTAAAAAGTGGTATTGGGCTCTGTTTATAAATGTAATCAATATATCTGTGATAGCAGCATGGAGACTACACTGCAAAATCAGTCAAGAAAAAATGTCCCATGTGCAATTTCGGAGACAAATCACACTTTGTTTGTTAAAAGCATGATAGAAAATACTGAACAGGCGTTTCGTTCACCAGGTTGCATATTTAATAAATTGCTTCGTTCCACTGGTGTAATGCTAAACAAAATACTAGTTTTTGTTTTCCAGAACTTGTATTTTCGCTGACGTTTCGCCCACCAGAGCGGTAGGGCTTCTTCAGAGCAATGAATGAATAATACAGCGGGCAAAGAGGCGAAAATGTACAAACACAGCGGGAGACGAAACAAAATAATTGCGTTAAGGCAAAGGCTACCGTGAAGAGATTGCGTCCGCTCCAAAATGACAGGGCGTAACTAATGCACGATATTTGACAGGGAAGTCGCACGCAAAATGTCGCGGAAAACTGAGCTCAGGCTTTTGCCATCGTTACGATTTAAAACATTTGAATTAGAATTTATGAGGCAACTTTCGAAGACCAATCTTTTTGACCAATTCTGTTCTTGTTTCAAAATTTGGGCATCGTTCCAATTAATGCGGTGATCACATTCCAAAACATGTTCGCATAAGGCGGACTTGTTGACGTCCATGTTTTTGACTGCTACTTTGTGTTCCTTGAGGCGCGAATTTAGATTTCGCTTAGTTTGGCCAATGTATACCAAATTACAATCACGACAAGGGACCTGGTAAACAACTCCTGTACGATGTTGTGGTATAGTGGTATCTTTGGGTTTTGGTAGCAACTGTCCAATCGTTTTAAAAGGTTTCATCGCCACTTTTACCCCAGCGTCGTTCAGGATTCGTTTTAGGCGTTCAGCTACACCGTGGACGTATGGTAAGCAAGTGAACGATTTGAACTGTCTGTTGTGTTACGTGTCAAGCTGTGTGTACGTTACGCGGGAAGTCTTTATTCCATAACACGCCTGCAATGTTCTTGCACTCGTGTTTGCGAATAGCCGTATCCCTGATGTGTGTCTTGGCTCTGTTGTAAAGTTTTCTGGCGACGGTAAGCTTTTGGTGCCGAGGATGGTGAGATGTGATTTAGGTATCGATCAGCGTTCGTGGGTTTCTTGTAAATGTTGGAGGTGAGCTTTTGGTCTGGTTGCCTGGTGACAGCCACATCCATCCATGGTGAAAGCTATTGTTGGTGATATGCTGTTCAGGTGTGCGTGAAATGTGTTGACCATGTTACTGTCGATAATGCCATATGTGTCATCCACGTACCTAAGCCACAGACGTGGCGGTGTGCGAAAAGTCGTAAGTGCCTTTTGCTCGATGTGTTCCATGGTGAGATTAGCCAAAATTGCTGAAATAGGTGAGCACATGGGTGTGCCAAAGATATGTTTGTATATTCAATCTTTATAAGTGAAAACAGTTGCGTTAAGGCAAATCTGTAATGCTGTGCCTATGTGTGAAAGTTCTAGTCCGGTGCGTTCGTGTAGTGTTGTGTCGTATTTGAGTTTGTCCAGGGTGATCGAGAGCGCCAAATCAGTAGAAACGGATCTAATTAAACTGACAACATCAAAGGAAACTTGACATTCGCCCGGTTTAATGTTCGAATCAGATTGTATAATCGGAAAGACCGGCGACGACAGGCGCGATTATGGCAGCTAGGAATTTTGCCAAATTATAAGTGGGCGAGTTCACGAATGAAACAATAGGTCGTAAACGGTTATTAGCTTTGTGAATCTTCGGCAAACCGTAAAATTTTGGAAGAAGAGCGATTGAGCCTTCTGTTCGTACTGTATGTCTGTCCATTACCACCGTGCAGTTTCCTTTGTCCGCTTTTAAGATCGTTATCGACTCGTCCTTTCGTTGGTTGCTTAGTGCGCGTGTTTCTTCCTGGGATAAATTGGGTTTCGTCGCCGTGGATTTCGACAGAACCTGTGCGATCCGATCTGCGGCAGCTGCGTTGTTGTGGCCGAGTCTTCATTTCCAAGACTGGAACCTTTTGGGGGGCGATAGCAAACCCGTGGCCTTTTTCCAACACCCGATGTTCCGCATCTGTTAGAGTCTTGGACGACAAGTTTCTGACCCATCTCTTTTTGCTTGCGTCTTCACCTTTTTTGGCAGTTTTTATCTACCGGTCTTTTTGTAAAGTCTGAATTTTCTTTTCATGCACCACTAACATATTTAAACACGTCGTTGGTAAACTCATCATTTTGTTGCTCTGTATTTGCTGCTCTGATTTCTTCTATGGTTGCTGTATTGCGGCAAAGCATGTTGTAAACGTTTTTCTGAAACAACATATAACATGTTGCTGAAAGTACTGAAAGAAAAGTACTGCTGAAAGTGTACATTTTTTTACATACACCTACATTCATTTCCCCTTTCAGAACGTTTCCTTTTTTTGTATGGTTTTAATGTGAACGGCACAGATGCACTTAAAGGATACGTGCTTACCCACGCATAGCAAGAAATAATGCGCGGTCACAGCAAAAAACATGCAAGAGACCACATGTAAGACGGCCAGGTCGTGTGTAACATTGACTGCGTGAAGAAGCAGAAGAGCTGCTGACATACTGACTTGAACCGGAGTTCTGTCGTGAACTCTTTGGTACTTGCAGAGAATCAAAATGGTGACGATTAGAAAACATATAGATGCTACCTCCGTTGCGTAAGATGTGATCTGCAAACAGAACGTAGGTATACATTTGTTTAAAGGGTATATACACCACGCAAATATTGTTACCTTAACACCTTTGGCTATTATTATGGTCCTCACAGTCAAAAGAACGGTAA
Organism: Phallusia mammillata; assembly: GCF_965637545.1. NCBI lineage: Eukaryota > Metazoa > Chordata > Ascidiacea > Phlebobranchia > Ascidiidae > Phallusia > Phallusia mammillata. Next base: position 12,267,985 of record NC_137254.1, on the reverse strand, counting down.
AAACAGTGATTTGCATCCAATTGCAATTGACGTCACCCATTTTTTCATTTACGATCGTATTACAACCTAAGTCTGAATACTTCTTTGAAACCACGTCGATGAAAAGGCAGATTGGTTCCAGTTTCCTGACCAAAAGGTTGCTTGTGTTTTTCGTTTCCCTTTATATTACATTGCAGACCGATTCTGATGGCATCGTTGTCATAGAAAAATTTGCCTTTCCTGGCAGTTTATTGTTGCCTTCCAATGTGTCATTTAATGCTTGTTGAAATCCATCGAAGTCCCAGCCAGCAATGACAATATAGGTTGTGCCTTTTGTACTCGTGTATCGTAAACTTGGGTCGGACAATTGAAAATGGGAGGTACCTGTTGCGTTTGTCTTGTAAATTAACACAGCAGCAACGACTCGATTGACATTTTCAGTTTGGAATGTAAAATTAATGTGATATGATTCTCCTCTTAAAAACTGAGTTGTATTTTGCCTCATTTGCATGTATTTTGCCTCATGTTGGCAACAATGATGTGCAGCAGAACATTTGCATAGTCGTAGGTGGTTCCGTTTGTTTTTAGATGATTTTGCACAATACTCTCGATTTTGTTTTTGATATTCGCCAATCCATCTCCTCCATTAAGTTTAAGATAGTTAAACGCCTCTAAAGATAACTTTTTAGACAAAACTACCAAAATTTTGTTTTGCTGAACAAATGATCTATTTTAAGCAAACTTTAACTCAATATTCCTAAATATTGCTGGTTTTTAATTCCCGTTGGGCTTCTCGGTTGAAAGCCTTTTTACAAAAAAAAAAAATTACCAGCAACAAATAGTAGAACATTTATTACCTTCGTTTGAAATCTAGCACGTCATATTTATATGGATGTATTTTTCTACGATCGGACAAGGATCTCCAAACTTAGAATCATGAGAATTTGATGGAATTAGGCAGTATGGTTTGTCTTGACAATTTCTTATGATCTCGGTTGCTTGAGATCCGTTACAGTTTAAATTTTCTGTAGCATAGTCCAATGTTTTGTTGCAGACTCTAAAGGAAAACATTAAAGTTACATACATTGAACACATTCTCACTTTTTTTCATATTGTAACATACATCTATTTTTCACAAAAAAATTTAGCATAAAATCGTTTTTAACATTTCCCTAGTTGTTACTCTACTACGTACTCCCGAGTAATGTTGTATTCGACCATAAACAGTAGATGATAATATAATATTTGTTCCGGTAGGGCAAGTGACATTCAGCCAATCAACTCTACAAAGTAAGCAAAGTATCACATTAGCATTAATTCAACAAGTATGCCTAATAAGTGAGGTTGAATTGTGCACATATACCTGTACATCGCCTAAATCCTGTAAGTTGCTGACACCCAGTTAAAAGCGAAATGGGTTGAGCTGCAAAATTATACGTTGAATTTTTTTCACAGCAAACAAAAGAAACTTAACGCTAAATGAGTAAAAAATCATGTCGCTTTTCTAAAGTAGCACTAAGTTACATCAAGGTGACATGTAACTATTCCGACAAGTACGATGCACTTTGATGTGTGTAAACAAGTATAACACTCACCTTCAAACGTCAATGAAAGAATCATGATTGGAAACAATCCTACCAACAAAACTCTCAACAAGAGACATTTTATGCAAACGTTCAATATAAAATTAACTGCACTCAAGTCGTGCCAAACGATGCCTCTGGGTCCTAGTAGTTAGTCTGGGTAAGGGTGCTGAAGCTCTCAATATAACTTCGTTGACGGGTGATTTTAAAACGGTTACGGAATATATAGCGCTGCTGTGTTCCGGGACTATAGTAGTCCAATAAACGTTACCGCTTTGTGGAGTCTCTTAAATTGAAATTAATTTGGAACAATATGCTAACACCGATCAGCATGTTAACTTGGTATAAGTTTGCAATGCCAACAAAATACACATCGATTTTTGCGTACTACAGATATGAAAATTGCGATTTTCAAGCTACTTATTTTCTTACACTTCCGTTTTAGTTGTATAAGCATTATGAAGCGAAACAAAGAAACCTGGAATTTTTTTGAAAAAAAGGTTTGAATGAAACGCAAAAAAAATCAACGAAAAGAAAGCAGTGTGCCGGAAGACATAATGGTCCAAAGAATGTAAGTGACCTCATCTGGAAGAGTTAAAAAGTTTAATCCATTAGACACAAGAGACTTTGTACCATTCCCCTTTGATGAGACAAGTTTGGATAGGATCAGGGATCTTCATGCAAAAGGCTTGACCAAGTAAAGGGCAAAAAGTTTTTCACGTCAGCTGTTTGGAATCAAGTACACAAGTCCACCAAATTTTTTTTTCCTTTAGTTTTACCAAAAGAAATTTCCTAGTACTACATCATGCAGTATGCCCAAATCAATTTCAATTAGTACTTTTGTAAAGTCTGACAAGCTTATTAAAAATGAAGTTAAAGTCGTTTGGTTCAACAATTTGAAACCTAGTACATACTCGCTGCTTTAAACAAACAAGTAGTGATGACATAGCACACGTACCACGCACGGCCGTCGGGTATAATAGCAAGAGTTCAAAACATAGTTGAAACAGGAAAGTCAAAAGTTGCTTAATGTCATTCAGTGTCGGTACAACTGTTTCTGCTGCTGCCATACGCAATAGCAAACGCCTGCCGTCAACCACTTTCAGTTCGCACTTCTTTTTCTCTGGTATTTATACACAAACTTGCAAACTGCTGAAGTATCAGTCAAAATATATCCACTCGCTGCACAATATAGCTGCTGTGAATTTACTTTTGCACCGAGTAATTTCGACGCAACAGAATGTAAGCTGTTTATTATTATGCACAGGCCGTATGCTTATATTGAAAGTTTTAGTTGTCTACTGGAATCTGTTGTCCAAGTGTATCTGACACCGATGCAGTTGACCAGGCTTTCGTGAAGACTGGTACAGGTCGAAATTCCCGCTACTGTCGACCAGCTCGACGGTTCGGTTACACATGGTGATGCACGTGCGGCGATGTAAATGTAGAATTTCACCTTTGAAACCAGGAAGCAGAGGTAATATTTAATTTTTTAACACCGGAAAAATGTTTTAGGCCACGTAAAATTACAATAAAATCGCAAAAAAGTTGCCTCGGCTGAATGGGACAGTGTATGTTTTTCGTAACACCACTGGCTCCATTTGGGTGGCAAAAGTGAGTTTGCCAAAATAAAGATTCGTTAAAGATGCGAACTAAATCAAAGGTTTCGAATCAAAAGTCGTGCCTTTTGCACGGAATGTGTTTGCCCTATACTCACGTCGTTCATTGGTAAATTTCAATGATTGTTTTTTGTTCATTTCAGTTTTTTGCTTTTTACGGCACTAATATTGTTGGCGTAGTGACCTGTTTTGTTTACTCGGACATGTCCTATTAGAAGAGGCTGTGTGCATATTTATCATCTTCTCTGAAAAAGCTTGTGCTGCCAGCTTCTGGGTAGTCGACAAAAGGGACACGAGGATATTTAGGACTGACGTGTATTCAATAAAATTGGGAACGCGACAGGTCTTCGGGCCAAGCAACATTTCTTCCTCAAATATGTAAAAACGTATATTTAAAGATATGTTTGGAACACTACACACGAAAGGAAAAAAAAACGACCAAAATCGACTTAAATTTTCATGTGTGTTTTTAGTAGGCAAACGTCGCTGCAAATGCTAATGTTATCATCTATGGTACAAGAGGCCACACCAGTTAGATCCGTTTATAAAAATTAAATTACATAAAATATTGAAAAAAGGTGCGAAACAAGCGTCGCGTTTGATTAAAGCATGTCGCGTTTAAAGTTTATTAGTGCCATTATTTTCCTCAGTACAGATATGTTTGTTGCATTGTGACTGTGAAATTGTGCTTTTAATTTAATACCAGACTAACAAGCAAAGAACAAAAGCTCTTATTGCGAACGAGTAAGTGAATTGCTTCCGGTATGACGGGAACCCTCAAACGTCTGCAATCACATAACAACATGAACTTGGTAGCGTGGTAAAACTCGGTTGTTAACGGTGGATTGTGATTATCTTAACTTGGATAACGTAAGTTGGACCAAAGACCGCTGACATACCAGTGGTCTACTTGGCTGTACGCGTGACCAACAGAAGTACAAACCATTGTAATTGCGATCTTCTGCAATGTGCACACTAATTGCAAAAAATTCCAACATCACTTCTATAATTTATTTTGGCAAACATCATACGCACACAGTTTCTTTTTCAAGCAAAGTCAATTAAAATTCCTCGGTTGTGACGAAAACGCAATTTCAATTTTACAAAATTGTCTGGTGCAAAATGTCTTATTCCTTATTTGTGTTAGGTTTTACCGCACCATTAAATATTACACGAAAACAAATGTCAACCGTGATGGCGGTGTCAAACTTCTGGTGGTCGCATCATCAGTTGTACACGTTTATAGAGCCATAAAAAGCTGAATGCTTTGCTAGTAAATTCACTTTGCAAACGTGGGCTGCGATTTGTTGTTTATCCTTTGGGACATTTCTCATCTGCACAGTATTTAAACCTTAATTCTACTGTCAAAACATGAAAGCTGCAAAATTCGTCGTGATATTTGTCACATTGGTGCAAGTTTCCCTCTGCCAAAAATGCAAACTTGTCACAGAAAAAACGTACTGTGAGAATGAAGTTGGAGCAAATGTACAAGGTAATTTCCTGTGTTCATTTGTTTGTTTACGTGTAATTACTGGTCACTGCCATCTTTTAAGGAAAACCCCGAAGCTGCCAAATCATCAAGGCAGCTTCACCTAACGCTACCAGTGGCATATATTCACTTCAAGATTCAAGTGGATTTGAATACCAGACATATTGTGACATGGAGACAGTTAGTGGCGGGTGGAGCCAGGTTGCTTCCGTTCACGAAAACAACGCACAACCAAATGGAGCGTGTACAACCGGTGACAGATGGTCCACAAACATGGAAACTCGGCATATCAGCCGAAAAGTGAATCTTATATTTTTTGGAAACGTCGTTGAGTCTACCGATGATGATTTAAAAACCCTGGATATTTTGATATTGAGGGCAAAAACGTAATTATTTGGTTCCTATAAGGTTCCTAATAGCACACCTCCAAAGGATTGGAAAGCTTTATCGTACTTTCGGTACCGAACAACGTCCAACTTTCTGAACAACTACAATGGAAATCTCTGCAACTTAGTCACGTCAATATACCTGGCCAGGAGATAATGGTCCTGCCGAACATGTTGTTTTTGACAAAGGCAACGAAACAGCTCTGGATAATCAGTTTGGACCAAATGTTTTACCTCAGGATACATTCAGGTAAGAAGTTAATCCTTTATGCCACAAACGCAAACTACTTACGTTTTGTTGTCTATGACCAGTTTCGGGTGTTGAATGGACCTATGCTTTGTGTCCTGGGATTAAAGTTCATACAACTCCGTGGAACAATGAGCACAACTGTATTGGATCAACAGGATACAATATTGCTGACAAGTACTGTGGTGATTTCGCAACATGGTCCTACAATGGATATGGCACTCATACAGAATGGAGTGTAAGCAAACAGCTAATTAAAAGTTTGTTTCTCATTTTCTACAAGTAAATAAATCAATTTCCCATTTTCTTCAGTGGTATTTTTTCAGTCGATTCTTTCACAACATTTTGTTTTTCTTTCACAACAGCTTTATAAACGGCATGTTTACAAAACGTTTTTGCGGTGACATATTAAACAAGGCAAAAGTCATTTAAATGGCGATTTTATCACCGAAACCGGCCAACACAATCAGCTTCATGAAATCTGTAGAAGAAAAAACACGCAACAATCATTCGTTTGTTTGTTTGTTTTAACATGTCTAAACATTTGGTGTTTAAAACGAACCTGTTTGCTTTATTACTGTTGTACTATTGTTCCTATATTGTGTACTGTGTCTATGGTTGCCCCATGTGTAAGAACTCGCGTGCCCTCTAAACGGCATTACCCTGCAGAAGACAATACAATGAGTGCTTGCGCCAGAATACTAAAATTAATATTCGTCAGCTACATCTTCTGCAAACCACATGCAAACAATTTAAATCTTGACGGCTGTGGGACTGTGTAGATCAGGGGTGTCCAACACGTGGCACGCGGCGTATTAAAAAGTGGCACGCGAGGTCTGAAGCACCAGCAAATCTCACATGCCAAAAACTAAGAATTGGTACAAAGGCGATTGTTGTTCTATTGTTTTGTAACAAAATCAATAGAAGCAATTACCACTGGCATTCACATTTGACTTATGTTACAAAGTATCATGCGCTGCGGTTGCCAGTTGGGTTGTTGATATCGACTGTGTACTTGCTTGTTGACCTGGTTTTACCGGAAATTTGCACCATTTGTAGTTTTTGCGTCGAAGAAATGAGCAAAAAAAAGTAAATGAACCCCTACGACTGTTTAACGATTCTTGGACAGCAGGAGAAACCATTGTGTTTGATATGCAGAAAAAGTGTTTCTATTTCAAAGCAATTTAGCATAAAGAGACATTACCAAACCTTGCATGAAGAAAAATATCTTAAATATGTTGGAAAGTCAAGGGAGGGCTTGGTCAAAAAGTTGAAAAGCTCTTTGTCTGCACAGCAAAATACCTTCATGAATGTTGTCGATCGAAGTAAAAAATCAGTAATTGCATCATATATCATTGCAGAAAAATTGCTCGTTCTGCACGACCTTCTACAGATGGTGAATTTGTTAGAGATTGTATTCAGGAGGTTGCAAAAGTAATGCTTCCAGATAAGGAACACCTTTTTGAAGACATAAGTCTCTCGAGAAACACTATTGCAAGAAGAATAGAAGATATCGGTGAAGATTTAACAGCACAACTGTCTTCGAAAACTGGTGAATTTCAATGTTTTTCCATAGCTTTTGATGAAAGCACTGACATGATTGACACTGCCCAAATATTAGTATTTATCCGCGGTGTAACAAAAAACCTGTCAATCCACGAAGATCTTCTTGGGCTTGTTTCTCTTCGTGGCACTACACGTGGTTTGGATGTAAAAGAAGGAGTGCTGCAACTGCTCCACAATAAAGTTCCCTTCTTACCGCTTTCAAAATTAGTCGGTTTCACAACAGATGGTGCACCTTCTATGACGGGCAAAGTAAATGGTGCAGTGGCACTTCTTAAGCAGCACTTGCGAGAATCAAATTTTGAGCAGGGCATTCTAACAGTACATTGTTTCATTCATCAAGAAGCTCTGTGTGCCAAGTCTTTAAAAATGACGCATGTAATGGAAGTTATAGTAAAATGCGTAAACGAAATACGAGCAAAAGGTTTAAAACACCGCACAGTACAAAGATCTCATTTATCACTCGGAAGTACGATGGTTAAGTCGAGGAAAGGTGTTGGAACGCTTTGTTGCTCTTTTAGAAGAAATACGAATCTTTTTGAGGGAAAGAAGACCAACATTATTAACCGAAAATGGTAAAAATGTTTTAATGCTTCTTTCAGATCATGCTTGGCTGTTAGACCTTACTTTCTTAGTTGATATAACTCAACACTTGAACAAATTGTGCATTAAGCTTCAAGGTCGGGAGTTGCTGCTTTCTGAAATGTTTACAGATGCGAACAAGGATTTTCTGTAATGAAACTCAATAAATCAAAAATACGTAGCCAACTAACTGACGGGCACTTAGATGCAGTAATGAGAATCGCTACTACACCGTTAAAGGCCAACCTTTCAAGACTGGCAGAAGACAAACGCTTGCAAAGAAGCAGTTTTTGATAATCATGAAATACTGAATGAGCATGATTTTGAAATGTAAATAAAGTTTGGTTCTTTACAAAGTGTATGCCTTAAAAAAATAAAAAAGATAGTTTATCAGACGTTGGCACAGCGCTAAATTATAGGGCAAAAATTGGCACGCCACCGAGTTTGAGTTGGACACCCCTGCTTTACAGCTTCGTGAATAGTAAGGTCGGTGAAATCACACAATATTTTTTGTTTTCCTAAAGTTTCGAGGTCTTGTGAAATTTTATTTAAACACAAAAATGGCTCAAAAAAAAGAAGCAAATGGAAGAACAATCTTATGCCTTGACTTTGCTAGAGAGTAGATATTCTGTGATTGCTGTTGCCAGAGATATTGGGGGTCTCAAGAAAGGTAATTTATCAATTAAAAGGTCAGCGGCGTAATTGCCAAACAGGTTGGCTCCGAGGAGGTAATTAGGTTCTAGGGCAGCTAAGAAGACTTCGCCAAGTACGCATACGGTTTTGAAGCAACAAGTAACCTCATATCCATCTATAACCGCCGTTGAATTAAACAACAAGCACCCTGAGCTTCTCCACAACTTTTCAAACAGGACAATTCGTCATCGACTCCACAAGGATCTTAAGCTACCATGTCGCCGTGCAGCCAAGAAGCCCATGCTCACTGCAGTAATCAAAGAATCTCCATTCTTTAACAAAGTCAAGGCACAAGATTTTTCTTCCATTTGCATCTTCTTTCGACCCATTTTAGTGCTTGAATAAAATTTTGCAAGACCTCAACTTTAGGAAAATAAGAAATATTGTGTGATTTCACCGACCGTACTATTCACGAAGCTGTAAAGCAACACTAGACACGCAGAGTATGGCCTTGCTTTAAAGTGTAGCCAGACAGTAGCTTATGACATAACCATAAGCGTTTTTGTAACACAATGCTTTTAACGGAAACAGTAAGCTAATAACTTTTTGCAAAATTGAAATGTAAAGTTTATTTTGCCATTGAATGTAAAGATTTTTTTGCTGGCACTGTATTTTGATTACCTGACAGTCACGTTTATGCAGTTTTATTGAGTAAGAGCCAAATTTGGAAATTTTAACGATTTCGCTAAAATCAATAGTTTTTTTTCTGTCTATTGGATAACCGGGAAGAAAAAAATTCTTTGCATGCTGAAGTTGCGAGTTAGGTTGAGGTCTTGTACTTTCTGGATCCTTCACTTTCTGGATCCTTCTTGCAATTCTGGACGAAGCGTCGTTTTGAACTAGTAGACGATTTGACGAAACAAGTAACCACTTGCCATTTGACGTTAAATTAAGTACAGACGAATCCGGTTAATCGCATCATCGATTTGCCACGGGTATTTGATGCGATTAACCGGATTATGCGATAATCTACTAGCTCAACTATGGCAACGGGGCAGTATTTTCTCTCTTTTGTTGCCGAGAATCGAAAAAAGTACTCTCCAGTCAAAACTAGATTTATAACTCTCAGCGCAATGCATGACGTCATGCTTCCTAACTGTCGTGGCTGTGGTACAATCGCCTAAGTGTGTTAAAGAAACAGTAGAAACGCACGTACACACACACACACACACACACTTAGTTGGCGCGCGATTGTGTTTAAATTTGGGAACTTCCCTATGAAGACGATTTATGACGTTTTAGTCTTGTATTGGGTAGTTTCCCATATAAATGTGCCAGGCCTCTCGCCTAAGATACACGTAAAATGGCCTGTTGTTTCTAACGTGTTTCGTTTTCTAGTTCAAACCAACGTGTTAAGCGGCAAAGTGCTAGGTGCATATTTGTAAGCAAGCCCAAACCCGTACACGACCGAAACCTAGTCAAACTTACAACTTTGGCACATTCTGCAGCGCAAGGGCGCTAAGGCGAGCTGCATCATTAGTTTCTATTATAACCCGTTATACAATTGACAAAAAGAATAATTGATTTTAGCAAAACTTTAAAGACTCTTTGTCGCGCTACTTTCTAGCTTACTCAGCAAAACTACAGCTGCAAGACTAGCGTGACTGTCACGTGATCAACGTGTGATCGTTGCTTCAAAAATTTAAAGCAGCAACAAGTACTAGAGGAGTAAATGCCTTTTTTAATCGGTGTTCTTCCTGATAAGTTGCGCAAGGTCACGAATAGAAGACATAAAATATGTCAGTCGTTGGCACGTTACCAATTACGTGAATCTAAACAACATCGTGTGATTACTTGCGATCTAACATTTTTTACAACCATTACGTGTTTGGCGGGTCATGAACAATATAACAGAAAACATTTTTTTAAATATTTGTTTTACATTTAACATTGTTTAAATTTCAATACAGTTTAACACTTCGAATTTGGTGCAGTTCGCACTTAGTAAGAAATTACAATCAGCGTCTTTGCCAGAACACCAGTTTCGTAATTTTGACACGTTGAACTCTTCATATCAATTTAAAACGCCTGTTATATCACTATTGGCGATTAGATAAGCCAATAAAAAAAGGATTAATGTGCACGGCTTTGAGATAACGTTATCGCAAAGTCCTTGTTATCGCAAAGCGTTACACTGAACGCCGATTTAATCTCCTAATGACTTTTCCAAAATATTTTATAGTCGAGACGTGTCATTTTCAACGTTGAAATTAGATGCGTAATGCAACCATGCATCCACGTCTTTTCGTGTACATTACCTCCGGAGGATTTTACTATCATATCGTCGTTTTTTTTTAGAAAAACTCGGTCTGTTCGACTTTCACATAGAGATCATCAATCCGGTTAATCGCATATTTCGTTGAAAATCGATGCGAATATCCGGTTTATGCGATAAACCGGTATGCGATTAACCGGACGATTTTCTTAACAAACGATGGGCGACGGTTTGGGATTTTTAATTGTGATGCAATTAAACGGATTATGCGATTAACCGGATTCGTCTGTATTTAGCCTTGGATTTGAGGCGTATTGAACAAAGCAATTTCATAGGTGTATCGGGGTAATAATACTTAGCTCTCAAACAGTGGAGACGATTAAACAGCAAATTTAGGTTTGAGTACAAAAAAGTTCCTATTTTTGCGGCCCGCCAAGAAATTTATCGGTAAACATTTTGTATTGTTAGGACGATTTCTGTAAAAGCACAGTTATACATTTTGTATTGTGTTAGAGTTAAAGCAATGTCGTTTAAACTTCCTACTTAAAGAAACGCAAATAATCAGAGGCGGAACTATGGGTTATGTTTTTGAATTTATAAATAACATAACAAAGCTTTGCGCATCCATGATAGTAAAACAGCTTTTCCCCAACCCCAAATCTCTATTACGCATTAATGCAATTAAGTCCAACAACTCTTCTTTTACAGTAACGTCGTCAGAAACGTAACGAACATATACAGCCAATGACGGGTTGTCTTGCACATCTGTTGACTCGTCTAAAGCTAAACTGAACGCAGTACACTTTTTCAAATCATTTTGCAGTTGGTCTTCGACATTAACATTTATCAGAGATACCCGTCTTTCAACTGTGTGTCTTGAAACCGGAGTTAGCGATATTAGCCGCTAAGTTTTGTGTTTTTAGGATCTAGCACTGCAATCACCTCAGATATATTCTTCTTGACGAATTCACCATCTGAATATGGGTGTTTGGACCGGGCAATGTTCCATGATACAATAAAACTGGCTTCAGTAGTTGTGTCAGCTTCCTTGCAGAAAGTTGTTAATACTTTCTGCTTAACTCATTAAGCTTATTCTTCCGTAACTCCGACTTAGGTGGGTAATTGATGGGAAATGTTTTGTGTTTAGCTTCGTAGTGACGTTTCAAGTTACTCATTTTATAATGATTAAGCGAAGCTTGACAGATCAGACACACAGGTTTGCCTCCATTATCAGTGAATGCAATCTCTTCTTCCCATTCTGTTTTAAAAGTTCTATTTTCCTGTTCATACTTTCTTTTTTTGCATTGAGTTCTTAACGACATTTTCTTGCTCCACTTTGCAGTTATTGCTAGTATAAGCCGCAAAATGCCTTTAAAATGTCAGCCCTGACCCACAACTTAATTCTGACAATTGAATTAACTGCAATGCACAAGCTATGCACACTTTTGTATAATAACGTTCTTTTGGTTTTTGGAATGTACAGTGGTTATTACAAACAATCAGTTTATTGTTAATACGTGATAGAATGCATTGTTTCATAATCAAAGTAATGAGCGGCTCTGGAGTCTGATTCACTTTAGGTCAAAAAGGTAGCGCCGGTGATATGTTTGGAAATGCTTGTTTTTAACGATATTAATAGTTTTAAACCTACACCTGACCCGAATAGCCTTAACCACCGGCATTTCTACAAGTCTAAAAAAAAACAAAAAAAAACGGGATCTCGTTTTTGGCGTCGAAGTATACTAAAGAGCCGCAATCAAAGGCTCAAAGAGCCGCAGTTTGGCCACCCCCTGTTTTATAGTATCTATGGTGTAACACTGTCAACGCACTAATTGCGGTTTTTAATATGGATGGGGACATAGAAGATCACAAGTATCAATAGCGGGTTTTTGTTTTTTAACTTTTCTTTTTCTGCGATTTCCGTAATTGCCAAATTTAATGTCGGGGGTATTAGGAATCATAACAAACGAAAGCTATTTTTCACTTTAATAAAGGGAAGAAAAAGCACTTCATGTCGTTTTTCTCCAGGAAACGCGCTGTACAATTGAAAGGAATGGAAAAGGACAAAATAGTTTTGGAACATGGCTCTACCCGTAGTAGTAGTAAAGGTGTGGCAATCCCGCTCACAAAAAAATGCACTCACCCAAAGTCGTAATTAGCAGACAAACATATAATTCAAATATCATTAACGGCGGCTGCAGGTCAATTTAGACAAAAATCACTGGACTCCTAATCCCAATCGTAATTCACGTAAGAGTATCCTTTCACGTACATATTTTGGTTACTACGTTTTATATATTTAGCTTTCTACATTTTGTGATGAGAAGGTCAGTTTGGTGATTTTAGTTGTTTATGAGCGTTTTTGGCTTGACGTTTTTTTAATGTAATGCTAAAATTAGTTTGTAATAAATCATTTGCGTGTTGTTTGTAGTCCTAGACATTATTTCAGTGACTGTTCAACAGGGAACCTAGGGGTAAAAGTGAAAAAACCAGTTCCACATAGTTGAGCCATTTAATCCACTTTTGGATAGCATTACAAATAGCCTTAAATGTTGCGAATGGTATTGGAACATATGGAAGATTTCTTCATTGTTTGAATAAGATGTTGATAATTCTGGATGTAACTGTGTACAAACACATTACTGATTTTGCTGAAATGTGTATTTTGATGGTAAGGTATCAGAGGATGATTAAAGAACCTATATTGATTTATTTGTGATTAGATGCTTTCCTGCCACACTTGGTCAGTTGATGAAGTTTGCGTTCGATTATTTTCTTCTAATTATTATTAGTTGCGCCATTCAACTCTGAAAAGTGGTGGTACATCTGATCGGACCGTATCATGAAGCGATTTTTTTACTTAGTATGTGCACCATAAATTTGAAACACTACCCAAATATAAAATTCGACATCAGCAAAACCACAGGGCTTAGGCATGAATTTGATTGTTAGCGTTGTGTTTTTGTGACACAAAGTCTTCAAGGAAATTTATCCACCAGGTTGTACACATTCGCCACAGGTAAGATCGCCAGGAAAGCCCCTGTGACCTTGTTACGAATGCGAATCGCAGAAGAAATGCGTCATCCGTTCTTAGCGAAATCTGTATTTAATGGTTATATCAAAAATGCCTCAATTTGTCTGATGACATTTTTGGTACTATTCACAATATCCTTTAATTTGTGTATCATGCAGCCTGCTTAAACGGTGGTTTTAGCTTTTCAGCCTTATTTCTGAGTTTAGGAACGGTACGTACAACAACGAAAGCTGAATAGTTGTGAAACATGCGCATGGCAGCCCAGACATAAATGTTCAGCCTTCTCCACCGTAAGTGACTTTTTGCAGTGACCGTTTTGTGTTTTTAACTATAAATTGTTAATCGTTTTTTTCCCTCACACCGCGGTTACCATTGCCTTTTCAAATATTTCTTTTCCAAGTGCGCTGGAAAACGCAGAACCAAGCTTGTGCTGTATCTGCGGTTGAAAAAAGCAAATGTGTCATATTTCTTGACGACTTTGGTGCTATTAATCGACTGTTTAAGGAGTATACCATCGGAGGGTTACGTCTGCGATGGTCTTCAACCTTCTGCCGATTCTACAGTAAGTTCCCATTGACCGTTTTGTGTTTTTCTTATTTTTTTCCAATGGTAAAACGTTTTTTATACTTCAGGTCTTGACCAATTCAGCGGGGCGGCGCCATAGACCGTCTGAAAAGAAGGCGCAAGAACCGCGTCCACTGCCTGGCCATCGCCAACGCGTTATTGTTGCAGAAACAGCTCCGCGCCCCGCTAGTGGCATCATCGTGAAACCGTGGGACGCGATACGATCGCACCAAGATCTAAGTCCAATCAGCGTTTAACTACTGATTGCCGCTGGACTGGCGCACCAACACTGTGGCACACATCATGGCTGTGCGCTCCCTGGCCTTTCGCGTCAACGCGGGTCTTGCGGCGGGTCACAGGCGAAAGATGGTACTTCCACACATCAGAAAATAATTTCCATTTGTTCGACGGCCCGCTGTTGATTCGTTCCCTCGACGAGCTCCGAGCGAGATTGCCGTGGCTTGGTTCACAGGACTGTCCGAGGGCTGGTGATTAAGGACAACCTGTGTTTTTTCCGCTAGCCTTGTTTCGTGGCTCCAGTCCAATGCGACAGGCTTCTGGTGGTCAATGTCAACCCTGACACTTCCCGGCGCGAGGAGCAAGCTCAATATTAATCTGTTTGATTTTGCGGCCGACACTCCTCGAAATGGCAGCATACTAAAGTCGCGGAGTGTGCGACGCCGCGCATTCAAGGAACCGCGAATCCTTAATTTACATATATTCAAGAAGCATTTTAGTTACATAGAAAATTTGGACATTTTCGCCTCGGTTTGTGTGCAAGGTTTGCAGGAAACACTTTGGCAAGTTGTCCAAGTGCAGCGAACACGAAAACACCTGCAAAGGTTTGCTTAAAAACAATTATGTTGGCGGGGTGTATTTTGCACCTGTGTCAGTGATGAATGCGCTTGACGGGGCCGGCATGGACGTCCCCACACCCCTTCGTTTTTTCCCTTTCCGGGCCGCATTCGACTTCGAGGCGTACTTCAAAACGGAGAATCTCCCTGCAAAAGCGTCAAAGACGACCTGGCATGTTGAGCACCTTTCCCTGAGCGTTTCCATTTGCTCTAATGATCTGGCTTCCAGGAGCCCCAGTGCTTCATCACGGATGGGGATGCTACGATACTCGTCGATCGCATGCTTTCCTACCTCGTGCGAGTGCAGAAAGCGTCACGGGAACCAATGATAGAACGCTTCCAGGGGATTTTTAACGATTTGGACAAACTACTAATCGTGAAAACGCGAGTCGTGCCAAGTTGACAGGCACTCTCTGCGATATTCCGCGCGCGCCTTGTCACGCATCTTACCATTTTACCAGTCATCAGCTTTAACGGTGGAAAATATGATATTCATTTCCTGAGTATCGAAAACATGTACTCCGCGCGCGGCTTGACACGCATTTTACCAGTCATCAGCTTCAACGGTGGAAAATATGACGTAAACCTGATGAAGCGATGGTTTCTGCCCCAGCTCACCCGAACCGACATCATCACCTTTGTGGTAAAACGAAACAACAACTCACGCCGACCGAGGACGGCTACAATCGGGTGCAGGTCGTGTACTAGGCAACTTCCGATCGTGACAAACATGTCTCATTGCCACGCGGGTCAGAGAGATGGCAGAAGAGGTTGAAAGGACGGCGCGAGGCTCAACTTCAAAACCCGATTAGAGTTTGCGCCCGAATCATACTTTTAAACCAATCATAAAGAATTTGTTTGTTACGAGGATTCGGCAGGTCGTCAGCAGCTAGAACGCCTGTTTAACGACGAGGGAGAAGCCGGTTAAACGAAACAACAACTTTATGTGCATCCAGACGCATCAGTTCAAATTTCTGGATATGAGTGTACCAATAAATGCGCCACGCCAGCGATAGTTGAGTAATCACTCCCAAACTTTACAACCTTACCCGTGGTCGACGAGGAGCGTTAACTACCCCGCCTCACACCCGGGTCCACTATCTGATACAAACGGACAGCAGCAGAAGCAACAGAAAGCAAGCAAGCAGCATGAAAACACCAACCAAACGACCCATTCTCGCAAATATCACCAACGCCCCAAAAGATCGTCAATTCGTTCGATTTTTGCAGGGATTCTATGCAAGCTCGCCCGTGGTAGTACAAAATTAACTCAGGCTAGTAGCAGTAGCAGCAGTAGTATGATAATGCTTGCTCTCTTTTTCACAGTTACTCCTACACCACGCATGCGCTGCCTAACCTTGAGCTTCAAGGTAGGCAAAAGCGTTTTTTTTTCGACATCAAACAGCCCACCTGTTCTGAGAGACTCTGCACATCCAGGTGTTTCCCACGCCGACCGAGGACGGCTACAATCGGGTGCAGGTCGTGTACTAGGCAACTTCCGATCGTGACAAACATGTCTCATTGCCACGCGGGTCAGAGAGATGGCAGAAGAGGTTGAAAGGACGGCGCGAGGCTCAACTTCAAAACCCGATTAGAGTTTGCGCCCGAATCATACTTTTAAACCAATCATAAAGAATTTGTTTGTTACGAGGATTCGGCAGGTCGTCAGCAGCTCGAAATGCTAGAACGCCTGTTTAACGACGAGGGAGAAGCCGCACTGGCCCCGCCCCACCTTCATTTCGAAGACGACGAGCCTCTGTGATGCACATTCTGCGGTGCCCCAAATTTACAAGAATGGGCATTACAGCCGATTGCGAGTTCTTACTCGACGTCTTCCGAGATACTACCGTATTACCAATGAGCCGGCAAATACATCCGAGGCGTAGGTGATACGACCCGACATATGTACCACCAACGAAGCACAATCTCTTGTGATAGATGCGCACATTCCTTACGAGAGCAGCTATGAACAACTAGATGAGTATCGTGTTCGCAAAATCGAAAATTACAAAGATGCTTAGGAATCTGGGCATTAGCAAGACGGATGAACGAACAATGGCGATGCGGGTAATTCGACGCTGTCGATTTTGTACGGACAGCACAGGTTGTGGAACCCAACAGGACGGTCGCAACCATGGACCTAGCCAGGGCTAATGAGGTGGGCATTTCCACCCTCTTGGAAAAAATACATAATTTTTTCAACGTGGATAATACCACGCATATTCAAGCGACATATCTATTTATATTACTAATAGTCATTTGTTAAATTCAATCACCACAAAAAGTATACAAATGTCAGTATTTTTTTGCAACCATAGAAGCGGACAAATGGTTTCAATTAACAAAACCAGTAAAATTGTAATGGCATTAATTCGCACTCTCAATGTCACTGCGCTGTTCAACAAGGGCGGGGGGTTTCAACACAGCAAGATGACATTGTTTGGTAACCTTGCAGCACGAGGAAAAAAGTAGCTGTCTCGTTAGTGTCGTGATTGATCACATTCTAGGGTAGGATTTGTTGAGAGATGAAATATAGTATTTTAAAATATTTGTGAAAATGTCGCATATACAGGATAGTATCGAAATATTTTCAAAAAATCAAAATCCCATTCGGTGTGGATATATTTTGTTTGCAACAATGGAATGTAGACTTTCAGGATTGGCATTGGTAATCATTTACTGAAGTTTTTTGCACTAATTTGGCAGTAAATAGAACGTTTTGCGGTTTTTAATTTAGGGTTTTAGAAAAACCTGGAGGTGGTTTTGTGAGACGAAAAACTATTATTGGACTAGCGTTAGTCTGACTAATAATAGGTAACTGAAAACACAAACCTGTGAATAAACGGACGCCAATTGTACTACGTCCATAAACGAAATTGATTAAGTTAATTTGAAAATCTATCCTAAATGTTCGTTTCCTATGCGGGTATGAAAAAATTGACAACGACGAAGGGTGCTAACGCTAGTTATTAAACTGAAACAACAAAAGCACAAGAACAATGGCAGATCTTGCAAACCAAAGCCACCTAGACACACGAGGTGGCACCGTGTAAAAATTTGTAATCAGTCACTCAAATGTTAACGCACCAACTTTGTGCACAGCGTGGTCAGAAATCGAGACCCCCGTAGCCCCGCCAAGTCGATAACCCTTCTCCTGCAAAACGTCCGATTCCAGCCAAGCCGGTTACTCTTCTCCTGCAAAACCTCCTAAGTCGATTACTCTTCTAATGCAAAACCGCCGATGGCGGGCGCCACCTTGTGCAAAACCTTCCGATCCCAGCCAAGTCTCTAACCCTGTGTCTTGCAAAGCTTCCCATCCCAGCCAAACCTCTTCCTGCGAGGCAATTGCTTACTGCCATTTATTCATATGTTGGTTCGGGCGATTTGCGTTACACATAAATTGGTAAAAAGTTGGTGGTGCTCGTTACTGTAAAGTTATAGATGGATCAAAACCATTGCGATTTTTTGGCAAAAGAATAAGTTTTGATGGAAAAAACCAACGACTGTTGGCAAGGTCACACATTTTTCAGAACTAAGTTTTGCTGTTTGTCATAAAACAAAAATCAAAGCAATTCTTGTTCCAAAATCGCCATCATCAAATGCTGATGGGGTCAATTTGAGCAAATCGCTAATTCGTTTGTTTGAAAACTGTCTCCAAACTCCACACAAACCTCGAGACAAGCTATTATTTCATTTCTTACATACCGTAGATTTGAAAAATAGTCCGCAAACGTTCTTCAGATTAGACACAAAGTTAAATAACACCTCATTTAGAAAATGAATATAATCTACGTATTGTGAGATAAATGATTCTGCTGAAAGTCACGAATATGGTATGACAAAAAGTGATCGATGCGTTACCCGACAAAAATGAAAAGGTGACCTCACTTCTCCGCGTCTGAAGAGCTTTCTATCGTTTGCCAGGGGTGTAGACCCATTTGAGGAGAGGCTCTGGCCCAGGACTCAACCTTTGTTATCTCATAAAAAGGACGTCCATTTTCCTTATTTGGTTGACACCAGGCTCTTCATCGACTTATCCTGGACAACATTTTTGGAATCCCCTCCATCGTGTTTAATCGCCACCACGAGAAGGTATCACCACAAATTGTCTTGCACATTATGGTCGAACTGCGAAGATGTGCTAATCATTTTTGTGCTTAGATGCAAATTCGCTTCACTTATAATTCGTTCTCGCAACTTGTCCCAATATCATACTACACCGTCTTAACGTTTAACCCCTTTAGCCAATTGTTTGACACAGACAACCATGCAATTTGGCGAAGTGAAACTGGCGGGCTGAGGGTGATGGTGTATTTTGTCCTGGTACCCCAACCCTTAACTAAGAAAAACGATACGCCTTTACAAATTAAGCTGAAAGCAATTCCGTATTGAAATCATTTTTTTCAAAATTCCCATCATTCGTTGGTCCATATGTCACAACTAAAGTTGATGACCTTTCCACTGATATACTGGAAATGCTGTTCCGTGCTTTGGCACAGAAAAAAACATCACATGAAGTATCCACTAGCTCTTTAGCGACTAGTATTTGTCATAATCCTTTTACTGCAAATTGTCAGTTTTGCTGATTCTTTGAACCATATGTGTTTTGTCAGCAAAACAGTTGTTTTCTTCGATCTCGGGTCTTGACACCACTATTTATTGAGATGTTTCCTAAACAACAAAGTATTTGATGGTGATCAGCTATTTTACTTCTCACAACAAAAATATGCTTGTAGCCAAGTACCTATGTGACACAGAGATAGGAGGCTCCCATCGATAATGCTTGCAGTCAAATTTGACCACAAATTTCAAGTGTGGTAGTTCTAATATAAGAATTTCACAGAATTGTGGAAATCTTAAGACAGAAGCTGAGGAGTGTAAAACTGAATTTATGTGATGATATAAACATGCTCTTTTGACATCATTACAAGCAGTTAATCCCCTTCGACTCGTGTATCTACGGTTGATAGCTTCATTCATACTTGTCCAATCTGTCTGAACTCACTTCGTTGTCATTCATACCACGAAAATATCAGGGTCCTTACAATTAACGTCCTGCCAGCAACTGTCAATTGTCGTAACACTCGACAACCCCGATCGCATTGTATTTTTTTCAATGTTTCAAATTGTCCGTTTAATATCTGCGTGAGCAATGTTCCAGATAGTTTCAAATAAGAGGCATGTTTGTTACCAACCCAATTAGTCCTATTTTTAACCAAATAGCATTGCCGCTACAAGTCCAAAACGCAGTTTTGTTTCTAGATAAGTTACAAAACAGGTTTACAAGATCGGGTCTTTTTAACAGCTATTCATTAGCTTTTAAGACGCAAAAATCACCATGCAAGATGCATATCGTGCATCTAAAACAGCAGTGAAAACGAAAACCTTTTGATTCTCCCGAAAAGAGTTGTAAGAATTACTGCAGGCTATAGGTTACATACGCTATTGTGCTCTTATGACAACTATTATTACAGAACAAATGCTATTTTTTTCCGCGGAAAGCAGGTCAAATGGATCCCGAATCACAAACCCAGGTTTCAGATGAAAACGAGTTGGAGGCAGACCGAAAGAAAACAGTGTCGGAAAAAATCTTCCAGGTGTTTTTAGAAAATGGCCGTGCGAGCCGCGTTCTATTATGCTTTGGTCAGAACAGACATAGCGACGTTTTCATGACAGAACCCTGTTTAATGCAGCTTACGAAATCCGCACAAGGGTAGAGTACCTCACAACACAACATCAAATAAACATTTTCTGGGACATTTTGCAGCAAAACGCACCCCTGGCTTTGACGGTAGTGTTCAGCTCATCCTATCTGTTTTGGCTAAGTTTTCTTAGGATGGTTTGGAAACCTCTTTTTCTCGTTGTTTTGAAAATCGCAGAAACGTTTGCAAAGCCGTGTTTATGCATTTGTGTGGCAGCCACGCTGCAAAGAACATGAAAAACTTCAAAATCCATGGAGGAAATAAAACAAATTGTGTATCATATGACAACTTTGTTTCCTACGCTGGACGCGCTTTACATAGAGGGAAGCTGGGGACGATTTTGCAGCAGAAAGTTAGCCGCAATAGTGAGGTTAACTTTTCCGAAAAAAACGTTTCGGACGCAAACGACGATGTCTAGTTTGGCGAAACTTTGGCTGTAACGTCCGACACATTGTTTGATAACTTAAAAAAAGTAATCACGCGGGCTAAAGACAACGCAATCAGATGGTAAGGTTCAAAAACCAATGATTTTTTTGTCCAGAACTTTGGGAAGAAATTATTAAATACAATCTTCCGAAAATGTCGCTTTGGTCAGGATTGATGCTCGGCACGGGGACACACTTGCTTACAAAAATTATTGTTGTGAAGGTGCAAACAGAGTCCAGCAAAACTTTACGAAAGACGATAGAACGCAGGGTAGTATGGAAAAGAGTCAGCAAGAGTTAAAGAGAAGAGGGTGCATGAGTTTGCATGGCTTTATGCAGATACGCATCTTGGACTTGTTCGGCAGTATAAAGATGGGGTCAGAGAAAGAGCAAAACGTAAGAGAACAAAAACAGAGTCGTCAGAGCCTGAGGAAAAGTGGAGCAAGCGAACAAGAGTAACGACTCCAAATAAAAATCTAAGCAAGTATATGTAGGCCCCTGTAAACGACCATCGGGGTTGCACGAGTAAACGAAAACAGATTTCAGACAAAAAGCAAGATAGCTGTCGCATGCCGAAAGATTGTTTGGCGAGACGCTGCAGTGCTGAAACACCAGATTTTTCAAGAATTCTCAAGATCATTCGGATTTGCTGCAAGCGAGATGAATGGTTAGGTGATTCGCACATCGACTCGGCAATGTACATGTAGGCACAGTAGTTTCCGATGGTTATGGATTTACAAAGTTGTTTCTCCGAATTAGCGAATAAAAACCTGGTATACACGCCCACAAAATTGTTTGTCCAAATCGTTAATGTACATGGAAATCACTGGCTAACTGTATCTAACAGTTTTTCACCGAACAAACGATTGTTGTTTATGACAGCGCCCCTAAAGCGCAGTATAGCCCTTACGATCAGTTCATTCTAACCAAACTTGTTTCATGTAAACATAAACAGCTGAATTGTATTTTTTCTGGTGTTACCAAACAATCGAACAATTCTGGAAAGTGTGGCCCTTTTTTAATGTCTGCAGCCGCTGTGTGTTTGGATATTCCTCCAGAAAACGTGCAAGTCGGCGAAAAGTGGTGTCATGGTGGCTAATAATAACAGTACAGAAGAAAGACTTACTGCAACAGTGAGATTCCTGTATACTGTATTTGTCGTTCAGGTTACTGAGAGGAGTACGTCATAGAGTGTAGTACGCTTCTGTGCTACGTTTTCAGAATGTACATTGGGTATTACAAACAGTCAGTCTATAGACGGACTGCATTGTTTTATAATCACTGATTAATGAGCCGCAGTCAAAGGCTGAACGAGACGCATGCGGCTCGGGAGCCGCAGTTTGGCCACCCCTGGCATATACGTTCAATTGCAGACTGCCAATAAACAACATGTAAGTCGACGACAGTTTGCGTCTGTGGCCAGGAGCAGTTAGAATCAACGCAAGTTTTGGTTTTATCTCACAATTTTAATGGTTTCGATTTGCCGGTGCTTGTGTGGAGCCGTGAAACACTTGTTGCGTTGCGTTCCTATCTGATGCATTACAACGCAACGCTCTCGCATGGACACAGGCTCAGCGTGAAAACAGCTCCTGGATGATGTACCAGTTGGATAATTTAACGTTTTTTTTTTCAATGGGGGCTAAATTAGACAGGCTGTTGAACTACCACCCTACATCACATGCAATCCCGGGCCAGTGGCACTGAAAAGGGCCCCGACTGGGGGTTTTAAACGCGACAACTTGTGTCTCTAGGTCTTGTTTGCAATCTGACAGAGGCCGAACTTACCAAATTCGCACAGGGGCTCAGGGTGTGTCTAGACGGTGGTTTGGGAGTACACATTACAAAAAACAATCGTCGAAATGTTTGCGGGGTCCGTGGATGGTGTGATCCTAATGGCCAGGTAGTTCTTGGTTTAGAGGATTCCTATTTTGCTTTTGTTGACGATCTTCTTTCATTGCTAGCCATTCTTTTTCCAAAAACTGAAAACGCCTTGAGACTATTTTTCAACCTATGCCTGATTTGCGAAACAATACCAAAAAGACGGTCAAGATGGTATACGACCTCTTTAAGGATCACGTAGCTGCTGTGAAAAACAGCTGCTTTGCCAAACACAGTTGCTGAACGACGTCGGTTTTTGGAATCTCAATCGACGTTTTACTTTCCACGTGCTGCATAACTCTCCAATTTCTTAACTCTATGCTTTAAATAAATCCTTCAAATTGTCGTCCTCTTAATTGGTCTCATCAATCTCTTTCTGCTTTTAATCAGATTAAAACCATGCTGACAAAACTCTCCTTTGCTGTCTTAAATTACATGCCGATTCTCTTTGGTATCTGATTAAAAGTCAAATAGCCATGGAAGCTGTGCTCAATCAATTTAAAGATGGAGAATGCTTTGTGTCACGTAGGGTAATTGCTGGAAGGCCGTAAGTTTAACCCGACTAAAAACCGTTTCCATCATTTTCAGGACAAAACATTGGACATCAGATGACTCCATCTCAGTTTAATTCGATGTTTCTTTTCCTTTCCCTTCTACAATTGGACGACAAAACATTGAGATTTTATTATCATTTATTTTATGGTTTAACATAAAATGTATTTGTAATTTTTCTGATTTATACCATACAAAAAATGTGTACACCTGCAAAAGTGACTGAATTTTCTGAAATAAATTGAAATTACATGCAAATCGTAATACCAAAAAGAGCCATGTAATACAAAATGGCACGTGCCAAATGGCAACTATATAATTCATATGGCTTTTATTTTTCGAATAAGTAAGGTCTCTTTCACGGAGGACTCGAGGTGGAAGAAAAGCCTTACATTTTTGTCATTATTGGAGTAGATCCTAAATTAAGTCCAGTAGATCCTAAATTTAGTGCAGTGCCATTTAATTTTTTACGGGGGGGCAGAGGACTTACAGGGTTAGAAGAAGGCGCCACGAGGCCAAAAAGTTACTGTGAAGGGTGAGAACCACTGCTGTAGACCGTCTGTAATGATTGGAAAATAAATGATGAGGGCAATTACTTAATTATGGTAGTGGACCTACACATCCACATGGGATAAAAATAGAAACCAAAAATCCCCGCCCGAAAACATCAAAGGCCACGCTTATATAACAGTGCGAAACATAGGCCGGTGTACGAATTCCTTTTCTCATGTTACTTATATTATTTATTTTAAGGTAGCCATGTAAATTATAGTGCCATAGCGCCATATAGTGAACATCAAATCCTTTTTACACAGGGTGGAAACGACGCGTTCTAATACGAAACACAACTGCGGAAACATTGCCAATGCGGACGGAAATATGTGTCATAAGGGAATAAATACTATGTTTACTGTTAGATCTTTCTGGAACCCGAAAAATGGCTGAAAATAACTTATGACTACCATAGAAACGGAAATATAAACATTAGTCTCTGCAGAAATGAGGGTTAACACTTCCTTTTCGTGGTGTGAAACGTTATTGCGAAATAACATCTTACCGTTATCATAAACATTGCACAATAATGTTGCAACCGTTACAAGCGCAATCCAGGGTTTATGGAGATCAGTGTGAAAGACCTAGTCAGAAATTTTAGTGCGGGCCTTAGTCCAAATATCTTCCGAGTTTAGTATGGCCCATAACTTGCTCATCGGAGTTACCCCATAGATTTATCACTGGCGGGAGACAGGAACGGTATCATCGCTAATTTCCCTTGGTAGGCCTTACATATGGGCCTAACGTGGAAGTAGCCTGGCCACACGTATCCCTGCTTTACACCAAATGCAAAATTATTTATTGTCTTGCACTGACAGTGGTCAAAACACGGTTAGTTGAAACGAACATAACAAACGAACAGTTTAAACGGTAGGTTGGGACAAAAGTCGTTTCATCGCAGTCTTCACATCGTATGGTGTCTGTGCTGGTATTGCTGTCACTCTCACTTAAATTTTCAATTTCTTTTCCCAATCCCCAACACCAGCCAAAGAAAATTTTCAATGTTGTCGATTGTTGCATCCTTATACGATGTGAATTTCATTACCCCTCAGAAAAAAATGGTTGGCCCTTGGCAGTATGATTAGTATGGTAAAAGTTATAAATATGTGTTTTAGTATACTCACATAATTTGATTTGAAATGAAGATTATACATCATTTTTGGCAATTGTTTGAATTGTACATGATTTTAATTGAATTAAAAGACTTCTTGGTCGGTTGCCGTTTGTTTCCTAAACCATGAATAAGTTATGGCCAATTCCTGTTTGTCCTTATAATCCTGCAAATTTTAAAAAGTCAGTTTTTACACATACATACTTGATTGGCATAATATTTTGCATGCATACACTTTCCAGTTTGGTTCAGGTAGAACACAGTTTCGAGCCATCTGCTGTATATCACCTGAATTAGGCCATTTACAGAAGGAGGTATCAACCACATCCAACCACAATAAACTATATCAGATGTACCAACCTGACAGAGACAAAGTTTTTTCATTTTGTTTCTTAACTTACACCAAAGTCCTGCAAAACAAATTGGGATTTCATAAATGTTTGTAATGTACAATTACAATAATACAGAACAATGTAAAAAACATAATATAGCAAAACTAAATGATTACCATTGCAACAAATCCTTTTTTATAAGGAAGAATAATATATTTACAAGTTTGACCGATGGCACTAATAACCTGATGAATCACTTAAACAGTCAACATTCAACACTCCAACAGCAGCGGAGGGTCTTGAATCATGTTGTAACATTTCTATACTTTTTAATAATGAATAAACCAACTTTTTTTTGGGCAACTTTTTGTCAAAAATTAGGATGTTCTCATTTTTGCAGTGGCGCTCACGTTACACGAAAGAATATTTTTAAACTACCACAGGGAATTTTTATGATATTTTTTCGGCCATTTGAATCCCAAAAGCAAAAAAAATATCCCAATAGTTACTGGCAGGTAAAATGTGAATGTCTTTTGCATAAATCACATATTGAGAGATATCGAGGGGTGGATTAAAAACACATGGCGGGAGAAAAATGATAAAAAGGTCCTAAAAGACGGCGTTCATAGTGGTTTCCCAAGCATTGCATATGGCATGGAACAGACTAGAAAAATCTTGCCTGCGGTGGGATTCGACCCACGACAGGAGTCTTTCCGGTACTCGCGCTCTACCGCGAACGTCGTTACAATAACTGTGCGTGGTACTGTGAAGCAGCTGGTCGCAATCATTTGAAAGCTATTATGATGCAAGTTTGAAAAACAATTTCATTCAACATTTCTTCAACAACCTCCGAAGTGTAACGAAAGAGGAATATGACAATGGATGCCGCAACAAAATGTCCTACCAAAGCAGCTATAAAGAAAATCCGTATGGAAGCCCGTAAAAAAACGAATTTTTACAAGAACTCTTCAAAAAACTTGAAAGTAACCTCAAAGTAGGTTTTATGGAACCTTAAGGTATCATTTTGCACAATGACAAACTTATTAAACTTTATCAAAATATTTCACGAGATGACTTTATGTATGCTCGGTGAAACACACTTATGAAATTGTCGTGCGCCACCCAATATCTGGAAAGCCACCACTCGCCGTTGCAGGATTTGTTTTCTTTTCGGCACAACATTCCAGCTCTATCTAATTTTTTAACACGTTTTGTCATGTGCTCACGGCTGATGATGTGCGACGGTAGTACGCGCTTATAAACTCTAATATTTCATCTGTGTTTCAAACATAAATTGACTTATACTTAACGACTTGCTGGCAAATCGCTACGGGGAAACATAAAGAAACCTTTGTTGATAAATCGTTTTTACATATTTGTGCAAGTCACAAAATGAAGAATGCTAAACGAATGCCAAAACAGAAGTGAATGTTGCAAAAATCCTTTTTAAGTTATAGTAAATGTTGCAAGACTAACCTTTTTTCAGCTTTCCCCGGCATTACAAATTCGGGATGCACACCTTCGGTATGATGATCTTATCAACCTCGATACCTTTATAGTTTACCATCTGGCCGTGGTGTGCACAACAAAGCGTAAAGAGAGATATGAAGCAAGCTTCGCGGAACTTAAAAGACCTAATAGAATCAAATCCAAGCTTCATGCAAGTGGAGACAAGTTATGTAAGTTAGCATTGAATTTTTCACCGAAACATTATCGTGATATTTGTTTTTTCGCAGCATTCGGGAGAGTTTCTATCAAACACCGACAGCCACCAATCAGAAAAAAACAAAAGCAAAACACAGCGGACACTCGCACATCAAATTAATAACAACCAAAGTTCATAGATGCCATTCAAACTCGTGTTCTGCCATGGTCTTTGCTCTGGTCAGGCATCCTGCAAGGTAAGCTTTTTCGAACATTTTTTGTATATTTATTTAGAAGACTTGGGTCGCCATGCAACCTTGTCCAGCTACAAAGATAACTCCAAAATTATTAAAAATCTGTCTTCTAAAACAACTCTGATATTTCTAGGGTTGGCAAGCCGGTCAATTGACCAGTCAAATACGGTCAATTGACCGGTCAATTGACAGCACTTTATTTAACCGGTCAAATACTATATATTCTTGAACTTGCTTTTTGGTTGTCAGGAAAGGATAAATTATTTCTAATAACCCTCAGGTAGAACAGTTTATGGCAAATTCTTGTATTAATAAGTGCTTTTAAAGCCAATATAGATGTGTTTTGTTCATTTGAAATTAATGCCAAAACAATTAGGAGATACTTTTAATTCGAAATTAAGATCTGATTTACGTCGTGGCAAACTTTGCAAGGTTTACAATGCAAATAAAAAATATAGATCACTTCTAGCACCGTTTTATCTTAATAAAAATCTAGTGTGATGTGTCCATGAGAGGAAGTTAGTTCATTAGTATTTATCTGGGCATTTTTGCAAATGTTGCACATTTTTACTGGCAGATAAAAAATCTAAGTAATTTAAAGCAGCTGTGTAAACTTGTAGGTCTACAGTCCTTTTTTCTATAGTTGACCCAAAAATTGTTTGTAGCCATATATTTAGCTTATAATTGCCCTGAATAGATGTTTGTGGATAAGTTACAGGTCAGTACTTATTAAGATAAAGTACGTACATATCGAGCCTTTGTATATTCCTTTTTTGTCATGAATGGAGATGTGACAACAGCGTAACAGCATAAATTACGACTTTTAAGCAGGATAAGCGAGTTTTGCAGTTAAATCTCAGTCAAAATTAGACTTAAATCTGATGTATATAGAATACTATGAGAATCCAGTTCACAAATGTGATTACTGAATGAAAATTAGAGACACACAGGTGGGGCCATTGATAAAATGAAGCATGCAATGCAGTCGGAAAATTCTGTAATATAATATAAACTGCACATTTCCTATTTCACAAACAAATTTACATGAGTTGAAACCTTCATTTCCATAACTTATGGTTTAGAAGAAGATTTAACTTCTAACTTTTAACTAAAATTGCGGTTTAATAATGTGTTTAGTATTTGACCGATATTTGACCTATTTGACAAGTATTTGACCGGTCAATTGACCAGATTTTATTTGACCGGTCAAATGCCCAACCCTAGATATTTCCACATAGGACTCCTTGCGACCTGCCGCGATTTCCGACCTCCAACAAGAAAAGCTTTTTTCTGACAATTTATGTTTTTTCAGCTGTTTGGCGCCACATATTCTCCAGTTTCATGACGTGGAAAAGGACGCAGTTAAATACACCGTCGGAGTTAGTGTATCAAAATTTCCTGGCGTTGGAGTGGTAGAGGAGTTGATTGGGGTAAATCGGCGACGAAGATGTTGACGACAGTGTCCAGTGCAAGACAGTGTTAGATGCAAGTTCGTGAAAACGGATCGGGTGTTGAACCTACACCTGTACAAGCGGCACTTTAGTTACATCAGGGATGTGGAAAACTTTGCTCCTACTTATGTTTGCCCATCCTTTTAGTGAAATGGTGAGAAGTGTAGGTCGCATGAGGGTTTGCTAATCCCTCCAACAGTGATAGATCGACTTGCGGCAGTGAGTATTAACGTACCCACTGCTTTAAGGTTCTTTTCATTTCGTACCACGTTTGATTTGGAGGCGTACTCTTTCACCGACCATCTCCCAAGTGACACGCCCCAAACAAAGTACCAAGCCGAACATTTACCTTTGAGCGTATCTGTGTGTTCTCATGTTTCCAGTTTTGAAAATCCACTGTGTTTTGTGACTTCTGGTGACGCGGGTAAGCTCACGGACAGGGTGACACGTGTCACAAATATTCTAGACCGCCCCATGACAATATCCTGCGACCCAATTACCGCGGATCATGGACAATGTCGGTTCGTCTGGATTCTATCGTTGCAGGCGCTATTGTGTTGTCATTGTTCTAGTGTGCCAGTTTTATCGCGTCGCTCGTTGCAGTGTTCATTGTTTTATCTAAAGAAAATGGTCATAGTGAGTTACGCCTTTCCCCCAATCATTGTTACGCAAGCGATATAAGAGCCCCTATTTCACGATGTACCAAAAAAAACAATGATTCAGAGTAAGATAGAGATAACTGCGAAGTAGTGTTGGATTGTTGTTTTGATTACGTGTGGTTGGACGTGAATAAATGTAAAAGGAAAGGTTTCTTGCCGATCAGAGTACACGAGCGTTAGCTGTTAATGAACTTCCATAGTCAGTCCCAATCTTTCGTGTAACCGTGAAAACGGGAACGTGACAGTCGGTTGCCTCTTGTGCGTACAAGAGACCTCTGTGTCCACATCCTCTCATTCGCCTGCGGCAGTGTCCAAAACCTCACCGTCCTGCCAGTGAACTCATTCAACGGTGGCAAGTATGACATTAATTTAATGAAACGTTAAGATCAATTTTATTGTAAAAAAGAATAACAACTACATGTGTGTTCAAACTGGTAAATTTAAGTATTTAGATATGCGCAATTTTCTTGCACCAAACCACTCCTACGCCTCCTTTTTACAGTTCCTTGAAGTGTTCCACTATTTCTGAGACCGATTATGAACGTTGTTGCAAAGTTTGGAATCGGTATGTTATGAAGTCGATGCATGACTTTTTGTGCTGGTACAATAATTTAGATGTAGTTCCATTTTTAAACGCAATGGAAGAAGTGTCATTTTTATGACAGTAAGAAATAGGATTTGTTCAAGGAATCTCTGAGCGTACCAGGTATTACTCTCGGCTATTTCATGAACACTGTGGATCGAAATTGAATGAACACTGCTTTTTTACAACTTTTGGTAAGCGTTGTAAGCAGTGGCGCAACTAGCGGAAATTTGAGGGGACAGGCAACTAACTGGCATTACGACTTTCTCAAAAGCGATTGTATTGCTAAGTGCGTATCATAGATTGGTCAAATGGCGTGACGCGCTTTAAAAAATGGGTTTCGTCCTTGGATTGACGGCTTCAAATGCTGTGAATCAGTAACACTTGTAATTCACAAAGCCCATTGTGATAGTATATTGACGTTTTAAACTAAGGCATTGTTTCGTAACAAATAAACTCGTTCGACTGGGTGTTTACACATTCATCCAGTAGTTCTCAAACGTTTTTTTGTTGCGACGCCCGTGGAAAAGTTTTCAGGACTTACGACGCACCAGCAAATAAAAGTTAATGAGGAAACTGATTATTAAAGTTGCATTTACACAACAACAAAAAGCCACGAAACGGAACTATTCTGTAACGCCCTAGGAAAATTGAAACGGCGCACCAGGGCATCGCGGCGCACAGTTTGAGAACTGCGTTAACCTTTCAATCTGTCTACTAGTGCTGTACCATGTTATATATAAATTCATTCCTTGTGCATATTTACGTCAGGGGCATCAAGTTGGAGTAGAAACCAAGTTAATGTGGTAATAATGTCATGTCTATCTAAGAAAATGAGGAAAATAACGTTGTTTTTTCAAAAATCTGTTTCGGATTGCGGACCAGGAACTGACACGTAAATTACAAAAAGATTTTGGCTGAAGCTCCAGGCCGATAGACATTCCATTTTTGTGTGTTCACATGTAAATACGTTTTCAAGTTCCAACAAAGATCGTTGTTGCGGATGTTTAGGTTGTTGTATAAATACATCGCAAAAACTTCGTTTTTACCATCGCAATACATGCCGATGAAGCGATTTACTGCTGTACCGACGCCTTGTCCTGTTGAAAGTTATTTATAGCTTTGATGCGAACGAACGTGTTTTCGACACTGTACGTGAGCCGTTATACGCAATAACGCCTAGGAAAGGGACCTGGCATGCCGACGAACCTGCTAGAAACTAGAAGATCCTCCCGGACAGCATAAACTGATTGGCAACAGCTCTCTTATGGAAGGCTGTTGAGGGAACAGCGTCGTTTTAGAGCGTTCAAGTTTTGTGACAACAAGAAAGCGAGATCCTGTGTGAATAAGGTGAACTTAAAAGATGAAGACCAGCTTCGGAAGAATAAAGTGAACTGAATTTGAAGTCCCGCTTTTGAAGAGAATCTCTGCATCCAAAGTGGTTTGATGGTTGGGGCGCCTGCCATGCGATCTGAAAGAATAGGTTTGGTTGGGCTTCTTCGAAACAAGATGCTAGAATTGGGTGTGTCGATTCACGCCGTGCACTGCATACACCAAGAGGCCCTGTGTGGTAAAGCGTTAGAAATGCACGATGTTATGGGGGAAGTTGTAAAAACTGTAAATTTTATCCGATGACGGGGTCTTAATCATAGGCAGTTCAAATCATTCCTTGAAGCCATGGAAAGTGAGTATGGTGAAATACTTTACCATACAGATGTACGCTGGCCCAGTTGCGGTCGGAAATGTGCTAAAACGTTTTTTTCGCCTAGAGGGATGATATTGGTCTGTTCATGGCTTTGAAACAAGCCGACATACCGGAGCTTGCTGAACCAAAATTAATTCAGAACTAGCATTTCTATGTGACCTAACATCACATTTGAACAAGTTGAATACTTTTTTACAAGGTCCGTCAAAGGTGGTAACAATCAAGTTTGATGCCATAAAATCGTTTAAGTGCAAATTGTTGTTGTGGGCATCCCAGTTGAAGGTCGGGAACTTCGCCCACTTTCCAACTCTTAATAACGTTGAGAATAGCGCCATGAAGCAATATGCAGATAAAACCATGATGCTGCATGGGAAATTTGACCGCCGATTTCCAGACTTTTTCACATTGGAAAAATAATTCACGCTCTTTTCTACTCCAATGTCTGTGAATGTTCATTCGGTTTTAGAGGAGTTTCAGATGGAGTTGGTAGATCTTCAGCGCGACACCGTGTTAAAAGAAAAGTACTCTGAAGTGAAGGTTCCCGAGTTGTAACGCAGTCCTTTCGGAAAAGTGGCCAGCTTCTTCGGACGGCGTAACAGGTCACCTCTGCAATCTCCGTAATTACCGCATGTACGTAACTACTCCCCGTGTACTTCACCAAAAACACCGACAGCACACCCTCAAATGAAATGCTTTAATCGGCAAATACGAGAAAAGTCAGTCACGTAGCAATGCAGTTTTTTAACTGTGAGAAATGGCCCACAGAGGTAACTCAGTGAGTGGCAAAGCTGAAATGCAATTTTATTGAAAAACAAGTAGCTTAACTTTTAAGCCTAACAAAAAACAAGATCCTTGTTAACCTCTTAGGGGTCCGTGAGGCAATTTTGGGGGGACCGCGAAGCGGTTAAAGTAATTCTATAATCTTTTTTGGCGTCAGTTTGTGTCACTAAAAAAGTTTAAATCAAAGTAGAATTGAGAATCGACTGTCTCCATTGCTAAACACTTGCCTTTATTGAACGACAACTATTAAAAAATGCAATTGTTCGCGCACAATCGTAATGTTTTTGTCCAGTTTGTGATGTCACATGCTGTCTTTGGATGATTGTTATGCGCAATTTTGCATAACTAGCTAAAATCCTGCAATTAACTTTCGTTTGTGTGAAATACACAAATTTATTGATGGACACTATGAATTGCCACTTCCGTGGAGACACGACCACCAAATCATGCCCGACAACCTTAAATTGGCGACAAAACGTTTAGCCTGCCTAAGACGCCGTCTAGCAAGGGATGACGTCATGATGTCGAAATATGGAGAGCAAATGCAAACGACCATTGACAAAGGGTATGCAGAAGAAATTTCCACAAAGGAATTAAGTACTAATCAACGCGTTTGGTACATTCCCCATCACGGTGTTGTAAATCCCAACAAGCCAGGTAAACTCCGTGTTGTATTTGATTGCGCTGCTCAATATCGTGGCTTGTCACTCAACCAGGCTCTAATGCAAGGTCCCGACTTTGTAAATAGTTTAGTCGGAGTGCTGTTGCGATTCCGCAAGGAACCTATTGCTCTTGTGGCCGATATTGAAGCCATGTTTTATCAAGTTCGTGTGGCTCCGCGTGACCGCGATTGCCTACGTTTTTTATGGTGGCCAGGAGGCGATCTGTCAAGGGCCCCAACTCCGCACAGAATGAAGGTTCACCTGTTTGGCGCAGCTTCGTCTCCAAGCTGTGCCGCATTTTGTTTGCGACAAGCTGCCAGTGACTTTGGCAGTGAATTTGAACCGCTTGTCGCGTCTACTGTGGAAAGAAACTTTTATGTGGACGATTGCCTCACGTCGGTTTCGGATGTTAACACTGGTCTAGAACTCGTTGCAGGACTGCGCTCCCTGCTTGCGAAAGGCGGGTTTCGATTGACCAAGTGGCTATCCAACAGCAAGGAAATCTTGGATAGTTTACCGACTGAGGAACTGTCCAAGTCTCTGTTGACACACCCTTTAGATGAAGATGTGCAGGAGCGTGTGCTTGGTGTACATTGGAGCGTTCAAGCCGATGAGTTTAATTTCACGGTTTCTTTGCCGGTCAAACCGCGCACTCGTCGGGGATTGCTGTCAACGATGAATTCGTTGTTCGACCCGCTGGGGTTTGTTGTTCCAGTGGTAGTGGAAGCACGTTTGATCTACCGAAGTTTATGTCAGCAAGAAATGGAGTGGGACGAGGAAATGCACCCAAAGGACCTACGGAAATGGGAAAGATGGTTATTCAGGTTGTCAAGTCTACGCGACATCAGTATCCCGCGTTCATTTAACTTGCACGCGTACGACAATATACAAGGAAGCCGATTGCATGTATTTTCCGATGCATCGAAGGAGGCATATGGCGCAGTGTGTTACCTGCGATCTACAAGAAAGGACTCTGTCACGTGTACTCTAGTCATGAGTAAATCTCGACTGGCCCCTCAAGGAGAAGTTTCCATTCGGCTTGAACTAATGGCTGCTGTTACTGCTGTGAAGATGGAGCAGACAATCAAGGGGGAACTAGGGTTAGATCTGCGTCCGTCAATATTTTGGACGGATTCTTCTGTGGTGCTGCAAAGCATACAAAACGATCGACGAAGATTTCCGCTTTTTGTATCCCGTCGGCTTGCTTTCATTGAGAAAAATACGTGCACTCGGAACTGGAAGCACGTGCCGACAAAACAGAATCCGGCTGACCTGGCGTCTCGGGGTGCACCGGCTGATACTCTTGCAAAGTCGGATATGTGGTTTTTTGGTCCAGTGTTTCTGAAGGATGAGCCTGCAAAGTGGCCGAATATGTTCGAGAAACAGGACGTCGAGGTCAATGCTAATGTGTTTGAGAAGAAACCTGCTGAAATATTTACGGTTGTGGAGTCTGCTTGCCCAATGGACCGACTGTTAATGAGGTTTTCTTCTCTATACAAGTTAAAGTCTGCAGTCGCTTGGATGCTGCGCTTTAAATATTATTTGTTACAAGGAGTGCGACGCCAACCTCAGCCAGTTTCAAACACGCCTTTGACAGTTCATGAGTTAAAGCTTGCTGAGATGGAGTTGGTCAAGTATGCGCAAAGATGTCACTTTGCCCAATGGATGTTTGGCATGTCCGGAGAAGGAAGATTGAAAAAGATGACTAAGTCATCACCAATATTTCGATTGGATCCATTTCTTGTTGAGGGAGTTTTACGCGTTGGTGGGCGACTGGAGAAAGCCCCAGTTTCATACGAGGCACGCCATCCAGCGATTCTCCCTCACAACTCGTGTTTGACCGATCTAATCATTACTGATTTCCACCAGCGTGTTGGTCACTCTGGATTGAACCACACATTGACGACTCTGAATCAACGTTTCTGGATCGTGGGTGGAGCAGTTGCCGTTCGCCGCGCGTTAAGTCGTTGCCTGAAGTGCCGATACCGCGATGCCAAGCCTGCGAAGCAGCTGATGTCTGAACTCCCACCTGCTCGTTTACAAATGAACGTCCACCCATTCGCTTATACTGGTGTTGATTATTTTGGCCCTCTGCTAGTCAGACGAGGGCGCAGCGAAGTGAAAAGATATGGATGTCTATTTACCTGCCTCACAACACGTGCAGTTCATTTGGAAGTTGCATGTGACTTGAGCACCGACGCCTTCGTCAACGCGCTCCGCCGCTTTGTTGCGCGACGAGGTATGGTTTTGCACATGTACTCTGATAACGGCACTAACCTGGTTGGTGCGGAACGTGTTCTAAAGGATGGAATTCGAAACTGGAACCAGCACCAGATCGAAGAACACTTGAAGCAGAAGGAAATACAATGGACCTTTAACCCGCCCAGCGCTAGTCATATGGGAGGAGCCTGGGAGCGGATGATCCGTTCGGCAAGACGTATACTTTCAGCCTTGACAAACGAACGGACGCTCACTGATGATCAACTGCAAACTCTGCTGTCGGAAGTTGAATCAATTCTGAATTCTCGTCCTCTGACACCGGTCACCTGGGACGTTGATGATGAAACTCCACTTACCCCGAACCATTTGCTCAGGGTAAACCCTTTTGGCGGCCTTCCGCCGGCCGCTACAAAAGACCGTGACTGTAATGCCCGCCAAGGTTGGCGCCACGTCCAATACTTTTCGGATCAGTTCTGGAAGCGCTGGTCGAGAGAATATTTGCGTACTATTATCTCACGTCAAAAATGGCATGATGAAAAAAAGAATCTCCAAGTGAACGACGTTGTCCTTTTGGTGGACAACGCATCCCCGAGATCGTGGTGGTCGATAGGAAGAATCGTCGCCGTCCATCCTGATGAGCATGGAGTTGTACGAAGCGTCATGGTTCGATCCAAGGGAAACTGTGTTCGAAGGCCTATACACAAGTTGTGTTTAATCGTTCCTGCTGATGAGAAAGTTCATGCGCAAGCGCATGACGATCCAGTGGCTGTTGCTTGCGACAATGAATCTGATGAAACCAAATGCCGTTGCGAAATGGAGCGATTTTATTGCAGAAATAAACAACCCTTGTCGGTTGAATGGAAACTGGCGCAGAATGGAATTCGCGATTGTTTAGACGGAAGTGACGAATGTGTAAATTTGGTTGGTGACGCATTTGCAGATGTCAACGAAATGATTGCCAATCCCGTATACCGAGCAATTTTCTGGATAACTGTTGTCTTAGCATTGGGAGGAATTTGTCTGACAAAAACAAAATGACATGTTGAAAAAAATGCTGAATAATAAATAAAACTTTTTCACAATTTTACTGATTTTCGACTGAAGAGCTGACCGGCATCGACTGGCAACAATTCCACTTTAACTTATTGAGTGTTAAACGTTGAGCTTTACAACAGATGTCAAATGGGTTAAAACAGGGGTGTCAAACACCCCGCCCACGAAGTAACGTTTGATTGGAAGTTAAGTGTTTTTATCAGGCAGACATGCAATATTAATTTTTGCGTCCCTTGCTTCGTTTGAAAAACGCAGTCACGTTTTCGCTTAAATAGGTTTTTTTAGCTTCTCCAATCTAATGCAAGAATACAGACCACAGATAAAATATCTAAGCAGTGGATATTAAACCTGTGTTGTTGTAGCATAGCAGACCAACCAATCGTACTAACGAATTTCACCAACTTACAGACTAGCTTTACCTCGCCACTGCATAAACCCTCAACTGGGCTACTGTGGCCAGTTGTAGCGCGTACATGATGCAATTTAGACAGTAATCATTTGTGCAATTGCGACCTCCGCCTTTAGAACGTTTTCGTATTATATGTGGTTTTTCAAGCGTAGAAAATTGCCACTGATTTGGTTCACATGGAACAAGGAAATCCCTGTCATGCATTTTGGAACAAAGTGACGCATGCACATCAATAATGTCACAATACCTATCGACAACGTGTATCTCTGCAACTAGTTTTACCTTTAAATTAGTAGCTTTACGTACAACACGCGGTCAGATTAGTTGCCTTTCATGTTAGAAACAGACAGACCCACACGGGATAGATATTTTAAACATCAACTATTAAACAGAAGCTATAGTGATAATCATCAAGAAACACGAACCCGTAAAACAACCTTTGTTTACACTAGACCCCAAATGACGATTTACATTGTGTTCTTCAGTTTTCTGATGAGCATTGACGAACATCCTGTTGCAACAAATTGAACTTATTGACAAATTAAGGTCTTGTCAGTGCACAGTCTTAATATGGTCTCGGTGTTGACCGGACGTGATAAACTGCAGGGTAATTTAGCAAAACTATATAAAATTTACCCTACATGTCGCTTTGGCAAGCCCCGAAAGAAGTAATCTAGAAAACCACTACTATATGTCAAGCAGTAAGAAATCCAGTTCTTCCCTATTTTCGATTTAGCAATGTGTTGCGTTGTATTATTGAATGGGTTTAAACTTGTAAAACAAATTCATTGGTTGAGTATGACCTGGTTTAACATTCGCTATTCTTTTAGGGCATTGTTATAAACTTTTGCCTATTTGCAAGATAAACTTTAAATGCCTTATTTCCAATAAACTAGATGCGTTAAACATTTTTACAAACAGCACACCAGCGTGTTTTCAAATGTCTATTGGTGCTATTTGTTATTTCCTTCACAAAACATACGAGAGGAATTTCACTTTGGTGCAAGCCAACACACATAATTTAAAATCGTACACCAGTTTTCGCGAGTGTGCATCATAACGTGTTTGTTTAAAATTGTAACTACTGTTAAACCTGTAGATGTATGACATCAATGGAGTTTGTCTTTTTGTGTGTCGTAATGTGACTTTTTAAACTCCCACTTGTGGTGTAGCGTTTTTTCACAAACATCACATGGCTAAAGCTTCTGACTGGTGTGCGTCAACATTTGTGTTTTTAAATTTCCACTGATGTTAAATCTTTTTTCACAAACATCACATTGATGAGGTTTTTCGTTGGTGTGTGTGAACATGTGTGTTTTTAAGTTTCCACCATGGCTGAAGCAATTTTCAGAAATGTTACATCGATAAGGTTCTCTTTGGTGTGAGTCAACTTGTGCCTTTTTAAATTTCCACCTTTAAAGCATTTTTCACAAATGTCACATTCTGATTGGTGTGTGTCAACATGTGTGTTTTCAAGTTTCTACCCCAGGTAATGCTTTTTTTACAAACATCACATTGATGAGGTTTCTCTTTAGTGTGTGTCAACATGTGCTTTTTCAAATTTCCACTTTCGCTGAAGCGCTTTTCGCAAACAATGCAGCGATGTGGTTTCTCTTTGGTGTGTGTCAACATGTGTCTTTTTAAATTTCCACGCCGACTAAATCTTTTATCACAAACATCACATCGATGAGGTTTTTCGTTGGTGTGTGTCAACATGTGCCTTTTTAAATTACCACCTTGGTTAAAGCATTTTTCACAAACATCACATCGATGAGGCTTTTCTTTGGTATGTGTCAACATGTGTGTTTTCAAATAATCACCTCGTATAAAGCATTTTTCACAAATATTACATCGATACGGTTTAGGATTGGTGTGCGTCAACATGTGCCTTTTCAAACTTCCATTTTCGCTGAAGCGTTTTTCACAAACATCACATCGATAAGGTTTCTTACTGGATTGTGTAAACATGTGTGTTTTCCAATGTCCTCTTATTGCAAATATTCTTACACAAACATCACATATATAAGATGTATGTTTAGTGTGAGTTGCCTGGCACAATGAAACAACAAGAATACCAACTGAAAAACAAACAAGTTACAACTCTTAGCTCTGTAATACTTTGTAATTAACTGATGTGTGTAACTATCTGCAATCCTAATACTCGAGTAATGTTTCAAGCTAACTGAAATCAAGTAGCTTTGCAATGCGGCAGTCAGCTGTGCAACAATTTTCTTTTTTCTAGCGTCTTCGATTACAAGCGTCATTTGTATTGGTTACAAACTTGGCCAAACAACTGATCGGACATATTCCTGTAGCGCTGGTTTGCCAAAGGGTTTATGTATTGAACCAATTCAAGGTATTAGAGTTACTCTGTCAGAAAATATGTATTCAGTTCAGAGGTTCTTATCTGCGCATGAAGCGGTCGATGTCACGTCTGCCATACATTTGTTCTATTCAAGACAAGTAATTGTAATTAAGAGAAGTGGGTCTTCATTTTTTTGAAGCCTTAAGATAACAACAGATGTACAATAAAATGAAAAGTAAACGTAGACTAAAGTCATCTTATTCAAAACCAACGTATAGTAGCATCAAGTCAATAAATATTATGTATCAGTGTTTCCAAGTATTAAAACACTTAAGTCCAAACCTCTGTGGAAATTCCAACCAGGTTTATTAATAATTCTGAGTAGCTTTTTTGTTTCAAACTGCAATTAAACGCACTTAAAAGATATTTTACTTTTCCGAATCTAACCCAACATAACATACCACTGGTAAAATGATTAAAACGGTGTGTTCTAAACGTGACAGACAAACGAATTCGTCCTCTAACATCTAACTAATATAAACACTAGCTTTCCCTCGCTACTGTAAACCTTAACTGGACTACAAAGATCAGTTGTTGCGTGCAAACGAAGCAATTCAGACATTAACGGGTTGTGCAGCTGCAACTTGCGGTTTTACCACGTTTTCGTATCACAGGAAGCAATTCGACGCATGGCCTATTAGCTAGCTTCCATGGATTTAGAAACTAAGAGAACAGGCAACTGGTGAAAATTCAAAATTGATTTTGTGAATTATTCAACAAACCATCACAACACAAATGGAAACATAGTTTAAACCTACTACTGCAAACCAAGTGAAGATTCACTTTGCGATATTTTGTTTAGTGCCATCGTAGTAAACAATCAGTTGTTAAACAAAGTATAATTTTAGAGTTAAAAAGATTTCAACCCCCTATTGCAGTGGTTCTTAACCAGGGTTTGGCAACGCCAAATCAGGGGTTCGACGTAGGTCTTATGAAGTACACTACAAATACTCGTTTTTGTCATACTTTTAGGTCTATAGTCGCTAAAAACTGCAATTTGTATTTGCTCAATATCAAAACACTGAAAGGTTAAACTTAGGCAGGGGTGTTTTGTGGTACTGAAAATAGTATTACCAAGCTAATAACGGTATGTGTCAATCTTTTTGTACGCCTATTGTGTGCCAACAATGCGTACAAAACAGGTACCACAAGGATCACAAAAAAGATTATGACATCATAAACACTTAAGACTGATCCTCGTTGTGCAGCTCAATCTATACACCAAGCAACAAGTTAAGCTGGGCTTTTGGGCGCTAATAGATGGTAAATACATGAAATAAACCAAGTATTTCAAAACAAATATCGCGAGCGTTCTAGCAAAATGGTTATTCACCTCTAAGGTTTATTTTTTTTTGACGTAACAATGGGCATTGGTCGCGTTCTTCAGCAAAAACTTATTACATCATCTTTTCATGTTTGTGCACAGGTGCTAAAAATACAATGCTTTATTTTGGTAAAAACTAAAAATTGCCGGATTTAAAGCAATCATGAAACAAGTTGCTTGTATTGCTATGTCAGAATTTATAAAAAAAACTAATTATGACCCACCCAACAAAATGGGTTAAAAACCTAGGATGTAACTTTAGGGTTCGGCTGTTATAAAAAGGCAAAGAACCACTGCCCTATTGTTTGCTACAGAAGCAACATAGTGATTCATAAGGTGTGTTTCGCAAGCTTTAGACTTCGACTCATGTTAACCAAGTCGTTAACCTGATTCAAAGCCCTTTTCAGTTTCTACATAAATACAATACAAACAAATTTACTTTTACTGTTACGCTGATATTTTTGTTTGACCTTACAGAAGATGTGAGAAAAGAATAAAACCCTTTCCTTTTTTTCTTGTTAACATAACGGACTTTAGTACGCTGCAGACGCTGATCGTTTTAGCCTTAATCATTGACTCTCAACTAACAACACTGGTCACTGAACACTGGTGCATAACGGCAAAAGAAAGATCGACAAAGGCTCGCCAAATGCATTTCAAACCAACCGGTCATTTGACTGTTGTCTAAACAAGGGGTGAGCAACCTTTTTAACACAAGAACCAGTTAGGAAAATGTAATTAATACAGCAGGGTCGCACATCGAATAAACACAGATTTGCATTTTCAGCTTTTACTAGAAAATCGCAAGTACAAGCGAATTACACTGACGCTGATCGTCTGTCACTCTTTTCGAGTATATTTTGTATATTTGACAAGTAAAGACAGACCTGTCGGTCAACACCCTGTTACAGAGGCTGATTCTTGTAGCCTGTTATGACATGACACTTACTTCTGACGTGGAAACTAGAATCCCTTATTTGCACAAGGTG
The DNA here is from genome assembly GCF_965637545.1 of Phallusia mammillata. Classification (NCBI taxonomy): domain Eukaryota; kingdom Metazoa; phylum Chordata; class Ascidiacea; order Phlebobranchia; family Ascidiidae; genus Phallusia; species Phallusia mammillata. The sequence goes on along the minus strand of NC_137254.1, from coordinate 12,226,527 downwards.
GATCCAATAAGACCAAAGAAAGGGATAACGATTATCACCAAAGCTGCTTTCTTGCGAAAATGCATAAAACACAAAGTCCTACTCCCCTCAAACCAACGTAGGGGTGTAGATTTTGATCTTCTGCTTATTCAAGAGAGGAGGAAAATTACTGAACAACTAGCTCCGTACAAAACCCTTACCCTTCCTCAAGTTTTGCCGCCCGACCACGGCGCTTGCTACCACAGCTACCAAATCAGATATTAGCGAAAATTTAGTTGGTTATGGTTCAAACAAGCTGAACTCCGCAAACGTTTTAAGTCCGCGCTTCGGAGTGACGCACGTTGCACCAAACGTCGTTTGAAGAATAAAAGCGACAGAAACCGCTACATCCGACGTAAATGTAAAGCTAATGCCGCTATTAAAAACCAGCAAGCCGAAGATTGCATTTTAAATAAATCCAGAAAGATTTTGTCACATACGGACAAATTGTTCCTCTTAAAAGGATTAAACTTTGCCCCTACACCTGACTGGACGAAGAAAGAAAAAAACTCAGAATGATTAAATGCATAGTCCCACATTCACAGAATAGAATGGGACAATGTTTTTGGAGATGATTCATCACAAGATGAACCAATGCTGCCGCCCAAACTAAAAATTCCTAAATTTTCAAGACCTGACCCTAGTCTTCTTGACGAAAAACTCTTGCTTAAACGGAAAGTGTACGGGTAAAAATGCGCACTCTGGGTCCTGCTGTACGACGTTGAATCTAGAATATCGCTCAAGCTTGCAGAAGCTTAAACGACTTGTCGCGAATAACGTCATAGTCATATGTGAGACGGACTAAGATGGAAAAATTGTCGTAGTCGACTACTCCAACTTCTGCCATATCATGAGAAAGAACCTCATGAAGTTTTCCAGATTGCCAGTTAAACCTGAGGATTTTGACAGTCACCAAAGGCATATCTATCTCGAGTGCGAAGCATTGGTAAAAAAAAACTCCACATGACCAATGTCATAGACATGGACATGTTGTTCCACACCATAGGTATAAAAGCGACTGGTTCTACTTACCATCATGTTTCAGGACCTTCAGCCAAGTTTTTTAGCAACAACAAACCAGCCTACGCATACCCTTTGTTTAAAACCCACAAAATGGCGCCACAACAACTGCAACTTGCAAAGTGCTCAGATATTCCGGTGAGATTGGTACATGCGGCGGGGGATACGTCTCTGTCGCGTATTACAGCACTGCAAGAGTACCTACTTAAACCTGTCAGCCAACCCTTCTGCAAAAGTACCGTTGACGAATACTGCAAGGACAGCAAAGGGCAGCTGTTAGAAATAGAAAAGTGGATATTGGATGACCAGGCACAAAGCCATGCGGATAGTTTAGTTATCGTGGCTGCTGACTTAGAGGCCCTATGTCCAAGCCTGGACCGAAACCTTACAAAGGTGGCACTAGCTCATGCCTTGAAAAACCATTCTAAGCACAGCGTCGCCAGCAGACGCTGGTCAAGCTTATAATGCACTGTCTTGAAAACGTTGTCACCCAGTTTGACAACTGCCCATATTCCCAAAAGACAGGAATAATCACTGGTGACAACCACTCGGTATCAGTGGCCAATATTGCACTTCAACCATCATCCATCCATGCTCCTCCACCATTACTAAATTACACGATGGTGTTCAAAAGATTTATTGATGATATAATATGGATTTCAAAAAGTGAAAATGATGCTGAATATGGACAGCAGGTATTGAGAAAAACTTTTGCCAGTTTCGGTTTGTCCTTCACTTTTCGAAAGGTATGTACAGCTACACCTGGACAAGAACTGGAATTCCTCGACGTCCTCCATGTAACGTCCGACACCACCGCAACAGGTTTTATAACAAAAGATTATGTTGAACCTACGGCTGTTTCTTATCGTTTTTGAATGGATTCTCGCACCATCCTCCGTGTGTATTTAAATCCATTGTCTTTTCGGAAGCGGTACGCATGCGTCGCCTGAATGAAACGGATACCGATTTCATCCACAGCCTTGTGAGGTTGAAGCAAAAATGTTTATTTTCCTGCTTTCCAAAAAGATTGACTTCGGACATAATCGATTTAGCTTCCACCTGGAAACTACGTTTCGGGCCTAAAGCAACACCACAGAAGCAGCATAAAATAGTTTTCTGGGCTACCAATTTCCCAGGCATCCTTAAACTGTCAACAAAAGAAAAAGCGCCAAAGCCCAAAGCTTGCATTACGTTTCAACGCCCAAAACACTCGGTGCGATATTGTCCAAGAATCGCGCACCGGGTATGTTGAGCTATAAACAGGCTGGTGGATATTCTAGACCATGCGGCAAATGCGCATTGTGTGGTGGTAGAAAGGGGTTTAAGGCAATGGTTCCTTCCGCTACCTGCATCACCACGCCTTCCTACCACTCTATTCCCCTAAGACAACAGTTGACTTGCAAAAATTATGGCATATACGTGGCCACTTGTACAACATGCAAAGAGCAGTACGTAAGACAAACAAAAAAACGTTTCAGTACTAGATGGAATTCACACCGATCAATCAACACGCTCGCCATTTTTACAACTGCTAGTTTTTTGTTTGCTACCGGCGTTGCCACCTTATTTGCAGTGAGTCAGTTTTGGCTTTTTATCACAGCCGTTCTCCATATTTTTCTCGCCATTGTCTGGTTTTCGCAACTGTTAGTTGTTTTAGTATTTTAACTTTTTATGTTTTTTTATCGTTTCTTTTCTTTTCTTAGACAGAAACTGACCATGCCTTAATAGGCGAAATTAATATTTATGTTGAAAATGAAACTTTACACTGACGCTCATCGTCTGCCAATCTTTTTGAGTATATTTTGTACATTTCTTAACATTAATGTTTTTAAAGACATTTTACTTCGAGTCAAATTGTCCAGTGTAAGTACTTTAAGGCCAAAGCTTTTTTGTTGCAAGTTATTTATGTATAAACTTAATAAAAACATAATTCCAAATTAAAAAAATCAAGATGACAAACTGACAAAAGCTCTGTAGTTCTTCCCTAAAATGTTTCAAGGGCTTTAAAGAATGTATAGTTTTTTTTCTGTTTTCGGTATCTGCGGTCAAATGTACACAATAAACAACTGTAACAGAATTAGTTTCAACTGACACTGCTATAAACGATTCAATTTTCTTTCTAAAAACTACCACTTTAAAGTTGTGGGTGAACTAGTGGGTAGAGCTACTAACACTGAGCTTGTCTGGGGCCCGGTGTGAGAATTTCTGGTTGGTGGCGCAACGGAGCATAGGCGTTTATGGTGCTGATTCAGCAATTTGGGTTTATGGTAAGCATGATTGCTGAGTCAGCACCATAAACGCCTATGCTCCGTTTCGCCACCTACCAACCCGGGCCCAGCCAAAGTTCAGTGTTACTAGTTCTACCGATATACTGCGCCAATTTTTTAAAACATTCTTAGACTAAGTGTGACGTCCAAAATTTTAGGACTAGTCACGGCCTAAGCTCACTTTAGGCAAACCTAGGCTAATGCCTTCGTTGGTACCATCATCAGGTACAATGAGTCAGTAATTCACAACTGCCCTCTAGACTGCACAAACTGTGGTTTTCAGTGTTATATTATGGCGATGAAGGTGCAAGAACAGTGCACGAATGACAACAAATACAGTTCGTATCCAAGATCCAAAACAGCTGAATTGCGCCACAGTGGATGTCAAGACTATACAGAATAGAGGAAATTGAGACAGTTAAGCACTTGAGCAGTTGAGATTTCTGAAGTTCACAGTACCTAGGTGTTTGACATTATGGTGTTGGCTTTATCGTCTAAACATTCAAACAACAATAACAAACGAAAAGTTACTAGAAACACTTCACATGGCTATACATTAACATACTTGTAAACTTGCTGACATTTGGTTAACACACAAACATTTAAACTAAGTCGATTCTAACAGATTACTGCACTAAAACATACAAACTGCACTTTTAGAACAAGGTGTGGCTAAGTCCAAGCACGTTTTAGTCACATGACCGCATATAAAAGTTAGGATTGGCCCAAAACTAACAAAGAACAATGCACTTGGGAATAGACGTAACGCATGGTTGCACTTGGGAAAGAAAGCATAAAAATCACATTTAAATATTGTGAATTTGTCCGTAACATTCCGGCCCCAAAAATGTCAGACAGCATGGAAACATTTTTCAAAACAAAAACGGACAAAGAACAAGGCACAGGAAGGTTGGTCACAGAGAGAGCTGTGATTACAAATTTGGTAACTGACCCAAACCAAAGTACCCACACAAACATTTCCATCCTGGGCTTAAAAACAAAACAAAGACACAACTATGACTGAGTGAATATGTTACATACTGACAAGAATGGTATCAAATGCACAGTTTCAAATGCTTCACAATTAACTACAAATTTTGCACCAAATATTGTTCTAGGAGGTAAAAAACAATGACAGATTTTGGCAAGGTAAAAAACACAGAAAGGCTTAGAAAACAAAACATTTTCACAATACTTGGTTGTTATCAGTACAGACATTACAATGTTTAGTTGAAGAGGTATTCGGAATGTTTACAATTTATGAAGAACACACTACACAACACTAACATGCATGATAAGGCTATAAGGCAAGATGAAAGACATATAGGTAGTACAGACTTAGCAAGAATGACATGTGAAGAGGCATATATGTTGGTGTAATGAAGAATGAAAAGGTTACAAATATGAAAGAGCATGCACAGAAAGTAGAAATTTAGCCACATTCAAGTAAACACAGCTTTCGGATGTCCCTCATCAAAGTTGAGTCATAAGTTTTGACTCGAACTCTCCGCACCATCCCGTCATGATCTGGAAAGACCTCCTCGACCAGTCCTTTGGGCCATACTCCTCGTTTTGTATTGGCATCCATTACCAACACAACATCTCCAACTTCAAAGTTCTTCTCAGGTTGCAACCACTTCTGGCGTTTTTGCAGAAGTGGCAAATAGTCCTTCACCCAGCGCTTCCAAAACTGGTCGCTCAACCATTGGACTGCGCGCCAGGATTTCTTGTAGCCATCTGCTTTGATGAATTCTCCAGGTGGCAATGTAGCTTCAATTCCACCAGCTAACAAAGTAATGGGCTTCAAAGCAGACCCATCCTTTGGATCATCACTGACAGGTGTCAGTGGTCTGTTGTTTAAGATCGATTCCACTTCTATCAGGAAGGTGTTCAAAGATTCCTCAGACAATATCTTGTCTCCAGTCAGTGACTGCAAAATTTTTCGCACAGAGCGAATCATTCTCTCCCATACACCACCTTGGTGGCTGGCAGCTGGGGGATTGAAATGCCATTCAATTCCCTTTTGTAGTAGCTCTGTATGTATCTGTTGTTGATTCCATGCTTTAATCCCTTCGCGGAGTTCTCTGTCAGCTCCAATGAAGTTGGTTCCATTGTCACTATATATGTGTTTAGTGGTAGATCCTCTTCTCAGCACAAATCTACGAAGTGCCTGTATGAATGAACTAGTGTCCAGTGAGCCAGCTAGCTCTAAATGTACAGCCCTTGTAGCCATACAAGTAAAAATGCAGCCATATCGTTTCACATGACTGCGTCCAATTTTTACCATTAGAGGGCCAAAGTAGTCAACCCCTGCATGAGTAAAGGGTAACTGTCCAGACTCAACACGACAAACCGGCAAGGGTGCCATCAACTGCCTACCAGCTTGTGCTTTCCAAAAACGACATTTTCTGCAGTCCTTCAAGTAGTGACGAACAGATGATTGGCCTTTGAGAATCCAGTACCTCTCACGGGTGGCTGCTAGAACGTGTTGAGTTCCACTATGTCCTTCTCGCTGATGGTAATGATGTATAATCAGCCCAGTAACATGGTGACGACTAGGCAAGATCATAGGGTGCTTCATGTCCTCTGGCAGAGTTGCATGTTGTAGGCGACCTCCCACTCTCATAGTGCCATTTATTTTCATAGGGCTAAGTCTACCAAGAGCCCGGTTTCGAATATGTAATCCATTCGAATGCTGAGATTCCAAGTAGTGGGAAAAGCTCTGGTATTCCTTAAGATCCGATGACATAGATCCGAATGCTTGATGCTGAACCAGCTTCACCACTTGATGGACAGCTGTTTCCATTTCCTCTGCCGTCAGCAGACCTGCCTTGGGTGCAGGTTTGCGTAATTTCTCTGAAAACTTACACATCATGTACTGCTTGAACCGCAACAACCAACCAGTGGCCTTGAGTACAGCATTGTATGAAGAGTATCTGTCTAGCAAGTTGTCCAAACCATTTTGCACAATTTCTACTACAATTGTGTTGGCTTCAACATCTTCATGGTCTTCTGGCAATTGTAACACAGCTGGCTGTTCTGGCCAGCAACTTTCTTCTTTCCACAAAAATGATGGACCGGATAACCATGCCTTTGCCTTGTCCACCTGGTCAGGATAAAAACCCCTAGATGCAATGTCTGCAGGATTTTGCTTTGTATCCACATGTCTCCACTGTTCTGGTTCTGTGGCTGCTTGAATCACAGCCAGCCTATTGGCAACAAACGTCGGAAAGCGGCGTGATGTATTTCTGATGTACTGAAGCACAGAAGTGGAGTCTGTCCAGTACACAACCTTTTCCAACTCAAGATCCAACTCACGAATCACAAACTGCGCTAGTTTAACACCAACCACTGCTGCAGTGAGTTCAAGCCGGGGAATGGTAACTGCCTTTGAAGGGGAAACTCTGGACTTTCCCATCACAAATGAGCAGTGGTAGGAACCACCAGTTACCAGGCGAAGGTAGCAAACAGCTCCATAACCAGTTTCGCTTGCATCACAAAAGCAATGGAGCTCAGCACTTATGTAGTCCATTGTTTTAAAGCATCTAGGAATAGTAATTGATTCCAGCAGTGATAAATTGCCCAGCCACTTTTTCCAGGCCACCTCAAACTCGGTGGGAATAGCTTCATCCCATCCTATGTTTCTTTTGCATAATTCTTGCATAAGCTTTTTGATTGGCAAGATAAAGGGTTGCACAAACCCCATGGGGTCAAACAACTGACTTATTGTTGACAGAATTCCACGTCTTGTGCAGGGCTTTGGTTTCAACTTCACTTTGACCTCGAAGCAGTCCGTACCAGTGTTCAAGTACACTCCCAAAGCTCTCTCGATTGGCAATCCATCCAAGTCCATGTCTTTCACTGATGGAGCAAGGTTATCTTCATTAATAGACATTAACAGTTCTTTGCTGTTACTCAGGTACTTGGTAAGGTGAAATCCTCCACACTTAAGTAGCTCATCCAGTTCCTTGACTAGCTGGGAACCTTCCTCTAAAGTCTTGACCGACTTCAGGCAATCATCTACATAAAAATTCCGCAGGACAGTATCCGTTGTTTCCTTTGTTGCATTGCTCTCATTATCCTCAGCAACCTTTCTCAATGCAAAGCTGGCACAACTTGGAGAAGAAGTTGCCCCAAAAAGATGCACCAGCATCTGGTAATCCTCAGGTGGCTTGGACAAGTCATCATTTGGCCACCACAAAAACCTCAGAGCATCACAGTCATCTGGGTCCACAAAAACCTGATGGAACATTCCTTTAATGTCAACCATCAATGCAATCTTCTCCTGGCGAAAACGAAGAAGAACACCAACAAGGTTGTTGGTCAAATCAGGTCCTTGTAAGAGATTTTCATTGAGGGATGTGTCTGCATACTTGGCAGCGCAGTCAAACACAACCCGAAACTTTCCACCAGTGCAGCAGTGATGTGGAATGTACCAAGTCTTTCCCGGGTGTGGATCCTTTCCATCTGGTACTTTCCTGGCATGACCATTCTTCAGCGAGTCATTAATCTTTTCACTGTACTTCTGGAACAGTGACTGATCTGTCTTTAATCGTCTCTTTAAACCAAGAAGGCGTTTCTCGGCTGTTCCACGGTTATAAGGTAGCTTTACATTTTTATTCTTCCATGGTAGCGCAAGCTGATAATGCTTGCCTTTCCTTTGCACAGTCGAATTCATCATGGCGAGTGCCCTTTTGTCCTCCATAGATAGAGAGACATCATTTGAACACTTGTCATCCATAAAGTCATGATTATACATCTTCTGGAACATGTCATGTAGTTCATTATTGCCAATTGTGGCGAAGTTAACATTGCAACTGTCCTCTGATGCATCAGTGCCAACTAAGGTCCACCCAAGTCCAGTGTGAATAGCTGTTGGCTGTCTTGGCTTCCCGGTTCGCACTTCCCTGATAGAATGGGCTTCCTGCGTACCGGCCCCAATGAGAATATCCACTTCTGCATCAGGTAACTTTGGAAAGTCCAATCCCCTCAGATGAGAATAATGCTTTACATCTTCCATTGTAGGTATACTGTTCTTCAGTGTTGGTAGAGCATCCACCGTCAGTAGATTCTCAATACGGATTGAATCTGTTTCTTGAATCCCCTGTAGGGACAGTCCGACCTCGTATCCCTGCAGATCCTTACTGCCACTTATGCCATTAAGTCTTCTGGAAACTTGTTTTCCTTCAAGCTTGAGTCTCTGTTTCAGATTTGACGTGCAGAATGTAGTGTCAGATCCCTCATCCAGAAATGCATATGTCTCCACTACACGATTCAGATCCCTTCCCCACACATGTACTGGCACCACCTTGAGTCTAACCCTGTCCCTTCCTGCAGGGGGTGTAGTAACAGTGGCTACATATGTCGTTGAGCTTTCCTTGGGACTTTCAGCATTCTTCTTTTCCTCAGTCGATGTGGATGTTTTTTCTATATTTCGCTGTTCATCACGATGAAGTAGAGTATGATGTGGTTTTTCACAAGACTTGCACTTTCTGGAGCAGACACACTCATTTGCCATGTGGTCTGGTGAAAAGCAGTTGAAGCATAAGTTGTTATTCTTGACTGTTGTCCAACGGTCAAACTGTTTCTTTTTCTGGAACTCATCACATACCCATAATGGATGAGGTTTGTTACAAACCACACATGGTTGTGGCTTCTTCTTCCTTGTTTGATCTGGAGGTTTAGGTTTGTCAACATGTTCACATGATGTGGAGCCCAAAGTAGTTTGTGCAGAGAACACAGCATGTTCTTTCTTCTTCTGGGGCTTGTCCTTCTTTGGATCCCTTTCCTTAACTGTTGTCAATGCATCCGCAAACATGTTGTTGGAATCCATCACCTTCTGGTTGAGGTACGATGTCAGATTGCTGAATGTCACATTCCCATTCCTTCGGTAGAGTGAACTGGCCTCTGTGACAAATGTATTTTGCATGTGCTTGGGTAGTCGCTGAAATATGTCCACTAGGAATTGGGAATAGTCCAACTGTGACTCACAACCCAAAGATCGAAAAACCATTAAAGCATTTGTCATACTTGTAGCAAGAGAACGAAGACCTTCATTGTCCCCAGTCCTAATTGGTGGACCCTTGGTCAACTCTTTGACATGTGCATTTACCACCAAGTCCATGCGCCCGAAGTTATCTCTCAGCAACTCCCGAGCAGTAGCAAGACCCAATTCAGGTGGGCTCGTGGCACAACATCCATGGACAACATCATAGGCTTTGTCTTCACACATGTCTACAAGGTACTGAAGTTGTACAGCAGGATCAGGAAAATGCCTTGTGATCATCTCATCAAATTTCTTCATAAAGTTGTGGTAATTCATTGGATTCCCATAGAACTTTGGGAGCCCCCTTTTGGGCAGTGTAAAGCCATGCAGCATGGTTTTCGTACTCTCCACCAAGTCCACCATGGCCTTTCCATAGTGAAAGTCATCTTTGGTGAAGCTCTCATCTGGCTGAGGTTTGTACTTGGAGACCGGCCCCATAGAAGGACTGTGAGTCTCCTGCTTTATGTCTGTCTGTGTACATACAGGCAAGTATGGATCGGCAGAAACATTTAGCTGTTCTGCTGGATGAGCGACAGGATATTCAGGCTGTGGCAGCTTTGCTGTGGCTAGAGGGGTGAAACCAGAAATGGTATGCATTTCACCAGGCATTGGACAGTCCATCGGAGCTAGGTCATGGGCAGACTGCTGTAGACAAGCAGAGCTTCCCACCGTGGCGTCATCTATCTGATTTAGTGGGGGCATATCCAACCTGTATTCATGACGAGAATCACAGGATCCCACTGGTTCAGCCTCAAGTACAACCAGGTCAACCTCATGCCTCTTGCGCTGCACTTTCAACTGTGCATTGTAAGATTTTTGTCGATGTTCCATTTTTGCCTTGGCTAAAATTGCTTCAGCCCTTTCCTCTTCTCTTTTCCGTCGAGCTGCAGCCTGTTCCATTTTTCTTCTAATCGCCCTTTTCTCTGCATCAGCTTCTTCTCTTCTTCTTTTGGCTATGGCCTCTTCTTCTGCCCTTTTACGCATGGCATTTGCCTCTTCGTCTGCCCTTTTACGCATGGCATTTGCCTCTTCTTCTGCTCTTCTTTTGGCTATGGCCTCTTCTTCTGCCCTTCTTCGCTGGGCATTTTCTTCCTTTTCATCTTCAAGCATCATCTTTAAGGCATCCTCGTCTTCTCTGGCCTTACGTTTTATCTCCTCAGCTTTCATCAGTGCATCATTAACAGCATCAGCTGATGCTTGGAGAGTTAATTGTGCCTCTGACTCTGTCAGCTTGTTTTCTAGCTGAGCACGCCGCACCTCCCTCATTGAGTATGTAGTGCTTCTGCTTGATATTGAAGAAGAAGAGCGGAATGATTTCAAACTAGGAGCCTTGGAATAGTGTGAGTGGTGTGAAGATCTTGAGCTTGTTCTACTAGAACGATGTGAACTGGATTTAGAGGACAATCTTGACCCAGTTGAGTGATGTGAGCTTTTCGAATGCCCACCAGTAGAACCCAACTCCACAGCAGCATTTTGTAGAAATGTTTGATACATAGAATTTATGTTGTCCCCTTTTTCCTCCAGGGACTTGATCTTGTCCACTGCCTCTTGTTTCTGAGAGTAGAGTGAATCTGGAATCACAGAATGGTATTCCTTGCAACAGTCCAAGCACTTTGTCAGTGAACTATCAAAAGCTTCCTTTGCAGCTGGTACTTCCTTGATATTAGAAACATCTAGCATTAAGTTACAAACAATATTTTCGGCTTTGGTAACAGCACCCAAATGCCCACTCCGAGATGATTTCAAGAAATGCAACTTTTCTTGAAGCACTCCGTCCACATCCTCATGAGAGGATGTGCTAGAATTTGATCCAGGCATTGTATTTGCAACACCACTAATGCCAGACAGCAGATTTCAGACACCTTTTCTTAATAGAAAGGGGTCTGGCTTCTTCAGAAATGATGTGACGTCCAAAATTTTAGGACTAGTCACGGCCTAAGCTCACTTTAGGCAAACCTAGGCTAATGCCTTCGTTGGTACCATCATCAGGTACAATGAGTCAGTAATTCACAACTGCCCTCTAGACTGCACAAACTGTGGTTTTCAGTGTTATATTATGGCGATGAAGGTGCAAGAACAGTGCACGAATGACAACAAATACAGTTCGTATCCAAGATCCAAAACAGCTGAATTGCGCCACAGTGGATGTCAAGACTATACAGAATAGAGGAAATTGAGACAGTTAAGCACTTGAGCAGTTGAGATTTCTGAAGTTCACAGTACCTAGGTGTTTGACATTATGGTGTTGGCTTTATCGTCTAAACATTCAAACAACAATAACAAACGAAAAGTTACTAGAAACACTTCACATGGCTATACATTAACATACTTGTAAACTTGCTGACATTTGGTTAACACACAAACATTTAAACTAAGTCGATTCTAACAGATTACTGCACTAAAACATACAAACTGCACTTTTAGAACAAGGTGTGGCTAAGTCCAAGCACGTTTTAGTCACATGACCACATATAAAAGTTAGGATTGGCCCAAAACTAACAAAGAACAATGCACTTGGGAATAGACGTAACGCATGGTTGCACTTGGGAAAGAAAGCATAAAAATCACATTTAAATATTGTGAATTTGTCCGTAACACTAAGTTTGATTTCTATGACTAAATTAACTGCCCAAGAACCAATTTTGTTTCCCATTTAAACAAAGCAATGACAACATCCCAAACTTCTTCAAAATTTTGATAATTAGGATTATTCCAGGTGTGTTTTCTTATAGTAAAATAACTGATTTCTAATTATCATAGCAGTAAAGGTGACTGTAACCTTATATCACTCGCATAGACAACTTTTATCAACCAGTCAATTTAAGTGGGTTATTTTTGTATTAAAACAACCACACGAAAATTAAATGCATTCTGTGTAAATATAAACTATAATGATCAGTTTGTTTTTTAGGTCTTTACATTGTCATTCTTCCACTCTTCCTTCCTCTTTCCATTTTGTCTAAATCACACTCTTCTTCACATCTTTCTTCTTCATCACCATAACAACAGTCAGAATGAGAATGATCAACATCATCAGGCAGAGACTTGACACAAGAGAAACCTCCATCAGTGACTTCATACCTGGAATAACCTCTAACAAATAGATGAAAATCTTTAGATGGCAATTTACAATGACTCACAGCTTAGACTAAAATTTCAAAGCACCCATGTAACTGTGTTTTTAACAAATCCTAACTTTTGAAACAATTTATGAACAGACTTTTAACAGTGACTTACCAAGGCAAGTCTTGCCATCATTCGTCAGGAAGTATCCTTGAGAACAATAGCAGTAAGCTGCACCTGTCGTGTCTAGGCCACACATGTGAGAGCATCCCAATTCCTCCTAGAAAGCAATTGAAATAAGTGAGACCATAGACTACTAAGCAGAGACTGCACACTGCGATTTTTATTAAGATCCGTTCTGCTTGAACGCGACCAGTAAGAGTGCGGCGTTTACAATGGAAAAGGATAGAAAAAAAATCTGTTTTGTTGTCTGTTTTTTCGTGTTTACGTGAAGTGTAGGCTTTTAAAATAATTTTTATTGATTGGTACATCAACTTGACTACTTCTGAAAACATGATGAAAAAAGAAACTTTCCGAAGGCGAAAAAAAAACGACACAGGTGGCGATTGAATGTAAGAAATTTGCTACCAAATTTTTAGATGTGCATGTATGACAAAAATAAACCATTGCCAACATCTACAGATTATATTTGCGAAAAGAGATGTAACACGAATTGCTGAGTTACAAACGTTTTCAAAAGAATGTAACTAAATTTTAAAATCTGTCATGTATAAATAAAGACCATGCTATGCCCAACACATTTAAACTGCAATAAATTTTATCACATTGCCTTTTGCTTTGGTACTAATCCAGATATATTATTTTGATGATTATCAGGATGAAACTGGAAACAGCATATGTTCTCAAAGGAATGGCACAACATTTTAACATCAGTCATCATCAAATAAAGACCATGTCAGGCCTTACACATTTAAAGTGCAATCAATTTTGTCATTTCGCTTTTGTTCTGGTAGCTGTGTTATTTTATCAATGTAACATTTTTACACAAAAGTGATTTAAGATGTTGTTTTTGCAGCTTAAACTATCCAATCTCATAGATGTTGATCCCTGATATATCCAGTGGCGCGAAAAGTTTAGCGAAATGCTGACTGTGTCGCGTGGTTTTAAACTTTATTGATACTTTCTGTTTGTTTTCTCAGGAAATATTGCGCGAATAACCTTTTTAAACATCTGAAACTTAAATATTAGTGAAATCATGAACCTCAGTGTTAAAGAAGTTGTAGATACAGTGTCCTTGGCGTTGAAAGACGAAGATGAAAGCGAACGAGAAAGTGTTTGCAAAGCCTTTTATGGTAAGCCAATGTGTCATAATCCAAATCAGTCAGTCAAAAATATAGTGTTTAAACTTCTGCTGCTAAATTTTGGAGAAGAATGAAAAATACATATATTTATCCTCGTAATATACTGCTTTGTAAATTTTAGACAACAAAATTGATGGGAAGGCGCTTGGAGCTGTCAATCAGCTTGACATATTGAGAAATCAGCGCAAAAATTCTGATATGATGAATCAAACGTTTTCTATGAGAAGGAATTATTTTTCTTCTAATCCTAGTCCGAAAATTGCATGTCAAGAATGGCCAGCTTTGTCGGGGTATAATGAGGTAAATAACTCTCCATCATACATTCTGTGATACTCTAAGTGTAACAATGAATTTTTGTATGTATGCATATATGTGTTTTAAATGGTAAAAAATATATTCTTTTTCTACGGCTACAGCACTATAATTGTTTTCTTGTTTTTTGTTTCCAGTTGGTTAGAGAATTTAAAAAGATACAGAGCCCAACATTTTCAAGAGCATTGTTAACTATGCCAAACAAAAGACCACATCTGTGCAGGTCAAACGAATTTTGCAAAAGATCGTATTAAAAAATGAAGAGCAATTCCCAGTTTGTAAGATATTTGGTTTTATTACAGAAAAACTTTAAAAAAATGTCAAGATTACATGCTCATTTTCGTTTAAAATCATATTACCAACAACCGTATTCACTCGAAAAAATCAACAGATCATTTTTCGATCTTGGCTTTTGTGCAATATTATTCGGTCAAACACCAAAAAGGAATACTGCAGCGAGAGGTATCCGCTTGACCTGTACCCGGTAAGTTGTGGTGGCAATAAATTGTGATTGAGACATTGAAAAGGTCTTCTTTGAGTTCAATCTTATGACATATTTTGCTTTTGTAGGAAAACACAACTATAGATGAAATCATTAAAGCTGTTCCGAATCGCCACCAGCCATTCATTGCAGTATTAGGCAATGTAGAAGAAGTCAAGAAACTCCGCCTTTTTGTGAAAAACAACCACTGATAGAAGTGAAAAGCCTAACACAGGCATATATTGGTTAGTTTGCATACTACTATGTGTTTAACTATGAATATTGTCCTCATGTTCATTTGGCACTTCAGTTTCTTTCTTCAAACCTATTGTTAGGTATCCAGACAGCAGGTGTTAATGATTCTGTCAAAGAATTGACAATGAAAATAGGCCAAACTGTTTAATACTTTGCAGTGTTTGCTTTGCAATGATTTCTTTAACAATTCCTTTTTTGTTTTTTTCCTTCCAGCACAGTTCTTTCAAATACACTTTGTTTTTTTTCCGGCACGGTTCTTTCAAATACACATTTTTTTATATTTGTGTGGTGAAAGCTGGATAGAATTTTATTTGGGTAATCTTTACCCAACAAAGTTGGGTGTCCCCACGAATGTACCCAGAACATTAAATAAGGTACAAACCACAGCCAGTGGCGTAGCAGCCACTTGGCGGTTCTGGCTCTGCGCCAGGCTGTAAGGGGGCGGCAAAATGACTTAAGGGGACACTTCTGGATAAAAGTCATTATTTTTTAAAAAACTTTTTTTGTTCTTGTAAAAAAGGAAATTTTATCAGGATTCTGAATATGGAATTTGGTAAAATTTCAAAAATGTCTGTTTGAGCTGCATTTTTTCTTTTCCTAATTGCTTTTCATCAAATTGATGACTGTAATGTGATGCCAAAGTTCATACCCTTTCCAACAATACATAATATGTGGGGATTATTGCATGCTATGGCTTGTGTAACGGACAATAACGCTCATCTACAACAAAAAACTTTCCCGTCGTTGCAGCCATTACACCATACATGCATTGTTACGTCACAACTGCTAACCTTGTATGTGTCCCACTTTAACAGTCTCTTTGTTTCTGCACGTGTAGTCCAGTTAGTGTCACAATGGCATCTGAGTTAGTTGTGATCATATTAAGTTGTGTTATGGTGCATACTTTTATGTTCTGCAAGTAAGATTGTTTGGACTATTTTGTATTTATGACGTTCCCTATTCTATTTGGTTTAGGACTTAGGTGGTCGAAAATCGTTTTAAATCACTCTTCATTTCAATAAAGTGCATGTGAAACTAACCGCTCTTATTCTGCCAGTCAAGAGACTAAAAGGTAGGATTGGCACAGTGCTTGAATTCTACAGCTTGTGTTCAAGGTTAATGACTCGAGTGACTGTATATCGAAATCGGTTTTTAGACAGAAGTGTCCCCTTTATTGTAAACGTTTGGGTTGTTATTAATTGTAAACGTTTAAATGACAGGTTGTGGTTCAATTATACAAGTGTTCATTTAGACTCGAAAATGAAACGTGTCAAAGAGAGTGGAGCTTTTTTTTTTAAAGAAGAAATCAAGAGAAACAGAATTAAAAAAGCACGAGGGAGCTATGCTAAAATTTGTAACCTCTTCTTGTTCAAATGTTTCTTTAACATTACCAGAAAACGACTCAAATAAAAACCCAGACAATAACGATGAGCTCCAGAGAGATACTGAAAAGATCAGCTTATCAGCAGAAACGCAAGAAACAGGGTCTATCAAAAGTAATACCAATGAAATCAATTATGCATTGCCAGATATATATGGAGACGAAGGTAAAAATAACGACGAAGCAGTTGCAGTAGTCAACAATTTGCCCAATGATGTAGCCTCTTGGCCTGAAGTTATAGATCACCATTTGAGAGTTGAGCTAGTCAAAGCAGGACCAGAAAAGTATCAAAACAAGGAAGGCCCATTTGCTTCCAGCAGCAGAATAATTAAAGTTGGAGATAGCACTAAGCTTGAGCGAAGAAGTGTTTCCAAAGAATGGTTCTATAAAATACTCAAAAACGGTGACAGAATTTTGAGAAGTTGGTTATTATATTCGAAAAAGGAATCTGGATTGTATTGTTATTGTTGTAAGTTGTTCCACTTTACTGACTATGCTTTATTTATCACAAAATGTTTCAATAATTTTTGGCATTTAAATCCACGCATATTTGAGCATGAGAATTCCAAAATCCACAAAGAATGCATGGAAAAATGGAAAGAGCTTGCAATGAGACTACAATTGCAACAAACAATTGACAAGAACCTGCAGAAACATATGGATGAAGAGCGAAAAAAGTGGAAAGCAATTTTAGAAAGCATTGTTGATGTCATATTATTTCTGAGCAAGCAAAACCTTCCTTTTCGAGGACATCGTGAAGCTTTTGAATCCAACAACCAAGGGAATTTTTTAGAGACCGTGAAGCTTCTGGCAAAATATAGTCCCGTACTCAGCAAACACCTTTCTGATATTCGTATTTCTAAGAAGATGACAACTACTTATCTTTCGCCCACTATTCAAAATGAGCTTATTTTGCTTCTCAGTAAAAAAGTCAAAAACATCGTTCTTGAAGAGGTGCGCGAAGCTAAATATTTTGCGATTATGTGCGACAGTACTCCGGACATATCACATACTGATCAAATGACTCTTATAGTCAGATATGTAACAATCAAAAACAGTATTGCCCAACTGAAGGAATCGTTTTTGAATTTCTTTCCGTTGAGCGGAAAAACGGCAGCTGAAATTTCTCAATCTATTCTAGATGAACTTGAACTAAACAACTTAGATGTGATGATGTGTAGGGGACAAGGCTACGATAACGCATCTACTATGTCGGGAATTCATGCTGGAGTTCAGCAAAAAATTAAAAACATAAATCCAAAAGCACTATTCGTACCGTGTGGAAATCACACACTGAATCTTGCAGGTGTTCATGCCGTCGGATCGTCGCAATTAAGCGACAGATTTTTCGCTGTTTTGGAAAGATTGTATGCTTTTTTTGCTGCCTCTACTCATAGATGGGATGGTCCTTCTAAAGCATGCGCCAATCGCGCTGAAGCGAGTGATTGATACGCGATGGAGCGCACATCACGCTGCTGTAAAGGCCCTTTACGCAGGTTTTGATGAGATTATGGATGCTCTAGAGCAGCGGTTCCCAAACTGGGGTCCGCGGACCTTTAGGGGTCCGTGAAGCAATTTTGTGGGGTCCGCGAAAGGGTTGACGTGCGTCTACTCTATAGTCTTATTTGGCGTCAATTTGTGTCAATGAATAGGTTTAAATCAAAGTACAATTAGAGATCCACTGCCTCCATTACTATACAATAGATAGCCTTTATTGCATAACAACTACCAAGAATGCAATTGTTTGCGCACTATCGTAATGTTTTCTGTCTTGTCTGTGATGTCACAAACCGTCTTTGGATCTTTGTTATGTGTAATTTTGCATACCTAATAGGCTAATTCTGTAAATAAACTTTCGTATTGCTAAAATACACCTTCAGGCTTAAGTTCCGCGAGTCCTCGATATAATGGCAAAGTGACCGTTTCGAAAAAACAACGAAAAAGTTTGAAAACCACTAAGTTAGAAAGTTGTTACATAAAAAGAATCGTGACTGCACCAATGTACTAGAACAGGGGTTCTTAACCTGGGGTGCATGCACCCCCAAGGGGTGCGGGGATGCTGAAACATTACGGTTTGTTAGGTCTATTCTATTTAAGCGATTACATAAGGAGGAGCGAAAATTGGTCAGTGATTTGAAAGGGGGTGCGAAAATTGGTTAGTGATTTGAAAGGGGTGCAGCAAGGAAAAAACGTCAAGAACCACTTTGCTAGAAGAAACAATGGCTTTGCATTTTTTCTATAGCATTCTTTGATTTTTATAGGGCCGCGAAATATCAAAATAATTGCAAAGGGTCCACCAGGCAAAATTTTCGAAAAAGTTTGGGAACCGCTGCTCTAGAGGAACTATGTAATCCAAACGAAAATCTTAATACACGAGGTGACGCTCATAGTATTCTAGAAGCGATTCAGAATTTTTCTTTCTTTTCCTTCTTATGTTTTTGGAAAGTAATCCTGCGAGAATCTCATGATACTCAAACTTACTTGCAGCAAAAAGGACTGCTGTTAGCGCTAACAAGATGAAAGAGTTTGTCAACTTTTTAGTGGAAGAACGAGATAATCTGGTTAAAAGTTCTGTGGATGCAGCGATTAAAAAATGCGCAGAGCTAGAGATTCCAGTTGAAGATCGGAGAGTTCGCAGAAAAAAGAGAATGCCTGGCGAACACGCTGAAGATGCTGGCCTTAGTGTTGTTGGAGAAGTAAGACGATGCATGCTTCAAGCTTTGGACAGATTTAAACTTGAAGCTGAAACTAGGTTTACGGGCATACACCACTTGAATGATATGTTTGGATTTTTGAATCCTCACGCGCTGCTGCAAAGCGAAAGTCACAATGGATTCACCAACGCTTTTGAAAGCACTTATGACGACGAGGTGGACTTTAAAGAATTAGCTGTGGAAATTGACAGATTTAAGAGGCTGGTGCGAAGCAGTGAAACCACGTTTGATCGTAATGCAACAGCGTTTGATGTCTTACAGTGGTTAGCTAAATCACACCTACTCGATTCGACACCATATTTATGTTTGTGTCTTAAACTTTACCTTACTATTGGTGTTTCAATTGCGAGCTGTGAGAGGAGTTTCTCAAAGCTCAAAATGATAAAGTCGTATTTACGTCTTACCATGAATGATGATCGGCTATCAGCTCTATCGATTCTTTCAATAGAAAGAGACTACGTTCAAGAACTTGATTTCGAAGACATTATCGCTGATTTTGCTTCGGCGAAAGCTCGAAAAGTTCAATTTTGAGGCGGCTATTGATCTTTCATTTGCCTAGTACATTTGTTCTCCATTTTTTATTTTTGGCCTTAACGCTGAGACAGTGAGGCTTCTTTCTCGAGCAATATAGAACTTCTGACACACGGCACATTATTTGTAAATATTTTTATTGAAAAGATTGCTTGAACATGAAACTAATTCAAAATTTGCTGCAGCCTACTTAGGGCGGCATTTTCAACGAAAGCCAGGGGCGGCAGCATATGTTCCTACCCCACTGACCACAGCTACCCAATATAGCCTTTGGGTGGAAAATTATAATACCCAAAAACGAAAATTGGGTAAGTAAGTGTGATACCCAAGTTGGTTTGGGTATCAATCACCCAAAAAAATGTAGTGGATGTCCCCACGAATGTACCCTGTTTGGCATAGAAGTACCCAATGATTTTGGGTGTTAGTTACCCAATTTTACTAACAGTGTATTTTTACAAACATCACATACTGAGGTTTTTTGGTGTGTGTCAACATGTGTGTTTTTAAGTGATTACTTCGGGAAAATCTTTCTTCACAAACATCACATCGATAAGGTTTCTCATTTGTGTGTATCAACATGTGTGTTTTTAAATTTCCAGTTTGGTTAAAGCATTTTTCACACACATTACATCGATAAGGATTCTCATTGTTGTGTGTCAACATGTGTGATTTTAAATTTCCAGTTTGGTTAAATTTTTTTTCACAAACAATGCACTGATATGGTTTTTCTTTGGTGTGTGTCATCATGTGAGTTTTTAAAGTCCCAACATGGCGAAATCTTTTTTCACAAACATCACATCGATGAGGTTTATCTTTGGTGTGTGTCAGTGTGTGCAGTTTCAAACTTTCACGATGACTAAATCTTTTTTCACAAACTTCACATTGATAAGGTTTCTCTATGATGTGTGTCTCTTTAAAGTCCCAACTTGACGAAATCTTTTTTCACAAACATTACATTGATGAGGTTTCTCATTCGTGTGTATCAAAATGTGTGTTTTTACACTTCCTCTATCGCGAAATCTTTTTTCACAAACATCACAACGATACGGTTTTTCACTGGTGTGTCTCAGCATGTGTCTTTTCAAACTTCCACTTTCGCTAAAGTGTTTTTCGCAAACAATGCAGCGATGTGGTTTCTCTTTGGTATGTGTCAAAATGTGATTTTTTAAATTTCCACGCCGACTAAATCTTTTATCACAAAAAACGCATTCATGTGGCTTCTCTTTGTTGTGTGTCATCGTGTGTCTTTTTAAAACCCCAACTTGGCGAAATCTTTTTTCACAAACATCACATCGATGGGTTTTTTCTCCGATGTGTGTCAGCATGTGCCTTTTCAAATGACTACGTTGGTTAAAGCATTTTTCACAAACATGACACCGATGAAGTTTCCGATTTCTGTGAGTCAACATGTGTGTTTTTAAAGTCTTTACTTGGCAAAATCTTTTTTCACAAACATCACATCGATGAGGTTTCACTGCGGCGTGTTTCCACATGTGTCTTTTTAAAGTCCCAACTTGACTAAATCTTTTTTCACAAACATCACATCGATGTGGCTTATCTTTGTTGTGTGTCATCATGTGTCTTTTTAAAGTCCCAACTTGACTAAATCTTTTTTCACAAACATCACATCGATGTGGCTTATCTTTGTTGTGTGTCATCATGTGTCTTTTTAAAGTCCCAACTTGACTAAATCTTTTTTCACAAACATTACAATGATAAGGTTTTTTCTTTGGTGTGTGTCAACATGTGTATTTTTACACTTCCTCTTTGCCCAAATCTTTTTTCGCAAACAATGCAGCGATGAGGTTTCTCTTTGGTGTGTGTCAACATGTGGTTTTTTAAATTTCCGCTTTGGGCAAAGCTCTTTTCACAAACATCATATCGATGAGGTTTCTCATTGGTTTGTGTCAACATGTGTGTTTTCAAATGTTTACTTGTTACAAATAGTTTTTACACAAACATTACATTTATCAGGTTTATTTTTAGTGTGAGTCGCCTGACACAATTAAACAACAATAATACTACCTGAAAAAAATTGTCTTTTATATTGGTTACAAACTGGGCCACACAACTAATCGGACGTATTCCTGTGGCACTTACAAAATAGCCAAATCGTTTTTTCCAGTATTGAATCAATGTATTTACTTTCGCGTAAATATTGAATCAAAGTATTTTATTATGCGTACGGTTTTTCACTGGTGTGTCTCAGCATGTGTCTTTTCAAACTTCCACTTTCGCTAAAGCGTTTTTCGCAAACAATGCAGCGATGTGGTTTCTCTTTGGTATGTGTCAAAATGTGATTTTTTAAATTTCCACGCCGACTAAATCTTTTATCACAAAAAACGCATTCATGTGGCTTCTCTTTGTTGTGTGTCATCGTGTGTCTTTTTAAAACCCCAACTTGGCGAAATCT
The DNA here is from genome assembly GCF_965637545.1 of Phallusia mammillata. Classification (NCBI taxonomy): domain Eukaryota; kingdom Metazoa; phylum Chordata; class Ascidiacea; order Phlebobranchia; family Ascidiidae; genus Phallusia; species Phallusia mammillata. Next base: position 12,204,704 of record NC_137254.1, on the reverse strand, counting down.
TTTTTCACAAACATCACATCGATGGATTTTTTCTCCGGTGTGTGTCAGCATGTGCCTTTTCAAATGACTACGTTGGTTAAAGCATTTTTCACAAACATGACACCGATGAGGTTTCCGATTTCTGTGAGTCAACATGTGTGTTTTTAAAGTCTTTACTTGGCAAAATTTTTTTTCACAAACATCACATCGATGAGGTTTCACTGCGGCGTGTTTCCACATGTGTCTTTTCAAAGTCCCAACTTGACTAAATCTTTTTTCACAAACATCACATCGATGTGGCTTATCTTTGTTGTGTGTCATCATGTGTCTTTTTAAAGTCCCAACTTGACTAAATCTTTTTTCACATACATCACATCGATGTGGCTTATCTTTGTTGTGTGTCATCATGTGTCTTTTTAAAGTCCCAACTTGACTAAATCTTTTTTCACAAACATCACATCGATGTGGCTTATCTTTGTTGTGTGTCATCATGTGTCTTTTTAAAGTCCCAACTTGACTAAATCTTTTTTCACAAACATTACAATGATAAGGTTTTTCTTTGGTGTGTGTCAACATGTGTATTTTTACACTTCCTCTTTGCCCAAATCTTTTTTCGCAAACAATGCAGCGATGAGGTTTCTCTTTGGTGTGTGTCAACATGTGGTTTTTTAAATTTCCGCTTTGGGCAAAGCTCTTTTCACAAACATCACATCGATGAGGTTTCCCATTGGTTTGTGTCAACATGTGTGTTTTCAAATGTTTACTTGTTACAAATAGTTTTTACACAAACATTACATTTATCAGGTTTATTTTTAGGGTGAGTCGCCTGACACAATTAAACAACAATAATACTACCTGAAAAAAATTGTCTTTTATATTGGTTACAAACTGGGCCACACAACTAATCGGACGTATTCCTGTGGCACTTATAAAATAGCCAAATCGTTTTTTCCAGTATTGAATCAATGTATTTATTTTCGCGTAAATATTGAATCAAAGTATTTTATTTCGCGTAAATACGTCAGAAACTATTTTTTCAGTCAAAAAGTTCTTATCTGTGCGTGAAGCGGTTGATGTCACGTCTGCAATACATTTGTTCGATTTAAGACAGGTAATTGTAATGGAAATGGATCTTGAACTTTTCAAAGCCTTGAGATTGCAAAAAAATCTACAATAAATAGTAACTAAGATCTACGCAACAGTTAAAGTGATTTGACATTTGGCTTGTAATCAAAGTTGACTAAAGTCATCCTTCTATTCAAGCCAATCAATATTATATATCAGTGTTTCCAAGTATCAACACTTAAGTCCAAAGCTTTGTTTTTTTTTTTTGAACTTCTAGGTAACGCTCTGAATGACTTTTTTACTTTTCCCAATTTAACATAACAAACCCCTGGTAAATTGATTGAAACAGTGTGTTCTAAACATGACAGACAAACAAATTCGTCCTTTGAATATAACTAACATAACACACTAGCTTTTCCTCGCCACTGTAAACCTTAACAGGGCTACAAAGATCAGTTGTTGCCTGTAAACAAAGTAATGTAGACATTAACGGGATGTGCAACCAGCTGCGACTTACGGCTATACCACGTTTTTGTATTACAGGAAGCAATTCGATGCATGGCAAGATTAGCTACCTTCCATGAACTTAGAAACAAAGATACAGGCAACTGGCTGAGAGTACTGGCAACAGGTGGGATTTCGAAATTGATTTCGTGAACAATTGTAGAACATCACAACCAAAATCGAAACACGCAACGAAGTTGGATACCACCACTACACACCAAATGATGACTCACATTGTGTTATTTTGTTTGGTGCTGTTGTTATATAAACAAACAATTAAAATAAATTCGCTGTTAAAAGTATATTTTGAACTTAAAAAAGATTTAACACCCTTACTCCACGGAAAGCGCCTAATTTTGCGACTGATCAAAAAAACCTTGTTTCGGTTTTATATGTAAAAAATGTTTCCGAATATTAAACTTTAAATCTATGTTTCAAAGAAAAAACGTTTCGACCAAAATGCTTCAACGTAAAGAAAAACCGAAAAAATATTTGAATATGTATCACAAAGGGACTAGATGTCACTAATTGCTGTTTTTATAATTATTGCAAGGCTTAAAATTTTGTGAAATTTCCGTTATGGTGGAGATGGAGAACCATTTTTGGCTTGCGAAAGCAATCATGTTGCGTTTGTTGTTATCGTTTCAAAATTGATTTATTTACAAAGTATGTCAAGCCATTTGCGTTAAATGGTACTGAGGAAACACAAAACGATTGTTGAAAAAGCAAAGGCAAGCTTTAGTCATCATACAAAACATTTTTTGAACAATTATGGATTTAGTCATAATACACAGGTAAAAAATTCATTTCCACCACACACTCTAAAAAAACTGTATTCATTTTTGTGAATCTTTTGAATGATACGATCATTGTAGTATGGTTAAGTACACATTATAAACTGAACACTTAGGTTTGCACAGAAACAGATAGAGGTATATTAAATCACAGCATGCCAAGCTACTTAAAGTTATCAAATAACCTGTTTTGCAGATCTATTTTCATCAAATGCGAGGTTGACCCGTTGCTTACTGTACTAGACTACATTAGCGTTGGTTTACAATGCAATGGCATAATGTTGATCATTCGGGAAAATCAGAGCCTATTTCAATCTCTTTTCTGTAGCTCTGACCATTATTCATGGAACAGTAGCATATTTCTTACATTGTTCGGCCTATTTTTTTCTGATGATGGCAGCAACAACAAAATAAAGGAAATCGATGTGTACAAAGCTTGTCTTGACTTCATAGATATGTGTTTTCATAATGATTAGTGTTGTCTTTATATTTGAAAATGATGGTAGAATTGTTAGGTTGTAGTTGACTGGCCCAAAACATTATATATTTCTTATCCTTATTGTTACAAAGTTAGTGTTAAAATGCTTAATCATTATAACATTGGAAGAATTTTCGGAATGTTATTTGGTGTGTACACATTACAGGTAGTGTGCACCTTTGTGGTATTTAAGGTAACATATTAATTGTGAAATGTTTTAAATCCAGAAAAGCGTGGTTATGAAGTTTGTAACCGGCTGTGAAAAAATTACACCTCTTGGATTGCCACAAGAAAAGAAAGTGCAGTTTGTGCAGGAGTGCCCAACCGATTGTAAATGATTGGCCACTGTTAGTACTTGTGCAATGTGCATTAACTTTCTTGTTCACATTAATACGTGTGTAAAGATGCAAGATGCATTTCGACAAGCAACTACATGTGAACCAGGATTTGGACTTATGTAATAATCAGTTGTCTGTTTGAGAAGGCGTTTAAATGAGTATATTAATGATTCAGAAAGGTAAAATAGGCACCATTTCTGTCTCTTTAGTGACTATATTGGTGTTACATGGTTACTTTTCAATGTAACTCCAATAATGTTCTTGTGTGGTTTTGGAGGGAACTATAAGACTGTGGTGTACCCTATCTTTAGGGGATTCATTTCGTCAAAATTTCTGATTGTTGTCTCATGCCAAGTAATGTTATTACAGCGCCTACATTGTTGTATACTGAGTTACAACAACTCTACCCGAAAATTGAAAATAAACATCTTCCTGGGAATCGGTTTGTTTTTGTAATTTATTTTAATGTAGTTTCGTACAATTAAACAGATTTTCAGTTTCGAATATGGATCATTTTACAAAGTATGCAAAAGCTATATACGTAAAGTCGTCTGAAGTAAAAAATTAGTTCTCATACAAAATTCCAATTACCAGTTTTGTAAGTATTAAGGTTTTCGACTTGAGTGTTCAGGCCTTGGACTGAATTGATCCTGCAGAACTTGTTTGGTTTTGTTTATTTGATACTAAACTGAGCAAATCCACAACTGCAGTAATGCGTTGGAGAATACAATTCTGAGTAAATCAGATGGTAGAACAGAAATGTAACTGGGCAACCGCAAAGGACCCTTGTAGCTTCGACGTGGCAAACAAGCAAGCGACTAAAGGGCTATTGAGCAATTCAGTGTAGTAGGACAAACAAGGTTATGTAGTAACTATTGTATCAAGCATTGGTTAAATGTTTGGCACTGAAAAATTTTATACAAACACCGCACAAAACAATATTTAATTAACATCGCTATATCACATAACAATCGTCATGGCTATTTCTTAAGTCCAATGCAGGATATTAATGTCACGAATCCAAGCCAAGTCAATTGTTTGTAATCGTGCGAAATCAGATCATCATGCATCTGGTTGTAAAAACAACTTTGCAGGGAGAAAATTATCTCATAGCACTGAATACATTTTGCATGGACCGCGAGTTTTCCAAAGAATTATGAAGGGAAAAATATTGTGTTTTATTTAGAATATGCTTATTTTGTTTCGATTTTTTCCACCAACAGAACGAATTGTATATGTATGTACAAAGGTAAGACAATGGATTTTGGGGTTCAAGAATTGTTATTTGGATTAACAAAACCTTCCCCAAAAAACATCACATAGATAATTTTTCACCAGTGTGTGTCAACATGTGTTTTTTCAAACCACCTTTTCGGCTATATCCTTGATTACAAACATCACATCGATGGGGTTTCTCATTGGTGTGGGTCAATATGTGTCTTTTCAAAGTTCCAAGTTCGCGAAATCTTTTCTCACAAATGTCACATCGATGGGGTTACACTGGTGTGAATCAAAGAGTGTCTTTTCAAATATTCACATTGGGCAAATCTTTTTTCACAAACAGCACATCGATAAGGTTTCTTGTTGGTGTTGTGGATCGAAATGTGTTTTTTCAAATTTCCACTGTGACCAAAACTTTGCTCACAAATGGGACATTGAAGAGGTTTCTCTTTGGTGTGTGTCAACATGTGTCTTTTTAAATTTCCACCTTGGCTAAATCGTTTTTCACAAACATCACATCGATAAGGTTTCTCATCGTTTGTGTGTTTCAACATGTGTTTTTTTCGACTTCCATCTTCAGAAAATCTTTTTTCACAAAAATCACATCGGTGAGGTTTCTCTTTAGTGTGTGTCATCATGTGTTTTTTCAAATGTGCACCTTGGTTAAATCTTTTTTCACAAGTTTCACATCGATAAGGTTTCTCTTTGGTGTGTGTTAACATGTTTGTTCTTAAGTATCCACCAAAACGAAATCTTTTTTCACAAACATGACATCGATGAGGTTTCTCGTTATAATGTGTCAACATGTGTTTTTTTAAATATACATGGGCAAATCTTTTTTCGCATACACTACATCGATGTGGTTTCTCTTTAGTGTGTGTCAACATGTGTCGTTTCAAATTTCCACTGATACCGAATCTTTTCTCACAATTGGGACATTGAAGAGATTTCTTGTTGGTGTGTGTCAACATGTGTGTTTTCAAAGCATCTTCTCGGTTAAATTGTTTTTCACAAACATCACATCGATGAGGTTTTTCTTTAGTGTGTTGTACCAACATGTGTTTTTTCAAACTTCCAGCCTGAGAATATCTTTTTTCACAAACATCGCATCGTAGAGGTTTCTCGGTGTGTGTCAACATTTTTGTTTCCAACTACTGCAGAAAAGTGGACATCTATGTTATGTTAGCGTTATAAATGCCATGCAAATAACGACGACTTGGCAATTAATATGTTATTGTAAGATGGAACTGCGCAGAAGCAATGCGTTTATCTTCGGACCACTATCCGCTAGTTGGAACCGGTTAATTTTTTTTCGTTTCAGTTGAATTCTACCCATCATCTGCCTGATCTTATCAAAATTCAAAGAATTTTGCCCGTGCACTGTTATTGTTGACACGCACTGTAAATGTTATCTATTCTTTAGTACAAAAAATCACAAATATCAATCAGACTGCATTTTTACTAGTTCGGTTCGGGTCCAACGCCAAACAAAATATAGGGTTCGACTCCCGTTCGGGGTTTTAAAATATCATAATTAACTATCAGGTTTAATGAAATTAACCGCTCAAACCGGTTCGCGGGTTCGGGTTCGTCTCCCTGGCTCTGCAGAACTTTATTGAGATTTAAAGACTGTGAACGTTAATTTAAATTCTGCCCCCAAAAGCGAAAGTATTGTGCAGGAAACGAAAAACATAGCAAGACTAACTTACTTAGGGGGTCTGCGGACCTATAAAATTTATTAAAGGGGTCCGTGACCACAAAAAGGTTGGGAACCACTGCTTCAACTAGACGCGAAGATCGAACTCAACAATCTTAACGATCAGTCCTAACTGTTTATGACGTCATTATCATTTATAATATTGTGTCGCTTTTGGTGCCTGTTTTTTCCGCATTGTTTGCACACAACAGGGGTTCAAAATGTCTGCCTTATATTGATAATATTCTGGTAATACTCTTTTCAGGCCACAAAATCTGTTGAAAGCAATTTTAAAATCAAAATATTTAGCAAAAGAGTTTTATTTACGTCATCGTCCCCAGTGCATATATTTTAATACACATCTTAGGTTGTGCACCCCTGTCCTAAACCAACGAACCATAAATCAGTTCACATATTGGTCAGGAAAGACTTCAAAATTTGCTTGAAGCAAAAATGAACTAAAGCAAGATTTTAAACAAGCACTGTTAAAACAAGTACCAACTTTTACACCCAAATCTTTGTGGAACTATATTACCTTTTGTGTCGCTTGCTCAATTTACTGCACTTCAAAAGCACCTAATTGGCCACTTCAATCATTTCTCGTTATTATAGTAGACAAACAAATTCGTCCTATGAATTCAACTACGCGTTGGCTTTACCTCGCAACTGCAAAACCCACTACTGTGCTGGGCTACTGTGATCAGCTGTTCGTACACAAGTAATTTAGGCAGTAATCGGTTGTGCAGCTGCGACTTACGATTTTTGCACGTTATCGTGTTACAGGAAGCAATTTACCAGTTTGACATCAGAGCTCACAGCAAGAGATGAGCAGGTTTACTGGATAGTTCGGAAATGGATTTCGGCAGTGTATGCTTTACGCCCGTTTGAAAACTAATCTCGTTTTCGAACATGGAACATTTCACAAAGTATGTGAAGCGCTTTTCGTTAATTTGTAATGACGAAATACAAAACGATTTTTGAAGCAGCAAAAATTTAGCCATTATACAAAATAATAATTATCCGTTTCTTAACTGTTTTGCAATGCAGGTTACAAGATACACGTTGCCACGATCGAAAATAGCACAAATAATTAAACAGCCAACGCAAGCACAGATAGAAACAAAAAAGACTTTGGCATGTTTTCTTTTCTTGGAACGTAAAAAAAAACATTTCTTAACTGCGAAATGGTCCAGAACCTACTAATACACGTATACCTAACAACAATTACCGGAAAACAAGGTGGTAAAATTAGTTGGAATTAAATAACCTTCTACAAAATAAACACTACTTAAATCGTTTTATTAGGCCACTGACTGTCTTGTTTTCTCATAACCAGTTCAGGACCATGTGACTGCTTTAAAACATTGCGTGTTTTAATTGTTAGGGTGGCAGAAGCCGCAGATTTGTCTTGCTTGCATGCAATGTTACTGGTGTGGTTTTGCGATCGCAGGAAATAACCAATCAATACATAATACATTATTTTTCTCCGTCACTGAAACATACAGTTATACCCAGGGTTGCCATACCGTCCTTATTTCTAAGATCTGTCCGTATTTTAAAGGGCTATGTCTTAGAATAGTTAATTGTCCTTATTTCTAAGAAATGCCCTTATTTATGACTGTAGTCCTTATTTTGTTTTTCAATATACCACCAGATGCTTATGTGCTGTGCGCTTGTATGTTGTTTCCAATCAACAGCACTGTTAATCCCTTGCTTCAATCGAAAGCTTTAGAAGATCAGCTTACCAGGGCAAATAAATATCTGGTTGGAAAATTGACGTCTCTACAATCATCAACAAATCGCTCATTATAAAGATTGAACCTGTTACTGATTGAAATATATATTTTTTATTAAAGAATATAGTAATGTAAATTCAAGTTTGGTCTGATATACAAAACCTATTGCATGTTTCATTTTTAAATCTTTTCAGTGGCAAAACTAACAAAATGAACTGCTACCCAGTAGTTATGATTCCTTCTACAGTATATGTACAGCCACAATTTGTCACATTTGGTGTTTGATCAGGGTTGCCAGGTGGCCTAAAATTCGGTCAAAAAACGATAAATTGGCCTAATTGCACATGCTGTGTCCGACGCCTAAAAATCATTAGGACATTTAGTTTTTTGTCCTAATATGTCCGAATTTTGCTATATGTCCGAAAATCCTATTTTTTGAAGGTTGCAAACCTTTTTTTACGACAAGACGTGGCTTAAAACTGCAACTTGTTTTGGTTAGTGCCTTGTTTATGACGTTAAACACATAATTTTATGCCAGTGAATGTCTGGCCATTATTGTGTACAATGCAATTGTATTGTAATAAATGGTTATCTAAGGTGATATAAAGCAGCAACTTAACGAAACATTTTTTAACGTTGCTAAACCAATGATAAACGATACAGCAACGTGTTGCAATTGCCGACTAAATATTATTTTAAACATGTCATTTTTTTGTCAAACATAGGAAGTTTGTTATGTTTTACGTCCTCCACTTTGTCACCTCGATATTGATACCTTGTTTGCAATTATACGCTCTAGCTTTTTTTGTCCTAAAATGTCCGATTTTAAGACAAATATTGTCCGAATCCAGTCGACACTATCTGGCAACCCTGGTGATAGGCTACACAGTCTGAGGCGTTTTGCGTTGATTGCTCGCAGGAATAATATCTGCTTGTTTATCATCGCTTGTAACTTACAAGGCTGCAGTAGGCTTACTACTACTAGGATCGCCTGGTAAAGTCTCGCGCATGACTTTTAGTGGATTTGATTGTCTGGCAAGAAGGTAAGTTTCTTTTTTGTGTTATTATTTATACAAAGCAGTTTGTCACTAAAAAAAACACTGTAGTTCTCATTAAGTTTGGTTTCAACCTGGATAGGGGAGAGTGGGGTAAGTTGTTACAGGGGCGGGTTGTTACAACGCAAATAACTTCGGCTATGTTTTTATAAAACCGCTGGAATTACGCATGTCGGTTGGTACATCCGGGACGGCCAGCGTGACAAAATTTTTACAAATTTGAAAGACATATCTAACAAAAGGCAAAAGATAACAGTATCAATATATAGCAGTCATAGCTGCACATTGGTTTGGTTGTTGTGATCATTATTGCTTTACTGAAATATATCGCTTTCTCCTCGCGAATTTTTAGCAACTGAAATTAAACGCCAAAGGGCGCTAAAGAGCTAAAAGTTGGTAATTTGTTTCAATAAATGCTAAAATCCTACTGTGCCAAAATTATTTGTAAAAGTTTCACATTTTCGTTTTTTTTTAACCGAGTTGTTTCAGAAGTAAAGTAATAATGTTTTTAGACTTGTTGGAACATTACAAACATTGGTTGCCATTAGCAGTAGGGTAAATATAAAAACTTTTTTTTTTACGGTTTATTCCAAAATCTGATAGATTGTAATTTTACTAAACAAAATCCTGAAAGTCGTACATTCGTTTTTTTTTTATTGTAACGAAATGCAGTAGTGCGTAACATTGTAAGGCGACTAAAAGAAATGACTTTCCAAAACGTTGAGTTACGGTAGCCTATACTATGGAACCTGCAGTCATTGTTTCAGTCTTCGAATGGTCACACGGACGTTCTGGTAATGGAGTGTCTTGAATTCTTGCGCTTTTCGGTGGGTCTGCATGAGTGCGTTACAGTTTATCATACGCCGTTGATTATAATCAATTATCACTGTTTTGCTTGTGAACAAAGTGAGTCAGTTCCTTCAACGAACCGAAATAATTTAGGTGGGCGTTTCATGAAAACGCCTACTCACACATAATTCCTCGCGTGAAAAAAGTTTGTTGTGTTGTTCCCCGCGGACTATAGATTACCAGATCAACCAAATACTTCTGTGTACATTTCCAAGTCACCAAGCCTTCGGCGTTTTCTCATTTCGTTCTATGCGGGTGGTTTTTCAGTTATGTTTAGTGTTTGCAAAGTAATATATCACCCGAAGAGAATAAGCATTTTTCAAGTGTGTTAAATAATAATAATAATGGCTTCGAATGACAGTAAATTGTGTACATATATTTTACTTATCACACGTACGGTAGCAGGTTGTGTTTGGTAAAAAATAGCAATTTGTTCGTTTTAAGTGGTTTAAACCCTATTACTTGAATCTGTAACCAGACTTGGACAACTAGACAATTCAAGTTTCTTCAGCAGGGAAAATCTTTTAAACTAACAATTTTTGTCAAGTTAGCCCTCAAAATGGCTGTGAAAAAAGATTTTAGCAATTCACCAGAAATGAATTTCACCGCATGTTATTTATAGAATGAGAAAAAAGGGGCTATTTTAATTAATATGTTTTTGTTTGATGGAATCTTTGAAATAAGAGTTTTGTGTGAGAGACAGTGTTTGCACTGACCATTTATTGTTCAAAAATTACTGGCCCGTGGTCTGTACAAGTCAAATGGGGTCATTATTATGTTGGTGTGCGGCATTTAGAATAGATCTGGCTAAGCACAGGTCTCTGTGTGTGAGGAAGGGACGAGTCATGTAACAAATGTGCTTATGTGTATAATGTGGCTCTTTGTGGTAACACAATAAAAAATATGGCTCTTGGGCTTTGACCGCTTGGCCACCCCTGCAATAAAGGCTATTGCGTAGCAATAGAGCCAGGCGATTCTCGATTCTACTTTGATTTAAACTGATTCAATGGCACAAACGGACGCCAAATAAGATTATAAAAGAACTTCAACCATTTCGCGGTCCCCCGAAATTTGCCTCACGGAACCTTAAATCTAAATGACCCCGGATCCCAGTTTGAGAACCGCTGCCTTATTGACAACTTTTTTGTTTCTTATGTACTTTATAGCAGGGGTGTCCAACTCGAACACACCGCCGTGCCAATTTTGGTTTTAAAATTAACTCGCGGGCCAAAGTTTGGTACTTTTTTCCTAACCATGTCTTAAACGTCTTAACGAGAACGACCCAATCCGAATATACCATTTAAATGTATAAAACCTTTTGTGCCATTTTCAAATGCTCTGCGTGCCACTTTTGGCACGCGTGCCACGTGTTGGAAACCCCTGCTTTATAGGTTTCCAAAACTTGTAGATTAATGAGGGTCAAGTGAGATTTAAGTTTTTTTTCATAAGAACTCGAAAATATGGATGTTGTATGTTATATCCTGCATCGAGTTAAACATCTTCCAATTCCTACTGAATCATCTCAAAAAGGATTGAAACGGGTTGGCTTATAGCTTTAGAAAATTATAGGCTACCAGTTTTTACTAGCCGTTTGTTAAAGCCTCTCGGAACTGTTTGAATAAAATTAGTAATCAACTGCTATTAATCGCAATTAGGAAATACGTCTAAGTTCAGAAGGTTAAGGACAAAGAAAGGCTGACCTGGTCGTTGAAGTATTGATCAGTTATAGTGCAATACTTAATGAGACTTCCAGGCCAATATGTCCAATGGTCATAATGTTCCCGGCACTAGACATTGGTAACATGTCCCGTAGCAATTCCCCATGCAAGCTGTACGCCTTGTGTCTTCATATGGCAGAATCGATAGAAACCGTAACAGCTTTAAGTCACGAAAAAGGCGGAAATCGATGCTTTTCTGAGACTTACTTGCATTTGGAGTCGTTGCATTTATTGTTCAGACTGCCGTAAAGTGAGGTTGGAAAACCGCAATAGCTTTGTAGTAAGAAAATGGAACCAGGACGTTTTGTAAATAGGTAGACAAAGTACATTAATTTTTCCACTATAACAAATTTTATTTATCAACAAAATCTTGTTGTTAACCTATTTTTGAAACAATGGTGTTAAATTGGACGACAGCGAAAAGGTTAAGAAGCTTTAATTTAGTTAGACAGTATTCAAAGACAAAGGAATTTTTAGATTTGATTCCTTAGAATTGTTGACTGAGGGATATATGTTACATGCGGTAATTTGGCACATCGTTTTACAGCCGTTTTATGAATTATTGAACGTCGTTACAAATAGATAACAAATTCGCTTTACGGGGAAAAGCACGCGGCGTGAACACGTCACTGCAACGAACGTTGTTTTTTCCGCAAGTTCAAAAGAACCAATTAGCTGTGATCCGTTGCGACGCATGAATTTTTCATAGCCAGCTGAGCACACGTCGATGTGACGTAGAAAAGGTCGTTCGGGAAGGCGCTTCACTGTTTCGAAATAAAAGTAAAAGGTTGGTTGACTAAAGTAGCAGTTTGGGGATCAATACTAAGCACTTTACTAAGCACTTTGCAAGCTGAAATTATTCTTTTGCAGTAAAAGTTAGATACAAAATGGGTGGTTTGACTAGAATTGGTTTGGTGTTTTTGATTGTGGCTCTTATGATGTCAAACGCTTTGGACATGCCTCGTCGCCATAAAGCCAAAGCCGGACGCAGCGAAGGTTTAATGTACTTGAACGAGATAAATAACGTCCATGACGGGTCAGGCATAGGGCGATATTCAGCACCAAAACGAGCAAAATTTATGCAACGACCAGCTGGAATGCTAAGCGAAAACGATACAGACAATACGTCATCAATGTCGTCATCGGAAGGCGTTACATCCTCAGCATCGGACAAGCCTGAGTCAGAGCCAACATATTCAACGGAAACAAGCACTCTGATTGATGACGACATTTCCGAAGTTGTGAAGCGAATTCAAAAGAGCCCAGGTTTAAATTCAGGCATTGAAGCAATCTTGGTGTTGCTGGTTATTCAAACGATGCTTGGTCTTGGCTGCACCATCGATCTATCGGTGATGAAAGAACATCTTCTGGATGCTTGCGGTAAATTGCTTTTCCAAGTTATTGGGTTTCGTGACAGCGGTTGTTAATTTAAGGCAATTTGCGTTGGTTTAAAAATTCCGCCACCCTACCAGTTCTTTGAGAATTCTGTAAACGTAGCATAATTAGTATTTACACTGTTTGTTTGTTTTTTCTATGCCAAGAAAGTTTTATTTCATGTTCAAACGAATTTATCAGTTCAAGATAAACTTTACAACCACTTCCCTCATAAGGATAGCCTATATGCCTTGTCTATGTATCTGTAAATTAGAATTTTCTTTAATTTTAACAAAAAAACATAGGTTGTGCATATCGGTAGCATATAATGGTTTTTAAATTACATGGTTCTAAATCTCAGGTATTGCAATTGCGGTCGCCTTGCAGTTTGGTATCATGTCTCTGGTGGGTTTGGGGATGTCGAAAATGTTTGGCCTGGATAAAGTGGCAGCCATTGCAGTCATAGTGACTGGAGGCTGTCCAGGTGGCAATTTATCAAAATTGCTTACTTATTTCTTCTACGGCGACGTCAACCTCAGGTGCGTACGAATAACTAACATATACAAGATTATACATTCTTTATACACCGTTCGTCTTAAACCGGCCTGCTTTGTGCTTTACACTAGTAGAAAAAAATATGGTATACAACAACACGCAAATCAAAAATTGGATTAATATTTAGCGATGTTTTTGCGTTCCGCATTTTGGGCAAAAAACATGGATCTTAAAATAACAAGGACCACTAGCTATTTTGAAGGTCCATCAGTTTAATATAGTCGAGCATTAAAGACATGGGCTATCGCTTGGGCCAAGATCTCCGTGAAAACATGCCATCCGCATGTGAACAACTACATTAACTTTATTCATGTCTAAAACAATACCAATCCCGGAGTTTAGGGAAATACCAGCAGTTTTTAACGCCGAAACCGGGACAGTTCAATCGATGACTTGCAATTAAGATTAGCCAAATAGGAACTTCAAGGCGAAACAGTCAGCATTCTGGTTCACCCCAATTGATTGCTATTACCGTTAAAGGCCGTACCAGATGTTTGCAACTTGCCTGCCGCTAATAGAATTGAATGACCGCTGCGCCGACAAACGCATTCCAAACAAGATGTTTTAATTTCTGTGCCATGAATGACCTCAAGCAACAACTTTGACCATTGTAGCTAATGTATTGTTAGGTCAATCCGTGTAGTAAAATGGCATACGTTATACTTAATTTGTGTTCCTATTAGGTATTATTTCATACAGGTTTCTATATTTATAATGCAGTCGTGTCTTTTCGCACAATAAACTTGTATATGAAACTGTATTATTTTATTTTTTAATTCTATTTGAACAAGTTATAATGATGATATATAAGCGATTGCTGCCAGGCATATAGTATCAAGTTTAAAGAGCTCTTCTGGCAAATGTGATTTTATTCCGACGTTTCGACGTCCTATACAGGTCGTCTTCATCAGGGTAAATAACACTGAATGCGACTAGTACAGTGCACGATAAACAAAGGAAAAAAGGAAAAAAAGAATAGAACGCAAGCACGTAACAACGCAACGAAAACACCGCGCGATAACAAATGATTGACCCTCTAATCTTTAAGCAGGTGCCTGTAGCACGCTGGAAGCATCACGTCTGTTTTGATGTTCATTGTGTTGACCCGTTGGTGAATATTCCATGACTCAAGAAATAGTCTTTTCCTGTAGTCAGGCTCCCGGGCCACAACAGAAGCCGCATTGAAATCAATACGGTGGCCTTGTGATACCGCGTGATTGGACAGGGCCGACTTCTTTGCGTCGCTGTTGGCAACATCCCGCTGATGTTCTTTTCGGCGGGTGTTGAGTGACCTTCCAGTCTCCCCGATGTATATTAACGGACACTCGGCGCAGGGAATAGAGTATATACAACACCACGTTGTTTAAGGGTGTCGATTGGATCTTTCGGGTGACTCAGTAGCTTGCGGAGAGTATTGGCAGGTTGAACGCCAACCGCTACGCCGAAGTCACGCAACATACGCCGTAGAATATCCGTCAATTTCGGTATGTACGGAAGTGTCACCTGTTTGGGACACGTTGCCCGTCCATCACGGAGAATCCAGTTGGGGTAGCCGTTGTATTTCAAGGCTTTGCGAACCTTTGTGACGCAAGACCAGTTAGAGCGGATTTTAGACCACACCAACGTCGGAGTTAATACACGTTACAATCGTGCGATGATTGATTGTAAAAGGCGTTTGACATCGCTGAGTTCCATGTGCGACAGACGAAGACCTGCAGTGGAAAGACAGAAGATGCATAACTGGGTCATGAACCTGTCTGATTACCAACCGACGGTTGATGAAACCAAAGTGTTGCAACTTGGTCTTAATTTTGCCACTGCACCACGGGTATAGTACCGAAAGAACAAATTATTGCTGCAGTCGAGAAAGGAATTTGGCAGCAACCCGCGCACATTAAAGCAATCATTCAAGGCAAACTTGCAAACTGCCTTCGCACACACAGAATGGGTCAAAGCAACCTCAGTAACACCGAGCACCAAGCGATCCGAAGTTTAAGGTCAAATGAAGATATCTCGATCTTACCCGCAGACAAAGGTAACTGTACTGTCATCATGAACCGCCCAGATTACGACAAGAAAATGACTTATTACTGGATACTTCGACTTACAAGCGTTTAAAGCGTGATCCAACACGTAAGTCGGAACGCGTCCTTAATAAGTTCGTGGGGAAATTGCACACAGAGAGGCAATGCATTTCTGAAGCCGTATTGCATCAACTGCATAGCACGGACGGCTCCGCTCCGCGCATCTACGGCTTACCAAAAATACACAAGGAAGGCATCCCTCCGCGACCAATCGTTTCGTTTGTTGGTACTCCAACCTACAATCTTGCGAAGTACCTATAGCGAAAGTTATTTCTCCGCTCGTGGGCAATACGGAATGGACTGTTTCGAACTCGTCCAACTTTGTTCAAGAGATAGCACAGTTGCCGCCCCTGTCCAACGAAGAGTTAATGGTGTCGTATGACGTCGTGTCACTTTTTACAAGTGTTCCTGTGGAATTGGCGATGGACATCGCGTCATCCAGGATTTTAAACGACTATAGCCTTAAAGACAGAACACCATGGGTCCCGTTGGATATTGTGGACGGTTTGCGGATTTGCTTGAAGCAATCATTTTTAACATTCAGGGGAAGCTTTTATCAACAGGTTCAAGGCACAGCGATGGGTTTCCCGGTCTCCGTGGTTGTCGCAAACATGACAATGGAAGCGCTTGAGGAAAAAGCCTTATCAACATTTGCCAACCCACCAAGATTCTGGCGGCGATATGTTGACGACATTTTTTGTGTCATTGCTAAGAACAAGGTTGAGGCATTTTTACAGCATCTCAACGAGGCGCAACCAGGCATTCAGTTTACCATGGAACTCCAATCGGTAAACTGTCTTCCATTTTTAGACGTTCAAGTCACAAGAACCGATGACGGCGTCTTGTACTCGAGAGTGTACCACAAGCCAACGAGTACCGGCAGGTATCTCAATTTTCGATCTCATCACCCCACATACCAGAAAAGAGGGGTGGTTCGTTCCCTAAAAGATCAGGCACGACGCTTGTGCACTCATAGCGACGACTGCGAGGCGGAACTGGCTAAGGTTCGCAAAGCCTTGAAATACAACGGCTACCCCAACTGGATTCTCCGTGATGGACGGGCAACGTGTCCCAAACAGGTGACCCATCCAAAAACAGAGGGTTTTGTGACACTTCCGTACATACCGAAATTGACGGATATTCTACGGCGTATGTTGCGTGACTTCGGCGTAGCGGTTGGCGTTCAACCTGCCAATACTCTCCGCAAGCTACTGAGTCACCCGAAAGATCCAATCGACACCCTTAAACAACATGGTGTTGTATATACTCTATTCCCTGCGCCGAGTGTCCGTTAATATATATCGGGGAGACTGGAAGGTCACTCAACACCCGCCGAAAAGAACATCAGCGGGATGTTGCCAACAGCGACGCAAAGAAGTCGGCCCTGTCCAATCACGCGGTATCACAAGGCCACCGTATTGATTTCAATGCGGCTTCTGTTGTGGCCCGGGAGCCTGACTACAGGAAAAGACTATTTCTTGAGTCATGGAATATTCACCAACGGGTCAACACAATGAACATCAAAACAGACGTGATGCTTCCAGCGTGCTACAGGCACCTGCTTAAAGATTAGAAGGTCAATCATTTGTTATCGCGCGGTGTTTTCGTTGCGTTGTTACGTGCTTGCGTTCTATTCTTTTTTTCCTTTGTTTATCGTGCACTGTACTAGTCGCATTCAGTGTTATTTACCCTGATGAAGACGACCTGTATAGGACGTCGAAACGTCGGAATAAAATCACATTTGCCAGAAGAGCTCTTTAAACTTTATAATGATGAGCCCAATATTTATGTAAAAACGCCGCCATGAGTCAGTGATGACTCGTGATTACCATATCACACACACGGTTTAAATATGAGGTGCGTTCGTTTTTTTCGCAGGGGTAAATTTGCTTCATACTAAATTGCATGGTTGATGCTGCTGGCAGGTCACTAACTGTCTTATTGTTTGACATTTTTGCAGTGTTTTGATGTCTATCATATCAACCCTTTTCGCTCTTATTCTGATGCCACTATGTCTTTTGATTTACGGGAGTTGGATTGATGTTTCGGTCATAGGCGGCTTGGCACCCGTTGAAGGTGTGGTTCTCACCCTGATTATGATCTTCTTCCCTGTTGCACTCGGAGTAAAACTAAAGGCAAAGTACGACAGGATTGCCAACACTGTGTTGAAGGTAAGAAATGTCAACTGGGGACGTTTATTTTCTATATCAGACGTATGAAACCAAACTTAAAATTTCAATGCTTTTAAAATGTACGAAAATACTTGTAGCAATGTCCATCGTTTTGTTGGCAAACGTTATCAAACAGATATTAAACTGGTTTGGAATAGTTTAGTAAAAACAATAGGCTAAACTAAACCAACAACAGCCAGTAATCCTTCCATCATTCTATTTGAATAAGGTACATGACTGCTTAGGAATATTTAAAAGCCATTTTGCTCAATTTAAAATCTGAATAAATTGTATCTGATTAATTAAATCATCATGGGAGGAGCTACCAACACCACAAGAATGGAGAAGCTAACCAAAGCAATTGAGGAGTTTAAAGAAAGACAAGATAAGTTAGAACATCAAATAGAACTTGCTACTGCTGTAAAAGGCTCTGATTCTGTTTCCACAGCTGGAACCTCTGTTAAAATGGTAAAAGAAGCTGGTGAGTTGAGGATCAGACTTACTCAAATCGAGTCAGAAATCCGCACCTTTGATGAGAGTATGAAAACCTGTGAACAGGATCTGTATGACCTTGAGCAGTATGGCAGAAGAGACTGCCTCATACTGCATGGTGCTGACAAAGTTCCCAAGGGGAGTCATACTGAGCTTGTCAACTATTTGTTACCAATTTTAAATTCTAAATTAAAGCCTGTTGTTCTAGTGTCACAAATGGACATTGACATAGCTCATGTCCTTCCAGCTAAAAAAGGTACACGGTAATTGTCAAATTTGTTCGAAGGTCAGTTCGGAATGAACTCTTCTTCAAGAAAAGACGTTTGGCTGGAAGTGGACTTGTTCTTACGGAATCACTGACAAGGAAACGACTTCAACTGCTTCGTCAAGTGCAAGACAAGGTTGAAATAAGAAGCACATGGACGAACAACGGCACCATCCATGTGATGGTTAAAGGAAAGAAAAAGGTGATTCATAAAATAGTAGATCTAGATTCCCTTAACTAAATCAACCCATACATAATTTGCATGCTTAAAGTATCACACTGTGTGTTACTATACCTACATTCAGATATAATTAATGTTTTACTAACAACACATATGAGCATGGCTTATTCTATGCCTGTCAGAGGAATACCTAAAGGCGAGAAAGGGGGCATAATCATGGGGTCAATTCCTAGCCAAACTACCAGCACTACAAGTCTAACTAAATTTTCCACCAATTTTCCATTTACTTTACTGACTGACAATGAACTTAAATGCCAGTATGAGGGCTTAGTAGAATCTAACACTATGGAAAGTCATATTCTTTCCCACATGAATGAGGAACAAGACAATGAATGTGAACCCAATAACACCAGTCTGATAGACTCAGGTAGATATATATACTCAAATGAAATACCAGAATCAATTTGTTATGCTTCTTCTGGGCATAGTTTCTCAGCTATCTGTGTTAATATACATTCACTTGTTAACCCCAACAACTTCTGCAAATTAGAGTCTTTAATAAAAAACTTAACCATTGGGCCCAGTATTACTGGCATTAATGAAACATGGATTAAAAACAACCAACCAGGTTTACATTGTAACTTACCAAATTATAATTTCATTTCCAACAGCCGACGTAAAACAAATGGTGGCGGTGTTGGTTTATATATTAAATCTGGCCTAACATACTCAATATGTGAAAAGTTAACAATAATGCAGGAAAAAGTATTCGAGTCAATTTTTGTTGACATAGAGTTAGAAACAGAAACCATAACTTGTGGAACTATATAGATCACCAGGACAGGACTTAAAGACTGGCAATGAAGTAAAAAAAATCATACTTACATACTTGGAGATTTAACTTATAACCTTTTGGATACAAACAACAACCACATTGATAGCTTTACTGGTCTTTTATTTGAAGGTTCTTTTGTTCCCATAATTAACAAACCCACCAGAATTACAGATACTAGTGCCACATGTATTGACCATATCTGGACCAATGACTTTAAACATCAGACCCAATCCTTTATACTTCTTGACTCTATATCTCATCATCTCCCAGTTATGGTTTGTGTTGATATCAATGAGAAAAATAATAATAAACCAACATTAATGAGACAATATTCCAACAAGAATATTGAGAACTTTTCACGACAAATGGGTCAGATTGATGTTTCACATATCCTTTGTGAAAATGAACCAAATCATGCATTTAGCCTGTTTTGTGATTTATTTAAAGAACACTTTGAACAATGCTTTCCTTTAAAACGGCAACATAGACAAACTAGTAAAAATGAGTGGTATGACTTGGAACTTTCTGAACTACTTATAGCAAAACAAAAAGCATACAAAAAATATTTGAATAAGAAAACAAAGGAGCGAAAGGGGAGGTACAACACAATACGGAACTTATACAATCGCAAACTGAACCACAAAAAGAGGCAACACTATCAAGTTTTATTTAGTAAGGTAAAACACAATATGAAAGGCACTTGGTCGATAATAAACAAACTTCTAGGAAGATCTCAACCATCCGGTGTAAGTCCTATAATTGTTGATGACAGTCCCACCAATGATTCATGCAAAATTTCCAATCACTTTAATGATTATTTTTCAACAATTGCCAAAAATCTTGCAGATTCTCTTGATAGTCCAGAAAAACCGTTCACCTCGTAATCATTCAACTAGTCATGTGACCGCAAACCTTTCAGCACAGGTTGCTGAAAACATAGACAACAAACTAGCAACCATGGGTATATTTCTGGATTTATCAAAAGCGTTTGATACAATAGATCACAAAATTCTACTACATAAGCTAAATCATTGCGGAATACGCGGTATTGCTAACAAATGGTTTGAAAGCTATCTTACTGGCCGCACACAAAAAGTGGTGTACAACAGAACCACATCAGAAAATGTGTGCTCTATCCCTCTAGGCCAGTGGTTCCCAACCTTTTTTTAGTCACGGACCCCTTTTATGAATTTTATCAGGCCGCGGACCCCCAACGTTTTTTAGTCTTTTTTCGTTTCCGCATTATGCGTTATTATACTTTCGTTTTGGGGGGCAGAATTTTAATCAACATTCACAGTCCGTTAATCTCAATAAAGTTCTGTACTGTAGCAGTCAATGCACTAAAAGAGATAAATTTTCTAGTGTACAATACTTAAAACAAAGCACAAAGAATTCTATTGTATGTGTGTTATGATGTCACAATGGTAACAATCACATTTTTTTCTGATCCAAGGGTTTGATTTACAGTTTGCACTTATATACAGGATTCTAAAAACGGTTTGGGAACATTACCATATTGTACTGTTGTTAATGCTACTACAAATGTTTGCCTCCACGGACCCCCTGAAACCGTCTCACGGACCCCTTGGGGGTCCGCGAATCCCAGGTTGGGAACCACTGCTCTAGGCGTACCCCAAGGTTCTCAATTAGGTCCCCTATTGTTCATTATTTACATAAATGACGTCGCTAATTGTCTAAAATTTGGATCGCCATTAATGTTCGCTGATGACACAACCATCTTATTATCAGCTAAATCCAACAGCACACTACAGTGCATGGCGAACAATGAAATGTCCAATATTAATAACAGGCCTACTGCTAATAAATTGATCCTCAACATTTCTAAAACTAAAACCATCCTCTTTCGTCAACAAAACCACAGCTGTCAACCGGTTCAAGTTAAAATCAAAGGCCATGTACTAGAGCAGGTAGAATCCATCAAATTTTTAGGAATAATTCTCGATGAAAGGCTATCCTAGAAGAAGCAGATTAACAAACTGATTTCGTCATGTAAAAGAAGCTTGGCAATCGTATACAAGATAAAACAATTTCTCAATAAAAAAGCCCTTTTAAATCTGTATCATTGTTTAATCATTTCCCACATACGGTACTGCATAATCAATTGGCACCATGGGCAATCAAGGTTAATTACCAAACCCCAGAATATATGTCATAAGTTCCTAAAATGTGTGTTTGGCTTAAAACATAAAAGTGATCTGACCAAAGTAATGGAGGAAAACTCTCTGCTTTCCATCAAGGAGCTATTCGAGCTTGAAACCTCCTTGTTCATGTATAAGTATAATAACAATACACTTCCAGATATATTCAACAATTTCATAAATGTAAACAACCTAACAATGCACACTCGTGCCAGCTCCTCTTTCTTAAAACCGTTTTACCGCACAATACAAAGTCAGCAGTCAATTAGATATGTGGGTCCGAAGATTTGGAATAACATCCCAGAAAAAATTAGAAATGCACCTAGCGCAAGAATGTTTGCAAATCACTTCACTTCATATCTTTTGCACAAATCCTAATAGCACCGACGTGAATTATGTAACTATCCTGTTACTATTATCATAACACCTGCACTTTGCTTAGAACTAAAAGCTTTTAGTCGTATGCAACCAAGGTCCGATACAATGGCAAACAACCTGCATGTGTTTTGTGTTGTTGATGTCTGTACAATGACCGCTTTTTAGCATTATACACTCACTTTAGTATCACTTCTACTAACAAATTTTCCTGTTGTAACGCAAACTACAAATTCAATTGGTTATTACCAGTAAAGTATATGTAAACTTAACTGTTATTGCACTTCAGCGCATGCGCGCGTATGTGTGTGTGTGGGTTTGTCTTTGCACTTCTTTGTTGTGATGACTTGCACTTTATCTCACTTTGAAACTATTTAAACATATCAAGCACCGCGTGCTGTGAACTAACATAATTACTTGCAAGTGTGCTAATGTCTGGTAGTTGCATGAGCAGATAATTTGCTGCAGTTGTTTCCACAGGCAGCTGCAACTGGCTAGGTCATTACCAACTCCTGAAGCCCTGAACCCCTCTCCGAGACGTGACCACCAAAAGACTTATTTTTAATGTTACTTTACTTTGTTTATTTATCTGTTTGTATATTTTGTGCCATTCTTTTTTTAGTACTGTTTAATATCGTCACTGAGTTTCGTGCTGCACCCTTTCTTCCGGCGCCTGAAACTATCCAACAGGGTTTCTTTGGGTGGTTTCTTTTCCTGTTGAACCCCGGCCTCTTTCCCTAACACGGGTGGTTAGCTTTTAGGTCCCAACTTGACTGGTTCCACCAACGTTGCGCCAACCTCACCCTCTGATGTGAGTCCCCGTCAAATAACGCTTATAATAACGGTGTAGCTGCAGCGCGTCTTCCATCCCTCCACCAATTGTACCCTCATCTTTGTCGCGCATTTTAACGTCTGAACGTTGCGCAGCTATTTCCGGCCTGGTAAATATTTTAGCGCAATTGTGCTGCTACGATTTTGCCCGGCGAAATAAACTCAACTCAACTCAACAACTCAACTTATGAAGTGTTCCTCAACCGTTTTTGGTGTAGTTTCCCAGTAACGGTAATTACCAAGTTTGAATCTTCCCCTCTGTTATTTTCATGATGATATATGTCCGTATTTCGACAGTAATGTTCTTAATTTGGTCAAAAATACTTTGTGACTAAACATTCAGATTTAAGATAGATGACCTCATAGATATTCGAGCCAAACTTACAACAAAAGTTTTGGTGCCATTGACTTAAACAATGTCCTTTTGCATCTACATAAGTTCCCGAAGGTCAAAGAACTACTGCTTTATAAACATTATCCAGTAAATATCGTTTAAAAAGTGTCACAATTTTGGCTTGTTGTATTGGCAGATATCGCTATTTAGCGTTGGAGTCTCTTTTATTGCTCTCATCACTCTCTCCGGTATAATGTTTGGGTCTACCTTGTTTGCTGCCATTTCGGGCAAGACGTATCTTATTGCTATGATCATGCCTTTAATCGGATATGCTACCGGCTACTTGTTGACAACAGGAATGAGACTACCCGATGCAAGTCGAAGAACTGTCGGTACGTATTTGATCATTACAATTTTTATTAATGATATGTAAGGGCAAGGGCATTATTTACTGAAGATGTCACGTTTATTCGAAAAGTATGATAATATACAACTGACAAACTAACGTTTACTTGACTAAGAACATTGTGTATTTTGTTGATGTACAATATAATTTGCTCCTGCCTCTACTTTTTCAGGGTCTTGTGTCCTTCTCCAGGAGTAGACGTTTATACCCATTTGCCCTTTTTTTGTTTTTTCAGACACGTATATGTACAGTGCGATACATAATATGACTGTGCAATATAGGTTTTGACGAAAAATTATTTGTTTAACATTTCTAAAGTCATTTTAAAACATTCATGTATATATTGTTCACAAAAAAACATTTCGAGTAAAAAATCCCAATCATTGTATATCTCTGTGGTTGTGTGGGCTATTTGCATTAATTAAAAGTGTCATGTTTCTGTCCTTCCCAATGCATTAAGAACTGAGACAAATACTCTCAAACTTTTGTATTTGCAGCTTTCGAGACTGGATGCCAGAACAGCCCGCTCAGTTCAATAATTCTGAAGATGGCGTTCGCCAAAGAAACAATGGGCGCTTATTTCTTGTTTCCAGTTTACTACGCCTTATTTCAAGGACTTGAAGGCTTGGGGATGATTATTGCTTTTCGTATATATCGTCGTTACTACGCAGATGAAAGCATCGCCCCTGCGCATACATGCAGCACAAATGACCGTTTTGAAGGTGGTTTGGGCGCTGATGTCGACGGCGAAGACATGATGCCTAATCGATTATATCAGCAGCCTTCGACCAGTGGCAGTGAGGGTTCAATGTATGGTAGAATGGCTAACGACGGCAGTTCAGACAGGGCCTTGGTCAGCTCATTGCCTTTGAAGCACAAGTACTCGCCTGGTGAAGCAGAGAAGACGATTACTATAGAAAGCAAGGCACAAAAGCAAGCAACAGACAAATCAGCTTTGGTAAAGGATCAAGGACAATTAAGCGAAGGGGTATTGGATTACGGGGGATTGGGCGATCGTCGATAATAATTGGAGCTTATGTCAATTGGAACGATTTCCCACATTAAATCAACCAACAACGTTAATGCAATATGTAGAGTTGTTTTTGTTGTATATAAGTGTTGCCATATAGCCAACGTGCGTCATACTTTCACTTTTTTCTGTTATTGTGTGTTCTGTTACGCGCCAAGCTGATTTATAAATGGCTAAAAAACTATATGACAAATATATTTAAGCATGTGGTGTACGCTTTGACCACAATCGTACTAAACACATTGGAGCGCCTTTGGCCGAAGGTATGTGTGTGTGTGCAATCGATTGTTCATGAGCGACACAAATAAAATATTACGGCCGGATTAAGCCATGATTCATAAGCAATATTCAATACACGACAAAACACACGAAGCAGCAGGTAATCACATCTATCCTAGGTTATAATCCCAACGCACCAGTGACACATTAAGATAACAATAAAACGTAGTCCGACATTAACAGCAGTTCCGCTGGCAACCACTCACACCTAAAATACCAGCACAAAAACACGCAAGGTTGACTCTTTCTTGCAACCTCAGATTTACATTAAAATTGCACCGGATTATTCCTTACTTGTGGGCCCATAAAGGCACTTATACTAGATGTACTAATTTTGAATAACAAAAGTAAACCTGCAGTTTAAGCCCGGCACGTGAGACTGTAAATGTTGAAAAAAAAACTTTAGGGCATTAACTTTAAATGGTTGCTTCAAAGTATGCAACAGGCCCAGTCAATTGTCCAATTTCTTCCGCGCGTGATAGGCAGGGTTGCCAGGTGGCCTAAAATTCGGTCAAAAAACGATAAATTGGCCTAATTTCACATGCTGTGTCCGACGCCTAAAAATCATTAGGACATTTAGTTTTTTGTCCTAATATGTCCGAATTTTGCTATATGTCCGAAAATCCTATTTTTTGAAGGTTGCAAACCTTTTTTTACGACAAGACGTGGCTTAAAACTGCAACTTGTTTTGGTTAGTGCCTTGTTTATGACGTTAAACACATAATTTTATGCCAGTGAATGTCTGGCCATTATTGTGTACAATGGAATTGTATTGTAATAAATGGTTATCTAAGGTGATATAAAGCAGCAACTTAACGAAACATTTTTTAACGTTGCTAAACCAATGATAAACGATACAGCAACGTGTTGCAATTGCCGACTAAATATTATTTTAAACATGTCATTTTTTTGTCAAACATAGGAAGTTTGTTATGTTTTACGTCCTCCACTTTGTATTTTTGTAAAACTCGCGCTTATGAGTGTGGGGAACGTAAGCGCACAAAAATGGCATTTGGCACCTCGATATTGATACCTTGTTTGCAATTATACGCTCTAGCTTTTTTTGTCCTAAAATGTCCGATTTTAAGACAAATATTGTCCGAATCCAGTCGACACTATCTGGCAACCCTGTGTTTGATAACAGGAATCTCAAATAATCTAAATTTTATCCTGTCGAATTTGCCAACATCTATTTTCACCATTTAACTTTTTTTGCAGTTGTATTGGGTGTTAACTCGGTAAAGCAGTACTTACAAAACGCAGTAAACAAAGTTTGCAAAGAATAAGTTCATTTTTATCGGTTACTAAATATAAAGCAAAAAAAAAAGAAACAAGAAGTTACTTGCTGAATTATAATAACCGGTTGTGGTTACATTGGTGACTGCTTCACATCTTTGGGAAAGCAAAAAACTGTTTGGGAAAGGAAAAAGTCAAATACAGCTTTTTCCTGAATGCTTCAAACTGTCGTTTCAAATTTGCAAATATTTTTTTTCAAAACATGCAAAAATCTATCGAACCAAACGGTTTTTCACAAACCACACATATGTGTCACTTTCCTACTTTTGCACTACTGCAATCTTAGACTCAAATGTACATGAGATTTAAGTGCAAGACAACTGTGTTTTATCTTTTATTGACTAGTTTTTACTGTTTTTTTTTTAATTCTTTGCACCAAAACCAAATCTTTTTTATCAAACATCACATCAAGAAAGTTTTCCACTGGTGTGGATCAACATGTGTTTTTCTGAAACGCCTTGTTGGCTATACCTTTCATCACAAACATTGATGGGGATTCTTTAAGTGTTTGTCATTTGTCTTTCAAAGTCTCAAGTTCACAAAATCTTTTCACACAAACAATGGATTGATTTGGTTTCTCGTTGGTGTGAATCAACTTGTGTTCTCACAAACATCACACTGATGAGATTTTTCTTTTGTGTGTGTCAACATGTGTGTTTTTAAGTGTCCAACCCGTCTAAACCTTTTCTCGCAAACATCACATTGGTGAGGTTTTTCTTTTGTGTGAATCAACATGTGTTTTTTCAAATCTCCACTTAGGGCAACTCTTTTTTCACAAACATCACATCGATAGGTTTTTCTTTTGTGTGTGTCAACATGTGACTTTTCAAATGTCCCCTTGTGCGAAATCGTTTCATACAAACATCACATTGATGAGGTTTTTCTCTGGTGTGAGTCAACATATGTGTTTTCAATGCTCCACTTTGGGTAAACCTTTTTTCACAAACATCGCATTGATGAGGTTTTTCTTTAGTGTGAATCAACATGTGTGTTTTTAAATTTCCACCCTGGTTAAATCTTTTTTCACAAACGTTACATTGATGAGGATATTCATTTGTGTGTGTCAACATGTGCCTTTTTAAATGTCCATGTCGGCGAAATCTTTTTTTTACAAACATCACATCGATGAGGTTTTTCATTGGTGTGAATCAACATGTGTTGTTTCAAAATTCTTCTATGGGCAAACCTTTTTTTACAAACATCACACTGATAAGGTTTTTCCTTAGTGTGACACAACATATGTGTTTTTAAATTTCTACCCTGACCAAATCTTTTTTCACAAACATTACATTGATGAGGATATTCATTTGTGTGAATCGACATGTGTGTTTTCCAATTTCTACTATCGGCAAAACGTTTTTCACAAACATCACATCGATACGGTTTCTCGTTGGTGTGAGTCAACATGTGCCTTTTTAAATGTCCATGTCGGCGAAATCTTTTTTCACAAACATCACATCGATGAGGTTTTTCATTGGTGTGAATCAACATGTGTGTTTTCCAATTTCTACTATCGGCAAAACTTTTTTCACAAACATCACATCGATAAGGTTTCTCATTGGTGTGAGTCAATTTGTGTCTTTTTAAATGCCCATGTTGGCGAAATCGTTTTTCACAAACATCACATCGATAAGGTTTTTCATTGGTGTGTGTCAACATGTGGCTTTTCAAATGTCCATGTTGGCGAAATCTTTTTTCACAAACATGACATCGATGAGGTTTTCCATTGGTGTGTGTCAACATGTGCTGTTTAAAACTTCCATTCTTGCCAAATCTTTTTTCACAAATATCACATTGATAAGGCTTCTCTTTAATTTGAGTTAGCATGTTGCTATGTTCTACAAACAAGAATTAAAAAATAAGATAGTTAAAATAGTAAAAGTTAGGTTATTGTAAGGTCGGTCATTATGTTTTTTTTCAAGCGAATGGTGACAACCTGGTAATAGGGCATCAACGTCTTCTTCAAATGCGAGAACCCCCTTAACACTGTGTAGTGAAGATGCAGCTGTAAAGCATATTCCATCATTTCACCGCTTGTGGTCTATACTCTGTCGCACAATTTGTTTTTCCCAATCAAAACAAACACGAGGGAATTCAAATATTTCCATTAATTCATAACTTTAAAGGGCGGATCAGATTGTTTTAGGAATTCCTTAAATCTTTCTTCACAAAAACAAGTTTAAAGATCAACTGATTACTAGCTTGTGAAAATGCGGATGAAATCAGAAAGCAATTGTTTACAATCAGAGCACGCAGTAAAATGCAGTCAGTACAACTAATGCAGTAGTAGCATCACAAAACTTACTGCGCCATTTATTCGTCAATACTGTACTGTATGATTTAATGCTCGCCGAAAGAAATAAGTTAAAAGCAGTTTCAAACACGTATACAGCCTGCATTTCCTGGGGCTTTAACTGTTCGCGTCGATGCGTGTAACTTGAACATTGGTGAAGTGACGACAGCGCGTTGTTGTCGTCACGGTTATGTAAACATTAGCTATGTGGCAGGTCAAATGTATGTGCGTTAGTTTAGTTTTAAGCATGAGGCCTTTCATTATATCGTGCCTTTGTTTAAGCTTTGACTAGAACTTATGTTAACCCAGGGGTGTCCAACGCGAACACACCGCCTTGCCAATTTTGGTTTGAAAATATACTACTCGCCTGCCAACGTTTGGTACTTGCTTCCAAACCATTTCTTAACGTCAGACGTTACCGACGCGTTTTGTATAGTTGGCCAATATGTTTAACACTATTAAATGGTCGGAAAAAAATGTCATCAAATGCAAGTAAACTTGTTTATGATTCTCCAGAAACCTTGTTCTGTTGATGCAACGCAAGATACAAATAGTTTGCAACGGGTTTCAAGGTTGTTGTTTTTTCAAAAAAACGAATAATTTAATTAGTGGGTTGCGTAATTTTACTGCTCATATTCTTTAGAATAATCAATAGAAACAAATTATTGCGTGACAAATCCTAATGTTTACCTTCTAAAGTGAGCCACAAATGCTCTACGTGCCACTTTTGGCACACGTGCCACGTGTTTGACATCCCTATGTTAACCTATTGACCTGGATAATGGCGTTGGAAAAGCATCAGCTATTAAATAAATGCAATTCAAACAAATTTACCGCGTATCACAATAAAGTTCCTAACACAGCTAGGGCAGGGGTCGCCAACCTTTACCACTTAAAGAGACATTCGAACTAGTTTCACATAGTAAATAAAACCCTAGGAGCCACAAAGTCGTAAAAAAATGTGAAATGAAATGCAACTTCATAAGCGTTTTTTACGACATTAAACTTTTTGTCGTTAGCTAGTTTCTCTTTATCAGCAGTGTAAGCAAATTAATCTCCCCATGTGGCGTTAAAGTTTTGTTTTCTTCAGACGCTAATTTTTATTTCGTTGTATAATACGTTTGTTTGACAACATTTTCAAACAGGTATTGTTGCCCGGGCGTACACACTGCAAACCAAAACAGTATTAACAACTTGCGCGCCCCAATTTTTCTTCTTTTAATTTCATGATATAGAAGCGCGGTTGTGGCTAATTACTAGAAGCGGTTACGTTTCATTTTCGGCTTTTGTGTCCAGCATAATCATCACAGATTTTGACTTACATGAATTCAAAACGTTATTTGAAAACCTGAGCCGCATTAAAAGGATCAAAGAGCCGCATGCGGCTCCGGAGCCGCGGGTTGGCGACCCCTGTGCTAGGGGTTAACTGGGATTTTAAGATGCGATTGGCCGTTGCAGACTTAAATCGCAGTTTTTCATCTAAAATGTGGCATATGAAACACCTAACTCAATAGACCAATAAAGTCGTGCTAGCAAAACCCAAGCAAACAGATTTACTTACTTGACAAAACTCAACTTGGCTACTATAACCATAGTTGCGTGAACACGAAGTAATTTAGATAATATTCAGTTCTGCGAATTTTTTTGTACGTGTTCGTATTTCAAGACGCCATTAACTTCTTCAAAGTCAGAGAATATTAAGCAAGGGGCGTGTTGATATTATAGCATAGCATTGCTGTATCAAACGAAAAAACATTTTGCTGCTAAACAAGCCACACGTAATTGTTAGACGGGCACAACATTTTACTGCGGCAAATATATCATTCAATACTGTACCGCACAGATAAAATGTTGTTTATCGTCTAAAGAAATCAAAAAGTTTCAACTCGTTTTATCTCCAGTGCCTTGGGGCTCTGACTTTGCGCCCCGAAGCGTGTAACTGGACAACTGGTAAAATGGGGTCAGTGCGTTGTTGTCGTTCCGGTTAAGTAGAATGAGGACTGTGAAAAAACTTTCTTGCATCTAGCGCTGACTAGCGGTATGTACTTCAATAAAGACTGCAGGAAGAGCTAACATTTTGTGGATGTAAATCATCCTCTTCGTTGTTGTTTAAAAATATCATTTAACACTACGCAGATTTAACTTTGTTTCTCGCCTTAAAACAATTCACTATGTTCCAGCTAAAACTCTACACTCGTATTAGCACAAAGCTTTCCTGGAGCTCTGTATGTGATCCAAGTGACGTCAGTGCGTAGTCGTCACGGTTAAGTAGACATGAGCCATGCAAGAAAGAATTCTCACATGCAGCGCTGACAGGTCAAGTATTCCCTGCGTTGGTCCTCTAGCCATGCCTGCCTCGATGACGACTTGTTAAAGGCGCGGCTACAGTAGAAACTATTATCTTCATTACAGATTGATGGTAAGTCTGATTTTTGCATCTCAATAACAGCTGACTGATTTGCAACCAACAACCATAACAACCAAATCAGCTCTAAACGACAGAAATTCTCTCGCTTAACAATTGAAGAAAATAGAAGCATAGAATACTAATAGAAATACTCCCGACAAAGTCAAAAACAAACTACATATAGGAACGCAGAAACTTGGTTTTACAGTAAACCTTTTTTTCCTTTCAGTTATAGAATTTATTTTATGGCAAAGGTGCAATTGATAAAGTCATAGCGCCATCTAACGCAGCTGCTATGCTTCTTCTCAAGTACGAGCGGATGTGTTCTACTTTAAACTTGAAACAGAAACGACAGTATAAACAAGAGGAAGTATGCGTAATGATGAACAAATACCTAGTTTACCATTAGAACATTCTGGAGGCAAAAAATATCTTATGACGGGCATAAGAACGGAAATACCAACACTTACACCCTTTTATAGAGAGGTTAAACACTTCCCCCTACATGCTGTGCAACATTATTTAAAACAACATGCTAACATAAAACATAAACATTGTCCACACTAATACCATGACCGCTACACGCCCGAGGCCTTTCATTATATCCTATCGTTATGCTTTGACTTGAACTGATCTTAACACAATCATTGACATGATTCAGAGCGTTAGAACAGCGTTAGTTTCTACATAAATGCAATACTGTACAAAATATAAACCAACTATTGTTGCTTGTAAACAAACAGTGTTACGCGGAAATTTTTTTTGTTACGTTTGCAGATGTCATAAT
Organism: Phallusia mammillata; assembly: GCF_965637545.1. Classification (NCBI taxonomy): domain Eukaryota; kingdom Metazoa; phylum Chordata; class Ascidiacea; order Phlebobranchia; family Ascidiidae; genus Phallusia; species Phallusia mammillata. Next base: position 12,173,117 of record NC_137254.1, on the reverse strand, counting down.
GCTGTAAGCAATACCAACAATAACCCACTACTAAAAATTGCAGTAGTTTCAAAAAGTTAAATGCTGCATAGTATTTCAGGATTAAACGAAAAACAAGCTTTACACCACCAAGTCGTCACAACAAGTGCCTCTTACTGTTCTAGTGGTTCTCTAAACAAGCAACATACTTTTTGTGGTACTGCAATTTGTTTTACTGCGGGAAATATTTCAATCAATACCTCACTGCCCAGATTAACATCGTTTTATGCCTAAAAATAAGTCAATGCGTTACGTTTAAAACTCACGAGTTGTGCCAGCACGAGATAACATACAATGCCCGAGGCTCTGACTGTGTGCACTGATGCGTGTAACTTGACCACTGATAAAGTGACGTCGGTGCGTAGTTGTCGTCACGGTTAGTTAGACATGAACAATGTGTGAAAAAATGCGCAGACTGGCAAGCGAAATAATTCCTGTGTTCGCCTTTCGTTGTGTTGTAAGCTTTGACTAAGTCATTAACCTGATTCAAAGCGTCAGAATAGCGTCAGTTTCTACATAAATACAATACTAACAATTCACTGTTATGCTCATATTTGTGTTTTACCTTACAGAAGATGTGATATAAGGATAAAACCCTTTCGTACGCTGCAGACGCTGATCATTTTAGCCTTTGATCATTCTCCACTAACAACAATGGAGTAAAATCACTAAACACTGGTGCATAAAAGCAAAAGAAAGATCGACAAAGGCTCGCCAAACTCAATCGGTCATTCAGCTATTGTCTAAACAAGGGGTGAGCAACCTTTTTAACACAAGTGCCAGTTAGGAAAATGTTATGCTTAAAGGAGGGCCGCACATCAAATAAGCACTAATTCATTCTTTAAGCTTTTGCGAGAAAATCACAAGTACAAGCGGATATGAATTATGTCCGTAGCCTATTGGGGTTAGGGCAAATTCACACAGACTGGAGAAGCTGCAATAGTGGTCACAGGTTGTTTCACAAAAAAAGCCAGTCTAAAGCAAACTAGCGCAAATCGAAATACGCAAATTACCATAAAAACAAGCAATCTTAAGTTGTACTGCTTAATGAGCTGCTGGGCTGCAACGCTGACTAACTCTATGGCGGTTTTGTAAATGCTGTCTACTTTTCACCTCCCTGGGCGCTCGCGTGAGTACCGCCCTAGGGTTTTCGTCTTCGACCGTCTTCGACTGGGTGAATTAGTAAAGCTGGTCAAAAAACTTGTGCGCCGATGTTGCCAGATACTCCCACACCTCGATTAATCAAAACTATGTGATGAGTATATTTACCAATTTTAGCCACCAAATCCTTATGGGAAACCTATGCATGTTTACAATTATTTTATGCGTCGCTTACTTAATTTGCAAAGTCCAGTAACATTGTGCACTTTTGTGCAGGTTTTGTTTTCTGGGTAATTTAGCAAAACTACATGAAATTTAACAAGCATGTCGCTTTGGCAAGCTTTCAAAACAAGTAATCTTAATAAAAGCCATAAAAACTGCATCAAGCCATTTTTAAGGATGTGTTGCGTTCTATTATTGACTGGGTAATCTACGAAAACAATTAATTGATTCAATTATGACATGGCTTAACACTTTCTATTCTTTTTAAGCATTAAAAAAACGTTTTGCAGGATAAAATCTAAAATGCCCTATGAATAAAAAAAGTTTTTAAGCATCTAAATGCATTAAACATTTTTACAAACAGCACACAAGGGTGTTTTTAATGTCCATTCGTACTAATTTTTATTTATTAAAAAAACAAACAAATTGAATTTCACTTTGGTACAAGTCAACATACATAATTGCAAATCCTACATCATCTTTTAGATGGTCTAGACCAGGGGTGGGCAACATACGGCCCGCGGGCCGGATCCGGCCCGCGACGGGATTTTGAGCGGCCCGCGGACAGTTTCCGGTCTTACATGAAAATGTGGCCCGCGGTCACAGTCTGCCGCAATCCCCCATTACTTGCTTACTACGTCAAATTACAGTTGTAACGCTCCCCAATAGCAAAAAAATTTCCCGCCGTTGTTACCATTGCACCATACGTCTATTGTTACGACATAACTACCAACCTTGTGTGTGTCCTACTTTAACGGTTTTCTTTGTTTCCACACGTATAGCCTAGTTCAGGGGTGGGGAACCTGCGGCCTAAAGGCCACATGCAGCCTTTTAGGGCACTAAGTGCGGCTTTCGATGGCAAAATACATTTTTAAGATGTTGATATAACCGACTGCACCAGGCGCTGAAAAAAAATAGACAGAAACGTATTTTTGACCTTATTGCAGATTATTTTTTGATTAGTTCCAGGGCAGCGGTTTTCAAACAAGACCCATGTGGTCCCATAGTGGTACATAAAGCGATTTCCATAGTTAGGACTACCAAAAACTCCAGGTTCAGCAATTTCTAGGTTAAATAAATCCTGAATGTTGTAGTGAAGATGAAAATGTAGTGAGGAATTTTAATTAGCTGGGACCGTAAGTTCTACAAACTACGAGGAAATAGCAAAACGACCATTCTGTAAGTCAAAAAGTTTGAACATCACTGCCCTTGGCCTGGAAAATAGTCTATGCGGCCTACACGAGTGACGATAAATCGTTTGGTAGCCTTTATAAACAAAAAGGTTCCCCACCCCTGGTTTAGGTGGTCAAAAATCCGTTTTAAATCACTGGATAAATACGCGATTAATGTATCGATTCATGAATCCGGCCCGCCAAGTGCTTCATTTTCCCATATCAGGCCCGCCAACTGGAGAAGTTGCCCGCCCCTGGTCTAGACTCTAGACTTTGTATACTAATGTGTTTATTTCAAGTTTTTGCTTCTGTTAAACCTGCACTTGTATTACATTGATGGAGTTTGTCTTTATTGTGTGTCGTAATGTGTTTTTTTAAGTTTCCACCTTGCGGTGAAGCATTTTTCACAAACATCACATCGATGAGGTTTTTCTTTGGTGTGAGTCCACATGTGTGATTTCAATGCTCCGCCTAGGGCAAATCTTTTTTCACAAACATCACATCGATGAGGTTTTTCTTTGGTGTGTGTCAACATGTGCGTTTTCAAATGACTACCATGGTTAAAGCACTTTTCACAAACATCACATCGATAAGGTTTCTGATTGCTGTGAGTCAACTTGTGTTAGTTTAAGTTTCCACCTTGGTTAAACCTTTTTTCACAAACATCACATCGATAGGGTTTTTCTTTTGTGTGTGTCAACATGTGTCTTCGCAAATGTCCACCTGAGCTAAATCTTTTTTCACAAACATCACATTGATGAGGTTTTTCTTTACTGTGAGTCAACATGTGTGATTTTAAACCACCACCTCGGTTAAATTTTTTTTTGCAAACATAACATTGGTTAGGTTTTTTTTTGTGTCAATCAACACGTGTTTCTTCAAATTTCCACTGTCTGCAAAACTTTTGTCACAAACATTGCATCCATGAGGTTTGACATTGGTGTGTGTCAACATGTGGCATTTTAAATGTCCAGCCCGTCTAAACCTTTTCTCACAAACATCACATCGGTGAGGTTTTTCTTGGGTATGTATCAACATGTGCTTTTTCAAATCTCTACTTTCGGCAAAACTTTTTTCACAAATATTACATGGATGGGGTTTTTCTTTGGTGTGTGTCAACATGTGTGTGTTCAATGCGCTACTTTGGGAAAATCTTTTGTCACAAACAATACATTGATGAGGTTTTTCATTTGTGTGAATCAACATGTGATTTTTTAAATCCGCCTTTTGAGCAAACCTTTTTTCGCAATCATCACATCGATGTGGTTTCTCTTTTGTTTGAGTCATCATGTTACTATCCTATGTTCTGCAAACAAGAATACTGCATTCAAAAAATACGATAGTAACATAACAAACTTTGGCTATTATATGATCTCAGTCGTTCTGTTTTTTTCAAGTGCATGTTGACAACTCCCTTAACACTGTTAAGTGAAGGTGCAGCTGCAGTGCTCTATTCGCCAATACTGTACTCTAATGATTTAATGCTCGCCTAAAGAAATAGGTTAAAAGCAGCTTCAAACTTTATTTCAGCCTGCACCTTTGTATCATTTGATATCACTTGGTGCATTTTAATATAGCCTGGTGCACATATATAACGCTTGATTCACCCTTATATCGCATGATGCACCTTTATATCGCTTGATGCACCTTTGTGGCGCTTGGTGCACGTTTATTCCCCTTGATGCACCTTTATTTTGGTCGGTGCAACTTTGTTTTGCTTGGTGCACCTGTATAATGCAGCGCGCACCTTTACCTTTTTTTCACGGGGTTTAAACCCGCGCCAGACCGTTCGGCCAAGTTCCTGCCCCGGCGATAAAAAGGTACGCCAAGTGGCATAAAGGTGCACCAAGCGATATAAGGGTAAACCAAGTGATATAAATGTTCACCAGGCGATATAAACGTTCACCAAGCAATATAAATGTGAACCAAGTGTTATAAAGGTACGCCAAGCTGGGTTAATAATGAACCAAGCAACCCACGTGATCTTAGCGATCCTGTATATTTTAGATGCACTCTGCCTGCATTGCTCTCTAAACATACTGCATAGGCTACAACTGTGTGGACTGATAACTTGGCCACTGTTGAAGGGGCGTCGAATGTCTGTTAAGTCTTTATCTTTAACCAGAACTGAAGTTAACCCATTCACACGATTCAAAGCGTTGTTTGTTGTTGTTAAACAATGTTATTGAATACCGTACTGCGCAGATTAAACTTTGTTTCTCGCCCAAATATAAGTCAATAGTTTTCAGCTAAACTCTAGACTTGTATTAGCACAAAGCTTTAAATCCCTGGGCTCAGACTGTGTGCACTGATGCGTGTAACTTGACCATTGGTGAAGTGACGTCAGTGCGTAGTTGTCGTCACGGTTAAACAGACACGAGCCATGTAAGAAAAAAGGCTTACATACAGCGCTAGCAGAGTTCAGCATTTCGCCAGAGGCCTTTCACAGCCTGTCTATATTTACGTACTGATGTTACCGCATTTATTAAGCTAATATAGAGCGTTGGAGTAGCGTCGTTTTCTACGTTAATGCAATACCAACTAATTTAAATTGTTCTTTCAGTTACACTGTATGCTCACATGTTTGGCGTTTTACCTTGCACAAGATGAAATAATGCTGCACGGATAGAACCTTCGCCTTCATGCTTGGACTCTTGTACGCTGCAGACATTTACTATCAATTTGTTTTGTTCACTGATTCTATGTTGGGCGATCAACTAACAACAACGGAATAACACTGAACACTGGTGCATAGCAGCAAGAGAATGATCGAGTTTGAAAAAGGCCTGCAATGGGTCGCAGTTTTCCATCTTTTTATGTTACTAATATATCTTTAGAAGCAGCAATAAAACACCTCACAGTGCCCCGTTTTAGAGCAAATGAACCATTTCAAGATCACAATGAGTTATTCTTACGTCACTGAATTAATGATAAAGCTTCAAGGATAAACTCCCGGGTTTTTTTTCGATTGGCACGAATCGATGAAGTAGCTTTGTTCTATTTTTAGCAATCCACGAACAGAAACAAAGTAAAATGTTTGATTTGAAAGATACTTAATTCCATTAAAGTTCAAGTAATTTAAAGACGCCTTTGACTAATGATTCATTCATATTAATATACCTTTGTCCATACAAACGGTCAGTAACTTGACTCAAGCACCAACTGACAGGATTACCACGCTTTAGGGGTCAAAGGATTTTCCACAAAAAATCTCACACAGGTCCAAGTTCTTTTTCTTGCTTTTTTAAATACCTCAATACATACAAAACACGATCTTAAAAGTTTTATTCCCAAGTTAAATGATTTATTTTTTATAGACATTTCAAATATGGCTTTTTTTCTATGTAGCCAATGCTAAAACAGCCTTATTTTTTACCAAACCAAACCATTCTAAAATAAACAAAACCATACACCAAACAAAAAACATGCAGTTTATTGTTCAGTCAACAAACGTAAATCATAATATTGCATACAAAAAGTCACAGTTAGTAACTATGAAGCGTATGGTACAGCTCAAAGCAATACTCGGGTTTTTGTTGCCTAGAATTCAGCCACTTTTTTCCTGTTGCAACGCTTGAGTTGCGCCGTTGCTCCTCTCCATTGGTCCGCGGCAGCCACGCTGGCGCAACTTATACCTCCTAGAGAGGTATTTGGACCTTATTACATAAAACATAAGGACCTCCCAGGGAGGTACTTGGACCTCAAAGGGTTGACCAATCAGCTGTTAGCCAAAACGATTGGCCGCAACGGTTTGTCACTGACAGTTGAAAAAAACACATTATAACAATGCAGCAATTCAATGTAACATAAACTTAGTTCTATCCTGCCAATATTTCCCTAAACTCATACTTCTGTGTTCTAAACGTCATGTGCCTTACGGAAATACAAGCCATAAATATAAATAAAAGACCTAATAATTTTGAGACTGGGCCTAGAATATAGCTTTCGTTAACTAAAACATTTTTATTCGTATAATCTGTTTTAAACTGAGCAAAGTTGTTTTATCACATCCGTTTCTGTGTTACCTAAAAGTTGTTTGTCGGTCATCATAAAATAGCAAAGTCACTGTTGAGGAAAACAGGACAATTTTTGTTTCGCAGCAAGTTTCCTGTGTATTTCGTCCATTATACATATTTATTGGGTCAACTCCCGAACAAGAGGTTAAGACTTGTTTTTGTAAAACGGTATATCAAGGAAACTTCAAATGTATGCCAAGGAAAGGTGGCCGACAAACAACTGATACCTTCTTACTACTGTGGTGATAGACCAGATGAAAATATTTTGAAAAATCTTCAATTGTAAATAAAGCTCACAGTTAATTTGCTTTTTTGTGTAACATTGTTCTACGTTACTTACTTACACAGGCCTGGGGAACAAATTAGTAATTATTTGTATTCCCCCATTTGATAAATGCACTGTCCCAGATAGTTAGCTGTAGTATTCATCGATAATTTTCACTGCTTTTTCAGGTAAAAATGTTACATTATTGCATGTTTAGGTATTATATTTCTCATTTGTAAATGCTGCATTGCTGGCCTATTTTTAATTGTATCTATCGAAACTTTTTGTTTTTTTCCTCATTATAAAACTAATAGTTTTTTTCTCCATTAAAAAACTAATGTGACTTAAACTCATATTCTGTTTGAGGACCAGATATTGAACAGTACATTTTATTATCTCGTGTTTTTTTTTAGTTCTTTGAAATCTTCAATACGCACTACATAATGGCATTTTAGTAGTGATTGTTGGTTTGAAAAAGAATACAGCTTTGAAGTGGGTTGTTATATTTATCTTAAATATGGTTTTAAAATCGTGGACACAACCACAATATTGAAATGACTTCAAAACAGGAAATTAATGAGCAGCCAAGTTTATATGTTGCAAAAATGAAACGCATAGTTGTTGCATTGCAATAACTTTCAGCCGCTTCACTTATAGCTCTCCCCGTTCTCCTTTTTATTTCTCTTGTGCGTGAGTGAAGACTGAAGAGTGATTGTTGCGCAATAATGCTTCCGAGACTGATTAAATGAGGCTAGAGTGCTAGTTGTCAGTTAGGACACTTGTTTTTATAGCGCAGTGTTGATTGACTGTTGGTATATTTTAAACACTTGTGCATAAATGCAACTTTTGTTAAAATTAAGTGCAACTTTCTCACGGATTTAGTGCAACAAAAACTTGCCTTATTAATGATATAATACACACAACATTACCTCATTGATCTGTAACGCCAATACATAACAACTTGTGTTTTACCAAAGTATATCGGATGTCTTCATTTGGATTACAGACCCCCAAAAAACTCTTTAGCATAAATCAACATGTGTTGTTTAAACTGTCGACATCGACTGAATAATCGATGGAATTTTTCTTTGCTGTGAGGCAATATGTAGTTATCAAATGTCAGTTTTGGCAAGGCATTTATTACACACATAACACACATGAGTTTTTTCCTTAATGTGAGCCAATATGTGTATTTTGAAATGCTCGCCGATGTTTTGAAGTTCCGTCTTGGTCAAAGCTACTTCCACAAACACTACATCGTTAATGATTCTTATTGATGTGAATCAACATGTGCGTTTTCAAATGACTACCTTGTCTAAAGCGTTTTTCACAAACATCACATCGATGGGGTTTCTGATCGGTGTGTCATCATGTGTTTTTTCAAATAACATTGTAGGGCAAAACTTGTTTTACAAATGTCACATCGATGGATTTTCTGATCGGTGTGTATTTTCATGTGTTTTTTCAAATAACTTTGTAGGGCAAAACTTGTTTCACAAATGTCACATTGATGGATTTTCTGATCGGTGTGTATTTTCATATGTGTTTTCAAATAACGCTGTAGGGAAAAACTTTTCTCACAAATATCGCATGGATGTGGTTTCTCATCGATGTGTGACATTAGGTGTGTTTTCAAATGACTCCGAATAGCAAAACATTTCTCACAAACATCACATCGATGTGGTTTCTCCTTAGTGTGAGTCAACATGTGTCTTTTCAAATCTCCACACTGGATAAAAATTTTCCCACAAACATCACAACAGTGTGGTTTCTCTTTATTGTGCGTTAACATGTGTACTTTCAGTGTTCTAGCGGCGTAAAATCCTTTTTCACAAACATTACAATGGTGAGGTTTCTCATTGGTGTGTGTCATCATATGTATTTTTAAATTTCCACCTTGACGATATCTTTTTCCACAAACGTCACATCGATGGGGTTTCTCTTTTAAGTGTGTCAACATGTGCGTTTTTAAATTATGCTGCAGGGCAAATCTTTTCTCACAAATATCACATGAATGTGGTTTGTCATTGATGTGCGTCAACATGTGTGCTTTCCAATACCTACTTTGGCTGAATCTCTTTTCACAAACTTCACATCGATGAGGTTTCTCTTTTGTGTGCGTCAACATGTGCTTGTTTAAAGCTCCACTTTCGGTGAAACGTTTCTCACACACATGACATCTATGAGGTTTTTCTTTAGTGTGAGTAAACATGTGTCTTTTCAATGTTCCACTGAGGGCAAAAGTTTTTTCACAAACATGACATCCATGGGGTTTCTCTCTTGTGTGCGTCAACATGTGTCTTTTCAAAGTTCCACTTTCGGCGAATGTCTTTTCACAAACTTCACATCGACGAGATTTTTCGTTAGTGTGTGTCAACATGTGTCTTTTCAAGATTCCACTTTTGGTGAAGTGTTTTTCACAAACATGACATCGATGAGGTTTCTTATCCACGCGAGTTGGCTTGTATAATGATATTGTAAATCCATTGTGATTCGAAAACATCACCTTTGGTTGTTTTAAACAAAACATCTCGTTGATGTTACATTGAAAAAGACAATGTATTCCTGCGAGTTTGTAGTTAGAAGTTTGCAGGTAAACCAAACCCCTTTTTAGTTATGTGTTGAGACTTCAGGGTCCAACTTTTGTGTTGTATTTTCTTTTGTGAGTCAATGTGTCTAACTTATATAGTTAGAAAAAAAATGTTTGCATTAACTCAATAATTAAAGTTGTTTTTTCATTCACCTGTTTGAAACAAAGATATGATATTAATATTTTTCATCAGATACTTATTCTTTATCATTAATTACTTTATGCTCAAGTTAGCATGTTCTGAAACCGGGTTAAATTGTATAATTACCGCGACTTCATTTGTCATGTTGAAAGCTATAATATCTAGTACAGATGTTCTCTGAGTCTAACAGTAAGCTGTCTTGTAAATCTCTCACAGCCTGTCGTCCCTAAAATAACTGTGGATGTTAGTTTTCTGGAAAGAATTGAAAAAATGTTTCTGTTTACGGTAGAGTGTTAACAGTAGAATATTACGTTAAACGAGTAATATCGGTAACACACTACACTGTCTCAAATTATTTGTTTGAAGGTAACCAAGATTTTATGTCAAGTGTAATAACCCAGGCCGGCTTTGTACATTTTTTTCTATCTTTTGTTTTAAAATCTGGTTACTCTTTGCGTAGCCATAACGTTATCTTCAAATCGTCTATGGTTGCGCATGCTTAAATATTTGAGACAAATATCAATCGTGTAACTGCAACCTTATACTTTTGTACACTCTGATACAATCAGGCAACATACTGGTTTGAACACAGCCAGGGACAAAATAATCAGTACTACCAAACAAAAAATAATAATTTACTTGAAACAACCAGTCGGTACACCAAATTATTTCGCTAGTGTTTATATAAATAAGCAACAAGATACTGTTCTTCAATGCAGCATTTTTTGTGGCAAATATCATTCATTACCTCTAGAAGTAAGTTGATAGATTCAGTTTACAGCTACGTAAAGACTCTTATTAGCTTTTGATGACCTAAAATGCGCGGGGCTCAGACTGTGTGCATCGATGCGTCTTACTTGACCATAAGCGAAGTGACGTCAGTGCGTAGTTATCGTCACTGTTAAGCAGACACAAGCCATGTGAAAAAAATGCTTACATACAGCGCTGGCTGACAGGTCATATGTTCCCTGCGTTGGTTAAGCATTTCGCCTGAAACCTTTCATTATATCCCGCTATTACGTAGGCATTGATTTGGACTAATGTTAACACAATTATTGACCTCATTCAGAGCGTTAGAATTAGAACAGAGTCAGTTTCTTTATAACAGCAACATTGTACAAACATAGTTAACGTCAGCAGCAAAATACCCTTCACGCTGTACATGAAATAATCCAACTATTGTTGCTTGTAAACAATAACAGTGTCACGCGCAAAATATTTTTGTTACCTTTGCAGATGTCATAATGCTGCAAACAATACCTTTCAGGGCACTACTGAAAATTGCAGTAATTTCAAAATCCGCTTGAGGTAAATGCTGCATAGCATTTTGGGATTAAACGAAAAATATTTTTGCACCAGCCATTCGTCACAACCAGTGTCTCTTAAGGTCTTAATTTATCTCTAAACAAGCCACACATATTTTTGTGGAACAATAATTTGTTTTACTACAGAAAATGTATCTATACCTTACTGCACAGATTAACATTGTTTCATGCCTAAAAATAAAAGTCAATACGTTTCAGCTAAAACTCACAAGTTGCGCCAGCACGAGATAACCTACAATCCCTGGGCTCTGACTGTGTGCATCAATGCGTGTAACTTGACCATTGGTGAAGTGACGTCAGTGCGCAGATGTCGTCACGGTCAAGTAGACATGAGCCATTTGAGAAAAAATGCTTACATACAGAGCTGGCTGACGGATGTTTGTGCTTGAGTTTAGTATCACACCCGAGGCCCTTCGTAATAGCCCGTCTGTGTGCAAACTTTGACATGAACTGCTATTAACGCTTTAAATTAACCTAAATTCTGACTGGGGCTCTGACTGTGCGCACCGATGCGTGTAACTGGACCTTTGGTGAACTGACTTCAGTGCGTAGTAGTCGTCACGTTTAAGTAGACATGAGCAAATCTGACAAAAAGTAACTTGCGCAAGTCAAATGTTTTATGTTATATAAACATTAAGGATGCTCGAGGCTTTCGTTGCATTCTACATCCACGCTTTAATTCAAACTGATGTTAACTCAATCATTGATCTGCTTTAGTGCGTTAGAACAGCTTCAGTTTATATATAAACGCAAAACAAGCAAATTACACTAAGCAGCAATAAAGCATCTTATCTGCCACGCTGCATAGCAAATAGACCAACTATTGTTGCTTGCAAACAATTACACGGTTACGCGTATTTGTTACGGTTATTGGTGTTATAATGTTGTGAAAGTATAATGTTTGTAATAACGTTGTAGTAATGTTATGAAGTGTCCATACAGGCCAGCGATTGGCGACATTTTGCCGTATTTATGAATGCGTTCGTTTATGTGCTCGGCATACAAATTGAACTCTTCAGCAGTTGTTGATTACAAAACTTGCTTGTTAGCGCATTAATATCTCTTCCAGTATTTTCAAAAGTCGCTTGCAAACGCTAAACACATGGATGATAGAATACTGAAATGCTATTTTCCCTTGTCGTTGCGACCGGTCGGTGTTTGAGACAACCGCGCCTTAAAGACCCCCGGCACAGGAAATTATTTTTGAATATGTTGTTTGTCGTATTTTTATAAACACGATTTCAGGTTTAAAACCGCAAAATCGAAGTTACTAGTCAAATATTTACGTTTTTAATCTAAAAACACTGACATCTTGCGGATATTTTGTCGCTTAGCTCAAACGCCATGTGACGTCACCTCGTACCAACTTGGTTTGGAGCTTGTTTTTAGTCGGTGGTTGTTAACGTTCTGCGATGCCAATTACGTTAGTCAGTTTAGGTATTTTGCTGTTTAAATGTTTTCATTTTTATACTCAAGTGTGCAAAAATGCCTGCAGTGTGTTCTTTGTATGGTTGCAGTGAAAAAAAGGACCAACGAAATACAGTATTTTTTGTAGCCTACATTTCACAGACGAATGTTTCACAAATAAAATGCAGCAGACAGGGGTATGGCAAAAGTTCTGGTGTTAAAGCCAAATGCCATTCCATGTATTCATTAGAACAGTTTTCTTCAGCAAGAAATGGCATTGAGAGCAGCTGCAAGAAAAGTAGCATATGGTATGCTTTAGTTAATTGTTTTTTGACATAATCTCATTTAACATTATAGTCTTTAATATTACCATTATGTCATACTAATTTAGTTTATTGTCATGCCATTTACTTGGTAATAACAAAAAAGTATGGTTATGAAAAAAAATGTGTGATTATATCAATACATTTTCATTTGGGAACCACCCAATCTAAGCTATGAACCAAAATACATTGTGTGTAAAGGAAAACTTCTTTACCTCTTAAATGGTGTACCAGAAGCAAATTAACTGCAGATTTCCCTGGACACTCAGCTAAATTTGATACATACACATTGATGGATGATGGATCTTTGCAACAATAAAATTATTGCTATTAACCTTGTTCATGTATTCAGATGGTAATTTCATAATATTTTCTAGAGCAATGAATTGGAAAACAGCAATGATATAGAAAAAGAAGGATTCTTGGGATGCATTGAAAACATCACAAGCAAAGGATTGTTTATTAAAGCATTTGTGACTGACAGGCATCCACAAATCATTAAATACATTAGTGAAGAATCGTCAGAAACAAAACATTATGTTTGGCATGTAGCTACAAGTATGATAGAAATAAAAGATGAGCATACACCAGTATATTTGTGTTTATGGTTTTGAATTCAGAAATCCAAAAGAAACTGACAGCACTTTCTAACAAAGCCTGTTACAAATCGTTGGGACCTTGGGTGAAAAGCATATGCAACCACATGTATTATTGTGCAGCAACGTCACAAGGGAATTCACAACTCATAGTTGACAAGTGGCTGTCAGTCTGGCAACGTAACTCTGAAGTCTTCCCCAGCACCATTTAACAAATTTTCTATAGGCAGTATATCTGTAACGCATAGAGGTTGCTGGTGGTATATTGCATGTTACTAGTTAGTACAGTAAAACTTACTCGTGACGTGTTAATTACCCTCATCATGATTTCCCAATTGACGTTTAAATCGATAACATGCTGCTTCTAATACACGTTGAGATTCAAATCCAGGATATGCTTTTATACAAAGCAGAGTCGACTCAGAATATTTGTTGAACTTGGCTAACTGCTGTTGCACTTACGAATTTCATGGCAGCAAACGCATGATTTTCTCTCCTCTGTTATCACATAGTTAGTACATAAACACCTACAATAATTCTGTTACGTGGAAAATACGATTTGTCAACAACACCAAAACACCTACCTTTTTAAGCAAACAGTTGTTTTGTATTGCTTAACTGTCAACTACGTATACTACGTTAATTTTATCAGTTGTAAACAATAAAAAATGTACGCATCAAAGCTAAAACAAGCAATAAAAACAACAGCTGACCAACGCCATTGTTAGAAGTTGGTACGAGGTGACGTAACAATCGCTGCTACATCTCAAACCAAGGTGTCGCTCGAGAGCTCATTGTTTGATTGAATATCTCAAAAACGAGAAATCATAGGATAAAAAAAATTAGTGATTCGGAATCCTTGATTTTTGGCAATTCTAAATATCTTAAATGTAGAAAAAGTCACATCGCCGCTGCGGGGCCCTTTAACAAGCAATAGACACAAACAACATCAGTTCAACCCAGTTACTTGAATGCAAAGTACCAAAGGGGTGCTGAATAAATTGGGCGTTAACAGCAAACCAAAAAGTTGGTTGTTTCTCTCGAACCACCGAGCATATGCTCGGAAGTGAAAAATAACACACAACAATCTTTAAATCTGAATTTATTTTAACAGACGCATTTACAAAGATAACCAGATTTCTTTGCAAATTATAACGGTTATTGAAAGTAGTACATCATGTTATAAGTAGCAAAAACAACTATTTCATGCGTTTTATATATCTGCAAAGCCAAACTCTCGACCTAAGTTATAAGCTAACTAGCGTTTCAAGTTTCTTGAACAAACAAAATAAATAACTCACCAACGTTACTGCGCCACGGAAAACCCCTCAACTACATTACCATGGCCAGTTGTTGCGCATACATGTAATATTTTAGGAGATAATTAGTTGTAGAGCTGCGCCGTCTAAATTTCGTACGTTTGAAATTAAGTCTTAAAGTAAGAGAAACCAGATGAGAACGAGTTAAACGCTGCATAGTGTTTCTGCACTGAACGTAAAAAATCCTGTTCGTTGTTGTTAAAAAAATACCATTGAATAGTCTACTGCGCAAAATTTCTCGGCTAAAATAAGTCGATAGTTTTCAGCTCAAACTCTACACTCTTATTAGCACAAAGCGTTAAATCTCTGGGGCTCTGACTGTGTGCATTGATGCATGTAACTTGACCATTGGTAGTTGTCGTCACGGTTAAGTAGACACGAATGATGTGAGAAAAACGCGTTAATACAGCGCTGACTGACCGGCTAAATGCTTCTTCTGTAGTTTAGCATTACGTCTAAGGCCTTTTTTATAATAGTCTGCTTATAAGTAAGCTTTGACATAAACTGATGTTTACGCATTTATTAAACTAATTTAGTGCGTTGAAATGACGTCGGTTTCTACACAAATGCAATACAAACAAATGTACATCGTTTTTCCAATCATACTGTAACGCTCATATTTTTGCGTTTTACCTTACAGAAGATGAGATAAAGCTGTATAGATAAAACCTTTCGTCTGTTTGTTCATAACTTGGGCTATTTTACGATGTAGAAATTGATTCTGATCTGGGCGATCCATGAACAACAATGAAATAAAATTTACTGCACACTGCTGCTAAAAGAAAAGGCGATTTTGACAAATGCCCGCCACTTATAAACGAATGACAAATCAAGCGGTCATTCGGCTATTGTCCAAATCGACGTTAACTGGGTGCGCGACTTTAGGATGCGGTTCGCTGTTGCAAACTTAGATGGGTCGCAGTTTTCCATCGTATATGTTGCTAATGTATTTTTTTTAACTGCAAATAAACACCTCGCCATACCATGATGTAGAGGAAATAAACCATTCTAATATCACATGTAGGCTTGCAATAAAACTGGGCAAATTAGTTATTGTTATGTCACAAAAGTTGTAGGAATATACTGTTGTTTTCAGCTGACACGTGTTGACGCTCAACAGCAATAGAATAGAATGCTCGATTTGAAAGTTTGCTACTTAATTCCATTAAAATTTAAGTAAATGTAAAAATCGCTTTGAAACGTCCAACGCTCGCATTAATGATAAAATTAAATGCTTTTGTCGATGAAAACAGTCAGTAACCGGACTCTATAAAATAACAACGGACACAAGTGGTGTTACGTCGCGCTTCATGAATAAATATGATCAAAATGACCGTAACTGCTCAAAAACTCAATGCACAATAAACTTAGTCCTTCCAATATTGCTGTTTCCCTAAACTCAGGCCTAGTTATTTAAACATCATATTTGCATCATTTCATCCAACACATTTCATCGTAACGTACCTGTACTTTGTCGTCTTTTTCATAGCTTACCTGGTTTATAGAATATTATTCAACCGACTTATTTATTTATACTGGATCCACCACTGCAGATAAATATCTCTTGCAACATGTTCGAGTTTAATATGCAGAGGACGACTTCTGTTTTGCTTTTGTCATTTTTTATCAGTTCACTAAAAAGGCTGTTAAAAATAACGCTTCTGCAAATAATCTCATACATGCAGCATCACAAACTAGAACACTGTACTTGGTTTTATATCAAACTTGCTTTGATTATGATAGCGTTAACATTCGCCATTTTCATTGATTTTAAGCACTTTTCAAGCAAAAAGTTTTGTAGCGGAAAATCTAAGTCTAAAATGCCCGACAAACTTCTTTACATAACCATTTTTTTAAATGTTTGAGTGCCCGACAAACTTCTTTACATAACCATTTTTTTAAATGTTTACTGGTGAAATAGAAGCCAACATACATTAACTATAACCAAAAAAACACGTCAATATATGTGTGTCAACATGTGACTTTTCAAAGCTCCACGCTGTGTAAATCTCTTTTCACAAACATCACATCGATGAGGTTTTTCTTTGGTATGTGTCAACATATGTGTTTCGATGAGGTTTTTCTTCAGTGTGTGTCAACATGTGACTTTTCAAAGCCCCACTTTGGGCAAATCTTTTCTCACAAACATCACATCGATGATAGTTTTCTTTGCTGTGTGTCAACACGTGCGTTTTTAAATGATCACGCCGTTTGAAACATTTTTCACAAAAATCACAGCGATGGGGTTTCGTACTGGTGTGTATCAACATATGGGTTTTTAAATTTGAACCAAGACTGAATGTTTTACCACAAATATCACACCGATGTGTTTTTTTATTAGTGTGTGTTAGCATATGGCTTTTTAAATGTCCACTGATGCTAAATTGTTTCTCACAAACATCACATCGATGTGGTTTTTCCTTCGTATGTGTCAACATGTGTGTTTCCAAATGTCCACTAAATATTTTTTCACAGACGGCACATCGATGAGGTTTTTCCTTGGAATGTGACAACATGTGTCTTTTCAAATCTCCACCCTGTTAAACTTTTTTTCACAAACATCACATCGATATGCCTTTTCATTAGTGTGTGTCAACATGTCTGTTTTCAACGTTCCACGATGGCTAAAATCTTTTCTCCCAAACATCACATTAATCAAACTTCTTCAGATTCGTGTCAAAATTCTCACAATAAATGTTCTACAGATAAGAATGCTACATAAAACAAAAAAAGAAAGTCATGTAATTGGTAATGCTGCGAAGCCTGAACTAACGTAATTGCAATCTAAATTTAAGTTCAAATTAAAATGAAAACTTATATTTCATGCCTTACACCGCTCATCTATAGTTGTATTAAAAACAGAGAAACACTCAGTACGTGCGCTTTCAAATATCTGCAAAGCCGAATTGTCGAGTGAAGTTACACGTCAAACGGCACCAACTGGTTTCGCAATTTAGCAGTCAGCTGTTCAACAATTTCCTCTACAAGCGTGTCCGATTACAAGCGTCATTTATTAGTCACAAATTGAGGCAAACAATTGGGAGAACATGTTCCTCAGTTGGTGGCAAAAGAGCTGAATCGAAATAAAAAGGTATCGTAAAATAATATTGGCTGAACAATTTTTTTAACGCAGATGTCTGTAACGTTTACTTGTAAATCGAACTCGTTTGTGGAAAAGTTAAACATGTAATAGTAATTTTTGCATAGCTTGCTTTGTTTACAAAGTATTAAGTTACGCGCTTGTATCGGACTCTGGATTTCATGATCAAACTTTGGACTTTCAATTCAAACATTTGTCACATGTGTTTTGTTTTCTTGCAACGTCTTGAACGAATTTTCACACGTAAGCGTTTGCAAACTATGGCAGAACATGATAAGCATTTCGCGTGTACGTGTTAAGCAACTAATCTCGTGACACTATCGCTATATAAACAAGCATTTTTAAAACCTAAAAACCAGGTATAAAGAATAGAGAACACAGACGACAGTAAGATAATAACTAAGTGCTGTTTGGTACTGGTTTGGTATGTTCAACCGATGTAGCGCTGTTGTTTTGTTTCGCTGAAAAATAGACTTGTAAAAATTAAAGGTAATGCTTGGCGTCATTTAGACTTGATTTATGCAGCGTTAGATTGTCTAGTCAGATTGGAGTCAGATTCAGTACAAAGTGGTGCCCCTCAGGTGATGTTGATTTCCGCGCATTTAACCCTCTGATAAAATCGCTGTTAACAACGCCTAAATTAATGATGCAGAGAATTGCTAGTTTCGTTCCCGTTTCTGTAAGCGCTGCGACGCATTGTTATGATACGCCTGTCCAGTCTGCATGGATTTCACCAACGGTATAGTATTACTCTGAGACTGAGCTCCGCTCAAATTATTCTGTCAAGTTTTCAGATAGAGGCCAGACAGCATCGCCGTTTTTGCCACGTAGCCAGGCACCGTGTGATGCACAGTATTTTACACCTCGCTATCAGATTAATTCTGCGCCTTTTGAAGTTGGTGAACTTAATTTACCTCCCATGTGGACAGATACGGTAAAATTTTGGTTTACAACGGTGGAAAACATTTTTCAAAACCACCGAATAACGTCCGACGCTGAGAAATTCTGTTTAATTGTCTCTGTGTTGAATCAGGCACAAGCGCAAAAGGTCAGCCACGTCATTTTAGGTGCTGTTGGTGGTTGTCTTTCGTATGACGATTTAAAACAGGCTCTCATAAAGGCTTTTAGCGTTAACCCTGTTGCTGAGGTACAAGAGTCGCTTCCCGATGTTACGTTGTAAAGTAAGCACCCTAGTGTCTCTGTCGATAGTTTGGTTCCAGAGGGCGATAACCAAGATCTAGTACCGGTCGCCGAAAAGTTGCTAAACCAGTCGTCTTTGGCGCCCAATTATGGCTTGTCGGTTGACGCATTGGTCGAAAACGCTGATCAATTCGCATTGATTAGCGAACCAACAAACTTTCGGTCTTTTAAGGTGGCTGAAAAGGACACAATCGTAGACGGCAATAAAAGTGTCGACGCGTGCCGATTTCAGCAACTCGCCAGGCGAAACGCCGGATTTTTTAGGTCCGCGGCCGATTTGAGAATAGGATAGCAGGTAAGTATGAAATTTATTGGCCTGACTACAGTTTACGGACGGATTGTTCACCTTACTTTGATATTGCCTTCTCCCCATATTTTTAATCTCTACCTGGCGATTGCTAATCTTAAATTGCAGCAACTGTACCATTTCGTAACTATAATCATGCTCATTAATTATCAATGCTCTGACATGGCAGTTTGTTTGCTATAAGAATACTTAGCGTCGCAAAGTTGCGACAGGTTTAATGTTTTGCATTTTTGAGTGCAGTTTTACAGAGAGATCAATACTACATGAGGGTCAGACGAGTTCGATCTATACTGACGGCGACGTCTCAGATAAGTACAAACAAATGATCTTTATATGCCTAAATTACGCTGGCCTATGTCACGCCAATATAATCAGAAAAGTCTGTTACTAAACCTCGTAGATGGACCCTTAGTTGTATAACAACTACAATGATATTGAAAACGATCATAATATTCATTCTAAGTACCTCGTTGGTTGACTCTGTATAAAAATAATTTTAGATTTGACATGACTATATGTGACACCAAAACGATAAATGTTACATTGTATTTAATCAATTAAACGTGCTAAGGAAAAATGCAGGAGAAGGCTATAGTGATTAAGCGGTAAATTGATGTAACGCTTATGCAAATGGCACTTGACATGCGCCCGCGTTGCGCAAGCGTCCCTTGAACGCACCCAACTGATTCATATTGAATCTTTTACCACATTGAGCACCGCTCAAGCAGCATTGCTGAATAGTCGCTAGGCCACAAGTAGCCTAAAAGCAATTGCAACTCAAATGAGCTTGATTGCCTAAACAATTACCTTGCCTCGACGGCAGCGCGAAACTATAATAATCCCTCAGTGATTAGCCTGTCAGATCGATTAGGCAAGAGTAAACCCCAAAACAAAGCGACTCGCCAAAACTAAACTGCAGATTGCAAACGCACTGCAAACCCGCACAAGTGGGAGGCTTTATAGCCACATTTCACCTGTGAGATCAAGACGCCACGCGACAAGTAAGCATCGAACCGTAAAAAACTTGGCCAAATTCTGAAAAGTACAACAGCTCGTTTAATTTCTTACACGAATTCGAAGCAGAAACACTTTGTCAAATGTCAAAACTAATTTTATTTGTATACCATATACCTACATAGTATAGAATTTGCGCCTTATTAATCGTATATATACTTATAATCCTCATATTACCCCTATAGTGTCCATAGAAACATTAGTGTGAACATTTTTCGCGCAAATCTTGCATTGAGTTTTCAGACATTCCAAAAAACAACTGTAGGATTCTTATCAAATCAGCGGTTCGAATCATCATCACATCCACATCATCACGTTAACACACAGCGTGATATTTCGACAGCAACAAATCAAGCACGGCAAACGGACTCAAAAACAATTTCAACTCGAACCAGATCTGACTTGGAGCATGAAGCGTCAAAAAGAAATCAACAAACGGACATTCATAACTCTAAAATGGAAGACATCACCCCGAAAAATCTGTTCCGGAAAACATTTTACGGAGCGGGGAGTGATATGTATCGGACTCTGGATTTCATGATCAAACTTTGGACTTTCAATTCAAACATTTGTCACATGTGTTTTGTTTTCTTGCAACGTCTTGAACGAATTTTCACACGTAAGCGTTTGCAAACTATGGCAGAACATAATAAGCATTTCGCGTGTACGTGTTAAGCAACTAATCTCGTGACACTATCGCTATACAAACAAGCATTTTTAAAACCTAAAAACCAGGTATAAAGAATAGAGAACACAGACGACAGTAAGATAATAACTAAGTGCTGTTTGGTACTGGTTTGGTATGTTCAATCGATGTAGCGCTGTTGTTTTGTTTCGCTGAAAAATAGACTTGTAAAAATTAAAGGTAATGCTTGGCGTCATTTAGACTTGATTTATGCAGCGTTAGATTGTCTAGTCAGATTGGAGTCAGATTCAGTACACGCTCAACTTATTTACAAACTACTTGTGAAGTACAAAAAGGTTACAAGCCCATTATTAATCTTTCCACTAGCTGTAAATCAGTTGTTCAGCTACGACCTCAAGTCTATCACACCTTCCCACATTGCAATGTTACCCTGAAAAGTTAGAACCAAAACCTTTTATCGAATTTGGAGAATCAAATTCGCTTTTAAGCTCTTCAGTTTGTGAAAATCAGATTATTTATGTGTTTTTCACCTACGGCAACTGTTTTATTTTGGACAGAAATAATCTTTAAAGGCTTCATGCCGTAGCAATGAGTTGGACAAATTTAGCTGTTCACCTACGCTTGTGTGTCACTACGTAAAAATACAAAACATTGGTCGTCTTAAAACAATACCGCCATATTTCATGCACAGCATGTACATGCCTATTTTGGATTTATTTTAATTTACTGGATCCCACGCAGGCCAGACAGGGATGTGGCCGCAGGTCTTAAAATGCCCAGGTCAGTGTTAAATTCTCCATGTAGTGTTGATTCCATGAAACGTTTGTCTGCGTATGCTCCGATATGTTTTAAACATGCATAATGTTACACACATTCAGCCACCGTAACGCATACGAACAGTTCGCATGTGGTTATAGGAAATAGCGAAACGAAAGGCTTCCAAATAAACAAACAAAATTGCCCCAAATGTTAGTTAACATCTCGCCAACTATTTGGTCATGCAAGCCAACAAGTGGGTCACACGTTGTTACAGTTTTAACAGAATAAGCACAAACATGTCATGCCATTAAACGCACAAGCAAACCTAAGTTAAAGCCAAGTAAAATTCAACACTTGTCGTGCTACTGCTGTTGGGAATTTGCTCAGTTTATAATCGAACAAACAAAAACAACAATGTTCTGCAGAGTTTTAAGGTCCAAGTGAACACGCAAGACGAATGCTTTAAAACTTACACTCTCGCTTAAAGAATAATACTGCATCAACTATCTAAACACGGGGGCTAAGTTTCAGTCTCTTGCACATAAGAGCAGTGAACTATGTACCGTACTTAATTGGTTCGTATCGGAATAGTTTCCACAAGGCATATAAGGCATGATTAACGTTGGTCCCGATTCTCGGCATACCCGAGGTTTTCGTCTGGGTATGCCTGGCATACCCAGCATACCCGTTTCGGCGTCCAGGATAAAGGAACATCAAGTGGAGATCGGCTGGTGCCTTTTGTTTGTGAATTCTATACCTCCGTTCCTGGTTGCATTAAAAAAAACTTTTCCAAACACACAAGTTTTCACATTAGCATACAGCACGTGTGCAAAGATGCAAGTTAGCACATCTACGTCATAAACAGACTTTTTGACGTCATTAACGTGTATGCGTCACTGCATCTCATTGTGTAACGCTTATAACGTAAAACAAGGCTTATTAAACAATTTTTTTGAGCCGCAACAAACGTACAGGTGGGTTCTCCATTGTTAAATCTAACATGTTTATTTACATGTCACTCCGAAACAAAGAAATAATTACCGTGATACGAGACACTCCAAAAGAGGTTTTGTGATTGTGACGGGATTGAGGCGTAACAATTTATATAGAACGTCTGCTAACTTACAAAGGGAAATAATTACAATTATTAGATGACGTCGCTAACTTACAAAGGGAAATAATTACAAGTATTAGATGACGTCCATAAGAAGATTGAAACATACAATGAATTAATATACACCAAACATAAAAAAACGCATTGCTACATGGTCATGCAAATAACCAAACAAATTAAACTTTGTTTCACACAAAGAGCATGCTACCTTATGTCTTCAAATTTTCAATTATTTTAAACAAATGTCCAAACTCATCACTTAGAATGAGTTGCTGTTTGGAGTTTGTTTATGGTGGATCAGCATGTAGGTTTAAAAATATCTACCTTAAACAAATGCTTTTTTTAGCAAACAACCTGTTGGTGTGTGTCAAGATGTGTCTGTTCGTAAAAAGCACTAATTCTTCCCCAAAATGTCAATGGAGTTTTGGGGTTTGCTGTTGGTGTGAATTAACATGTGTTTGGTTAAAGCTCCTCTTAGGGTAAATCTTTTTTCACAAACATTACATCGATGAGGTTTCTCATCGGTGTGAGTCAACATGTGTGTTTTCAAATTTCCAATTTGGCGAATTTGATTTTCACATATATCACAACGATGTGGTTTGTCATTATTGTGAATCAACATATGTTTTTTTCAAATTTTCACGGATACTAAATTCTTTTTCACAAACACTACACTGATGAGGTTTTTCATTTGTGTGTGTCAACATGTGTTTTTTTAAATATCCATTTCTAGAAAATTCTTTATCACAAACATCACATCGATGGGATTTTACTTTAGTGTGAGTCAACATGTGACTATTCAAAGCTCCACTTTGAGTAAAGCTTTTTTCACAAACATTGCATCTATGAGGTTTCTCCTTTGTGTGCGTAATCATGTGAAGTTTCAAATGTTCACTTCTAGCAAATCTTTTGTCACAGACATCACATCGATTAGGTTTTTCTTTGGTGTGTGTCAACATGTGCTGTTTTAAATTTCCAAGTTGACTAAACCTTTTTTCACAAACATCACATCGATGAGGTTTCTCATGGGTTTGTGTCGACATGTGTGTTTTCAAAATGTCCGCTTATTGCAAATATTATTACACAAACAACATCACACTTTAAAGATTTATGAAAAGGTTTACTGGCACAATGAAACAAGATTACTACCTGAAAAAAGGTACAACCTTTAGTTTTGTAATACTTTACAATTAACTGGCACAGACGAAACAACAAGAATACTACATGAAAAAATGAAGGTACAACATGCAGTTCTGTGATACTTTGCAATTAACTGATGCGTTTAACTATGTGCAGTCCTAATACTCGAGTAACGTTTAAGCTAACTGAAATCAAGTGGCTGTGGCAGTCAGCTGTGCTACAATTTTCTTTTCCAGCGTGTCCGATTACAAGCGTCATTTATATTGGTCACAATTTGGGCCAAACAACTGATAACGTATGAATGTAGCCGAGTAAAAGTAATTATTTTCGCGTAAATATGCAAGAAAATATATTTTCAGTTCAAAAGTTCTTATCTGAGGGTGAAGCGGTCAATATCACGTCAAGACATACAAAGCCTTAAGATTACAACTATAAACTAAAACCAATATACGCTCAACAATTAAAGTAAGTTAACTTGTATTTAAAGTCCTTCTATTCAAAACAAACTAATACATGCATCAAGCCAATAATTATTATAAATCCGTGTTTCCAAGGGACAAAACTCAAGTCCAAACCTTTGTGGAAATTCAAACCAGGTTTAACAATAATTCCTTAACGCCCTTAAAACACGTAACGCCCTTAAAAACATTTTTACTTCACTGAATCTAACTCAACTTAACAGACCACTTTTAAAATAACTGAAACGGTGTAAAAGCATATGAGCCAATAAATGATAAGCTGCAGACAGTGCACACTGTTTCGACCTATAAGGTCTCATCAGTGCAGCTGGTGACGAGAGATCGGCCGCATTGGCTATCTCGTATTACAGGAAGCAATTCGACGCATGGCCAGATTAGCTAGCTTCCATGGATTTAGAAACTAAGAGAACAGGCAGCTGGTGGGGTTTCAAAACTGATTTTGTGAATAATTATTCAACAAACCATCACAGCAAAAATGGGAAAATATCACATAATTTGATCCCACTTCTGCACACCAAATGACGATTAACAATGAGTTATTTTGTGCTATTGTTATGTAAACAAACAATTCAATTCGCTGTTAAACAAAATATAATTTTAGAGTTGAAAAACATTTCAACAAAATGTTTTAACTGCAAAAGCAACAAGCATGGTGTGCTTTCAAATATCCATGTTTGGGAAATGTGTTTTTTTTCCTAAATATCTTGCAGAATATTTTAGTGTGAGTTAACATGTGTGTTTGGATTTTTCCTTTGGTAAAGAATTCTATGTTGAAACATCACATCTGTATCGGACCTTGGACTTTTAATTCAAAATACATCGGACTTTGGACTTTTTAATTCAAAACATTTTAATTCGTATAATTGTCGTGTCACATCATCACGGTCAACCCCGTTCATAACTCGCCTTTTTCTACACAAAAGCTTGACCACCTGTTAAACCTGTTTTTCTTATTACTGGACCGGTC
Organism: Phallusia mammillata; assembly: GCF_965637545.1. Classification (NCBI taxonomy): domain Eukaryota; kingdom Metazoa; phylum Chordata; class Ascidiacea; order Phlebobranchia; family Ascidiidae; genus Phallusia; species Phallusia mammillata. Next base: position 12,147,895 of record NC_137254.1, on the reverse strand, counting down.
ATATACTGGCTTAAGGCTATTATTGCATCGCTTTTAACGTGTTAACAGTAACCCACGTATTACTTGGCCTCCAGCCATGTTATATGTGACACTTCTGTAAAGCAATTTAAAGAATAATTACGGTTTAGAACATAGTTAATCTTCTCGGGCGTACGTTTTTACGACTAGCTGGCATAACCACTATATGACCTGAAAGCTATATAATCTGCATCATTTTGACGTAAAACCAGAGGTGACCAGAGTACGCATTGGAATTGATACCTCACAGTTGATTCGTGGTGCGGTGACTTTTGTGTTGCGTGTTTAGCCGCAAGAGGCGCTTTCGTGGCTTGCCTTATTGAAATATAATGTGGGAACGTTAATTTAGCTTTGCGTCTTTTTAGGTTTTGTTTCGACAGCGATAGTTTGTTTGTTTATTAGAGTCAGATAAACGGAGTGTTGTTATTGTCTACCCACTGGGTCAGTACAGTTTCACGTAAACTCAAATCCAAAAGGTTTCAACATGTGATTACCGGTCACTACAAGTGCAAGACACACAATAAACGGTTCAGTTTTTACCAGCATAATTTTCCTGTTCGTTAACCAAAAACAACACAACTAACCAGTTAAAAAACGCATGCAGACGCTGAAAGTTCCAGTCACTGATAAACACGAGGCAGCCACGCTTACAGTTACGAATTTTTAACTGCTGTTTATTGCAGTGACTTGGTAATAAATAAGGGTCAAAAATATCAACTATTAGCTGAAATAATCAGTTTTCATTTTGTTAGTGTTATTTAAGTTTGTTTCCTCATTAAGTATTGTCATATTCGGATGTCCCTTTCTTTGATTTTGCAGTGGTTTTATTTACGCATGACTTCGTTTTTAGGCGTTGTGCCATACCGAAATTTGTTTGTTATTCAACAGCATGTGCGTTGCTAGTTCAGGAAAATTTGTTGCTATGTTTGCTACTTGAATTAGCGCTGAAGCAATATGCTATCGCCACTGGATATTCTCGCTTTGGAGACATGGATTTTATTGACAACTTTCTTGGTTCTTGTATGAGTAATTATGTGATATTTTGTAATAAGTCTGCACTTTGCATATCATTTCTGCGTTGAATGTGTTTTATATTTCTAGGCAGTTTTAATGTTTTTGATTTATTTGAAAACAAAAAAGCAGGATAAATGAGAAATGGTTGTTTTCTGATGCATCTTTACTTCTACTTATGGTGATAAATTGACCATATTTTTTTGCGTTGTCTCTAAATTGGAACGAAAAATAAGGGTGACATGCTTTGACAGTAAACTTTTAATTTCATACTTTAAAATCTGTTATTGTACACCAGTGGCAGAAGGGTTAAAATACATATAACTATTATAACTATCTGTGTTGTCTCAAGATCCTACGTTCACCAGAAGTAAAAAACTTCAAGAAACTTAACATTCCTCCTCATCATGTTTTTAATAATGCATATATTGACGGGTCAATTTATCACAAATAATGAAATATTACCTGATTAAGTACCGTAATTTTCCATGTATAATGCGCAAAATTTACTTAATTTATTGTCCTAAAATCTAGGGTGCGCATTATGCATGGGTACAACAAATTTTGAAGAAAATCTGCCTCGAAATAAAACTTTAAATCACACCTTTCTTCTTGTTTGTTGTCAATCGCGCATCACATTTAGCCATCCTGCCCAACACACTTAGTCAGTAAAATTCATAATTGACGACACATCGTTTGATGCGATGGTGCAATCCTTGATGGTGTGTTATTGTCAAATACTGCACACTGCCCATTTAGCGACAACGTAAATGGGGTGATATCATTGCCGATATGCAACGGATCGAACGAAAATTTTGTATATAAGTTTGAATTTAATTATTCTGATTTTTAGGTATTTTAATCTGATACATATTAAACTTCATTTGTGTTTTAAAAATAAAAATGTTCTCTGCAAGTATTAAGATCGGTTCCGCTTGAACGCGACCAGTAAGATCTCGTTTGCTGTCACGATGTACCCTACACAATTCCTAAACATTTTTCGCTGTCGAGTTTGCGAGCACATGCGCAGTGATACTGACCGGCAGAATAACATCCGGTTGTTTCAAAAGATGATCTTTTTTCTGAAATAATTTTTTGTTTACGGATTTAAGAGTAAAAATTTGGGTGCGTATTATACATGGGTACAGGCTTTTTTCCAGCATCGACATGCCATTTTTAGGGTGCGTATTATACACGGGGGCGCACTATACTTGGAAAATTACGGTATTACAGTGAAAACTATTTTTGTAAATCTTTAATTTTTTTGGGTGTAAGCAAATTCTACAAAACGTTTGGTCATTTTTAAGTTCTCAAAACCATTTTTTGAACTTTGCTTTAGGGAGCCAAACCGCTTGTCATATGGGTTCAGGTTCGGTTCGGGTTCACGTTGTTTGGTTGTTAGGGCTTCAGTTCAGGTTTCAAAAAAATAATATATTCGTGTTGTGTGTTACGTATTTCGTTTCAAAAAATTAATATATTCGTGTTGTGTGTTACGTATTTCGTTTCAAAAAATTAATATATTCGTGTTGTGTGTTACGTATTTCGTTTCAAAAAATTAATATATTCGAACTATTTTCGCTCCCTGCGTTTTAATTACATGATTCGCATTCTTGTGCTGCCATGCAAATTGATTTTGATGCTATTTAAATTTTCGGGCTGGATTTGTTTTATTTATTCATATGATTTGCTCTGATCAGGAATACAGCATTGGCGACGAGGATTTTTTTTTCTTTTATTGTTTACCTTCACGTTAATGGAAGTCTTCTTTATTTCTGTCGATGGAAAAGTTTTTCGACTTGATGCAAAAACAATGAAAGTTCAAGAAAGACGTCAACAAGAACAAATGGAAGTGTTATGATGACGCTACTGAAGAAGACATCCTCCGGTGAAAGTTCTTCTCTAGACCGAATCAGCGAACCCCAGGCGACGCCTTATTTATGCGCGTTCGGTTTTACACTTTCGTTAAGGCTCATAAAGTTCCTAAGACCAGACAAGTGCAAGTATTTCTGACGAATCAAAGCGGTGCTTTTTACAAATTTCTGACCAACTTGACATCGCACAGTTATCCGCCCAAATAGGTAAATGATTTGGAAGAGATTATTAAGATGGAAGAGATTAAAGCTTTCATAAATGAGCAGTATAACCCTAAGCGTTTCGTGGTAAGAGAACGATTCAAATTTTGGAGCAAAATCAAGCGTAATCCGGGAGAATCGATCCAGTGACTTGCAGCACGCATTCGTCAGGACACTTGTACCTGCGATTTGCCGTCCATGTTGGCAATGAGACTGTCTTGAAGTATGTATTCAAGGTAAAGAGTGACGAAGCGTTTTCGCTGGCTATTCAGATTGCCACTGTTGCTGGGTTTACCAACGAAACTGTTTGGAACATTCCGTAAACAAACCCAAGAGCCGTAGAAACCCCAGGAATTAACGTTTCTGGTTACGAGAAAAGAACCGTAATGTGCGGGGAGCCTGGACATCTTGCAACAACCTTTCGATTCAAAAAAACTTCAGTTGTAAGTGCAAAAGAAACTTGCAAGCAGTATGTCGTAAGAAGATGCCAATTTCGAGGGTGTGATCAGTGGCATCTCTTGATTGACATCTCATGCCAAAACCTATTTCAACGCTAGTCGTCGATTCCAAATCGTTCAACGTAGAACTCGGTATCGCTGCTGGTGGTCCTATAATATTTTGTCAATCAAGGTTTGGAGAAGTATTGAGCGGCCAAAGATTGAAGCCATAAGCGTTGCTTATCGGTTATTCTCTTAATTATCGGTTGCTGTGGAAAGGTCTGTGTTCCAAATTCAAATGCCACAGTAAAATGTATGTTGGCGGTTTCATATTATGAAGTAAAGAGGCCGCTTGTGGAGAGCTATGATGACATGGATGTAATTTCATTATCAGCTGCAACAGTAAAACGTAGGATTGAAGACATGTCCAATGACGTTCTTGACCAAATTGTAACTCAAGTAAATGTTTCTCCATGGTATGCAGTTCAATTAGACGAGTCTACTGATGTTGCCGACCTGCCTCAGCTTCCTGTATTTATTCGATATATCAACGAAGGAGAAGTATTAGAAGAGCTTTTGTTTTGCAAATCATTGCAATTGCATACTAGTGGTGAAGATATATTCAAAAGTCTTGACGATTTGTTTCACGATCGTTGTATATCCTGGGAAAAATGTGCTGGAATATGTACCGATGGTGCGGCAGCATGTACTGGCATCAATTCGGGGGTTGTAAAAAGGGTTCAGGACAAAGCACCATTCGCAAAATGGACGCACTGTTTTTTGCACATGCAACCACTTGCCGCCCAAAATTTATCAGAGGAACTGCATGATACTTTGAATTCGATGACAAAATGTGTCAATTACATTAAAGCAAGGCCACTCAACCAGCGTTGGTTTTCTTGTTTTTGTGATGAAATGGGTGCTGATCACACGGGATTACTATTGCTCACAGAAGTGCGTTGGCTGTCACGTGGTCAAATACTCAAGCGGATTTATGAACTGCAAAAAAAATGTTATTTTCCTCCAAAAACAGGAACATTTGGCTTTGTCTGAAAAGTTTGGCCAGGAAAAGTTCATTGCAAACGTAGCTTACTTAGCCGACATATTTGATTCGCTGAACTGTTTGAATCAATCCATGCAAGGTTCTGGCTTTACAATTCTTGATTATATTCAGGGGCGGCTCGTGCGAGGGGGCTGCGGAGCTGCAGCACCCCCTAGATATTTTTACCTAATATTCCCACCACAATATTACAGATAATTTTCATTAGATTCTTTTTTTTTATTCTTTAGCAATACATAATAAGTATAATTTCCACCTTTATCGGCATTTTTTTTCCTTTTTTTTAAAAAAATTATTGCATTAATATGTTATCTATGGCGGAGCTGCAGCTCCAGTTTCGTGACGTTTCATGACGTTTTCAGTTGTGCGCATGCGCACTTAGAAAAGCTACATGCCGGGCGAAATAGGCGAGAGGGGGCTGTGGCTCGCGCAGCCCCTCCCGTGACATAGCGCTAGTTGTGTTGTCTGCTTCGCGTCAGTGAGCTCCAAAGCCAAAACCGTGTATTCTTAAGTTCGGCAGTGAGTAGAGTACAGTTAAATAATTATTTTGCCATCTTATAATTTATTTGTTTGAAGGTTAGTCGTGACTTTTTAAGACGACTGTAAGTGGGTTTCAGTTTTTGCAGTTATCATTGAATTAAATAAGTGTATGTAACACTTTGAAAAAGAAAAAAAGGTCATCTAACACCTTGAAAAGTCACGATTAACCTTTATAATAAATAACTGAATTAAAAAGTTTTAAGAAAATATGGGATAAAACATCTGCTGCTCCAATGCCATGCAGGTATAAGCACCAACAAGAAATACTCAGTTTTAGTTCTTAATGCTACTAAAGAAAAAATAAATTTGTGACTGTGAAGTTAAATGCCTCACTGAAATTCAGGCAATATTAAACGCAGAACAAACAATTGCAGAAGCAACAGGAATTTTGAAATACCTAAGTGAAGACAATTTAAAGTTTTGGTTTCCTAACAAATCATGTGGAGAGTATTTGCAACCAAGTGCAATCATGTGTATTGATATAATGGACATGTACTGTTTGTCTAAACAGTAGCTGCTAAATTGCTTCACCGGAAGTGTTTCTTAAGAATGAACATTCTACAGACAAGATAGTAGTGACCACCAAGCACATCCTATTGTTGACAAAGAAAAACTAGATGTTTCTGTAGATCTGATGTTCAAAATTACTTCAAAAATAATCTAGATGATGTTTTGACAAGTGAAATTACTAGGATGAAAAATCCTTTTTGCTGTTTCCATGATTCTTTCAAAGGCAAAACAGTTCTTTTTAACACTGAAAATGATGCAAACCTTTGTTAGGAACACCATTATTTTCAAAAACTAATAGAACAACAGTTTCTTAGTTGTCATTTGGAATCAAGAAAGAAGCTATCAATTATTTTGCCCAAACTATAACTTTATGAGAACACCATTATTTTCCAAAAACTTGCACTTGCAGTGCTAGTACTAATAGAAAAACAGTTTCTTAGCTGTCATTTGGAATCAAGAAAGAAGCTATCAATTATTTTGCCCAAACTATTACTTTATGATTCATTTTGGTTGTAAAAAGGAAGCACAAGGTTTAATAATATGTGTTAAATTTAAGTGAGAGTGTTGTAAATTTTAAAGCTTGAAGGAGTTTTGCACTTAAAAAAAGCAATTAGAAGCTATTTGCCAGCAAATAAAGCAGCAAGTATAGCAGTTAAGAATCTGAAGGACAAATAATAGTCTGCCCACAAAAATTCAAAAAAAAGATGTCAAAATAAACAAGTTCTGACACAAATGTAATGTGGTTGTTAAATTTGGCAGTTATGATACCATTAAACAGCTGTATGGCTAGTTTTTTTGTGTGACAATAATCTGTGACGTGTCATAGAATATGTTGAAAACGCTGACTGTGACTATAAGTTACTTAAATAAAACATGACCATTTTTTTAAATGTTGTCTAACTGAAATACTTCGACCTTTTTCGACTCATTTCTTTTTTCTGATTGTTTTGTTATATTTTTGTTGTGTTTTAACGTATTTACAACCGCTTCGTTTCGAGTCTGTGTCACGTGCGTTTTTGTGCCACATTATTACTGTATGTTATGGTGTTTGGCCCGTCGCTGTGCAAGTAAACAAAATACACAAATGATACCGTCTGCTGTTTAAATTACGTCACAATGGAGTTGCTAATTAAGATTTGTATTACTTGTTTTGCTACACAAAACAATGGCTAGAAAACTAGTAATGTAGCTTTTCTATATATTGCCAACTTATGGAGCAGCACCCCCACAAATTTTAGGCACGAGCCGCCACTGATTATATTGCAAAAATTACCGCTTTCTACAAAAAGCTGATCCTGTGGCAAAGTTATGTAAAGCGAAATGAGTTTGACATGTTTCCAGAACTACAGCAATACATTGTCGAAAGAGATGTGGCTATCCAAGATACCATATACTTGGACACCTTCAGCAGCTTAGTAAAAAGTTTGAGCACTACTATGGCAACATTCTGACGCCGTCCAAAGAACATGACTGGATAATAGATCCTTTTTCTATCGTAGATTTGCCTAAACTGCCTCTCCGTGTTGCGGAAGAATTTACAGAAATGACAGCTGATGCATCAAACCGCATTTCTTTTAACATCTTTAAAGTAAAATACCCAAAGGTCTCCGCAACTTTTTACTTTTGGGTGTCAATCCACTCAACTTACCCGACTATGTCAAATTTTGTTATTCAACTTCTAATCCCGTTTTCAACCACATGGCTGTGTGAAGCAGGATTTAGCGCCATGAGCATTTTAAAAACGAGACATCGTAATCGATTGGAAGAGCATGACATGCGGTTAAGCTTGTGCAAAGTCAAGCCGCGGCTTAAAAAACTTGTGGACAGTATACAGGCGCAACCATCTCACTAACAGTGAAAACAAAATGTTGAACAACTTAACAAGTTTGTGTTCCTAAAATTTGGTTTATGTTTCAAATGAAACTCCATTATCTTTTAAATGAAAAAACTTTTTTCGGAATACTTTTGTATCGCCATATTTGTTTGTAATTACGTATAGTTTGTGTACTTGTTCTTTCGTTATAGCATTACTTAAAACATTTTTCTCAGTGCCAAAAAATGGGGTCGCATGTAAATTCTGATTTCATTTTTCCTTAAATTGGGGTCGCCTATAAAAAAGGTTGGAGACCACTGGTATAGGCTATTACCGGGTAAATTGCTGCTGTGTCTTGTTTTTTTATTGTTGCAGGGGAATTACAAGTTTAAATCGTCCTTTTGCCATGCGTCCAGAGTAAGCTAGTAAGACGACAACCGATTCAAATGCATTCATTTCCGCATTTTTTTGCTGCTTTTCTGTTTTGTTTGTCTTTTTGTTTTGATATGTCGCACAAATGATGCTTCTATTACAGTTTTAAATGGTTTAAAATATTTTTTATCCTCATTTACTGTAAATGATTTAAATTACCAGGTCTGTTAAAGTAAAAATTGCAGTTAGTTCAAAGTAGACTGTTACAGTAAGAGTTATTCCCTATGTGTGTGTGCTCTTCCTTTCCTTTTTCCTAACCCTGGTGGTTAGATTCTAGGGACCTCTCGACTGGCCCCACCAACGTCCCCTTCCAGCCGTGTTATACTTACAATGGGCCAAACTCACTTTCTGGTAAGCTCCTGCCACATAGCGTTTTATAAATACGGTGTAACGCGTTTAATCATAATCCACCAATCGTGTCCTCTTTTTGTGCCCCATAACGCCTTAACATTGCGTAGCTATTTCTGGCTTGGTGATTGTTCAGGGCAATTATGTCGCTTTGTTTTCTTTCACCAAGCGAAATAAACTCAACTCAAGTTCTTTGGGTCAACACTTCTGTTTGTTGTTCAAGATTTTTTTTAGGAAAAAAAACCTTTTTTACAAAAACACAATGATTAAGTTACTCTTTACCATGCATCAACATATGTCTGTTCAAACCGCCAATGAATCTTATTTTTTAGCAACACATCAATTACTTTTTTTCCCTTGTGTGTTTTATCGAGTGTACTTGCAAACTATCACAGCGGGCAAATCTTTTTCCACAAACATCACATCGATAAGGTTTCTCTTTGTAGTGTGTTAACATGTGTCTTTTCAAATTTCCACTTTGGGTAAATCTTTTTTCACAAACGTAACAATGATGAGGCTTCTCATTGGTGTGCAACAACATGTGTCTTTTCAAGTCGCAACCAAGACCGAATCTTTTTTCACAAACGTCACATTGATGTGGTTTCTCATTGGTGTGAATCAGCATGTGCGTTTTCAAATTTCCTCTGAAACGAAATCTTTTTTCACAAACATCGCATCGAAAACATTTCTCCTTGGTGTGTGTCAACATGTGAGTTCCTAAATGTTGACTGGTTCGAAATCGTTTTTCACAAATATCACATTGATATCGTTTTTCTTTAGTGTGGGTCAACATGTGTTTTTTCAAATATCCAACTAGGCTAAATTGCTTTTCACAAACATCACACGAATGTGGTCTTTCATTTGTGTGTGTCAACATGTGTTGTTTGAAATCTCCACTTCGGATAAATCTTTTTTCACAAACGTCACATCGATGAGGCTTTTGATTGGTATGAATCAACATATGTGTTTTTAAAGTTGCATCGTAACTAAAAAGTTTTTCACAAACATCACAACGATGAGATTTCATATTATTATGAGTTGACTTGTGTGTTTCTAAATTTGCACCTTGATTAAACCTCTGATCAGCAACATCGGACTTCCTTGATTTTTTCCTCATGTTGGGGCGAAAGTCGCCTTCCAGATCGTGGTTGAATGCAAAGGTTTCTCTCTTGTCGCTCACATTGATGTTTGTTTATTGCAGTCAAATCAAACGCTTTTCATTTTGCGAGTATGACTGTGTAGGGCGTGAAGTTTTTGCTTACGGTTTTTTGACAAACGAGTCCTGTAAGCTGAACTAAAATAGAAATTAATTTTTTTTGTTAAGTCGTTTAAATGGTGAAACATATTTCTAAATTTGGATAATAATTAGACTACATCACTGAACAGGGTAAATTACACAAGCACACAAATTACAAGCTAGAAGGGTGGTTTTGCTATATCTGCCAATTTATTTTTTTTATGTCCTATTTACGACTCTATACTATACACTAGGGGGTGTGCAACCTTTTTCGTCGGTGGGCCATGAAACCAATTTCGGATACCAAGCAAGCGAGGGCGATTTTTTTCATGTAAACAGTCAATTTGAAGTTCTCCTAAAGCATAAATACATTTATTTTCTAAAACATACAGAGTTTCGCTGCAACCCTGGCTTTCACAACCAAATAGTTGTTTGCTAGAAAAAGGGAATCATTAGGTCACATTCGGTGAACTACTTGCAAACTGTTGTATGGCCCAGTGCTTGGAAAACGCTGGTTTAGCTTATACTTGTCCCGTTAGTAGAGCAACTTCGGAGATTTACCAAAAACTATTCGAAAAATGTGCAGAATTTCCAGAAGAATTATATTTTTCTCTGAATCAGTGTGTTGGCGAGAGTCACAATAATCGGATTGTGGCCCGCGGGCGGCCGGTCTGCTATACACCATCTGAGCTACTAACATGATTGTTTTGGCTTTGCAAAAACGAATAGGTCCCAACAGACGTGTACATGTAATTAATGAACAGCAGGCGAATATATCTAGAAAAACATACAAAACAAGACTGGTAATTCCGTTAAAATGTGGTACAGTTGCAATATGTACATGTATTCCTGCAGAAACTGCATGTAGTGCAAAAGTATTACAGATCATAGCCCCTTGAATTGGGGGCGATAACGGTCGTTAATCGTTTTGTTTACGTCTTATTGCCAGTCGTTTTCGAGATTTTTGTAAAGTTTGACGGTTTACTCTTTCATTTTAAAGTCAGCAAGTGGAGCATTACCAGCAAACCCTCTCGCGCAGTGCAGTGTCACGGTAAAAAAGAAACACGCCGCCAAAACAGCCTAACCTTTAGCAACTTTTTTCATTTTTCTATGTCATTCGCACTGGTTCAAACAAACTAAAACGGGAACAAAAACGTAAATTAGATTAAAGAAAACTTGACACCTCGACATTAGCGATATTTGGTTGTTTATTGCAGTACTTTGTTAAATTTAATTTAACTACTTACGATTGTTCTGCGTCTTGCCGAACAACGTATTATTCTAACCGACATCAACTGGCTTCCCAATGTGGAAGTCAGCTGTGCAACAATTTCCTTTTTCCTATGTGGCATATTACAAGCGTCATTTATAATGGTGCGGATAGGTTGATCCCTCAAAGGTTACTGTTCTTGAATTTATTGCAACATAACAGACCACTAGCAAAATAGTTAAGCTGTACGTCCTTAACATAATATGCAAACAAAAATGCCATAACGAAACCAAGTAATGTGCTTAATAGTTTTTCCTCGCTGCTGAAAAGTCACTCAACTTGTTTCATAACCTTTGAGTTGATGCACATACATAAAATGATTTAGAAAGTAATTAGTTTGTGAGGCTGTGGCCATTTGTACGTTCTGATATGACTGGTTCGAAATCAGAGCAATCAGTGCTAGTCAAATGCTACATAGCCTTTCTGCATAAAACGTAAAACAGTTTACTTGCCCAGTCAGTTGGTACAACAGTCTTATTATTCATCTATCAGTTCTTTTAAACAGCAACACAAGCTTGTCTGTAGTGCTAACACAGTTTAGGCTGTAGCAAATATGCCGCTATAGTACTACATACCTTGTTCACCACCTAAAGTAAAAAGTAGTTTCAGTCTAAAGCTGGTTTTGAGACTAGATTGCCTACTATGTCTGGGATTCTGGGTGTCTGACTGTGCGCACCGATGCGTGTAACCAGACCAGTCGTGAAGTGACGTCAGTGCGTAGTTGTCGTCACGGTGAAGTGGACATGAAAAAAAGGTTGCGCCCACATACAGCGCTGGCTGGCAGATTAAATGTCTCATGCTACAGTTATTTCTAAGGATCGAGGCCTCTTATTTTATCATCCCTTTTCGTAAACTTTGACAGGAACTGATCTTAAATCTGCCTTCACAGTCCTTGAAAATCAATGACGTTTCTGTATTGTAGTGGCCAACGCATCGAATTGATAATATTTACAGTATACATAACTTCACAAATCACTCCTTGTGTGTTATGATGTCACAATAGCGAAAACAATTACAAAAACGATATGTTCTTGGCCCAATTAAGTTGTAATAAACAGCGTGCACTCGTATGCAGGATTGTAAAAACGGTTGAGAAACTTAAAAATATTCTTCTGTTGGTTAATGATACTTAACATATTTTCCTCCGTGGAACCCCTGAAACCAGCTTACGGACCCCTTGGCTGTCCGCGAACCCCAGGTTAAGAAACACTGCTTTAGACGGAATAACCTGTTTGTGATTAATGAAATTTTTTTGCACTTGTGGTTTGGATTTTATCGCCATTGCCAGTATGGCCCAGTGCTTGGAAAACGCTGGTTTAGCTTATACTTGTCCCGTTAGTAGAGCAACTTCGGAGATTTACCAAAAACTATTCGAAAAATGTGCAGAATTTCCTGTTTGTGATTAATGAATTTTTTTTGCACTTGTGGTTTGGATTTTATCGCCATTGCCAGATTATTGTTTATCCATTCAGATACAAATAAAGCTCACTAGCACAGTGGTTTTCAACCTTTTTAATCCCATGACCCATTGTAGTAGCCAAAATAAAATAAGGCTCCCTTTAAAAAATCCATACATTTATCCCACCGGCCATGGCTAGATGATTAGATTTTTCATTTAGCAAAACCTAAATTGTAATACCAAATTTTTGTATTATTTTTATATTGTATTAGGTTTGATAAGAAGCCTCTGTCTAAAAGAAACGAAAAGTAATGCCAAACCCAATATTAGGCGATGGACAAATACAAATTAATTCGTAACTATAAGTTATGTATTAACTTTTCAAGTTATTACCTGCCATAACTCCAAATGTTGTTCTAAAGAGTAAACAAACACATTTAAACAGTTCTGTTGTTGTGTTCGAGAATATTTGTGCATCTTTATCGGCAAATAGTTTTAAAAAAAGTGTGTTTCTTGTATGCGCAAACGTCAACATTGAACATCAACAGCTTCCAGCAGCTTCCTAAATACTCAGAATTGATGAATGATGTTATAAGCTGTTAGTAGGAATTTTGCGTTGCAACTTTTTACTATTTTTCATACAACTTTTATCAAGTATTGCGCAAAATGTAAAGGAGTGATTTATAAAACATGCTATAAAATTATTTCTAGTATGGTTCTATTCTCTTTGATTTGCATAACAAAGAGCTACGGGATGGATTAGCTGCATCTCAATGTTATCTATGACGCAACAGTTAGTTTGTAAGCTAGAAGTTCAACAATCCCAGCCAAGCACGACAGTGCCGGAACTAAATTAGAAGTGGAAGTGTGACTTTTGACCAAACCGCACAAACGGTAACCGGTTGTGTCTTGTTATTCAAGGCAAAGTTTTGTTGAGATACCTTAGTTAGTTAAACTATGTGTTTATAAAAGTGCATTCGTTATTTTGCAAGTAAGAAGCGATAATCCTTGATATCTGTTAAGGTGACAAGTCTAAGGCAGGGATGTCCAACCTGCGACCCGCTAGTCATCTTCACGTCAAGTAGTATTTTGAACTTTGAATCTTAGCCTAATTAAAATGTACCATTCAGCTTTTAGGGGCGCAGTGATAGTATAGTATGGGAGCTGTTACTCTCCCCGTTCGCCTTTTTATTTCTCATGCGTGACGGAAGACTGAAGAGTGATTGTTGCGCAATAATGCTTCCGAGACTGATTGAACGAGAGTGCTAGTTGTCAGTCAGGACACTTGTTTTTATAGTGCAGTGTTGATTGACTGTTGGTATATTTTAAATTAATTTTTTTTAAAAACTTGTGCAAGTGCAACTTTCTCACGATTTTAGTGCAACAAAAACTTGCCCTATTAATGATGTAAAACACACAACATTACCTCTTTCATTTGTAACGCCAATACATAACAACTTGTGTTTTACCAAAGAATATCGGATGTCTTAATTTAGATTACAGACCCCCCAAAAACTTAGGTTTTTGCACGTTTGTTTGTTTTTCGAATTTTATTTACAAGCATTACATCAATAGGATGGCTCTTTAGCATGAATCAACATGTGTTGTTTAAACTGTCGACATCGACTGAATAATCGATGGAATTTTTCTTTGCTTTGAGGCAATATGCAGTTATCAAATGTCAGTTTTGGCAAGGCATTTACTATACACATAACACAGATGAGTTTTTTCCTTAATGTGAGCCAACATGTGTCTTTTGAAATGTTCACCAATGTTTTAAAGTTCCGTCTTGGTCAAAGCTTATTTCACAAACACTACATCATTTGTGTTTCTGATTGGTGTGAATCAACATGTGCGTTTTCAAATGTACACCTTGTCTAAAGCGTTTTTCACAAATATCACATCGATGGGGTTTCTGATCGGTGTGTATCATCATGTGTTTTTTTAAATAACTCTGTAGGGCAAAACTTTTTTCACAAATGTCACATCGATGGGTTTTCTGATCGGTGTGTATTTCCATGTGTTTTTTCAAATTACTCTGTAGGGAAAAACTTTTCTCACAAATATCACATCGATGTGGTTTCTCATCAGTGTGTGTCTTCAGGTGTGTTTTCAAATGACTCCGCATAGCAAAACATTTCTCACAAACATCACATCGATGTGGTTTCTCCTTAGTGTGGGTCAACATGTGTATTTTCAATGCTCCAAAAGCGCAAAATCTTTTTTCACAAACAGTACAATGGTGTGGTTTCTCATTGGTGTGTGTCATCGTATGATATTGTAAACCTCCAACTTGACGAATTTTTTCCCCACAAACATCACATTGATAAGGTTTGTCATTGGTGTGTGTCAACAAATGTGTTTTTAAATTCCACTGTAGGGCAAAGCTCTTCTCACAAACATCACATCGATGTGGTTTCTCATTGGTGTGTGTCAGCATATGTCTTTTTCAATTCCCCCGTAGTGCAAATCCTTTTTCACAAATAGTGCATCGATATAGTTTCTCTTTGGTGTGAGTCAATATGTGTGTTTCTAAATTCCCATTTTGACTAAATCTTTTCTCGCCATTCCTGCGAGCTTGTTCGTTTTGGGAAGAAGACATTCCCTGGAGTTTTTTCTCTATCCAACTTGGTTAGTCAACTTGTCTAAACTTCATCTAAGAAAGACAATAACATTTCAATCTAAAAACGAGATGTCGGCTATTGCACCATTATTTCGGTTATTTGTCATTGACCTGTTTGAAACAAAAGAAAAATATTTCTAATATTGTCAAACGGGTTGAATCCCACTAATAAATGTCACAACCAGCCTATAATAAAAAAAAAGCTTTAGGCCGAGACCAATGTATCGTATTGAGGCAAAATTATGTAATCAGTCAGACAAGCTTTGCATTTTTGGATTAAATTTATAGGGGGTAATGTCATAAAATATTTTGACTCAGTGTGTTCGGTGAATACTGCGTAGTTATTTAGGTCACCATATACGAAATGAACTCCGAAAGCACACATCTTTTTTATGATATATGAAACATACAAACTTGCAATTCAGCAAAAACAGACAAATGTGTAAAACGTTCGTCAAAAGTGCCAAATGTCTAACTGACATAAACAGGCTCCCCAATGTGACAGTCAGCTAAGATATACTTCCTTTTTTAGAATGTCCAAGTATAAGGGTTATTTATTTTGGTCACAAACTGTCCAAACCGCATGTCGAACAGATAATCGCTCTTCAGTAATAAAACGGAACACTAGTATTTTGATCGCTAATCAAAAAATTTTAGTTTTTATACTTGTTAATTCAAGACATGCAATTGCACAAATAATAGCTTCAATTGATTCAGTCTTGTTTGAAATCGAAACTAAACTATTAAAACAAACAAAACATTTTAACAGATATGGTGGACCAGACGTTTTTCGAATCCGAGAATTTAGACAATATAAAAAGTCATAACAGTGTGTGTGGGGGTGGGATAGTCATGTGTGGTCTTTATTTTTGCGGAGCTAGTTACATTTGCTAACTCGGTTAAACTGCACACTAAAAAGATAAAAAAAGTTTGACTTAGCATAACAGACCAGTGGTGAATCGTTTTGAACTGTGTGTTCTTAACAAAGCTATCTTCCCAATGCAACTAACATGCGTACGAGCTTTATCTCGGTACTGCTAAATAACTACTCTACCCCTTGGTTCCCTGATTGTTTACACTTTTTACCAAGAAAAAATATATGACCAGTTTTTTTATCTTAAAAACAATGTAAAATTGCAAAATAATACGGCATTCTGCGACAAATATATCAGACAATACTGTACTTTGTAACACTTAAGCCTGAAAATAGCCTCCAATGCCCGGGGCTCTGACTGTGCGCATCGATGCGTGTGACTGACTAACGGTGACGTGAGGACATCAAGTTGATACGGTTGTCCACAGCGTTGGCTGTCAAGTCAAATTACGCCCGAGGCCTTTTTATTATGTCCTGTCGTAATGTAAGCTTTCATGGCGTTTGGACAGTGTCCGTTTCTACATAATTGCAATACAAGCAAATTTATCGTAAGAATTAAGTCTTACCTGCCACGTTTTACAGCAAATAAAACAATCATTGTTACAAATAGACGCTGCGGCAGTTTGTTGCTATGTTTTTTCGTTGTAATCATATAAAGCTGGCTAATTATGTAGGCATAACCTGTGCAACAATGTATCGCTTGCAAACACCTGACGCGTTATTATAAAATACGCAAACGGCCAGTAACTGGACAACTGCACTTAAGTAATCATGGACACAATGAACAACAGTTTGAATAACAGGTGGGTCTTCGAACAAATTGCCCGTTACTAGCAAACACTATAGTACTGGATTCAAGTAATGGTGATTTACTACGACCTCCGACTTTTGCACGCAGTTCAGGTAGCAACTGACTCGTGTAGACACGCCTGCCTTGATGGCGGCTTTTTTAAGGCGGCTACAATGTAAACTATGATGTTCATTGCAAATTGTAACGTTCAAATCAGCTACACATCCACATGGGATAAAAATGGAAGACTCAAAAATAGTCTAAGAATAGACCCAGAATTCACCGACGACAAAGTCGAAAATAAGCTAACTTATGCATAGTAGAGCAAAATATTGGCTATTGCGTGAAACCTTTTTTTCCTTTAAGTTATAGAATTCATTTTATGGCAAAGATGCAATTCATAAAGTCATAGCGCCCTCGGACCGAGCTGCTATGCTTTTTCTCAGGTACGAGCGGCTGTGTTCTACTTTAAACTTGAAACGGAAAAGACAGTATAAACATGAGGAAGTTTGCATAATGATGAACAAACACCTTATTTACCATTAGAACATTCAGGAGGCAAAAAATATCGTACGACTTAGTATAAAAAAATGCTTTCAAACGCCTTACCTACGAATAAACGACATTTAAATGCTTTTGTCGATGCAAATTTTTTTCACATTGTCTGCTTTTTCAATTACCTGTCCTAATAGTCATCATAAAACCGTCGAGTCACAGTTTTTAAGTTGCAAACTCGGAAGCAAAATTTGATCAGCAGAAAGGTTTTGTGTGCGTTTCATTTTAACAGGTTACCCAAACAAGGTACTCAGTTTATCGTAAATAAAAAGAAAAAATGCTTTTAAAACCATTTTATAAATATTTCAACGTATCTAGTTCGTTTAAATCAGTGGTTCCCAACCTTTTGTAGTCACGGACCCATTTTGTAAATTTTATACGCCAGCGGACCCCCAACGTAATTTTCCATAAATCTCTCTATGTTTTTTTTTGTTTTTTGCATTTAACGTCATTATACTTTTTGGTCAGCATTTTAATCAACTTTCACAGTCCTGAAATCAATGAAAGTCTGTACCGTAGCAACAAAGAGATAAAGTTTCTAGTGTACAAAGGTAATTGAAACAAAGCACTATAATTCCGTTTTTCGGTGTGTTGTGTGATGTCACAATGGACAATCATAAAAGAGTAATTTTTTTCTGACCCGAAGATTTGATAAACAGTCTGCACTTGTACGCAGGATTGTAAAAACGGTTGGAAAAGTTACACACATTTTACTGTTGGTTATTGGTTCCAAAAATGTTTGCCTCCACGGACCCCCTGAAACCATCTCAACCCAGGTTGGGACTCACTGGTTTAAATATTTCTGTAGCAAGACTAAAAAAAAAAAAATAGAATTTGCACATCCAGCATTAAAATTGACATCCTACCTTCCATGAAAACTCTTTTAGGGCAGCAATAAAAGACCAGTGCAAAAAAAAATAAGTTGTCATGATATGTGCACATTAGATTTGGAATGAAAAGCGAATGTGAATCAGGGGCGTATCCAGAAATTAAGTCACACGTCGTTCAAAACGGCGCGTTATGCGGCAAAGCACTTTTTCCTAAATTGGCGGTTTCTCTACCCATCTAATTGACAGGAAGAACAGGTAATTTTAGCAAAAACTTTGTAGTTTTCTGATTTCGCCGCTGCTATCTAGCTCACCCAGCCAAACTGCAGCTGCAAAATAAGCGTGACTGTCAGGTAATCAAAATCGTTACTTAAAAAAAAACGAATCCAATTTCTAAAGAACTAAATCTCTTGCTGAAGCGGTAATCCTACTGTTAAGTTGCGCAAAGTCACGAATGCACTAAAGGTGGTAACTGCAGAAGGCATAAATTGTGCCTGGCAAGTAACAAATTACCCTAATAACATACCGTAATTTTCCATGTATAATGCGCAAAATTTACTTAATTTATTGTCCTAAAATCTAGGGTGCGCATTATGCATGGGTACAACAAATTTTGAAGAAAATCTGCCTCGAAATAAAACTTTAAATCACACCTTTCTTCTTGTTTGTTGTCAATCGCGCATCACATTTAGCCATCCTGCCCAACACACTTAGTCAGTAAAATTCATAATTGACGACACATCGTTTGATGCGATGGTGCAATCCTTGATGGTGTGTTATTGTCAAATACTGCACACTGCCCATTTAGCGACAACGTAAATGGGGTGATATCATTGCCGATATGCAACGGATCGAACGAAAATTTTGTATATAAGTTTGAATTTAATTATTCTGATTTTTAGGTATTTTAATCTGATACATATTAAACTTCATTTGTGTTTTAAAAATAAAAATGTTCTCTGCAAGTATTAAGATCGGTTCCGCTTGAACGCGACCAGTAAGATCTCGTTTGCTGTCACGATGTACCCTACACAATTCCTAAACATTTTTCGCTGTCGAGTTTGCGAGCACATGCGCAGTGATACTGACCGGCAGAATAACATCCGGTTGTTTCAAAAGATGATCTTTTTTCTGAAATAATTTTTTGTTTACGGATTTAAGAGTAAAAATTTGGGTGCGTATTATACATGGGTACAGGCTTTTTTCCAGCATCGACATGCCATTTTTAGGGTGCGTATTATACACGGGGGCGCACTATACTTGGAAAATTACGGTAACTCGATTTACATCGATCTAATGTTTTTGACAAACTATTACGTGTTTGGCGGATCAAAGCAACACAACATTACACGTTTTTGACACTTTTACATTGTTCAAATGCAAAAACAGTTTGATACGTTGCTCTTCGTGCAGTTACCACTTAGCAAGAAACTGCTACCAGCGTCCTAGCTGGAACGTAACTTTCCGATTGTTAGCGCATAAACCTCCTTTCTAAACCCCTGTTACTTCACAATTGGCGATTACATAACAAGCGAATACAAAAGAGTGAAGGCTCGCGTCTTTAAGATAACGACTCCCTGTTATCACGCAATGATAAACGGAACGATTTTGGCCTATTTAATTTACGCACATCTTTTTGAAAAGGGGAGGGTCCGGACCTTAAATTTGTAATTTACATCTGGTTTTTAAAGAGACACTTCAGCTCTGGGCAAACAATCTGAAAAGTTGATAAAGATCCAATTTTAAAAGATTTTTTGTATGATTTAGCTACCACTATGTAGTCCATGGGGGAGGAATGAAAATGTTTTGAATTGTCAACGAAGGAATTCATTGCCAAAGGTTGGGAACCTTTGATGTAATCAATCACAGGCTTGTCACTTGTGTATGTTTGCAGTGACACGTTTCATTTTGCATAAGTTTTGAAACAATTATTACAAGTTTTATCATTTTTGAGCACAACTTTCACACAACTTTGTAAAGAGTTTTTGTTTTATTTTCAACAGGTCCACTGGATATGAATGGATTATGTTTCACAACAACTATTGGTCATACATCTTTTGGGTTTGTACCTTTGTAGGGGTTATTGGTCCTGATGACGTCGTACTTATTACTACAGAGGTATCTTTCGCTGTAAATGTTTATACTCTAAGTCTTTGCCTATCTGAGCTACTGCTTGTCTGGGCTTAGTCCAATGAGGAAAACGGCGTTTAACCTTAAACTTAGTTTATTGAGTTAAGAGAGTTATACGTTCTGAAACTGAGAGTTACAACACATGTGAATATATAGTGGTAAAGGTGATGATGACACAACTGTACAATTGTGCTTAAGGTGTTAAACAGCGACAACTGGCATTTAAGGTCGAGTACTGAAAATGTGACGATGACGAAATAAAACGTTCATGCAATCACAGTCACTCGTACGATATCATACACGCTTATGTATTACTTCAATTCACGATACTCCACACCTTCTTACTACTTTGGTGATAAACAACATGGAAATATATTGAAAATTCTTCAATTGTAAATGAAG
This sequence comes from Phallusia mammillata, assembly GCF_965637545.1. NCBI lineage: Eukaryota > Metazoa > Chordata > Ascidiacea > Phlebobranchia > Ascidiidae > Phallusia > Phallusia mammillata. The sequence goes on along the minus strand of NC_137254.1, from coordinate 12,127,547 downwards.
TTCACTGGTAAAAAAAAAGAACTTATGTAATTTGCTTTAACTTACAACTAAAACCTTTGCTTTTACAGCAATTTTTTGTAACATTGTTCTACTTTGGTTACTTACACAGGTCTGGAAAATAAATAAATAGCCTATTATTTGCGTTCCCCCATCTGATAAATGTAATACCCTAGTTCCAGATAGTTATCTGTGGTATTTGTAGATAACTTTTTTTCCTTTTTTATTTAAAAAATGTTACATTATTGCATGCTTAGGCATTAAATTTCTCATTAACTGTTGCTGCATTACTGGCCTAATTGTAATTGTTGTGATACAGAAGTTGGATGGCCATTAATTTTTTTTTTACTCTTTTTAAACTTATGTGTTGCAAATTCATGTTCTTTTTAAATACCACAGACTGAACAGGTTATTTTGGATGTTATGTTTTTACGTTCTTCAACATCTTTTTTACCCACAACATAATAAATTTTTACTCGTAATTGTTGGGTTGAAAATGAATGCAGCTTTAAAGTGGGTTGGAGTATAAATTTAAAATCACAGAGACAATCATAATATTGAAATAAAATTCCAAATTGGAAATTAATAAACAGCCAAATTAATATGTTGCAAAAATGGATAGCACAGTTGTTGCAATGTATAAACTTTCTGCTGCTACACTAAGAGATCGGATAGTGGTTTTGTCAGTATAGCTATGAAATGCGCTGAATGGCATTTATTTTCTGTTATTAAAACAACTGTTGACAATATACATATATACATTGTTTGTTTCTTTTGGCCTTTTATATCACTATTAAATATTGAGGTGCATTATCACTATGGACAATTAATTTTTTTTGCCAGATGCTTTTCAATGTCGTTTCACACTATGCAACTGATAAAATATTTTTTAATAAAAAGGGCAACAAAAAGTTTTTTTTGCGCTAATACGCCAATCATTTCTGATTATTACAAATCTTACACTTGTTCAGTACTATCCAGTTTATATTTGCCTCAGCCTATAGATCAATTCATCCAATTCTTCTGATGAATGTTGCACTAATACAGTCTTAAACATGAGACATTAAAATGCATGTTAGTCTCCTTCAAAATTGTTTTCACATCTATATACTCTGGCTGCGTGACTATTCTGATTTTTAGCTTCTAGTTTGGTGTCATTCTTTTACCTTTCCAACTTGTCCATACCCTTTTTGCAGCATCACTTTAGAAATAATTATATTTTGTTAACCACACAACTTCATTTTTTTCAGTTTTGTATGTGATGTAAACTGCCATTAAGTTTAATTTAAATGATTTCTACTGTTTTTGCAATCCAGACAAAATTCTGCAAGAAGTAAACTATCTGTTAAGCTTTAAACCAAGCGTTTGTTTTGTTGATATTTGTATTATGCACAAACAATTCATTTTAGCTTCGTCTTGAATAAAAATATGATAAAAATGACAACCATACTAGTCTAGTATACCGTGTGTTGATTTCAGGTGAAACGTTCGTTTTAAATATTAATTTCATGCATTTTTACAGTTGTTTAATGTGTACTGTTTCACTAATGTGTGATATCTTTGTGCTTGAGATAGTGGTGATGATGTAAAGGTGAGATATCTACTTTTAAAACTTTAAGAATGAATGACTTATTGTTTCAATAAATTTAAATTATAGCCACCACCAAGCAATAAGCTGGGTAAAGTATATTAAGATATATACTCAACATGTTAAAACTTTGCCACTGACAGCACTAATGAGTTTCAATTAACGTTTAATTTTAAGAAATACGTGTTCAATTTATACATACAACTATGCATGTAAAGCCAATAGAAAGCCCGCAAAAATGTTATCTGGTTTAAATTTGTTTCAAACTTTTGCTGTGGTTTAACAAATTTCCTACAAAAACATTTTTTTACAATCACATCGATTAAGTTACTTCTTGCTGTGTGTCAACATGTGTTTGTTCAAATCACACATCGGACTGAATCTTATTTCATAAACAAAACATGAATGTTTTCTTTTGTGTGTCGAACAAGTGAATTTTTAACCTTACATCTTGTGCAAATTGTTTTTCACAAACATAACAAAAACTTTAGTGTGAGTCACCATGTGATTTTTCAAATTTCCTTTTTGGCGAAATCTTTTTCTACAAACATTGCATTGGTGGGGTCTCTCATTGTTGTGTATCAACATGTGAACTTTTAAATTTCCACATTAAGAAAATCTTTTTTCACAAACATGACACTGATGGGGTTTGTCTTCGGTGTGAGTCATCGACTGAATCTCTTTTCACAAACATCACATCCTCATGTGTTTTTTCAAACTTCCACGTTGGCGAAATCTTTTCTCACAAACGTCACATCGGTGGGATTTCTCTTCAGTGTGTGTCAACATGTGTCTTTTTAAATTGCCAATGATGCTGAATTTCTTTTCACATACATTACATCGGTGAGGTTTCTCTTTAGTGTGGGTCAGCATATGTGTTTTTAAACTCCCACTTCGGCTAAATCGTTTTTCACATTTTTTGCATTGATGAGGCTTCTCATTGGTGTGAGTCATCATGTGTGTTTTCAAATGTCCACTTTGGGCAAATTTATTTTCGCAAACATTGCAATGATAAGGTTTCTTTGTAGTGTGTGTCAACATTTTTTTTGTTAATGTACCTGTCTGATCTAAAGTGTTTACAGTTTACACATACGTTACATCGATAGGGTTTCTAATTTGTATTTGTTAACATGTTTTTTGTTCAATTTCCGTCACTTCCCATATTCAAAGCAACCAATGTGTTTGGTATTAATTAAACTGTATTAATTTTTCTCAAGCAAACTGATTTTTCAACGTACAACAACTTGTTTTACTCCTGAAAATATAATAATCAATAGTCTTTCGCGTAAACATTAGTACAACGTTTCAGTCAAAAACTCCAGAATAATATTAGCACAAAGCTGGCTATGTCTGGGCCTCGGACTGTGTGCATTAATGCATGTACTGGCTGGTACTGGTAGGTCAAATGTTTCCTGCGTTAGTTTTATTTTACATCAGAGAAAATTGATTCGGAGCATCAAATTTACAGTTTCAGGTCTAAAAGTTTGTCAAAACTGTAATTGAAGCCACTAAAACTGATAAGAAAAAAGTGTAAAACGTAAAAACAAGCGACTGCAAACACAACAAAAAATTTCACGAATATTCGTATAACAAATACCCACATGTAGTAATCACTTACGTTTAGCTTGCTTTATTTTTCATTTTTTTAAACTTTATTTTACGCACAAAACCTCAACAGACCATTGGTAAACTAATAAACCTTTGCGTTACAATCATACCAAAATCGTACAGAATAGAAATTAATCAACCTGCCCACTAGCTTTACCTCGCTACTGAAAATTCCTTAACTGAGTAATCAGTTGTGCAGCTGCGACCTCCAACTTTTGCACGTTACTGTATTACAGGAAGCAATTCGACTCACTCGACTGAAATCAAAGCAAGCGATCAGCGAAGAGTTGAAACCTGCATGTAATGGTTATGGTGAAAAATGCCATTTCTGCTCAAGCCATTTCTAGCATGCTTTAAAATCCAATTCAAATATCAAATTTGCGATCAGCCAGTGTGGTGCACGTGATTCTTCCCGTGTGGCGAATCTTTCATTGTAAGAATAGTAGAACGAAAAGGATTATGAATAGGCACGAAGTGTCTGCTGCCAATTTATCAACTATTTTGCAGCGCAAGCCAACAAATAGATCACATGTAGTACAGTTAAGTCGAACTAGTAAACCATAGTTCGAGGTAAACAAACCTTAGGACGCTTTCATAAAACTGCTATTTTTTGTGTTGAGACTGATTTTTACACCATTGAACCATTGTTTAAATCTGCCTTCACTAATATTGTGTGACTGTTGTCGTTTTCTCAATGCAGAAAACATGCAAATCATTTGGATGTTACGGGTGGACAATTCACGTCACGGGTGAGTACATATCGGCACTGTGAAAAAGTTGCGCTTTCGTACAAGGCTGACTGGCAGGTCAAATGTTACAGTCAAGTATTCCACCAATACGAAACAAACTTATCTCGCTTAAATGTGACGACTATAACAATTGAAGTTAAATATTTAATTGTATCAGAGCGAGAACGACAAAGACTCACAAATTACACGAACAATGTCGCTTTGGCACGCATCGTACAATCGGCTAATGTCCAAATATTTGGGAGTAAACTGGGCAACCGCAGAACAATGGACATTTGATTGATCACGCGTCTTCGAAATGCGATGAGCCGTTGCTATGTAAACTTGGTCAGAACTATAAGCATTCCACAATACAATACATGCTCAATCCTAAAGCTTCTAACTTTAAATAGGCACCCAAAAACAGACATTTTATTACTCAGACGTTCCGACAAAAACAAATAATTTTGTTTTTAGTTAAACTGCTCCCCTATGTACACCGTCTTTATAATCAAGTAAATATTTCAAGAAGCCGGAGCAGTTCCAAATTAGAGTCCGCGGACATTACAATCCACAAAAGGGTAAAAACTAGTCCTATATTTTATCACAGGAAACAAAATCGTGCATGTTGTTGTAAACATACTTTGGCAAGGAGTAAATTTTGTTTGAAAAACATATTCAGCATCAACAATGCATGTGGCTTTAACTGCAAGTTCTCACTCAAAAATTGCTACTTGTCTAGTGAATAATTTAAATAATTTCTTATTTTTTTTAGTTGGTACGGATTCCCGTTGGCGTTCATTTTTGCGTTCAAAATATTAATTTTTATTTAAATTATCGAATACGCAATGCAGAACTATGATTTAAATTTTAATACATTTTAAACTATTCATTTTCATTGTGAGAAATTTTCTCGCCGAATCAGGGGTTCGACGAAGGTATTTTTGAAGTACAATGCAAATGCTCGTTTTTGTCAAAGTTTAGTGTCTATGGGTTAAACTTAGGAAGGGGTGTTTTAAACTGCTCTAAACAGTTTTTGTGGTACTAAAAAGAATATTACCAGCGTAATAACCATATGTGTTGGACTTTTTGTACGCCTATTGTGTGCCAACAATAACAATGCGAACAAAACAGGTACCACAAGCATCACAATATAGATTATGACATCATAAACACTTAAGACTAATCTCCTCGCTGTGCAGCTCAATCTGTGCACCAAGCTAAAAATTAATCTGGGCTTTTTGGGCGCTATTATATTGAAAATACATGATATAAACCAAGTATTTTAAACAAAAATAAGCAGGTAAATGGCGGCTGTTGGAGAAACAAGAATCTGCGATGCGGCCGTCCTAGCAAAACTGTTGTGCACACCAGCACTAAAGTTGTATTTTCTTTTTTTGACGTAACAAAAAGCATTGTTCGCGTTGTTCGTAAGCAGAAACACAACGAATTTAAAGGTCTGTACGGACCCAGCGTCCTTTCGCAGTTGCGGAAATACGTTGATCTAAGACGTACCATTGTGAGACACAAGATGCACCTTTTTTTCAACCATAGATGCCTTAGTGACAATGTGTTGCCGCGGTCGCTTCGATTTAGATCGCCTCATAATTCGGCAGCGGGTAAAAAGATAATGTGGAAATGCGGAATGGCCTTCATTCGACTGCGTATAGGCCTCTCTCACCATCGGATAAGGGAATGCTCTCAGCTCTCAGAAGAGCTTTTGCGCAGATTAGCCGCAATTCTATCACACCATCACATGTGTCGCTTTGAACTGTATGTTAAATCGGGTAACGAAGCCCTTCAACATCAACTCACGATTAACACGGAACGTCACCTCTGTTCGATTGCCCCAAAACGCAAGGAAGCCATAAATGCAACCGGAATGCTTCAAAAGAAAAATTGGGTCGTTAATCTGTCCAGCTATCAGCCGAATGAAGTGGAGCTAAAGGTTCTGCAACTAGGAACCAACTTTGCAGTTGCACCAAAAACAGTTCCGAAGGCAAGTATGTTGGCCTGTGTTGAGAAGGGTATATATTCTTTGCCGATGCATGTTAAAACTTTAATACAAAGCAAGCTCGTTAATTGTATTAAAAGTCACAGGGGCAATACTTGTAATCTTACGACATCCGATCGTCGTGCAGTCACAGATCTCAAAGCCAATGACGACATTACTATTCTACCCGCTGACAAAGGTAATAGTACTGTTATTTTGGACCGCAAGGTTTATGACGACAAAATTCAAGAGCTTTTGCACGACTCAAGCACGTACAAGAAACTGCCACGTGACCCGACCCGAAGAACGGAACTAGTTCTTAACAAGTTTGTTAGTGCTTTGCACAAGGAGAAGAAATGCATCTCCGATGCGATGTTTCACCACCTGCACAGCACAGATGGTTCTGCTCCAAGGTTATATGGATTGCCGAAAGTCCACAAGAAGAATGTACCTCTACGTCCAATTGTGTCGTTTATTGGAAGCCCCACTTACAACCTAGCCAAATATCTAGCGCGACTTTTAGCACCGTTGGTCGGAAACACGGAATTTACCGTCAGAAATTCTGCAGAGTTTGTGAAAGATTTGAATGCGCAACAATCATTGTGTGAAGACGAAACGTTGGTTTCATTTGATGTTACTTCGTTGTTTACCAACGTACCAATCGATCTAGCATTGGAGATAACGGAGTCGCGTTTACTCGATGATTACAGCCTTAAAGACAGGACCACATGGACTCATGAAGATATACATAGGGGGCTTGAGATTTGTTTGGAACAAACATACTTCAGATTCAGAGGTTCCTTTTACAAGCAAATGTATGGCACGGCCATGGGGCTCTCCTGTGTCAGTGGCCGTTGCCAACATGGTCATAGAGTCTGTGGAGGAACGTGCCTTGCAAACTTTCACCACACCACCACGGTTTTGGCGACGGTATGTAGATGACACATTCTGTATCATTCATAAACACCAGGTAACAGAGTTTCTGCGACATTTAAACAATGTGCAACGAGGAATTGCATTTACTATGGAATTGGAAAGCAACAACAGTCTTCCGTTTCTAGATGTGGAAATTTTGAAAGCGGCGGATGGTAAACTTTCCACGCGTGTATACCACAAGCCGACCAGTACCACACGCTATTTACACTTTAAATCCCATCATCCATTATACCAAAAAAGGGCTGTTGTCAAAGCACTTAAAGACCAGGCCGTTCGCTTGACGACAGACCCTACATTGCTCCAATCGGAATTGCACAGGGTAAATGAGGCCTTGCGGTTAAATGGCTACCCGAACTGGATTCTCCGTGATAATAAAAAGGTTACACGGAAACAGATCCAGTACAAAGAACGTGCCTTCGTCACCTTACCCTATATACCAGGGTTGACAGATATAATCCGTCGTATGTTGACCGATTTCGGTGTATCGGTTGGGGTCAAACCAGCAAACACCCTACGTCAGATTCTGTCGTACCCAAAAGACCCGCTAGATGCTACTGCGACAAGGGGTGTGGTTTATGCTATACCGTGCGGAGAGTGTGACGAAATTTACATCGGTGAGACGGGCAGAAGTCTTAATACGCGCCGGAAGGAGCACGAAAGGGATGTGGGCAAGAATGATGCCAAGAAATCAGCGTTGGCAAACCATGCAACTACTCACCACCACAGCATTAATTTTTCTGCTGCACAGGTGTTGGTGAAGGAAACTGATTATCACAAGCGCAGTTTCCTAGAGTCTTGGAACATCCATTCACGCGCCAACACAATGAAACGTTAAAACAGATGTTCTAATGCCGATAAATTATCGGGCGCTTTTACAGCACTGAGCTGTGTTATCATTGCGTGGTGCGAGTTTGCAGCCGCGCGATCTTCTTATCGCTATTTTTGTGTGTGTGTTTTGCATTTTGTCGCTTTATAAGAATTTTGTTCTGCAAGTTATGTCATTATCCTGATGATGGCGTCAGGACGTCGAAACGTCGATTATTTATAATAAAAACTGCTGGATGAGCAATACTTTGTTATACAACGAATTTTGTTGGCAGCAAAAACTTTATATATTGCTTCATTTTGGTAAAACTAAAAATTGCCTGAATTAAAGCAATCATGAAACAAGTTTGTACTATTATGTCAGAATTTAACAAAATGACCAACAGTAAATGTTGCCACTACGTTTAAACAAAAACTAATTATGACCCATCAAACAAAATGGGTTAAAAGCCTAGGATGTAACTTTGGGGTTCGACCAAAGGCTGAAGAATATCGTAGGGGTTCGGCCGTTATGAAAAAGTTAAGAACCACTGTATTAAAGTATTATTATTTAACGAACATCGCATCGGTGTGTTGTTTTGTGCGTTTTCAAATAATCACCCCGGGAAAATCTTTTTACACAAATATGACATTGATAAGGTTTTCTGATTCGTGACTCAACATATGCCTTTTCAAATTCCCACTTTGAGTAAACCTTTTTTCACAAACATAACATTGATAAGGTTTCTCATTTGTGTGAGTCAACATATGACTTTTCAAAGTTCCACGTTGGATAAATCTTTTTTCACAAATATGACATTGATGGGGTTTCTCTTCTGTGTGAATCAACATGTGCTTTTTCAAACTTCCACTTTGAGTAAATATTTTTTCACAAACGTTACATCGATGAGGTTTCTCATTGGTGTGAGTTAACATATGCTGTTTTAAACTTCCTACTTGGTAATAATTTTTGTCACAAAAATCACATTGATGCCCTATCTCATCATTGTGGATCATCATGTGAATTTTCAAAAGACGACCGGTATGAAACATTTTTTCACAAACATCACATCTATAAGGTTTTTCTGTGGTGTGAATCAACATGTGAGATTTCAAATGTCCATGTTGACGAAATCGTTTCTCACAAATTTCGCATCCATGTGCTTTCACTTTGGTGTGTGTCAACGTGTGTGTTTTTAAATCTCCACCTCGTTTAAACCTTTTCTTACACACATCACATCGACGAGGTTTCTGCGTAGTGTGTATCAACATGTGTGATTTTAAATGTCCACTGAGACCGAACCTTTTCTCGCAAATGTGACAATGGTGAGGTTTTTCGTTGGTATGAATCAACAACATATGTCTCCTTAAACCAGTTCTTTGGCTAAATCCTTTTTTACAAACATCACATCTAAAAGGTTTTTCTTTGGTGTGAGTCAAGATGTGTCGTTTCAAATGTCCATGTTGACGAAATCGTTTCTCACAAATTTCACATCGGTGTGTGTCAACATGTGTATTTTTAAATATCCACCTCGTTTAAAGCTTTTTTTGCAGACATCACATCGATGAGGTTTCTCCTTAGTGTGCATCAACATGTGTTGTTTCAAATCACGTGTTGTAAGCACGTTAATGCCTCTTTAAACACATTCAATGACGGTTTCCCATCGAATCTCTTGGCCACCCTTTCTGCTACTTCCGCCCACCGAGATTTTAGGTATCCTGACTTGTTTGTTCGTTCTTTACTAAGTCCACTAGTTGTTGCGGTATCTCCGGAGTGCTTTTGAACATATAACGGGTGTATGCCGCCATATCTTTTACCGCCGCTATATAACTGACGCTTATCCCCAGGCTTTGGAGATTCTTGATAACACCTTTTTTCCTATCTGTTCCCATCGGGAGAGGTGGAAATGAACAGCCCATGAATTTTTTTTAGTTAATAAATTCGGGCGACACACAGCTCCACACTGGGTTCTCGGACCAACTATTGTGCGGTGAACTGCACACAGTACCCGGTCGTCGTTTCCATACATTTTACCACCAGTTAACGCGTTCTGACAAATATTGACTGACAAGTGATGTTATGTGCTTTTTGTGTCTCGTAGTTGCGTAAGCGAATGGCCGATTTTACAGTACCACTATAACGACTAATCAAGTGTTAATTCTACCTGTTCGAAACTGCTTATTTTTCGACCTTCGGGAGTAAAAATCCCAATCCTAGAAGTCCGTTAAAACCAACGCAATTAATACATAAGTCCCCATCCCTAAACACTTATGCACCTTGCGCTTGGAAGTTAAATCCTTCCATAGTGGTCGGAAAGGAACTTCTGCAAAGCGAGAATGCGAGACCGAGATTATAACTTGTGGTTGAATTATTTCTTTCTTTACACCAACAATTACTAATTGTCGGGTTTGAGTTTGTAACCTTCAGTGTTTCAAACTTCCAACTACTCACATTGGTTGTCGTCAATGACCTGCACGCGTTTATTCCAAAGATCACATACATACAGGATTTTGCCATCCTTGCTGGTGGTACAATATTGTACCTAGCCCCCGAACTGACCTGGGGACTTTCCTTTTCTCCCCACCTATAAAGTGTATGTGTGCAACTTAGTAATGCAAATTCCACATCAACACTGCAAACCAAATTGGGTTGAGACAGTAGGAAAAAGTTGAGTTTGCAAAAATGCACTGTTTTGGGTCTACAGCGTAAAGTAGGTCAAATAAATGCCCAAATTTTGATTGCTACGCAAACTTTTATACCAAACCGCATTTACCCAAATAATTTGGGTTCAAGTGGTACTAATGCAGAATGTACCTAAATTATATTGTTACCCAAATTTTGAAGTGTACTAAACTGAATGTTCCCAAATGATTAGGGTAAAAATGATGAAGTGCCATTACAATTTTCAAAAAAGTCAATGTTGCAAGTAAATTTGCATCTTTTATGAAACGAATGCTTTCTATAAGCATGTCCCTTCAATATTGACAGATTTTTGCAACCACAAACTACAAGCAAGCCACTTTGATAATGCGGAAAAAAACACTCGCTACAGCGGTCATGCGTATACGACGAACATTGAATGGCAGGGTGCGCTGGCATATCTAGATGATATCATTATTTGCGCCAGTAGCTTCGACGAACATATGCGTAAGGTTGATCAAAGCTGGGTTAACCCTCAAACCTTCGAAATGCGACCTCTTTAAAGATGAAGTGCGATTCCTCGGTCACATTTTCTCAAAGCAAGGTATTTTATGTGATCCCGATCCGATCCCGAGGAGAGTCAAACATGTGCGTCAATTTGTAGTTTTAACATCCTACTATCGCAAGTTTGGAAAAGGCTATGCATCTATTGCTGCTTCCGTACATAAATTAACCGAAAAAGGCTGCCGTTTTATATGGACTGATCAATGTCAACAAGCGTTTTCATCATTAAAACTAGCGCTTACCACAGCTCCCGTGCCGTGTTATCCAGATTTTACAAAGCGGTTTGTGTTAGATACCGATGCCTCCGATAATGCTGTTGGTTGTGTTCTTGGACAGGTGATCAAAGGAAAGGTGCACGTGGTAGCATACCGGAGCCAAAGCGGAAAGACATTACTCCGCTACACTTGAAGAGCTCTTAGCAGTAATTTTTGCGACCAAACTTGTTCGTTGTTACTTGTTGGGCAAAAACTTTCTTCGAACCGATCACTCGACAAGGAGTTGGACAGATGGCCCTTCGTCACAAACACAAGCTGTTAAAAATAGAGGACGCTGGAAATGCTTTCTTTAATAATGACGCATTGACAGCAAGCGTAAAGTTCATGTATCATTCAAACTGGAGTGAAAAGACCCATGGAGACAGGCAAGATAATAAAGCCACTTGCATATTTCTCACAACCAACACACGGAACCCAATCATAAAAATGGCTAGCTTAGAAGAATTACAACCGATGAAAAGAAGGTTTCTAGAAGCCTATTGGGATGAAGAATGTCAGACGCCCGAAACAGGGTGTCAAAAAGAAATCAGTAACAGACGAAATCCCAAGAGAGGATATAAAGAGCAAATCCAAAAAGCCATAACGAAGCACAGACACCGCAGAAAAAGAAAAAAGCAAGTGCCCTCTTCCTAAACAAATTCGGGGGATGAATGTGATCCACTAAGACAAAGTAAATAAGGATTTATCAGCAAAAGTAATAAAAAACAACTAGAAGACATGGAGAAGAACGAAGCCTCTTAGAGAACATGGTGATGCCTGCACAATGGCAAGCTTACGGAAGAAGATGTGTTCATAGAGCCTGTGATGCCCAGTGCCTTTGCGAATCCGAAAGTGTCACAAAAGTTGAAAAGTCAGCTAACGCATCAGACGACATACTGATGAAAATCATGGCAGAGGCGGGAATCAACTTAGACGAAATGGCACAGCAAATTTAAAATAAAAAAGTGCTGTGCTTGTGCAAACTGTAAATATGTTGTGTTATATATATTATATTGAATTTGGTGTTTGTTTTACACGTACGAACTAATAAAAAGAAAAAAGGTTAAACGGAGAATATGGTAGAAAAAATAAAATTAGGGTACCATAAGAATTTAGTAAGGCCTTAAAGGCGTCACGGTTAGGTAGATATGAGCAATGAGTAAAAAAAAACTGAAGCTTTCGACTGGCAAACCAAATACTTAGTCTTGTAGCATTTCATAATGTTATGTTTGTGTAACACCTTGGACTAGAAATTGTACGAACAATTATTGACCTGATTTAAGTTGTAATGGCATTTGGTTGTTATAGTGTATTTATTTATGCCAATCTAGCCAGCTATCGATGGAAGTATTGGCCAGGGTAAAGCGTAATGCCATTTACAAATCCAAACCTTGTAACTCCGTCTGTTTCCTTTTCATTTAGTGTGAATCAACCTGTGCCTTTTCAAATGTTCATGTGTCTGCTTCTTTGCATGATGACTTCCGCATCTAAGTTCTACCTAAGCTGTCTTTTTTTGAAAACGAAACATTCATCTTTTCTCGTTGTGGCTTTTGAACCAGCTCACTAACTACCGTGTTAGAATGAAAAAGGGGACTGTGACTCTTTTTAAAGTCTGGTTCTCAAGCAGGCCTCGTGAAAAGTTTTAATTTAGTGCAAGATTTTGAGTCTGCGATTGATGTGGGTCATCTTGTTCGCTTTTGACTGTTTTAAATTATTGTTTGATGTCTTAAGCTGGCCATCTAACCCTAATGACTAATTTTTCAGTTTGTGGTGTGTTTTTGTATACGACATCTGTAAGCAACATGTTTGTGACACGAATGATGTTGAGAAGATTTAAGATGGTGATTTCGTTGGGAGTATGAAAGCAATAATTTGTTGATTGTCCAACGATAAACCCTCTAGAACCGTGTGTGTGTGCAAAAAAGTCTAGGCCCGTTTGAAACGCGGATTCGGCTCAACGTGGTCTGTATTCTGCTAGACATCAGGAAAGTAGTGCGCAAACAAAAAAATGAATCCCAACCACCCAAAGCAGTTGTGCAACAATAACGCAGGTTGACTGAAGACAACTAAAATCTTAAACAAGGTATATTAATGTATACACACAAATGCGACGTGATGTAGGTATAAACTTCTCTGGTCTTAGTGTGGTTGAAACTTACCCTCAGTGCCTGTCTCATTAAGTCAGTCAGCAAACGCGAATGTACTCAAGTGACAACGTGTTACTATAACTCGGGGCGAATAACACGCAACTGACAGTATTTCTGACCAAAACGTTTTCCCAAGGTTTTGGGTATCAATCCTAACACGTTTGGCACAGAACATTCATTGTATGGCTTTCAAAGTTTGATTGATTATCCAAACTCACAAACTAATATTGGGGCGAATTTTGTTTAGTGTGAGTCAACATGTGTGTTTTCAATGGGGCGTGCCTGGAGGTAGTGCAATACCAGGACAACCTCGGGTAAGTGTGCCTATTTTCGTGTTTTTTTGCAAATTGTGCTCGGGTAAACATTTTAGAGATCTTTGATTATTCGTATTTTAATAATGTCAAAGCATTGTTGCATTCCGGGGTGTGCTGGAAAACGCCCGAACCCTTTGTATAGCGTACCAGCGAAAAGGTTTTGTCCATCTGATAAAAAGGACTGGGCTAAAAAGTTGGAATTTTCTTTGTCACTGCGAGCTGATCGTGATATTCATGATTTGTTTTTACGAGACTGTGTCAAAATATGTGACAAACACTTTGCTAAAGAGGATTTTGTGCAAGGTAAGTCTGTTATAACTAGGTACAAGGAGTTTATAGAGCTGTATTGCATAATTTTAGACAATCAGGTGACCGACCTAACATCTTTTACAGCCAAGAAGCGAAAGGTGTTAAGGGCAGGGGCAATCCCAATCTTTCAGATGCCGAAAAAATTACATTCCTGTACTGCAGTTGATCGTAAACCACCAAAACACCGAGTTTTTGCAGAAAAATGTTTATACAAAACATTTGCAACATTTGTTAGTGCAGCAAAGCAGTACGATGCCACATCAAACTCCTGGAAGGTTACAAATGTGTCGGATTCCGAAATACACATATCTAAATCAAGTCAATATGACCAGGAAGAGCATTCAGTTTAAGTTAATGAAAATAAGCAAATTGATGTTCATCATTTTTGGATGGCCAGGAAAAGTCAGTCTTGAAGTTAAAGAAAACACGGTTCATCAGCTTTTGATGTTTGTGGAAAATTTGAATATCTGTAAGGGGATACAATGTATTGACCAGGAAAACGAAACAAGACATGCAGTCAAGCAAATACAGACCAGCCCATGCAAGGCATTTCAAAGTAGTCCACCAATAATAACACATTATGCATCCAGGTTAGAGCCTCAGTAGTTACAAGTTAATTTGCTTGAGTTCAGGTGTGTTTATTCACAAAACATTGTTTATTCCTCAGAAATACCGATTACATTTTATTTGTGGAGAAGGACCAAAACGTTGCTGGGATGATTCAAAAAAGGGTGAAAGAACAGTAGCAAGTTTACAGTAATCGAGAAAGCACCTAAAGACTAGTATGATAGAAATGTATATCTGTAGAATATGTCATTTACAAGCCCAAATTCATGATCTGTTACAAAACCCTGCAAAACAAATAACTTTGGAAAATGCATATGATATTCAACAATGTTTCGTGACAGGCCAGTATTTTTGAAAAGAAGTATTAGTCCGTTCAGCTGAAGTGTAAAAAACTAAATTCATATATCTGTATTTTAGAGAAAGAAAATGGTACAATTGACCTTCGTACCTTAACGATTGGACTTGCAATTATCGCATTGATTTTGTACCTGAAAATTGTTTTGATTGTTGTCCTAAATAGAGGGCGATACAAGAAAAAAGGTTGAAAAACAGTACTTTAAACTAGTGATGCACCGAAGTTTCGGTTGGCCGAAACATTTCGGCCGAATACGCTGTTTTCTAATGTTTCGGTTTCGGCCCGAACTTTTTTGAAAATTCGGCCGAAACCGAACTTTTTGATTGCATGGAATTAGTGCCTAAAGTTTCATCTTCGCCCATACGAAACATCATAAATTAATTGTGTGTGGTATCTAAAAAAGAACCAGTCACGTTGTTTGCAAAATATTACAAGTTTAGTAAAGGTTTCGCATTGTGAAAACGATTTTGGTTTGTCATAATTGAGTTTACTCGCATCAACAACACAAGGTTCAGTTGAAAACGTCCATAAGAAAGGGGTTTTTTGGTTCGGCGTGATTCGGCCGAAATTATTCGGCCTCATGGCCCAATATTCGGTTTCGGCCCGAACCTTTTTAGGCGGGTTCGGTGCATCACTAGTTTAAACTGAACTGTTTGTTGTTGAGTTTAAGGTTAAAACGCCGTCTCCTTTATTGGAATAAGCTCAGATAAGCAGTAGCTCATACAGCCAGGGACTTATTACAGCGAAAGATACTTCTGTAGTGGTAGTAAGTACGACGTCAACTAGACCAACCCCTACATAAATTGGCGAACCCGGCGTGACCTTGACGGACCCTGTACTCAAATACGAAGCTATCCACCTACAGTTCATTGACTATTTCAAACCAATAGTCGTCGAGACGATTTTGACAGCAGGTTTAATTCACACATCAGTCGACCGTCCGCAATCAAGATGGTTTGCCCGGATATGTCTGTCAGCCGACATACCGAGGGTGATACTGACTCGTTGATTAAAGGCAAAAGGCACTGTTTATTCAAAGCGCCATATTCGCTGAACGTACTAATTTAATTTTTATACGCCTCTACCTGCATGCAACCACATCTACAGCGGTTTCTGTAGTAGTACGACCTTCAACCAGCTTACCACATTACCAATCTTAACTGCTCATTCGTTTGTGCTAAAACGATCCTAGTGCTTTTATTTTAACAACAGCAATTAGACGGAACTAATTATTTTATTATGTTTTCTTAACTGACTGCATTTGTATACTGTTTACAGCTCAAGCAAGAAAATGAGTGCTTTAACATGTGGCGGAATATTCCCTCAAGTACATCACCAGAATGAAACATTCATTACCGGGGTGCTTACATCTGCAAAAATCAACTAAAACCGTAAGTCTAACTTTACTGAATTTTATTGGTTTCAGTATCCGCAACAAAGGCCTTTGTAGTCCTGCCAACTACTGTATCTAACGCAGCTCGTTCTGCTTGCAGATTTTTTTATTTAGGAGCTGAAGAGGGGTAGG
Organism: Phallusia mammillata; assembly: GCF_965637545.1. Classification (NCBI taxonomy): domain Eukaryota; kingdom Metazoa; phylum Chordata; class Ascidiacea; order Phlebobranchia; family Ascidiidae; genus Phallusia; species Phallusia mammillata. Next base: position 12,111,217 of record NC_137254.1, on the reverse strand, counting down.
ATGTAAGTTTTGCTCGCACGTTGCTCATGCAATCATTCCAAAACATATATCAAACGCCGGAGCATTTGAGTGGTAAGTATAATAGCTAACACAACTCATAACGTTTTTACCAAAATTCACCCGGCAATATTTAGTAGGTCGGTTTGTACTGATCATATGTCTTTAGGAAGGCTAAGCGTTTGTTACAAACATCACATTAATGAGTATTATTTTGTGTCTTTACATTCTACTTCAGCGAAATTCAAGACTAGCATTGGTGGTTTGTTTGTCTTTAATGGCAAGTTGACATGCGTTGTTTTAACACACCTATTATTAGGTTTGCAAACATATTATGGATGGTATTATTTTACACTATGAGTTAACATGTGTGATTTCAAATGTTCAAATTGTCTAAACACTTTTTCACAAACATCACATCGATGTGGTTTCTCTCCAGTGTGAGTGAACATGTGCCTTTTCAAATGTTCAGCTAGACTAAACTGTTTGTTACAAACATCACATCGATGTGGTTTCTCTCCAGTGTGAATCATCATGTGTCTTTTCAAACCTCCAAGTCGACTAAACCCTTTTTCACAAACATCACATTGATGCTGTTTCTCTCCAGTGTGAATCAAGATGTGTCTTCTCAAATTACCAACTCGAGTAAACTCTTTTTCGCACACAGTGCAAATATAGGGTTTCTCTCCAGTGTGAGTCATCACGTGACGTGAGAGGTGAAATTTGCGCCTGAAGGATTTTTCGCATAACTCACATTTGTAAGGTCGTTTCAGCGACTTTTTCCAAGGATGTCTTATGTTTTCAGAACACATTTTTCTCGGAACATTTGCATGAAGTTGGCTTGAAACCAAACCGTCTTTCTTCATGGCTTACTGATGAACTAGTGCAGATATAAATGTAAGGTAAATCACGGGTCGCCCCCTAAACAAAAACATTTTGTAAGGTATTAGGTAATTTTTTTCGTGGCCACATCCATACTACGCTTTTTCGCTAAAGGTGCAAAGAATCGAAACCAGAAGATATCATTGAAAATCCAGCTTAAACATGACAAAATACAATTACCACGATTCTGGCTAATAATATAATGGGGGCATTCGACTAACACATTTTAAACAACTATGATAACAACGGAAAGAATTAAGTCCTGACAACTACGACTAATGTTTTTTCTACTGCGAAAATTTTATTGTGGTCCGTGAAACTGTAGTCGCCCTGTTTAAAGCCACTACTTTGTACAGCTCAGCGTTAGATCAACAAAAAAAGACTTACCACGCTTCTAATCTTTTCAAGGTTATCTCAAAAACAATGGCGCAAAGAAACTCATATAATTCTAAACTTATCAGGCTTTTGTCGCAAGGAAGTATGATAAAGCTACTCGATCTAATGAAAACGTAACGACACAAGCATCCGACTGTAAAGATGAATCTTTGATAATTTCTGTTTCTAATCGATAATACATAGATATTGGTTTCGCGCAAAACATTGAATCGCAGGTTTTTAAAAACACAAATTTGTAACTACACATACTTTTTCGACTACTCGCATGTTTACAACCGAAATAGCTCAAGTTGCATCTTTACACAGTTTCGTGTTTTTATGCTATGTTTATAGATTTTTGTACGTTTACTGATTGTTGTTAAACAGCTCAGCACATAATCCACAAAGCATTCCTCTTTTCACAGTGACAACGCAATGGTAACTTTCTTATATCGCACAGAAAAAGTGCAAAACGATATGCCGTTTTCAAACTGGACAATGAGCCATTATTGTAGGAGGTTTGAGCGTTAACAACAAGCATCTTAACTTTATATCTCTTACAACTTAATGTCGGAGCAGTTCTTTATGCCCCTTACTTATGTTGTGCACGTGCACACTATAGCCCAAAATGCGCCGCGTGTCATCACATTTTTCATAAATTATAACAATTATACGTAACGCCGAAACGTTAGTGTAATCAGAGCCACTATACTGACGTGCCTGGGCCTTTTTTCTTTCTTTATTCGTATTTACCCTCAAGTAAACATCAACCACATATCACGCACATCTCGTGCAGTCCTTGTAATGACCTCTCGGTCATAAGACGCTCTTATAAAGAGGCCGTTTAGCGAGCACACGTGGTGATTACAAGACAGGCACGAATGCTGCCCACATATGTTGGAAAGCACACTGTATTAAACACGCATTTGACATGATCCCAAATCGAGAAAGCTACAGCCAATGTAGCTTGGTTTACAAAGTTTGCTAGTGAGATGGAAATGCCTAGTAAAATAGTTTATGAATTTTTTTACTGTCTTTAACGGTTTTTCTAAAAACAAATCATGCCAACAAAGAAATCTCCTAATTGAACTGCTTCCTTTATCACTGGCATTAAAATCTAAAATTAGAGATAAAACAGGTGTGGCTACAACCAAACTACCTACTCATGAACAGCAGGTGTGTGATTACTTAGGAGGAAGTGTTCTCTGGAATCGGTTTTACAAACTACCTACTCATAAACAGCAGGTGTGTGATTACTTTGGTGTTCTCAGAAATCAGAGACAACTATAACGTATTTTTCCAAATGAGCAGAGATAATCCACATCCTGTAAAAAATTGCTGGGAGTTGTAAAATTTGAAACCGGCTTGTTACCAGTGGCGAACAACTAGGACCCAGTAAGATAAAGTAAAATCGATTTGCGACAAGGATGTGGAGGGTTTGAAAGTCGGAGATTTAATTACAGATAATCACAGTATCACCCCTAAAATCGAAAAAGTGGAAAACCGTTTTGAGGTGGTAGAAGATAAACAAACAAATAGATTACAGACTCTACCCTAATTATTGGAAAAGATCAGAATCTTCCCCTCATATTTCCTCTTACATCTGACAGTTATGGGGCGCATCAAAAATACCAATACACCGTGAAAGTTTAATAACGCCAGTTAGATCACGGGAAGAATTAATTTAAACGAATTAATATCTAAACCGGCTTAAAATCCGCAAACCGATTTGGACAGGATAATTTTCCCGAACAAAAGCTCAACCCGAAAATACACATTTTCAAAATCTAACGAACCGGACCTCAAAAACAAAACGAAGTCAACCCGAACCAGAACCCATACGACAAGCGGTTCAACTCCCTGCTACAAAATTTCAATAATGCAGACGAGGCATGTTTCTTTTTATAGCCAGCTTACATTTCAGCGAAAGTGAAGAACAACAAGTTCGGAAGTTATACCTAGAAACACAAGAAAACTACTGATATCGCCCATAAACTATTTATAACGACTCGCAAAATATTTAAACACTATGGTGCATGTGTACCTTCTTAACGTCAAGGTTTACCTTACCGTCAATGTAAGCGCATGTCTTGATTAAGGGTGACACTAAAACGCTGAATGGGCGGGACGGGCGGAATGTCGTGAAAACCGCTAAATATCGGTTAAATTGCTGACGGTTAGAGCAATTAAGGTTGGGATAAGGTTTTATAATAGAAAATCATTAAAAATTTCGCCGAACACTACATTCCGCGCCCGAAACGTCCCGCCATAGCATTTTTGCCTAATGTCAGGAAATAGTTGAATAAGTTTTAGGCAGGAACATATTTTGATTCATATACTATTATAAAACCTCAACCTAACCCTAATAGCACTAACCGTCAGCAATTTACCCGATATTGAGCGGTTTCCGCGACGTCCCGCCCATTCAGCGTTTTAGTGTCACCCTTGATTAATACGTACTGGACCACATTAATCTCAACCAACGTTAGCAAAAAAAATTAAAAGCCTAAAAAGGGTAATCACGTTAAATAACACAACTCGACTGTGACGCGGCAGAGGGGTCTGATTGGTTAGAGCAGAAGTGACCAGGCACGTCAATACGGTGGCTCTGGTTTTTATAGCAGAAACAAATGTACATTAATCTGCGTTTTCTGAGCTGACAATCGATATTGTTTTGACAAATAGCTTGTTACCCTTCTTTGACCAAAATGTTATCCGTGACCATGCGACATTTTGATATGAACTGTTGTCATGCGTATATTAACAGCGAGCTTTTGTAAGTCATACAAAAGAAGACAGTGGTTGAAAACAAGCAAACAGGACAATTGTTACCACAAGCCATTTTTTAGATTACTCTTCACTTGCTAAAAAGTTTACAAATATTTTTAAATGTAGTGTGATAGATGACGGTAATTTTGGTAACAATTAAATAAATAAAATGAGGTCCTTGTTTTTGTCAATAAGCCTTGAAATATTCAGTAGTAGGTGCATTCTTCATGACAATAATTTTGCGACAAGCTTGTTAATTTCTCAAGACACACTGGTTAAGAAACACTGCAATCATTCTACACTACGGCAGGGCGTCAGTTACCAGCCAACTGTTTTTGTTTTGGTAAAATTACCACAAGAGCTGTCGTGAAATACATTCATAGGTTTGTAAAATTCCGGCGAAATTTTCATAGTTTGCAGATAAGAAACAAATTTGTATTTAGCGAAAACAAGGAAAATCATAATGCGCGACGACTATCGTATTACAATACGGAGCCGTGTGTGGGTCATAGAAGAAAAACTTAACAAACGTTAAACAAGTGTGCTGCTGACAAGGTAGAAACTAGAAACCAGTACGTACAAATTTTTGAAACTGGAAATTCTTTACTTGTTTCCTAATCTTCCGGGCATTGCCCATCCAGCAGTTTTATTGTAACAATCTACAGAACGCCTTCACCAGGATAATGACATATCGTGCAGGACAAAATTCCAATAAAGCGATAAAATGCAAAACATACACAAAAAAACAGCGATAAGAGGATCGCGCGGCTGCAAGCTTGAACCAACGCAGTGATAAAACAAGCTCGGTGGTGTCGATAGTTTCTGTTCGTTCATTGAGTTGGCGTATGAATGGATGTTCCAAGACTCTAGGAAACTTCGCTTATGGTAATCAGTTTCCTTCACCAACACCTGGGCAGCGGTTACATCAATGCTGTGGTGTTAAGTAGTTGCATATCAATGTTTTTTATGGATGCTATGCAACTCCAACACCGACACCTGTATGCATCACCCACCATAGCCTTATAATACTATGTAGCTGCAGCGCGTTGTACCACTATCCACCAATTGTGCCCGACACTTTTTTGCGCTTCATATCGTTTTAACGTTGCGCAGCTATTTCCGGCTTGGTGATTGTTTTGGTGCAATGGTGTCGTCACTACGTTGTCTTTCACCAAGCGAAATAAACTCAACTCAACCAATCACCTTGACAACCGAAATTTTTTATTTCATTCCTTGGAAACTGTAGATATTGTCAATCAGATTCTAATTTATTTAGATCAAATGAAAGTTATTCAATGACTGCAGATTTAAATGTTTTTTTCTGCCACAGCACACAGTACTAAAACACGCCCTTCAGCCAGATTACACTAGCTGTGGTGTGGATATTTGCATGTATAGGCCTACAAAGTGGATTGTATAGTCTAATGCAGCCATCCAGTTCATCTACAGCAGCGGTTCCCAACCTTTCTGGTGCCGTCACCCCATGATAACATTTGCCAAGTTGCGGTGACCCCAAGGTCAGAAATTAGTAGGCTCTAAATTAAAATTTACTGTATTTATTTGAGTGGGGTTAGCGGTCCTTGGCCTAAAACAAGTTGGGAGATGTGTCAAACTCAAACAACCTTGAGGGCCAAAAACAAACTTGAAGTGGGTCTAGGGCCGCACTATTAAAACATTGTGACAATGTAAGATGATAACAACAACAAAAGTTCTAAGATTTAAAAGTTCATTACTGTCATTCTGTATACAGATATACTGTGGCACATTGTAAAAGAACCAACTGTACTTTATTGCTTTGTGCGAAAACAATGGTATGCAATGACGCAACAATCGCAATTGTTGATTATGAAGGCGGGCTATTTCGATCATCCTACTGAAACGTTGCATATACCACTAATAGACAACGACTGTATCATCTAAACTCATTGGTCTGACAGGCTATTTCGTATGAGTAAAAAACAATAACTTATAAAAGTTACTTTGCGGGCCACATGTTTTAGCCCTGCCTTAGGCGACCCCAGTTGGGGTCGCGACCCACAGGTTGGGAACCGCTGATCTACAGAATACAGAAAATGACTTTTTTAAGCCATTTCAGGAAATTTCAATTTGAACTACAGTAACAACTGACCAGATTTCATCAAAGAACTCTATAACCAGGAAGGTCAACTAGTGTTTGTTCTTTTATGACGTTTTGCGTCGTCACGCTTGGATAGCACGGGATACAACTTCTTGGCTTACATTAAACTGTGCAGCAACGTCGCCAAAAATCAGGAATTTCTTTGAATTTAGTGCAAATTAGCTACTGTAAACCATGGAGAATCAATTAAATTTGCCAGAGGAGGTTATTAGATGCCTTTTGTCCACGAAAACCTAACTGGAATCGCGAACGTCCTAACTTTGAGTTTAAGTCGATGAGCAACTGATGTTACTGTAACGTTTTCTGTCGCGTGTTCCCCTGTTTTCACGCAAACGTCACACAATGTGGCTCAATAAAAAACGCGGACACCATAAAGGAACGACAATTCGTTTTAATGGTATGGTCAATTCCGGTTTTTCTGCGAATGAAAACGAAAACGTATAAAGCACAAATCGCACTCGAAACACAACAAGTAAACATACCGACTGTTTGGCCACAGGGGTTTTGGTATTTAATGATGCTTTAAAGGCCGAACAAATCCTGCACAAACAACCAAACATTTACAGTTTTAGAACAAAACTTCACATTACAGTCCAAAGCCAAACTTACCAGCAAAATGATTCACAAATGCAGCTTTATCAAACTCAGCAATTTATTTATACTTTCTAGCTGCTAAATAAAGGTATCAAAGTTTAGATTGATGGCTTCAATTCAAATTATGCCTGTCAGCAGTTCACAAACGTACACCACGAGGCAAGTTAAAATGATTGCAACATACACCGTACACAGGCAATTGACGTCACGCATTAGAACATTAATTGTCACGCAATGAAACAGGACAAATTGTTATACGTTTTGCTGGGCAAAGTTATGTTCACAACAGTTGGCGAAAACGACGTAACAGTTACAGTCAGAGAAAATTGTTGCAAAATTTTCGTTTCTGTGCAATGATGCACAAAAGTATTTTTGGAAGGCGTTTCTAAACCAGTGGCAATACAAAGTGCTTGTTGACTCTTTTACAGCACACTATCTCTAAATAAGAACTGCCAAGAGTACCTTCTCATGGCTAGATAAAGGCATTTGAAATTGACATTTTAGAGTATATTGGAAGCTATTTAATTAGAAAAGCTATAGTAAAGTTTCCAGAAATGCTAGTAGTGGTTGATTGCATGTGTAATTCATATTTACATGGCTCTGTAATTAAGATAATGAAAAAATCTTATGGCTGTTCCTTGAGATGTTTTTAAATTCTTTGTACAGCATATTTATTTAAAGCCGTTGTTGTTACGGTTGCTAACAAGGCATTTGCTGACATGTCAGATGAAGATTCTTCAAATTTCTGCACAACAATATGTCATATTGTGAATCATTTTGTTGATGTGTTATCGCTTGCATTTACCAAAAAGTTGTTTAGAAAAATGTGCTTATGTAAACAAACAATCTAAGGGTCTTAGAGGTAATGTAAAGGAAAAAATATATCTAATGTATCAATTATGCCTAACACTGTTACATTTTTCAGGAATTATGAACAGAGTAGCATTCCAAATTTCTAAAGAATACCTCAAAGTTGTCTTGTGTAATAGTATGAAAACAACCATATTGAATGTAATCTCTTTAAGTAACTGCCTAAGCAATTCAATGTAATTGTTTGAAGTGAAAATCAGTCCACTTTGTGTCAGTGCTGCACGTAAGTACTCATATTCTCCAGCACGCTTCTCCTCTACCAAGGTTTAAACTTTAAAACTGTTTAAAGGTTTTTTTTGTGGCTGATTGGAATACTGGAGTTGTCATCAGTTTAAACAAGGACTGCTGCTATACTACCTTCCACAACTGTACTTTGTCAACAAACTTTTGCAAAATTTATATCCATCACTTGCATGTTGAATTGGGCATTTCACAAAACAATTAATTTCATCGAACCATCTAAAAAATCAAAGCTTAAAAATTTAGTCATATAAAAGGTTTGTCACAAATCATACTCTGCAAATAGATACACAAACTTTTCTTTAGTAGCATTAAAGAACTAAAACTGAGTATTTCTTGTTGGTGCTTATTCCTGCATGGCATTGTAGCAGCAGATGTTTTATCCCATATTTTCTTAAAACTTTTTAATTCAGTTATTTATTATAAAGGTTAATCGTGACTTTTCAAGGTGTTAGATGACTTTTTTTCTTTTTCAGTGTTACATACACTTATTGAATTCAATAATAACTGCAAAAACTGAAACCCACTTACAGTCGTCCTATAAAGTCACGACTAACCTTCAAACAAATAAATTAAAGAAGGCAAAATAATTTTTAACTGTACTACTCATTGCCGAACTTAACAATGTAGTACACAGGTTTGGCTTTGGAGCTTACTGACTAGCGCTACGTTACGGGAGGGGCTGCGCGAGCCACAGCACCTTTCGCCTGTTTTGCCCGGCATGTAGCTTTTCTAAGTGCGCATGCGCACAACTGAGAACGTCACGAAACTGGAGCTGCAGCTCCACCATAGATAACATATTAGTGCAATAATTTTTTTAAAAATAGGAAAAAAATGCCGATAAAGGTGGAAATTATACTTAAGGAATATAATTATCTCTAATATTGTGGTAGGAATATTAGGTAAAAATATCTAGGGGATGCTGCAGCCCCCTCGTGTAAATTTTGTTTAAACGTTTTGCACACTGCATTTGTCACAGTACCAAACTACATCTTTTAGCCAGGGTGGCACCATTCATTACATCTGTCGCATTTAGTATAAAACTGCTTGTTGTCAGGTAACCTACACTTGCAGTAAACTGGAATTTCAAAAGAATCCCTGATGCGATTTGTAATTGCCGAATCAGAAATTATTTCGTTCGGAGAAGCTTTACTGTTTCCAGCCACTTTCCAATCATCTCGCGCAAACTCGCATCCTCGAACACCGCGTCTTCAGGTTGCATAACGGTGCAAATCGCAGCAGCAAATGCTATCCCGAACGGACCGAAGGTTTCGGATCCTGCTCTCTGTCGAGATACATTGGGGGAAACACAGTTGATATTTTTGTTGTTACAGGTAATAAGTTGTGAAATGGGGAGTTGTTCTTCTATCTTGTATGTTGTGTTACCACCACACTATCGTAAATCATAACAGTGGGACCTAGATACGCCAAACAACTTTGCAACTGCTCAGAAAGAATGTTCATTGCTGAGTCTATACGATTATCGCCAAGCCAAGTTTTGCTCCTTTTTACATCCACCAAGTCATCTGACGTTAAAGAAAACTTTATTGCACAACAGCGCCGAGCTAAACCGGATTGTTCGTGCTCGCAAAAACCTTTTGTTAATTGACGCAAATTTCTCTTTATTGCATCGTTATTTTGCTGAACTGTTGAGCCTAAGCAGTCCCGCAGGAACACTGCGGGAGATTGCATATACTTTTCCATGCTTTTGTCTGGAGCTGTGAGCCTACTTCGTTTATGCCTCATTTCTTTAGCTCCCCTTGATTCTGTTTGTTTCCGCTTTCTCTTTTCACTTATCCTTAAAACACAAAAAAAAATTAAAAAGGGGTTTAAAAATACAAAACGCAAGTCAAAACAAAAACTGAAATGAAAACGCAAATCAAAATGAAAACGCAAATCAAAATAAAAACGAGATTGAAAACAAAGTTCGTTGTTTCGCCGTGGCCGAGGCGTGTCAAGTGCCAGTTGCGAAAAAATGAAAGTGAGTTTTTCCGCCGTGGCCCATGAGTGCCAGTGCCAAATGTGACGTCATATTTTGATCACGGCTGAGTAACGTATTCGCGGGGGAACAGTCAGGTATGAGTGAAGTATATGTTTGTGTATAAGAATTAAGAACCTGTAGCATTTGGGAACTGTACGCCTACGTTTGTTGTTGTTTTGTAAAACATACTGAATATCTAAAAATAAAACAATAACGGTAAATTGCAAAGCCCAGTAAGCGCTATTGCTTATTTTATATATGCAGCAACTTTGTACTGAAGATTAAAAAATGACAGAAACCTGGAAAAATTTCAAATGCAAATGAAAGATAAAAGAACAAGTAAACCAGACAAAGGGGCAAGATTAATTCAGATATCTTGGACAAAAAGTATTTGACAGTGCAAAGATGTAGTTCGGAAGTTTCCGGCAAATCTCAAAAATATTCCAAAGTCGGTGCTCGTGAATTTGTACCCTATAACTTTGAAAGTGTTTCTTTGGAAAACATTAAACAAGCATGTAGCTTACACTTTTCCCTTAAACATATGGTGATGTACTCGCTGGTGAGCTGGGGCCTTCCTGCCAGTTGTGTGAACTAATACCAAATTTAAAAGTTATTCATATTCGTTTCATGTCAAAGAATAGAGAAGGTGCTCTATCAAACACAAATGAAACTCCGGTTTGCAGTCTTTCTCTACTAATATAATGATCTCCCAATTCAAAATTGATGAGATGATGTGGGGCTGTAAAACCAGCGTTGACTTCAAAATAGAGGAAGAGAAGTTTGGAGAGGGTGGTTTCTGCAGAGCATTCAAGGCAAGATCTTCATCTAAAGATTTTCCCGGTGTTTGGGTGGTTAAGCGATATCTCCCTGAAACTTTTGAGCTGATTTCCAAAACAAAACAAGGCCCTGAAGAACATACAAGAAAAATTGTGCAAATGCACACCCTGGCCGCCAATTTTGCTGCCCAGTTGGGAAAAGTTGGTACTGAAAAATGTGCTGATGAATATGGTTACATACCAGCTTACAACAAAATTTATCTTGGAATAATAAATAGACAGATATAAACTCAACATTTCACAAATATCTTTCAAATGATGGCACAGTTTGTGGGTCTGAGGAGACTGAGGTTTGCCAAAAAAAGCCCTTTGTTTGGCACATTTCAGTTCCTTATCAGCAACCGACAACTTCTGCTTACGGATATTCAGGGAGGACAACAAGTTTTTACTGACCCAGAAATCGTTTCACAATCTCTTACAACTAAAAAGGGGACAGTTTTGCTTTGCACTGGAAATTTAGCCACCAAGGCAATTGACCCATTTATTGAAAGCCATCAGTTTAATATATATTGTCAGTTGACAGGGTTAGAAAGTTTGTAAGGGGTTTTTATTGTTACACTTACAATTGCATATTTCATTCAAGTTCCATTTTTAATTTTAAGATAACTGTGCCTGCATTGGTTTAAGTTATCATTGTAGTAATATTGTTCTTTTGTCCAGAATTCATTTGCCTGTTTATTTGCAGATTTTTGTTACCTATGCTGAAAAGTGTTATAGTATTACAACCATTCCTTTTATACTCCATGGTACTAATGCTAAACCACATGTGCTTCCGAATACCTCGTGTCTTCACATATCACACCATGGCATTGTGTTACTTTGAAAACATGTTTACTTTCAATTCTTAGCAATAAAACATACAAAACAATACAGGCTGGTCATGAACTACAAGTCTTCATCTTCACCAATGCTTTGCTTTAAAAACAAAAATGCATCAGTGCAGTTTCGGATCTCCAATCTTGGATTGCATCAAAGTCCTTATGTTTTCATTTAAGTAGTCCCCTGGAGCCTCCAGTACACCGGACAACTCGGCCACGTGCTCGTAAAAAAACAATCCTGCCACGCAGGACCAGGTCCGTTGCTTTGTTATATCCACTGATCTCTATAAACCCTGGATTGCGCTACTGGCCGTCACGGTTGAAGCGTAATGGCGGCTGAAAAGGAAGCCCCAAAAATGCATTTTGTATAGCGATTTTTGCAGATATGATTTGTAGATTAATAGGACGCACGTATTCGTGTGTGTAATAACCTATAAATATGCGTAGATTGACTGTGATGTGTATTAGTGTAGGTGTACTAGATATACGTTGTTAAGTTAAAGTGGAAATAAATGTTTTATTATGCAATATAAGTAGTTTGCGTGCCTTTTTAAGTATTTTAGACATGAATCCAACAAGATGGCTACTTCCTTCACACAAGATGATGTAATTCTTTCTGTGACATTACCTTGTGCTAATCCAAACTGCTGTTTTTGACTGTTATCAAACTTCAGGAAAGTCTGACGAACATGTGGAATAACGTTTTAATTAAAATCACAAAAACTAAAATAATATTTCAATTATTTGCCTTTTTTCTCTCAATTGAGTGCATTTGGTTTGGGTCTTTATTATCTTGCCATGGTGATATTATGAAATTTTGCAATTCTATTTTTCATTTATCATAAATTTGTTTCCAAACATTTCAGACATAATAGGGTTTATGTTTCTCCAATAAGCAACCTTTATTGTCTCTGGTAAAATTCCACTAGAATGTTTCAGTCTCCTCCCAAACCCTCAAGCTTTATGACACTGCAAGATTACAATTCAGCCTTTTTTGACAACAAATACACTACAGGGGGATTGGAATCAGATTAAATATTTTTTGTGTGCATACTGTTCTACTTCCACTGTGTATGTTTTGTAATTATTTCTGACACTGCCTGTAACATGATATGCTGCACATTTTAAACTTAAACAACTTTGAGGTTGTTGTTTTTTATTTTGTGAATGCACCATCTGTTATAATGGTGATCATCTGACCCAAAAATACAGAATATCTGTATGAACTTGGCTGGTGTATTTGTTGCCTTCAGTCCTGTTTAGCAAGAATTTAAATGTTGGTGATAACTGGTGTGCAGGTGTGTTTTTGCAGAAAATTGCTTATTAGGTAGAATAAAAACAACATTTCATGATTCTGACTGAAATAGTACATAAATAGGCAACTCATTTGGGTAGTTAAACTTGTCCACCCTAACTGCTATGATGTCTTAAATGCATTTATATGCACATGTATCTCTTTGAGATATTGGAATTTTGTTAAGAGTTTGTAGTTTGATACCGTAATTTTCCAAGTATAGTGCGCCCCCGTGTATAATACGCACCCTAAAAATGGCATGTCGATGCTGGAAAAAAGCCTGTACCCATGTATAATACGCACCCAAATTTTTACTCTTAAATCCGTAAACAAAAAATTATTTCAGAAAAAAGATCATCTTTTGAAACAACCGGATGTTATTCTGCCGGTCAGTATCACTGCGCATGTGCTCGCAAACTCGACAGCGAAAAATGTTTAGGAATTGTGTAGGGTACATCGTGACAGCAAACGAGATCTTACTGGTCGCGTTCAAGCGGAACCGATCTTAATACTTGCAGAGAACATTTTTATTTTTAAAACACAAATGAAGTTTAATATGTATCAGATTAAAATACCTAAAAATCAGAATAATTAAATTCAAACTTATATACAAAATTTTCGTTCGATCCGTTGCATATCGGCAATGATATCACCCCATTTACGTTGTCGCTAAATGGGCAGTGTGCAGTATTTGACAATAACACACCATCAAGGATTGCACCATCGCATCAAACGATGTGTCGTCAATTATGAATTTTACTGACTAAGTGTGTTGGGCAGGATGGCTAAATGTGATGCGCGATTGACAACAAACAAGAAGAAAGGTGTGATTTAAAGTTTTATTTCGAGGCAGATTTTCTTCAAAATTTGTTGTACCCATGCATAATGCGCACCCTAGATTTTAGGACAATAAATTAAGTAAATTTTGCGCATTATACATGGAAAATTACGGTAATTGACAACATCAGAAAACATTTATTCAACACATGTTGGTTGCAAACTGAAAAGGGTATATTAAATGAGCTATTTGTAAGCTTACTAGATTTATGGTTTGTAACATAGAAGCAAAATAATGTTGAACCTACTACAAAAAAACTTTTAAACAGCCATATTTTAGCTCCAAGACTTTGCTGACAATCAAGAACAGCAGTTTGGATGAGCACAAGGTGATGGTACATAAAGTATCACATCGTCTTGTGTGAAGAAAATAGCCATTCTTGTTGGATTCGTGTCTTCAATATTAATAAATGCATGTAAACTACTTATATTGCACAATAAAACATTTATTACACTTAATAATGATTTATTTCAACATTAACTGAATAATGTATTACCAGTACACATACACTAATACATATCACAGTCAATCTACGCATATTTATTGGTTATTACACACTGGAATACATGCGTCCTATTAATCTACAAATCATATCCGCAAAAATCGCTACACAAATGCCTGAAACAAAAATTATCGTCATTTTTCCACTCTCTCCCCATTGCCCGCAATGCATTTTTGGGGCTTCCTTTTCAGCCGCCGTTACGCTTCAATTTGCTTCAAAAATCACCCAACCGTTCAACGGAGTAGCGCAATCCAGTGTTTATAGAGATCAGTGGTTATATCATGTGCTTTACTTTTGTTGTTTCTGATTTCCAGTGATTTTTTAGATTGTTTATTATCTCCATTCTCCTTTTAATTTTTTTTGTTCGTGTAAATTGTAAGCTTAGTTGTTTATTTCTCCAAAATTTAACGCCTTTTTAATTTCTGTTTACTTTGCTTTTTCAGATTGTTTATTTGCTTTTTAGTTTCCGTCCATTTTTTTTCCACGTTTACATTAATTACTTCGTTTTTGGACATTTGTCGCCCGCCATCTTTTTGCCACTGTCACCTTCTTGTGTAAGGGGTGGCTGAAAGTATGACCACGTGGTCTTTCGCTGCCCCGCACGCATAACCTTTGTGTACAATCTATTTTCGTCGATTTAAGTGCAAATAAACTAAACTAACTAACTAACTTGCTCCAATTGTGTTTCTGTCACTGTATGTCCTAAATACCATAATTCAATTTTCATAACAGCCATACAAAATAGTTCCAACATGTTCCTGCAAATGGTATTGTAAACTGTTTTTTTACCATAACAGTCTGTTGTTATAGGCAATCCAATCCTAATATGGATGCGTCAAGTAAAAAAAAATACATAATCAACTATGCTCAAAAATGATGTGCTGAAATAAGTACCACATTCTTGTAGCCCATATTTTTCAGGGAAGTCATAAATATGGTTTGGTACACCATCAGGAAGCCTTGTTCCTTTTTGATGCCTGATTCTATGTGAGTTCCAATAATCAGCAAATATTTTCATTTCTTTCTCCAACAATGGAGAAAATATGAATGCAAGAATATCCCTACAAACACATAACTAATTAAGAAAAAAACACTAATTAAAGTTTACCTGTGTGTTTTGTTGCTTGGGTTATAATGACCTTCATCTTTTAAAAACATTAACGTATGTTTATAAAATTTCTCGAGTCTTTCATGCAACTCCTTCCATCACCTTTCAATCGAAGTGTTTTAAACATATAGGTTAGTTCAAAATTGGTTTAAAAATGATGTTCAAATAATCTACCTAATTTGCTGTAGATTTTCCATAAATTACTGAGTCTACTGGTTGTTCAAAATCCTGGTGAAAACTGTTAAGAAATGTGTGCATAGTTGTCATTACACCGGTCTCAGATCCCCTATCCAATCTTATTTTTGCAGCAATTGTACGGCACTGATAGAGATTTTCAAGATACCACTGACCAGCAAGTTTAGTTGTCTGTCCATAGCTATAACCACAATAATTTTCTGCTGGCAGTGTCTATACCCATAAACAGCGAGTGGAAAAGTGTTTCTTTGGTATCCCATTAGTTTGCAATGTCCATCTAAGAGAATGAACCCAATTTGGTTCTTTGCTGGTAAAGTGTCCGTGACAAGTTTGCGCTTTCCAACCTGGTGTAATTCAAGACCTTCCGGATCTAAGTCAGTAAGCACAGCATATACCAATTCCCTGGGAACTTTTAAATGATGTTGTTGTCCTATTTTCTGATGCATGGCACGATACCCCCAACATTTACCTGGGCCCTCAAGTTCTTTTCCTACTGCAGATTTAACATCTGATAATGCAACAACACTCTTGTCAGTGTAGGATATGTTGAAATACTTTAAGCGCCAACACAAGGTTCTTAAGCTCCAGGAATATTCAGAAAATTCTTTTTTAACAAAATCTAAAATTTCAGTCCTTTTCATTGACTGTTCCACATACAAGTTCAGTTTCTGGAACAGTTGTTCGTCGTCTTTCCAATCAGCCGTATATGTTTGTGGAGACAAAATGCTGAGTGCAAACTGCCAACGTCAAAAGCTCAAAACGTGTAATTGATCTTAGTTTTTATTGAATATATCTTTAAAAAACACTTGTTTTATAATTACGTAGGCGTACAGTTCCCAAATGCTGCAGGTTCTTATACACAAGTCACAAACATTTACTTCACTCAAACCTAACTGTTCACCTGCGAATACATTACTTAGCCGTGACCAAAATATAACGTCACATTTGGCACTGGCACTCATGGGCCATGGCGGAAAAACGCACTTTCATATTCACTCGCATTTTTTCGCAACTGGCACTTGGCACGCCTCGGCCACGGCGAAAAAACGTACGTTGTTTTCAATCTCGGTTTTATTTTGATTTGCGTTTTCATTTTGATTTATGTTTTCATTTTCATTTGTGTTTTCATTTTTTTTTTTATTTTTTTTTTTATTTTTTTTTGTATTTTTCGACAATCAGGCGACAGTCCGAGAACTGAAAATTGTCCTTTGTCGTGTCGTTATGCAATAAGACGAAACGCATTAATGGAAAACATGGTCATCAGTAATAAAACAAAGTAGTGGAAAGAAGCAAACAGAAGCAGTATAGTAAAAAAATGCAGTACACAAATCAAAATCGTTTACAAGCAGACAGGTAAACTTAAACAGCATCAAAAATCAAAAAATTATTGGCTTTGCTTAAACCAGGATGTCCGAACAAAACAAACTTCACCTCTCCACTATACTTCAAGCAAAACGCTTTTGTTATGTTTTCAAACAAATCAATCTCGAATTTGCGGGTGCAAAATTCAAACTTGCAATTGCCAAAACAATAAAAAACGCATTGGTCGGTTTTATGTTTGTTCCAGCAGTGGGATTTGAAAACAAAAGAACAAAAACTGTTTGACTTTTTTAGCATGTTTCTAAAAATATCTGTCCTATTTTTATTGGGAATATAATACCAATCGTCTGGCGGCAAAACGAATAAAGTTTTGCTCCGCTAATACACTTAGACTGAGTATTAGTGTCAACAAACTCTGGACTGTTACTATCACACTGCGATTCGTTCACACGATTGTGTTGCCAAACACGTTTTAAATATTTTGCTTTCGTTTGTATTTCTTTCTTTGACATTTTTTTTGTTGTAGATAAATTCGACAAGACTTTCCAAGTTTGAATAAGGGTTAACATCTGTAATACTCAAACTAGCTGCCACAACTTCTATTTCATATTTGGTTATTTCTTGTCGATTAGCCAAACCAATTAATCGAACATTTTGAACAGCACAAATCTTATTTGAAGCTGTACTCCTTAATGGTGTTGTTTGTGGCGATGGTGGTCTTGGCCTTGGTGGTGGTTGCGACGGTGTGGTCGGTTTCGATGGCGTTGAACGGCTTGTTGAGCTGCTTCTTGGTGGTGGTTGCGACGGTGTAGTAGGTGTCGATGGTGGTGACCGGCTTGTTGAGCTGCTTGGTGGTGGTGGTGGTTGCGACGGTGTCGATGGTGGTGAACAGCCTGTTGAGCTGCTCCTTAGTGGTGGTTGCGACGGTGTCGATGGTGGTGAATGGTTTGATGAGCTGCTACTGCCCGGTGATGACGTTGGTGTCGGGGGTTTTGTAATCTGTGGAGTTTTAGTTTTTATTCTTTTTTTTTAAAGCAACTTATTATAAATACTTACCCGGGGTTTTACAAACGATCTTACTAGCTGGGCATAGGTTTGGCGGACCTCCGTTGCCTTATTTCTGGGTATCTGATACCGGCAAATCAGACAACGCAGGAAACCGTCGGAAAATGATACTTGAATTTATTTCCTAACTAACTTCGGAAGTTTTGGTGGTGTAATCTATTCCTCAAGCTGCCGCAAATAAACGGTCAGTCCATCATCGGAGAGGTGAACTGTCGTACCACAGCTCGGTTGTTTGGTACAGCGAGGTCCAAATACGTGACTTTGCTTCTACTTGCAGCCTCACGAATTGCCAGGTTTACATGGGGAATAAAGCCACGCTCGCTGTGCCAGTGCTTTGGCAGAATTCCACAACAGTATACTAATATTTACAAGATTTAATAAAAAGCGAAAACAAAAACTCCATTCCAGTGTCCCAATGGCATGACAAAAACTGAAACACGTTACCGAACCTTGACCAATTGTGCTGCGATGAAGATCTATACTAGGGGTGGCCAGACCTGCTTCATGCTCGAGCCGCATATCACAAAACTTAGTTTGAAAAGAGCCGCAAGACAAAAAATCAAAAACGAATTTATTCACTCACAATGAAGTCTACGCTATCAAATAATGATTGTTGTGTGGTGAAGCTGTGTGTCTCCACCTGGGCTGCAAGGTGTTTGAAATTAGGCTGATATGATGGGAAAGTTTTTGTGTTAAGCTTCGTAATGACGTTTCAAGTTACTAGTTTTGTAATGATTGAGCGAAACTGGACAAATAAGTCACACAGGTTTACCTCCATTATTAATGAATGCAAACTCCTCCTCCCATTCTGTTTACAAAGTTATATTTTCCTGTTTATCTTTCTTTTTTTGCAGTTATTTCTTAACGTTTTTTTGGCTAAACTTTGCAGTTATTGAATGTGCAGCATTAAAGAGCCGCAATCAAAGGCTCAAAGAGACGCATGTCGCTCGAGAGCCGCAGTTTGGCCACCCCTGATCTATAACAGAGATTTTGTGTCCATGGAGGTTTAGAAGGCGTTTACTGGAGATGATGTTGATTAGCGATTTGGTTAAAGAAGCAGGTTATACAAGAAAAAACGACCAAGGTACAAAAATAATATGTTCATTTCACACTGACCTTTGCATGGGGGTACAACGATTTGGTGCAGTTGATCAGCCGAAGAATATACCCGGAAATCCTTCTGACCAACCAACGCCACTGGGTTCTAACTGCAAACGCTTCGCGTATCCAAGGCCAAATCCACAACGTCGACTTTTCGAATTGGGAGACGATTTTGCAACTCCGTGATTCCATGTTCAATGGTACCACCGGGGATGATAACAGCTGCAAAACGAAAAACAAAAAATTTTACCACGGAAGGACAAACTAGGTCCGGTGCGTTGTTGTCTGAAACGAACATTACGCAGCTCTTGTTTTTGGTTCAGGTACCAGCCACTTAACCTACATCCCGGAGACGACGAATGGATACTTCAATGTCGGTATCTGTCCACAAGACCATGTAGTGTTTCGTGCACCAAACTGTAAATCATAACAATAACAACCACTCTTATCGACCTGGTTTCACACCAGCGTTTTTTCGGATGTATGGTCTTCTGCGATCCGTTGTCAATGAGTCTAAAGTTAATCTAATATGTGCAGAATTAAGAAGCGATCAAAATACATTTATTACGTCAAGTACAAAAACATCCAGATTTCATAGTTTAGGGTTGCCATATTTTATGAAACACAATCTCTGACAAAATTTATCTCGGTTGCCTAAACCCGTTTTTTTCTCAAACTTCAAGTCTAAATGTGTTAACGCAAGTCTGAATGTGTACTTCAAAAAAACGAAAGTTGATTGCAGAATTTTGGCTTGTTATGCAAAATTGCACATAACAATGATTTAAATATGACATCACAGACAAGACAAAACAATGCAATTGTGGGCGAACAATTGCAATTTTGTTAGTTGTCATTCAATAAAGCCTTTTGTTTAGCAATGGAGACGATTGACTCTCACTTTCACTTTGATTACAACTTATCCAGTTGCACAAACTGACAGCACATAGGAATATAGAATTTCTTTCACCTTTTCGAGATCCCCGCAAAATGTCCTAAAGGACCGCGGACCCAAGTTTGAGAACTGATGCGTTAACCATTTTTGCGATCCAAACACTTCTATTCAAGTCACACGGACGGCGACACGAGAAAACGTGACTTAGGATCATCTGATCCTTGTCAATTACTTTCTGCGTAGGCTTCTGTTTAGTAAATGGGAGTCACAAGGACCTTTTTAAATTTGAAGAAAGATGCCACTTTAAAAATGTTTTTGTGTCTCGCGCATTCGACTTTTAGTTGTTACACTGTAAATCGGGATCCCACCCGGAGGGTGGAATTTGCTTGCCCCTAGGGTGGTCCACAATTGGATGGAATTTTCCATCCTACCATGGAGTTTCACAACCCTGAGGATGGAAAAATTTATGATGGTATTTTCCATCCTAAACGTTTTTCAAGTTTATTGGTGGGAATGCCCATCCATGCCTGACGAACCATGGTGTGTACCATGGTTACATAATACACACGACATATTAATGTCCCTTTACATTTATTAACGCTTGAAGATCATGCAGAAAAGAAACATGAAATATTAACGAACAAGTTATTTGGCTCAATCTTAAAGCGAATTAATAATTTTTGCACTGTTGGGTTTTGAATAGTTTCCGATATTTTGAGAACGAACGATAGAAGCTGCAGCGTGCACGTAAGGGCCTTCGGAAACCTCACATCGAATATCCAATATGACGTGATTAACACAATTAAAGCTTCGCCAAACGTTGGGCAATTGCATATCCAACGTTTTTGCACGTATACAGCAGGGTAGGCATGTTCAGTTGCCAAGATACATGGATAAGGCGTTGTTACATCGGAGTTCTCCTAAATCATCAGTTAAACAAATTTCATTGCACTGTTCATAACACTTTAAAGCCTGAATACGTTTTGTGACAGTCAAACAAATATTTTAAAAATTTTGGCAATTCCGTGCTATGGACTTTATTTTCCTTTGAAATGATTGGAAACGCATGCACCACAGGTGCCTTAATGGCCCATACATCTGTATAAGTCGAGGATAATGCAAAAGAAAATGAAGCTTTGGTTTTATCAAATCAGGAGCGAACTTGATAAACTTGGAATAAAATTCCTCAATTAAAATCTTTAATTTGTCAAGAACATCAGCATGGAGTGATGGCGCCAAAATGATCTCCATAATATTTGACATCAGAACATACAATCTCCAGGCCTCATCATATGTAGGGACAATATCTCCAATAACAAAAGGTAAAACTCTGAATAAACACAGGGTTTCACTTGCTGAAAGTGAAACTTTACCAGAGGACAAAACAACATTTCCTGGAAGAGGTCGGGGCTTATTTCTCTGTTTAGTTTTTCCAAACTTGGAACTTTTTTAACCTTTCGTTTATCAAGGCAATAGAACAGATTCCCTCAATGTGCAAATATCTAAATATGGACTGGAGGAACTTCGGAACAACTCCTTCTAAGCAATCATGCATAAGGTCAGGTGGAAAAGCAGTCACAGTTGAAATGCCTGGTAATACATTAAACACACAGTCTCTTGCAACCCCATAGGAAGCTGTAAGCGATCCATCTTGAGCCACTTCTTTAACATGCATACTATGAACAGCAGGAATCCGCAACACAAAATCTGCTTCTTTACACTTGTTTTTAATATCACTATGCATGCACATACAAAATCTGCATATACGTCCACTGCTAAAGCACATACGCAGGCCACCAAGTTGGTGTGCACCAAGGTTGTCAGCTGAGATGGTGGCAACTGATCCAAAAATGCGTTTATCTCCTGCCATTTTCAACTGCGTGCGGGCAGCATTGTGTGTTTTATCTGCTACATCGAGTGCGTGGATTTGCATTGAAACAAATCGTGCGTTGCTTTGACTCTGACCTGATGCGCAACGACCGCATTGTGCAAGATTTTGTTGCCGACTTGTGATTTCGTGTGCGTGTTTGTGCGTGTGTGTGGGTGTATGTACTTGCTTGCAAATAAAACGTGGTACCTCAACACTGACAAACTGTTTTTTGACACAAGTGCGACAGTTATAGCTTTGTTTTATTACGTTACGAATACCCCCGAAAATTTTTTTAAAAGAAAAACATCACAGAAAAAACACACAAAAAGAAAGAGTACTCGGTTTACAGAATCATTTTTTTGCCAAAAAATTTTTTAAGTAAATCAACAGTCGCTGTCGAAAGCCAGGTTGAGTGGGGCCAGCGTGGTTGCTTCCTCGTCGTGAAACAGGCGTTCCAGCATTTCGAGTTGCTGGCGCTCGCCTGAATCGACCAGGTTTCGAAAGCTGTTGTTGACTTCATAGCAAACCACGTTCTTGATGATCGGCTTGAAGTACTTCTCGGCGGCAAAAACCGTTCAGGTTTTAAAGTTGATCCACGCGCCATCGTTTTTCACCTCTTCTGACCCGCGTGGCGATCAGACATTGTTTGTCGCTATCGCAAGTCGCCCAGTACACGACCTGCACCCGGTTGTAGCCGTCTTCCGCCGGTGTGGGAAACACCAGGATGTGGAGAGTCTCTTCGAACAGGTGGGCGCAGAGAGCGCGGAGCTGTTGGGTCTCGAAAAAATCGCCTTTGCCAACTTTGAGGGTCAAGGTAGCGCAGCGCAAATGCGGTGTTGGAGCGACTGTGGAAAATAGAGCAAGCGTTATCATACAATTTATTTCCGCTGCCGGTATTAGTGCAAGGTATTTTTGTACTTACTTCCACGGGCGCGCTTTCCTCGAATCCCGGCGAAAATCGAACGAGCTCTCTTCGGGGCGTTGGTAATATCTGCGAGAATGGGTCGTTTGGTTGGTGTTTCCATGCTGCTTGCTTGTTTGCTTGCTGTTGCTTCTGCTGATGTTCAGTTGTCTGGAAATGAATCAGTGTGAATATTTACTCGACGTCGTTGCGCTTTTATCCGGCAAAATTGACCCGGGGCCGTGGCGGCGTACGAGGCGGGGTACTTAATGTCCCTCGACGACCGCGGGTAAGGTTGTAAAGTTTGGGTGTGAGTACTCAACTATCGCAGGCATGGCGCTTTTATTGGTACAGTGAATTTCGCTTTATGACCCTCGCTGCTGTAATAAACTAAGTTCGATAGGGGTGGATTGTAAAAAAAAAACAGGTTGTAATTTATCAACAACAGCAACAAACAAAGCGTGTTTCGCACACGCCCAACCGTAAATTACCTTTGATCTGGGTGTATGGGTGTGTGTGGATGTCGTCCGGGTTTTAGATGTCCAGTGGAGCAGTCGAAAAGCCGTCCGCCAGAACTTTGCGTTTTGGTTAAAAGTACGTCAAACCCTGACGGGTCTGCTCGTACGTAAAAACGCTTTGGTTCAGGCATCTGAATCCAACGTTTGTTCCACTGGAGCTGGTCGCCGAATTCAAAACATCCAGATAGCGCTGTAGGTCAAAGGGGTTCTGCGCGTTGTTCAGGCCCTTGCCCGCCTGTTTATCCGTCGACCCGTGGCAGTAATAGGTCTTTGACGTTAAGGCTACAATTGCCTGACCGGCCCATTCCAGTTTAAACAATCCCGGAGTCCTAAGGTGGTGCTTTTTGTTGGCTTTACAGCATGCCGCTGCATGGAATGTCTTTCCAGCGATCGACCGCTCGACAAAGTCGCTGCGATGGGCGTCGCAAGCCTCCGCTGGAAACCACGTGTGGTATGCCTAAAAAAACTCGCGACGAAGGTTTGGCCGACGTCACTCATCTGTTTGCCTGATATATCCCATAGTACAAACTGTCAGTGTCACATTGAGCCAATTGAAAGTCCCTTCGGTCGACATAACGATCGAGGCAATCGTAGTAAAACTCCAGAAGCCTCAACTTAGCCATTTGGTAGACGAGAAGCCCACACTGAATGGGCAAGTCATGGACTAAGCGACTTTTCCGGAGTTGTACCTCGAAAATGCCGTCGCCAACTTCGGTCTGTCTCTCAAACTCCGGTAATGCCACTGCAGCTTGGGCCTGTTGCTCGTCGAGATACTTGATCTTCCGGTGTTTTGCATTGTTAGTTAGTCCAGCCATTCGCCCGCCAGTCAACCGTACTTCACACGACTTCACGGTCGACAGAATCGGGTTTGCTAACCAGAACTGTAAAATATGATGTGCATTGCAGCGATCCTAAACAGTCCAGGTACATCGAGTTGCAGTCAAAGCCGACCACAGAACCGCAGACCTTGGCACTGTTGCCATATTTCATCGGACGAATGCAGGTTTTTCCAGCGTGCTGGTATCTTGAAAAAACTATGGAGGGACCACCAACAACGGCCTCACGCATCAACCGGTGAAGGTGTTGATGTCTCGGGCCGAACAGGGTAAGATTGACATCGTGACTGACAGTTTTCATCAAAAAATTTAAAGTGAGACCCGGTAGGGACAGACCATCCATAAAGCATCCACACCGCGGCTCTCGAAGAATTCAAAGTGTTTTTGGATCGCTTGAAGAAATGGGACAACGTCTAGGTTGTTGTACCATCGGAGAAAGTCGCGCAATGACGACATTCCCTCCTGGCTCCATACCTCCACGCAGCGTTGGTATTCTTCAAGCGCCAAAGCCTTCTTTGTCAACGAAGTGTAAAACGCGTCAATAGGCGGTAAAGCTGTTTCGTGGAGTCGGGACAGATCCGTCATGTATTTGTATGGAAGCCATCCCTTCTCGGCGTCACATCCGAAAGCGCGAAGAAAAGACGCATATGAATGGTTTGGGGCAAGATAGTTCCTCATATCCAGGAATTTAAACCTATGTGTCTGGATGCACATAAAGTTATTGTTCCGTTTCACCACAAAGGTGATGGTGACGGTTCGGGTGAGCTGGAGCAGGAACCATCGCTTCATCAAATTGATATCATATTTCCCACCGTTGAAGCTGATGACTGGCAAAATCGTAAGGTGCGTGACAAGACGCGAGCGGAGTTTTGCCAGAGGGTGGTTGTCAACTTCCTGGCACGGCTCGCGTTTACACGATTCAGCCAGTAGCCTGTCCAAATCGTCAAAAACGCCCTGAAAGCGTTCCATCATTGCTTCGCGTGAAGCCTCCTGAACTCGCACGAGATAGGAAAGCATGCGATCGACGAGTTTCGCAGCGTCCCCATCCGTGACGAAGCAATTGGCCTCCTGGAAGCCAGGAACGTTAGAACAAATGGAAACGCTCAAGGGAAGATGCTCGGCGTGCCAGGTGGTCTTTGACGCATTTGCAGGGAGATTCTCCGTTTTGAAGTACGCCTCGAGGTCGAATGCAGCCCGGAAAGGGAAAAAACGAAGGGATGTGGGCACTTCTATACCGGCCTCGTCAAGCGCATCCAACACTGACTTAGACGTGGAATACACCCCGCCAACATAGACGTTTTTCACCAGACCTTTGCAGGTGTTTTCGTGCTCACTGCACTTGGACAACTTTCCAAAGTGTTTCCTGCAGACCTTGCACACACATCCTGATGCAAGTATGTCCAAATTTTCTATATAACTGAAATGCTCCTTGAAAAGGTGTAAATTGAGGATGCGAGGTTCCTTGAATGCGCGGCGACGCACACTCCGCGACTTTAAAACGCAACCGTTCCGAGGAGCGTCGGCCGCCAAATGAAAAACATTGATGTTGAGCTTGAACAGCTCCTCAATGACTGGCAGATCCACCAGTTTCACACCGGGAAAAGTGTCGGGGTTAAAACCGCCATCGACCGCCAAGCAATATTGCTGACAGAAGCCTGCCGCATTCGCCTCCACCGTTTCTGGACTAGAGTCACGAAACAAGGCCAGGCAGCGGAAAAAGCACAGGTTGTCTTTAATCAGCCGCCCTCGGACAGTTCCTATGAAGCGCCAAGCCACGATTCCGCAACAAGTGGATCGGAAGCTGCTCAGCTTGCCCGATAAACGGCCCGTCCACATAATAACAAAAAAAGGTAACATTCGTGATCGCTTCCACGACCCACGACGAATCCTCGCGCTGAAGCCTAAGCCACTCCAAGCAATCTCGCTCAGCAACCTGCTCGAGAAAAGGCCTGGAGCTCGTCGAGGGAGCGAATTAACACCGTGTCGTCGAACAAATGGAAATTGTTGTCTGACGTGTGGAAGTATCGCGTTTCGCCCGTGACCAAACCCGAAACCTGCGTTGATGCAGAAGGCCCGTTAGCGCACAGCCATGATGTCCTGCGCGACAGTGCTGGTGCGCCAGTCCAACGGCAATCGATAGTTGAACGCACCACTAATTGGACCTAGATCCCGGTGCGATCGTATCGCGTCCCAACGCTCCGCGATGATGCCACTAGCGGGGCGCAGAGCTGTTTCCGTGACTATAACGTGTTGGCGACTGCCAGGCAGTGGACGCGGTTCCCGCATCTTTTCAGACCGGTCTACGGCGCCGCCCTGCTGAATTGGTCGAGATCTGAGGTGTAAAAACCGTTTTACTATAAAAAAAAAAGAAAATCACACAAAAAGGTCAATGCAAACTTACCGTCTAGAATCGGCAGAAGGTTGAGGATCGAGGCTTGGAGTAGCGTCGCAGACGTGCCCCTCCGAACTCCTAAAACATTGGTTTAATAGCATCAAAGTCGTCAAGAAATAGGACACTTTTTGCTTTCAGGGTACTTACCAACGGCCGCAGATACAACACAAGCCTGGTTTTGCGTTTTCCACAGTGCGAATATCGGAATTGTCGTTGGGGGGTTGCATCGCAGACGTGACCCTCCGATGGTAAACTCCTAAACAAGTCGGTTAATAGCATCAAAGTCGCCAGGAAATATGACCAACAACCGCAGATATCGCACAGGATCGGTTCTGCGTTTTCCAATGCACGAACATCAGACTCGTTTAGGTGTTCTTCATGTCCATTTTCGGACACGCGTTCTAACCTAGGAAAAGAAGCGTCCAGTGTTTTTTTATAATGCCCGAAAAGGCAATGGTAACCGCGGTGTGACGAAAAAAAACGAGTAACAATTTATATTTAAAAAACACAAAACGGTTACTGCAAAAAGACACTTACGGTCTGGAATTTGCAGTAGGCTGAATATTCATGTCTGATGGGATGACATTGCACACGTGAGCCGACAACGGTAAACGCCTGTAACAGTCGGACAATATTATCAAAGTCACAAAGTAATCCGACACGTCGGCTGTTATGTTACTTACCAAAAACCGCAGGCGGCGCACAAGACTGCCTTGTTTCTTTCCCACCTAAGAATATCCGATTCGCTAGCTACATCACTTTGAACGAGCTGGGAAAAGGTTTCCTGCCTAGAAAAAAGAAAAGAAATATTTTCAGTAAGGTGTGCCTCGACTCTATGTCGACTGCTAAAAATTCTGAAAGCATACCCTTGGCTCGATGGATTTTCACCGTCTTCCGCTGGCGCTCTGTAACATAAAAACGTCGGTAATTTTTATTTTACTTTAAGCAGTTATTATGGGTGTCAAAAACTTAAATATCGTCCCACGTGCCAGAAGTGTTATTAACAGCTTCTTGAATCAGGAAACTCTGCTCACTGGGACTGGGCGAGGTTGGCCGAGTGTTGATGAGAGGAGGCTCTTCTTCTTCGAACCAACCTTCCGCTATTTCATTGTCGGCATAGTCGCTCGCACTGCAATATAGGAACCGAATAAGCACAATTGCTCAGAAAACGGTTACCCGTTGTTGACTTACCAATGAGCAAGTTCGAGGTCGTCATCGGGTACCTTGTCACCCTCACCAGGGCTACAGCTGTCGTATGACGCCGCGACCATGTTTGGCGGAATTTCGATGTCGCTGAAAAACAACTACAATTGCAAAAATAAAATCACCAAAGGCGATTAGAACAGGGCAACTACCTTTGGTCCGATGTAGTGTCGATCTCCGATTCTACACCCGCCGATCGTGCCGTCTCCATTTTTTCCGACTGCCTGCTTGTACTGCATATAAAAAGCAATGTTTGAATTTCCGTCGCTTTTTGGCGATTACCTAACTACCTTGCGGAAGCACCGTCCTCAAACAACGGAACGCCACGAGCCTCACCCCACTCCCCAGAGCATTTGGCAAGGTGCCGTGTGTAGCTTCGCACCTTGGTCCTGGAATAACAGGCGATAATTTCAAATTCAAGGGTAAACTTCAAACTAAAGGCGAAGGAAAACTTACACAATTCCACAACGGGGACATCGAGCGTCTGCTGACTTGTTGGGGTTTTTGCGACACGCTGTTTTTACATGACGACGCAGGGTCGCCTTTGTCGAGAGTCTGCAACAGATGAAAAAGACGTATTAGTTTTAAAAATACAATGCAAGAACTCTTAAAAAAATACCACTCACCGCTTATCGCAATAGGAACACTTGATAATCGACGAACAAGAAGCTTCATGAGCACGCATATTAGCTTCTGTCCAGAAGAGAGCCGGACATTTGCCGCATTGATAACTACGCATGGGATTCATAGTTTTTTTTTCAGAGTTGAAAACACAAGACAAACTAATAGTCAACTATACGATGTATAGATAACACAGCTTGCAATGTAAGTAAGTAATTTTTCAGATTCTACAGGGCGAGTTTTATACCCGGTCAGTTCGCCCCCGGGGGTTGCCGCATCTACAACGCAGTTTTCTTTTATTTACACACACTAACACGCCTAGTTTTTTAATTTCGCCGCCTTTAAAGGGATTACGCTAACAAACAACAGATCGCGTAACGCCCCAACAATAAAACTTGCAACTGTCGCGCACGCCGATTATTATCGACGAGACACACCGACTGAGACGTAATTACATTTTTACGATGTCAAATCAGGGTTGGACGATCGAGAAAATTGCTGCATAGACTTCAAACAACTTACAGACGCAGTCAAAACAGGTTTAACAATATGTCTTTGCTGCATTTTGTAGTATTCACCAGTTTCGATTTTTTCGCGTGAGTTTCAGTGCGAAATCTCAATTATAACACCCTTTGATAACGACGAAGTTTATCTATTTTTTATTTTAAACTTAGAAATGACGTTTCACCAAAACAGTTGTTAATAGTGTGCTCAGCGCCGGTTTCAGGGTAAAAGCAGTACAGCGCAGAAAAGTTCTTGTTTTACCGCTGTTTTTAAATACTTCCTTTCTTAGCAAAATAACAAAGTTTATTTGATTTTTTTGTTTCTTTTTCACTTGTGAATAGCATTTTAGCACGGAAGTTTGAAAATGTTTTCCTACTAATATAAAAAAGCGCCTTTCTTTGGAGAATAACAAAGTTTATTTGTTTCTTGGTAAATAGCATTTTAGCGCAGCAGTTGTTTGAAAAGTTTTCCTAGTATTATCAGTGACCCCCCCTTTCTTTGTAGAATAACAAAGTTTAATGATTTTTTTTCTTTTTTAAGTTGTGAATAGCAATTCCGCGCAGCCGTTGTTGGAAACAAAATTTCATAAGTTGTTTATTTTATTTCACAAAATGACAGTCGGAAAAACAACATATCAATAAATAAAAGCATCAATACATCAGCATGGTAACAAATAGACAAAGAAACAAAATAACCTTCTCAACGTAGATATTCAAAGGCTTTCAGCTGTGAGAAATTCCTATAGCTTCCAACCACCAACGTCCGAAAACGTGCGAGCCGTCCGAAGCCGTCCGAAGTCGTCCGCCGTCCGAAGCCGTCCGAAGCCGTCCGAAGTCGTCCGAAAATGCAAGCCAGACAGCGCCGAACAGACCCCGAACGAATACCTGAAATAAGTCAGACAAAAACCGCCGCCGGCTCTAGCCCTCTCTTCACTCGACTTTTAAGTTGTGAATAGCATTTCCACGCAGCCGTTGTTGGAAACAAAATTTCATTAATAGTTGCTTATTTTATTTCGCAAAATGACAGTTACCTTCTTAACAAAATAACCTTCTCAGCATAGCCGAAAATGCAAGGTAGACAGCGCCGAACAGACCCCGAACAAATACCTGAAATAAGCCAGACAAAAACCGCCGCCGGCTCTAGCCCTCATCTCTCTCTCTCTCTCTCGACCGGTCGCGATCTCACAGAACAATGATAAAATAGGTGGCGGGACCAAAATAGGTAGCGGGTGCCACTCGGGGGTGGCGGGACCAAAATAGGTGGAGGGAGCCCCGGGACGAACCAATACTACTCTTGTTTAAGCGTACTGTAGGGTTCTGTTAATGAAGCGGTTGCTTCAGTTAAAGCATTTCTGTAATTGGCTGATTGCGTTGGGGTTAAGTTAGAAACAAACAATTGAAATTTAGTTGCTTCATCTCCGATTTGATTAGATTCATAAAATTTGTCCAAAAACGCGAAATATTCCTTTATGTCATGTTGGTTAGGCCAAATGGGCGGAATTTTCATTAATGAGATGCGTAATTTGTCATTTTCACTTCGATTTGCAACGGCATTATCGCTTTGCGACGTTTGTTTAGAGGATTCGCCGTTATTTGGGGTAGTCATGGTTGTCTCAGGCGGGGTCTGTAACGCGACAGTACGTTGTTTGGGCTTTTCTTTATCTTTAGGTTTCGTTTTACTGCGCGTACTTTGACTAACAGCCGATTTAATTACTTCGTGTAAACTGGGAGGATTCCCACAAGTTGCTTGGCGAATTGTTTTAGACAGTTTGGCCGTAAATGATCATACACATTCAACAAAATACATGCAAGCCGTAATAAAATAACAGCCAAGAATATAAGTTCAAATTCTGCTCACCTTTCGTGGGGCAGCTGAAATCATGAACTATAGACAGATCTATAGATTTCTTCAATCCTAGTAGTCTCCTCAGTTTCTGCAGTTTCTTCGGTTGCTGCAATCTCCTCAGGTTCCACAGTGTCGTCGGGTTCAAAGATTATTGTCTGGATGGTAAAAATGTGTACACCTCCTCCTCTCTCAGCTGGGATTTCACTTGCGTGATAGACGAGAAGTAAATCAACAGTTTCAGAGCGAATGGTGAGATCTTGTGTCCAAACTTTGGGCAGCACCAAAGTTTGTGGGTAGAAAGGTGTAGTAAATGGCCTTCGTAACCTGCTTAGCAACACCGTGTTTATGTTGGTAAACTTGCGTATAGCGTATAGATCGTGATAAAGATCAGCCTCGTCTGGATCTCTGATGATTAGTTGATTGAAGCTATACGTTGTAGTGATGTAACTTCTGTTGGTATTGAATGAACTTATTTGCACGGCAATGTCTCTAGGCAAAACACCTTCGACGAACTCTTCTCTAGGAGGGAGTTCGAAATAGTCTACTGAATCAAAGAATCTAGCCCACCAGTCTCTGTATACGTTTCTGTAGAAAACCAGCGGACGGCGCGGTGGCACGCCAAGCGGTATTAAGTGTGGTAGGTAAAGACTACCTGTACTTTCGTCCTCACTTTCAGACTGTACCTCGTCAATCAATGTCATGAGTCTCGACAAACAAGGGTTTTGTACCTCAAATTTGTTTATTCTTATTCACATAGAATGTCTTATTCAAATAGAATGCTTATTCAAATAGAATGTTTGGGAAACAAAACAAGTCGTTAGAAATTAATAGTAATAACGTTTACATATAAATTAAAGTTTAACTAGCAACCAACACATTATTTCAATGCAAGTAATTAAACAGTAAGCCAAAGAGTTAACTGCGGTAGGACTAAAACTGCTATGAGCCATTATATCAGCGGTACGTTTTATAAATTCATAGCACGTGACATTAACTGTACAACTATGCCTTTGCCGTTGGCGCTTGCACATTTTCTCACACACAAAACAGCGCCAAATTTACCGCACAATACAAAACATACGATTAAAGCGGGTAAATACCAGATAGCAAGGTCGATCAACCTCCTGATTTAACTGTAACAGGGAATATTTGCACTATTGCAAGGTTTGCACAAATTATGACGTAGTCGCTACACACATCACGTTGAAATGTTATTTGCGAAATTTCACGCTTATAATATTGCAAAGTCGTTTGATTCATTGAAACCAACCTCATCTTGGTGCAAACGACATGAATCTACATCTGTTTCATAGTTGTGAAAGCAAGAATGTGATTATTAACTAAAGATCTACAAACCAAAACATTTGTTAAGGAAATTTTCTTTTTCAAAAACTAAGAAATAATATGTGGAAGCAACTTTTGTGACAAAGTTTGTAGTTGTAGCGACGAAATCACGTCGAGATTTTGGTTTGCCCTGGATCCCTGGATCATCGAGACAAGCTGTTTGCGTTTTTCCTTAAACCAGCATTTACGATTTAGTGGCTCAATGTTCTGATAAATCTGATCTTCGTTTTGTCTACAGACAGTTTAGACATTTTTAGTGGCTGGATAAAAAGTTGATAATATCACCCAAGCAAGTCTGTGACAGTATAGCGGATTGTTTTGATAAGTCAGATGCGTGTTTGTGTTTTAATCCAAGTTTGTGTGACGACATAAGGGATACTTTTGCCAAAACAAATCTGTTTGTTCGGTTTAAAGGGGGGAAGTTGTGCGTTTTTAATTTTTTTTAGTGTGTGTAAACATGTGTATTTTCATGTAATAACCTCGGGCTAATCGTTTTTCACAAACAAAACATCAATGAGACTTTTCTTTGGTGTCTCAACATGTGTCTTTTCAAATCTTCTCTTATATTAAATCTTTTGTCACACACATCACATCGATGAGGTTTCTCATCGGTATGTATTAACATGTGTCTTTTCAAAGAACCACGGAGGGCAAATCTTTTGTCACAAACATCACATCGATGATGTTTCTCACCGGAGTGTGTAACCAGGTGTGTTTTCAAATAATCGCCTCGGGTGAATCTTTTTTCACAAAGATGACATTTGTGGGCTCTTTCATTGATGTGTGTCAGCATGTGTGTTTTCAAAGTTCCACTACGGGCAAATTTTTTCTCACAAACATAACATATATGTTTTTTTTCATTGGTGTGTGTCAGCATATGTATTTTCATAGTTCCAATTAGAGCAAATGTTTTCCCACAAATATGACATTGAAGGGGTTTTTCTTTGGTGTGAATAAACATGTGTCTTTTCAATCCTCCTCTTAGACTAAACAAATTGTCACAAACATCGCATCTGTAAGGTTTCTCTTTGGTGTGTGTCAGCATGTGAGTCTTCAAAGTTCCCCCTCGAGAAAATCGTTTTTCACAAACGTCACATCGATGTGGTTTCTCATTGGTGTGTGTAACAAGGTGTGTTTTCAAATAATCACTTAGGGTGAATCTTTTCTTACAAACAAGACATTCGTGGGCTTTTTCACTTAGGTGTGTCAACATGTGCCTTTTCAAAGTTCCACGTCTAGAAAATCGTTTTTCACAAACATGACATTCATGGGCTTTTTCATTGGTGTGCGTCAACACGTGCCTTTCTGCAGTTTCACTTTCAGAAACTTTCTTATTATTATGGGTTGACTTGCGTGTTATTGAAAGAAGTTCATTTCTGCTAGTTTGTAGACCAGGGGTGTGCAACCCGCGGCCCGCGGGCCACAATCCGGCCCGCCAAGCCATTTAGTGTGGCCCGCAACAACATTCTAAATTCAGAGCAAGTAAAAATGCACATTTTAGCAAAAAATCCTGGCTAGTTTTCGGTAAATCTCCTAAGTTGCTATACGTAACAAGAATAAGCTAAACCAGCGCATTGAACTTAATTCACCCAGACCTTTAGTCTTCTATTCGCATTAGGTGCTTGTTGCGTATCTAAACCGAATGTGACGTAATATTCCTCTTTGTGTAGTAAACAATTACTTTGTTGTGAAAGGCAGTGTTGGGACGAAACTTACTTGCACCTCACATTTTAAAGTTGACTTGGCAAGCTTATTGCGGAATGTTTTCTTAAGTTATATATCTGCGACAGCAGACTGAAAGGGTATTTTAGGAGTGTCAGGGCTTGCGAAATGTTAACAGCTAGGAAACGAAAAATTGATGGCGAAGGAAGGTTATTCAACAGCGAATGGTGCACAAAATATCTTGTTGAGCCACTTAACGAAGGTGTTGTCTGTCTCGTCTGCCAAAATACAATTGCTGTCATGAAAGAGTATAATATTAAACGACATTATTTGAGTAAGCACTCCTCCCAGTATGATGGGATGGTTGGTCAGGTACGAGTGGACAAAATAGAACATTTGAAAAATTCTTTGAAAAAACAACAACATGTTTTCACCACTTACAAGAAAGACACAGAACTGGTGACAAAACTCAGTTTTAAGATTTGTGAAAGTATGGCCGAAAAAGGAAAGCCTTTCAGTGACGGAGAATTTATTAAACATTGTTTGACAATATTCGCAGAATATGCATGTCCAGAGAAAACCCAGTTGGTAAAACAAACTAGCCTTTCGCGCTTTACTGTCTCGCGCAGAACAAATTGTCTTTCAAATGATATTAAAGAGACTTTAAAAGAGAGACTAAAATCATGTGAAGCTTTCAGTCTGGCTTTAGATGAGAGCACTGACATTAGTGACACAGCCCAACTCGTCATTTTCATCAGAGCTGTTACTGCTGACTTTGATATTGTCGAAGAATTTTTAGATATGGGAAGTCTATATTCGACAACCACAGGACAGGATATCTGTGAACAGGTGCTTAAGGTAGTGAAAAAGTTCGAACTGGATCCTGCTAACTTGTGTGGTATTACAACAGATGGTGCTCCTTCCATGAAAGGTAAAACAAATGGATTCACCACAAAATTTCTCAATGCAGTTGAAGCACAGGACGTAGTTGTGAGCCACTGCATTATTCACCAAGAGAACTTGTGTACCAAAGTTCTTGATTTTGTAGACGTCATGAAAAGTGTTGTCCTGTGTGTAAATTACGTTCGAGCACGAGGTTTAAACCATCGGCAATTTAAAGCTTTTCTGCATGACATGGACAGTGAGTATGCTGATGTTGTGTACTTCTCTGCAATACGTTGGCTTAGTAGAGCTGCCACTCTAAAGAGGTTCTGGAATCTACGAGAGGAGATTAAGTTTTTCATGGAAAGCAAACATCAGAATGTGGCGTTTTTGAGTGATGACAACTGGTTGAATGATTTAGCCTTCCTCACAGATATAACACAGCATCTCTCTGACCTGAACTTGAAATTACAAGGAAAAAGTCAGCTTGTGAATAAGCTGTTTGAGCATATCAGTGCTTTTGAGAATAAATTAAAACTTTTCCAATTTCAGTTGAGTAGAGCTACGTTGATCCATTTCACGTGTCTTGCAACCAGGAAACGAGAATTTCCTGATCTGGATTGCGCTAACTATGTAGCAAGTGTACAGAAGCTGCATGATGAGTTTGGAAACAGATTTCCAGATTTTAGACAAAATGAAATGAAACTGAAATTGTTTGCTCAACCTTTTGATTTCCTAGTGGAAGACAGTCCTGACGATTACCAAATGGAACTCGTTGAACTGCAGGCTGACATGGACACAAAGAGAAAATATTCTGAAAAAAGTTTGGTAGACTTTTACAAACTATACATGTGTGAAAAGTTTCCCAATTTGTCCCGACATGCAAGACGAATGACTTCCCTTTTTGGTAGCACCTATTGCTGTGAGCAATTTTTCTCTAAAATGAAGCTCACCAAAACAAGATGTAGAAGTCAGCTGACTGATGAAAATTTAGTTAGTCAGTTAAGGGTAGCTACCACTTCTGTCAAAGCCCGCATTGACAAGCTGTGTAAGGACTCTCAACTTCAAGTGTCCCACTAAAATTGTGTGTCATAAGAATATTCAAATTTATTGTGTATCGTACTTACACGATTGCAAGCCCTATACAACAATGTTAGATACTGTTGTATAATAAAACTTCGTTTTTTTGCTACAGAGTGCACCTATTTGTCAACAGCTGTTATAGTCACACAAATAGCTCTACGCGATGGAGTGTTTGTTGACGTGTAAAAGCCAACATGAAAGAAAATTAAAACGCAAAATAAAACAAAGCGCAGGCGTGGGGAAATAATATCGACATAATATTACAATGCAAGCCGCACCAATAGTGGGGTAAAAAACGTGTAAATACGGTATAGGAAAAAAGAGTGGCCCGCGCTTGATGTCCGAAATTGTTTATATGGCCCACCGACGAAAAAGGTTGCACACCCCTGTTGTAGACGAACAAAAGGTCTTTTCACCTCGCGAGGATGACTGATTGGAGTCTGAATCCCAGGAATTCATTTCTCTTCACGTTGGGTGATCAAGATTACTTTCAATGTTACTGGAACGGCGTTACGTTGCACATTATATACTAAACATTTTACCTTGACTCTATTAAAAAGCAAAAACAAAACGTCAAGTAGAAAAAAAATGTTCCGAGACACAGTAGTTGTTAATAAATTCAAAGACTATATTTTGCTAACCGTTGCTTTCATACCACTTAAACCCACTTACAATAGAATTTTTAACTTAAGTATGTAAGGATGAACAAGAGAATGTCAACCTAACAAACCTGTAATTTTCTACGTCGGTGAAACTTAAGATAATCGTCGCAATTAGTTTAAGTGATCTTTATCTTGCAAAAATATTAGCCCGAACCCAAATCGTTTTCGAAAAGCCCTAAAGTGTGATTGAGAGGTGTAGATCAAGAAAGGCCAAGGCATCAAACACAATAGACAATTGGTCTTGGATGGCGTTTTAAGGCTGTTTGCTAGTTAAATGAATGCAAAATCTGTTAATGACATATCATCGCAAAATTATGCACTTTTGGGTTAACCATAAAATTACAACAGATGTACAGTGAGTTAAAACTAATGTGAACGCAAAAATGTATAAAGATTAAAGCAAAACTTTTTGCTTGCACGTTCAAATCTTTGTACGGCTGCGCCTTTTGTACGCTCTTTTATCGCAGGAAGCAATTTACCAGTCCATCAGAGCACAAAAGGGACATGCTAAATGCCGCATAGCGTATCTGCATAAAAAGGACATTGAACGTTTTATAATGTGGGGGTATTTGTTATGAACGTTTATCCCACAAAAACGACAGCGGATAAACCAGATCTTCGTCTAATCCAGCGGTTCCCAATCTTTTTCATATTATTTGCAAAACGGCCCCTTCGCCATTATTTCGAGGGCTCGCGGTCCTTAAGCCTAGATGTGTATTTCACACAAACGAAAGTTAATTGCAGGATTTCAGCTAGTTATGCAAAATTGCGCATAACAATCATTCAAAGACAGCATGTGACATCACAAACTGGACAAAAACATTACGATTGTGCGCGAACAATTGCATTTTTTAATAGTTGTCGTTTAATAAAGGCAATTGTTTAGCAATGAAGACAGTCGATTCTCAATTCTACTTTGATTTAAACTTTTTTAGTGGCACAAACTGACGCCAAAAAAGATTATAGAATTACTTTAACCGCTTCGCGGTCCCCCCAAAATTGCCTCACGGACCCCTAGTTAACAAGGATCTTGTTTTTGTTAGGCTTAAAAGTTAAGCTACTTGTTTTTCAATAAAATTGCATAAATAAGCCCTTTCACACATGCGATGTTAAAACTGAAATTAAACTATAACATCAAACCATAGATCAAAATACTTGATTAGACAAAATAATTAGTGCTAAAACAAAATTTTAAGCAAACTTAAGCTTTTATTGAAAAGCGAAGCAGTGCAGGAACGACCTAAAATAAACTTATAAGCCTCGTTTGTGTAAAAAAACTAATAATTTTCCGGTCGTAGTACAAGTACGTTGCTTGCTTAACAGTTAAGTCTATCTAATGACAGACCACGAGCCCAACATAACAGACCACTGGTAGAATATTTAGGTTGTGTTTTCTTAACAAAGAATGCAAACAAAGCGCCACAACAAAAATGATTAATATACGCACCAACTTTACATCGCTGTTGTGCTAATATGACCAGTTGCTGCGCATAGAATATTTTAGCTGTGTACTAGAATACCTCCGATTTTTGTACGTTTTGATATATATCTTTCAAAATTAAAGTAAGCAAGCAGGGACAAGTCAAATGCTGCATAGTTTTTCTGCTCCAAACAAAAATACTTTTTAACCAGTCTAGTCAGTCGGTACAACAAACGTCTTACTTTCCCTGATTATTCTCTAAAAAAGCCTTGGTGGCAGTACTGCACAAAACTTCCTTTCCCGCCGAAAGAAATGAGTCAATACGTTTCTACTAAAACTCAGCACTCGTAATAGAACTACACAACTACAAATGTTTGGAACTCCTACTGTGCGCACCGACCCGTATAATTGACCGTTCTTAAAGTGACGTCAGTGCGTAGTTGTCGTCACGGTTAAGTAGCGTGAACAACGTATGCTCACATACAGCGCTGAAAGGCTTGGTCAAATATTTCGCGTGTTAGTCAAGTCTTACATCTGGTTTTTAAGATATTTTATATATCGCAACAAGGCATTAATCCCAAAATGACAACCGATTTACGTCATAAGACCTTGTTTATTAATAGGAAGTCACTGACATCCAAAAAATTAAAATGTGTTGATCCGTAGAGGAAGTTTCGGGCCTTGCAGGGCCTTTATTCAAAAACATCATTTTGAAGGTAATTGGACTTCGGAAGCAATCTTATGCTGTGTAGGGGAACATTTTGTATGTGGTGTAGTCGACACAAATATTTATACACCGCTGCAGTAGTTACGATGTGGTTTATACGTTTCCTTAAGTCGCTGCTATTTCTTTTATTTGAGTGAATTGCAATATTCTAAGTAATCCTTATTTGGGATTTCAGTCGATTTCCAGGTGCATTGTTTGAGGGTCAAGCTAGTCCTGTCAAAAGTCTTGCCTTGCTTGTGTGACAGGCTCGCACGTATAACGTGAACTTTATTTTGAAATAACATTTTGCAAACAGATAAGGGGCGTGCAACATTTTTCGTAGTTGGGCCGTATAACCAATTTCGGACCTCAAGCGAGGACCATATAACTTTTTTTACACGTGCACAATAATGTTTTTTCTTAATTAGTGTTGGTGCGGGCCACACCAAATAGCTTGTAGGGCCAGACTGTGGCAGACTTACTACAGCGATATGAATGCACACAGCATTTCACAAAATATTGAAAACGAACAACAATGGGAAATATTCACCGACCACTGGTGCATAACAGCTAAAGAAAAGACGTGAGCGGTGAAGGCTCGCCACTTTTAAGACAAGTCAACCGGTTATTCGGCTCTTGTCTAAACAATCGGGCGTTGACTAGGCTCGTGACTGTAAGATGCGATATGCTTTGCAAACTTTAATTGGGTGGCATTTTTCCATCTGTGTAAGTTACTAATATATATTTATAAGCAGTAATTAAACACCTTATAATACCACGTTATGGAGCGAATGAACCAATTCAATCTCACAATATGGCTTCCAATAACACTGTTTAGGTGGAAATTAGTTTATTATGTCACAGAAGCTGTGCGAAGACTCGCCTGCTGTTCTCGGCTTACCTGAATGAATGATGTAGCAGATGATTGTTTTATTCTTAGCAATCTACTAACAGCAATAGAATAGAATGTATAATTTGAAAGGCACTTAATTCCACTAAAATTTTAGAAGATTTAAAAATCACTTTCAAAAGCATGAACAAGTCATATTGAAATGCTTGTGACTCCACA
The DNA here is from genome assembly GCF_965637545.1 of Phallusia mammillata. Lineage (NCBI taxonomy): Eukaryota > Metazoa > Chordata > Ascidiacea > Phlebobranchia > Ascidiidae > Phallusia > Phallusia mammillata. The sequence continues at coordinate 12,071,885 of NC_137254.1, read as the reverse complement.
CACTTTCAGTAACTGTACAACAACATAAGGGGCGACGAAAAGGATGATCACGCTTCATAAATACGAAAGGCATCTTTTGTTTATTGTAACGCCAATAAAGGAAGCGATACGAAAAAAACTCAATGCGATAATAAAACAAACACAAAAAACGAAATCATCAGACCGATGAATTTCGGGCACGTCACGCCTAACAACGCGGTGCCGTTACCCCTCGGGGTTGGTCAAACTTCATAAATACTAAAGGACCCTAGACCAGGGATGTCCAACATGTGGCACGCTTGAATATGACAGTCCCCAGACAAAAAATCGCAAGCCTAAACTAAGGTTTGCTACGCAGACAATCATTGGTCTAGAAATCACCACAGTTGCATCAAACGACCTCCAAATCCGGCTTGCATCTTAGTATCTGAAGAGGGAGTATTAACCAAAGGTAACTAAACTTTTTTCACGATAGGCAGGATAATTTCAAAAATGTTCCTCGAGGGCCCAATAGCACATGTTTAAACTTTTCGCACATTGCTTGGGATCTTTTTTAAGCAGTTAGATTCGAAAGAAACATTTATAGTTTTAGGCATAAAATAATCCGATAGCTTTTTGGCCGATAGAGTTTGTATTTGCCAATATCCAATCCCCAGAAGAGCAACGGTAAGTTTAAAATGAGTAGGTAGAATTTTTTAAGTTATTACACACAAAAATGGCGTGTACGAATTCGACACCCCTGCTTCAGACCAACGAGCTATTAGCCAAACGCTTGGCCGTATCTGCTCGACAGTGGAAAATATAAAATGAAATCGTCAGAGCAATTCATTGCCCAAAAAATAGTCGATCCTTTATTGATATTTCCCCAACCTCATGCTCGAGTTTTCTAAACTTAATATGCCTGACTCTCACAGCGAATTGTTTCGCTTGGTTATTTCATTTCTCCTTTGTTAGTGACGAGGACGCATTGATATATTCATCCGCGAGAGAGCGTGTGCTTTGAACGCCACGCTTTTGTGAGCTGCATTAGTTTTTAGGTTTGCACGGTGGCGGCTTGTTCCGAAAATTTTTGGGGGTGCTGCTCCAAGATTCTCAAGCCTTTATAGAAAATATAAATTGGCAATATATAGAAACACCTTCTATTTTGTGTAAAAACAAGTAATACAAATCTTAAATTGGCAACTCCATTGTGACGTTATGTTCGTCACACATTGATGCACATGAGTGTAAACAACAGATGGTATCTTATGTGTACTTTGTTTACTTGCACGGATCACGAAGTGATAATGTGGCACTGAAATACTCGGGAAAAATACACAGGCTCGAAAAAAACGGTTGCAAACACGGCAAAATCACAACAATCGAAAAATAAATTGTAATAAAGGAGTCGAAAAAAGTCTAAGTGTTTTGGTTGGACAACAATAAAGAAAAAAATGCTCACAACAATGACCACTAACTAACACACAGCCATTAATATGGTTGTGACTGCCGTTTTTCGGCTAACAGTCACGCTGTGGCTATTAACAGTATAATTGACTGTCTTGGCGGCAAAAAGTAGTCAGCTGTATAAGAATCTCAAACGACATGTACGGTCAACAAGATGGTATATTCATCCGAAATTGAGATCACGGAGACATGCGTACACGCGTTTTTTTTTAGCAACACAAATAGGTCACAAACTGAAACAGCGAAGTGAAGCATTGACACACTCACCGAATACTTATGGCTTTATAGAAACTTCACCGCATTTACATAATTGTTTGAATTAAATTAATATTGATTCCTAAATAAAACACATACATTATTACTAAAGCAGATATTTATACAATTTAGTTATTTGCGAGAGATCAAGTCGCTCATTTAAGAATCTCGTGTTACGCTGCTATAGCGGTCAAGTGCTTTCAAACCATCATTTTGGCACTTTGGTTTGGCTAAGCATTAAGTAATGGAAAATGGTAACTTTGCAACCATGACTTTTCGTTCCATGGAATTTATATGCTGCTTTTGCGACATATGGTATCGAGCGGTGTAACTTTACTGTTCCATCGGTTCTCATGATTCAGTAACTTTTGGAAGGAAATATTGAGTGTCGTTGTTACATGTTCCCGTCTTCTTCGTATGTTCCAACAGCTTGACGATAAGACAGGCTGTTGCGCAAACTGGGTGTTTCGAAATAGTTGTGCAATCCATCGCAGTGCTGCATATCTTTGCAAGCGTTTAACTTAAAACAAACTAATAACCGATGTGAGTAAAAGAAGGTACTGTTCTGGAATGATCGCACGAAAAATGAGTTTCAGTTTAAAAAGCCAATGTTTGTCGTTGATCTTTCTCTTTTCCATCGTATCCTTTCCTTGAGATAAATGAGCTTGATTTGTGTTCTGTAACCAGAATAAAAGACAAGAACGAAATTGATCTTTTTGTGGATCATGTCGGCTCTATGCAACAAGCGTTAAGAATCGTAATAATGAACTTACTCCCTACTGCAGACGACCGATACGAACCACGAGAAGCAGAAGAAACAACACAGCACGCGCGCACCCACTTCGTCCCTGCACTACAAACGATTTCTATGGTCTCACACGATTAACATTATTAAAAAAGGGGAGCAATTTTTCGCCGTAACATGTATATATGTGGTGACTTTAACATAGATCCCATGCAATACAAGGAAGTAAAAAGTATTCAAAACTTTTTAGATTCTTTACAAATTTATGATCTTTCATCATTAATATGTCAACCAACTCGTTTGAAGAACCACAGCCAAACTCTTATTGACAACTTGTAACATGTATATATGTGGTTACTTTAACATAGATCTCATGCAATACAAGGAAGTAAAAAGTATTCAAAACTTTTTAGATTCTTTGCAAATTTATGATTTTTCATTATTAATATGTCAACCAACTCGTTTGAAGAACCACAGCCAAACTCTTATTGACCACTTTTACACAAACAATGTCTACCTGCCAACTTTTGTTTTATTGCATTCAACTTGCTGTGATAGAACAGAAAAATTCCTTAAAAATGAGACCCAATTTATCAGTGAAGAAGTTATTTCAGATATAGAAGATTCTGTTATGAAAATACCACTGTTATATTACATCAATTTTTTTCATTTAACCATGCACCACTGACCACAGTGAGTAGAAGAGGAAGAAAACTGGCCAAGAAACCTTGGATAAGGAATTTGTAATCAATCACAGTAAAAAATAAAATGTATCATGCTTTATGTAGGTCAGGGATTTCAAGTACAAGTAAACATGACCAATATAAACAGTATCGTAACAAGCTAAACCGCATTCTGAGAGAAGCTAAACATAAATACATTGAAAATGAACTAACAGATCACAGAAATGATATTGGTGGAATGTGGAAAATTATTAATAGTTTGTTGTCACAAAAACAAACTTTACACAAAGCTCCTGCAGAACTAAAACTAGATGGAATATCACAATGCACTAAAGACCCAGTTTTAATTGCTAGGGTAACACTAATTTACGGAATGATGAATGGTCGGAACGCTCACTAGTATACGGAATGGAATGAACACTGTCGGAATAGAATCAAATGTCGGAATGAAATGAATGACGGTGTATGCACAGAATGAATGTCGGAATGAAGCTGTAGGAACAGAATGAGCTGTCGGAATGACATGAATGACGGTGTTGTGGGAATGAAATCAATAATGAGGTTGTAGGAACGGAACGCACTGTCGAAATGAAATCAATGGGGCTATATGAACAGAATAAACTGTCGGCATGCAACAAACAAAGCAGTATGAACAGAATGAACTGTCGGAATGAAATCAATGGGGCTGTATGAACAGAATGAACTGTCGGAATGAAATCAATGGGGCTGTATAGACAGAATGAACTGTCGGAATGAAAAAAACAAAGCAGTATGAACAGAAAGAACTGTCGGAATGAAATCAATGGGGCTGTATGAACAGAATTAACTATCGGAATGAAATGAATAGGGCTGCAGGAACAAAATGAACTATCGGAATGAAATCAATGGGGCTGTAGGAATGGAAGGAATTGTCGGAATGAAATCAATGAGGCTGTATAAATAGAATGAACCTTCGGAATGAAACGAACTAAGCAGTATAAACATAATAAACTGTCGGAATGGAACGAATGGAAGCTGCATTAACCAAATGAACAATCATAATAGAAAGAATGGGTCGACGGGACGGAATGAACAGTAGGAGTAAAATGAATGAGCATGTAGCAACGGAATGAACGTCGAAATTGAATGATTGTTATGGTATGAACGAAATGAATTAGATGATTTCAATGTTATGCTGTTTCCGGGTCGATGTTTGTTAATGATACAATTTGCTCTCTCAGTGTTCTTCAGTCGTTCAAAATATAGTAATCTGAATGAAAGTTTTACCAAACATTAACTTTTCAATCATAAACATTACTGCCAAGGTAGTGGTGTATATAGAATGTTTCAAAACATGTACTGATGATGACAACAGAGATTGTCGAAACGTCTACACGATGTATTCTATATACACCACTACCTTGGCAGTAATGTTTATGATTAAACTACTTTTCAAGTCCGTGCATAGTGTTCCTAATTAACTTTTCAATTGTTTTAGGTTTGGCAATGTAAGGCAATACGCCGGGTTTTAATAATAAAATGACTGTATGCTGTGTTGGCAAACCGTAGCTAAACAACGACCATAAAGCGGTAAGACTATGCTAACTTAAAGAGCTTCAAGTTAAACAAACAGAAAATATTAGCACAGCCCGCTGCGAATTTGCTGTTCTTGTTTTACGCAAAAGGTCACGATGTCTAACCAATGTTTTAGGATACTGTAAAATTTATAACAAAATACTTTGATATGTATACTTTTAGACACTGGAATCAGGGTTGCTTAAATGCAGACTTGGAAAACTAGAATTCTAGTTGGGCAAATTAGAGCAAAATGGCGGTAACACTAGTTCTAATCTAATTTAGAATTATCGAGTAAGCTCTAATTCTACTCTAATTCACAGTTTTCCGAAAATCGCTCCAACGGCACTTTTTGGCATGTGATCTGAGCATGCATTTTTTAACCAATGCGCACAAAACCATACAGTTAACAAGACCAAACTACATCACTGAAACACGTTTATCAGTAAAATTTGGCACTCAGCTCCGTTTAAACACGTTTTAGATGCACCGAATCGTATTGTTTTAAATGTGCAAATCTATAAGTTTAAATTTGAAACAAACTAAAGTTGGTTGGCTTAAATCTAATTCTAGTTTAATTTCTAGATTTTAAGAAAATTCTAATCTATTTAAAAAAAAACGAAAAAAAATCTAGTTGTCCAAGTCTGCTTAAATGTACTGCTGCGCCCAAGTCGAACAATCTAAAAATCTCAATAAATCTGTCTCCAGCTCAGTGACCCATGGTCAAACTCCCAGGGCGACTAACGCACAGCTTGAAGTCTCCAATCGTATTCTCAAATATCAATCGTAAAATTCGTTGTCTATTGCAGTTGTGAATTGCCGTTTATACACAATGAATTGAGTGGTGTGTGATTTCCATATTTTGTAATCTTGCCCACGATAGCTACCTTAAAAGCCCACATTAAAATTGTGAAAAATATTGGGATTAGTTAACTACGACTTAAGTCCATGTATTTTTGCAAAACTCCTGTCTAGCCCAGACCATAAATTACGACAGGATATTTAATAAGAAAAAGAATCAAACATAAACATTATTGAGAAAAATCGAATTACGTATACATCATCGAACAAAAAAAAACACTATTGACACAAAATATTTGTAGAACGTTTGGTTTGTTACCTGGGCAGTTTACAGCCTCACACAAGTGGACCAGTCTTTTTTGGTAGTGTCCTGCACATTCAAAATAGATGCTAGCTCCGTTCCATGATCTGTAAGTCTTCAGTTGCGTGTTCAAACCATGTTTTTTCCACCGCTTTTTTCCACATGTGCTTCAACCTTTCAACATAGGGTTTCAAATGCGCTATAAATCTCTTTTTGTGACTTTTACAAACTGCTGAGTTTTACCGAGTTTGAATGGTCGAATCGGAAACAATGTTTCTACTCTTCACCCAATCAAATTTTCGTTTAGATATTTTATGAATATTTTTGCTTTATTTTGGACACAATGGTGTTTATAAGGCCAATACAGACTTTATTACGTTGCAATAGATTTGACAATTTGTTTTATTCTTTGACTGGACCGAGCCTCAGTTTTTCCGCGTTCAGGATTGTGTTCAGGAGGGAAGTTTGTTACACCACAATCACAAGAAAAAAAATCGAGTTTGTGCGCAGCCGCGAACAATTGCTTTCTTTCAGCATTGTTGTACTCCGAAGACGTATTTAAATTTTCACACAATTTGCACTTAGTCGTATTTCTCAACCTGTAAATAAGGCAAAAAAGTCTTAGCGCATGCGCCATAGGTTGACCATCCCTACAGTAGTGACTAGGTGTAGAAGCATAAACCACAATTTCTTCAAAACGAGTGGTAGCCTTTTAGTTTACCACAACTGACCATGTTTTGTCTGACTTTTTCGGTCTGATACATAATGCAGCACTTACTTATAGTTTGGGCGAAAAGCAACAGGAATTCTAGCACAGAAAGAGACGTCATCTTGTAACTAAACTGTAAATCTGAGAGCTATTTTTTTTCAGTAGACTACAACATATAATATTCCAACATACGCACGGTAAGTACTTTGAGTTTTTTTACTTTAGTTCCCTCGAACAGTAGACGGTTTGTAAACAAAGTCACTAATTCTGCCACAGTTTAAAATTCGTATTGTCTACACAGCAAATCGAAAGCAAATGCACATTTGCTGCTCTGAGCAAACAAGTTGTTGTGCCATACCACACGTACCAAGAATCCGGTATAATAACAAGATCAAAAGTTTAAAACATAGTTGAAACAGGAAAGCCAAAAATTGAATAACGTTATTCAATGTCGCTACAAGTTCCTGCTGCTGCCATAAACAAAGGAAATGCGCCTGTCGTTAACCGCTTTTAGTTGGTACTGTGCTTTTAATATATGGTAAGGGCTGTTACAGCAAAATATAAACATAAACTTCCAAACTGCAGAAATATCAGGCAACCTATACCCACTCGGCTGCTGCAAATTCTGCAAAAACGAAACATGATTCTATTTGCACTGAGTTATATGCTACTATCGACAAAATGTAAGGTTGGGTTGTACATGAGTTTACAAAAATGAGTCGAAATGACCAAAAGTTAAGAGTGCGAGATTTATTGAGTAAAAAGCAATGATTGCAATCGTTTTGTAAAGCACGCATAGGTATTCTTGGCATAGTGACTGACCTGTTAACTAGGGCAGTCCTTGTTTTAAGTGCCGGTGTTCGCACGTAATGTGCTTTTTTTGTGATAAATACAACATCAACATCTCTGATAAAGCTTGTATTGGAAACGTTTCGACAGTCGAAAGAGACACAAGTATATCAGGTCAAGCAATGTTAAAACCAATGTTTAAACATTCGTTTGGAACACTTTTCACGGATCTGTTCATACGTTTAATAAGGAAAAAATACCGAAATAGACTTAAAAAGCAACACGCTTTAATACTAATAAAACGTTTTGGCAAATGCTAATGTCACCGTCAGTGAGATCAGTTATACCTGTGTTTGACACCTAAAGTCGCATAAAATTCGATAAAAAAGTGACAAACAAGCGTCGTGTTTGATTACTTAAGCATTTCGCAAGTCTATTTGGGCCATTTTTTCCTTAATAAATATATGTTTATGATAGTGTATACAAAAAAAACGCAATAACCAACTTTGCCACAATCAAAAGACGTTGTTTTTAGCGACTGCGATAATGTAATGATTATAGCAAAGGCTTTTAATTTCGTTACTAGACCAACAAGAAAACAACAAAGGCTCTTATTGCGAACGAGTAACAAAATTGCTTCCGGTATAACGGGAACCCTAAGGCGTCTGCAATCACGTAACAAATTAGCCGTTTGGTAAGACTTCAAAAGACCGCTTTGGTAACATGCAAATAGTAACCGAAATGCAAACCAGCCAATTGCGTTCTTATGCACTGTGCACACTAATTGAAAAAAATTTCCAACATCAATTCTATTGTTTTGGCAAACATCGCACGCACACAGTTTCTTTTTCAAGCAAAGTCAATTAAAATAACTTGGTTGTCACGAAAACGCAATTTTAATTTCACAAAAATGTCTGCTGCAAAAAGTCGCATTCCTTATTCGTGTTAAGGTTTTCCCGCATCGTTAAATATTTCCCGAAACAAATGTCAACCGTGATGTCGGTGTCAAACTTTGGGCCGTCGCAGCATCAGTTGTACACGTTTATAAAGCCATAAAAAGCTGAAAGCTTTGCTAGTTCACTTTGCAAACGTGGGCTACGATTTGTTGTTTATCGGTTTGGATGAAAAAAGTGAGCCAACATAGGTTTTAAACTATTTCTCATTCGCACAGCAGTCAGACCGTATTAATGTTACTGTCAAAACATGAAAGCTGCAAAGTTAGTCGTGATATTTTTCACATTGGTGCAAGTTTCCCTCTGCCAAAAATGCAAACTCGTCACAGAAAAAACGTACTGTGGGAATGAAAGTGGAACAAATGCACAAGGTAAGTTCTTTTGTTCATTTGTTTACGAGTAATTACTGGTCACCCGGTCTTTAAGGAAAACCCCGAAGCTGCCAAATCATCAAGTCAGCTTCACCATACGCTACCAGCGGCATATATTCACTTCAAGAATCAAGTGGATTTGAATACCAGACATATTGTCCTATTTTTTTTTGGGGGGGGGGGGGGGGCAGGTGTAATGGTTTGCGCTACAGGGCAGAACACAAGAATCAACACCTATAAATGGCATCCTCTACAAGCTTTCCATAGTTTATCCAATTCAGATCTGTTTAAAAAAAAAACTTTTTTAGGGGGCTAACGGGTAAATGTTGGGGCTACAGGTTGGAAAACAACAATCAACGAAATGGCACAATAAACAAACTGTCCAAATTTCATCCTATTCGAACACTACTTAAACCATTCACCCTTTTTGGGGGGCTAGTGGGGTAAATAATTGGTCTCTACTCCAAAACTAAAAAAATATCAAATCACATTACCCCAATCCACAGTCCTGTAAATTTTTGTCCAAATCGGCAAATGTGTAAACATTTGGCCACTGTAGGGGCTTTTGAGCAACAACCGTTGATGCATCTGACGGCTGTTAACACCCCCTGACTGTCAACTGCATTTTTTTAAACGTAAAACGAAACAACGATAAATCGTACACAACACAAAAAAAGCAATTATTTAATATAACGGAGCGAAAAAAACAACGGTTACATGATTTGAAACGAGAAAAAGGAAGAATCAACGGACGAGAGTCAATGAAAAGCTTAGCACATTAAAGATATTTTTGATAAATAATGAATAATATAATATAACTATATATAGTACGTAATTATTATTTCTATTTATCTGACTTGCGTATAAAAGTGTTTGTGAGTAGTGTTCGTGTGTCGATATTGAACTGTGTTTCGACAGTAGTTTCGCCGTACAGCTCAACAAAGATGTTAAGTTGGTGCAGCAATGTTTTGTAGATAATCGCTGCTTGTCGTTCAACGAAAGGAGTATGCGAGTATAGGTACTCGTTTTTGCAATCGAGCTTGATTTTTTGTTTTATGACTGTATACCGCCAAATTGCTACGGCCTTTACAAGAAGCAGAGGTGTTTCGTGGTCACTGCAGTTGATTCGTAGCGTTGAAAGCTATGTTGTCTTTTTCAAAAATGATTTGTTTGAGTGTGTTAATGATCTGCTTTGTTATGTCACAGTTTGTTAAAAGGTGCTCGATGTTGTCATGATCACATCGACAAAATTTGCAAAAAGTACGTCTAATCCTCCCGTTATTTAAAATTAGCATTTGCTTTTCTCTGAAAAAGTCTCCCCATTTGTATCCATGGTGTATTGAAAGGTATGTGTGTTGCCTTTCAAAGTTGTTGAAGTATTTACGAATCCCCTTTTGGTAGAACAAAGCCCTTTTCCATGTAAAGTCTGTGATGTGTGCTGGTATGGTGATAATTTCTTTTTGACGTATCAATTCATAGTAAAAGTGTTTGTTTGGCTTTACTTCAATTGAAATCGGCGTCGATTTCAATTAGAGTTGTGTAGTAGAGTGTGTAGATGTTTTGCCAGTCTCTTGTCATGATCCAAGCGTTTGGTTTGTTGTGTATGAAGAGTGATGGTTTTATTGTTTTTAATTTATATCCCAAGTTATAGATTGCCCACTGTTGCCAGAACTCTGTAATTGTGTCGGTGTTTATTAGGTCCCTGATCTGTTCTAATTGTGTAACATTAATTTTAATTTCAACGTCTGGCATTCTTAGACCCCCATTTTTGAAGTCAGCTATTAATTTTTTCCGGTTGATTTGTTCGATTTTGTTTGGTGCCCAAAAGAATTGATGTAGTAGGTGGTTTATTTGTTTTGTATGTTCATGTGTTGGTGGGAAAGCTCGTGCCAGGAAAAGGATTTTGGGCATTATTATCGTTTTGATAATAACCACTTTTCCTTGTGTTAGTTTCCTGTGTTCGTATTTCGAGATGGTGGATTTAATGTAACTGATGTATGTACTCCAATTTTTGTGTAGTACCCAATTTTGTGTGGTGCAAATAACTCCCAAAATTTTAATGTCGTGTTTTAAATAATTTGGGTATCCGTAATTAATTTGAGTTCGTAAATTTTTTGAAAATGCTATGATTTCTGTTTTATCTTTGTTTATCTTTTGTCCGCTGGCTTGTTCGTATAGGTGCATTTGTTTGAAGATTGCGTCCAAAGATGGGTTGGTCTGTTATGATAAATGTTGTGTCGTCTGCATATTGCTGTAATTTGGGTTGGACTGATCCGAATTTTACACCGTTTATTTTGGGGTTGTTGTTCGTGGTTGTTATGAGAGCTTCCGTGATTGCAACATACAGAAGCATTGAAAGCCCGCATCCCTGCCGAACACCACGGTTTACTTGTATTTTATTTGTTAATTTCCCATTACCGTTGATCTGGCTTGTAATGTTTTTGTATAGAATTTTGATCCAAGTTTTTGTGTAATCGTTAATTTGTAGTTTGTCGAGGGTTTTGAACAAGAAACCGTGGTCCAGCGTGTCAAAGGCTTTCGCCATGTCTATGAGGACTAGTGCAAGAGGTGCGGTTTTTTGTATAGAGTATTCAACGATGGATTTGATGTTGTAGTGTATGTGGTGTAAATGTCGTTTTAAAAGGCCGCATTTTTGTTCAGTGGATATTTTGTTGTTGAGTTCCTTTTGTAGTCTGTTTGCGATCGTGGTGCTGATGATTTTGTTGTCTGTGTTTAATAGTGAGATTGGCCGCCAGTTTTTGATCAATGTTTTGTTTTTTTGGAATGAGCTTTACGATGGCGTTTCTGTGTGAGTCAGGAAGTTCTTCGCGTGTGTAAATGTTATGGATGACTTCCAATATGTCGTGTTTGATGAGTGTCCAGAATTTAACGTAAAACTCTATTGGGATGCCATCCTGTCCAGGTGATGAGTTTGAGGTTATTTTCTGTATTGTTATGTCCAACTCCTCTAAAGAAATTGGAGTAAAGTCGTGATCATTATGTTCTTGGTTGACAGTGATGTTGGACAGGAAGTGTTCTTGTGCATTACTTGTGGTTTTACTTTTTGTTTGCCAGAGTTGTGAATAGAATTGGTGAATTTCGTTAATAATTTTAGTTTGATCTGTTTCAATTTGACCTTCGATAGTTAAGTTTTGAATACTAGTGGTTTTTTAAGTTCCACAAATTTAAGATTTGCTTCCAAGTTGTTTGGGTTCATGTGTGTCATTAGTGTTTGTAGTTCTGTTTGTGTATTGTAGTTTTCTTGTTTCTCCGCTTTTCGCTTTCTTAACGCAAAAGAGATGGAATGTTTTTTTTATACTGTGTTTCCCACCAAGAAATAGGATTCTCGAACTGATCCCTATTTTCCTGGTGGGTTTGAATTATACTTTTAATGTCGGCTACATAATCAGAGTGGTCCAAGAGTGATAAGTTTAGTTTCCAAAGGCTTTTGCCCCAGCGTTTGTTTAAGTTAAGATTCAAAGTTATTGTTGGTGCGTGGTTGTGATCAGAGAAGTGGATGAATTTGTTGTGTTTTCTAGTGGTGTCGCGCCGAAAGAGTCGGTCGCTCCCGTAGCGCATGGCTCTGAGTGTGTCAATCTGATCTATGATCAAATTGAAGTCCCCGCCTATGATGATATGTCGGTGTAGGTGTTGAGTTAGACTTCTTTCAATGATTTGAAATAGGTCTAGGCGTTTCTTTAAAGAACCGGCCTTTTGTCCAGATGGCATGTATATGTTGTAAATAGTAAATAGTGTGTCGTTGTACTCAAAGTCTAATTGTTGTAGTCTAAAATCGGTAATGATATGGTGAGTGAATTCTATGTTTTGCCCAAAACGTTTTTTGATCAAAATTAAAGTGCCATCATGTTTAGCTTTTCGGTCCGACATATTTCTCCAATGTACATTAAAGAAATATATATATCAAATTTTGTCTGTTTGCCCAATTTTTAAAGACAGTTTCATCTACTTTGTGCACTTCTTGAATCAGAAAAACATTTGAATCAACTTGTTTATTAAAGTTAGCAATATTAGATAAGTTATGGTCTAAACCGTTTACGTTAAGTGAGGATAAACTAAACATATTTGCCGCCATTTAACAGACTGAGTTACGAGTTTTTTGAACTATTTAGGTTTTGTTTTTTTCTTAGTGTGTTTCTGTTCGCCACTGGAGCTGAGGTGTTTCTTTTATTCCTGGATCTTGTGTCTTCTTCTTTGTCTTGAGTTGATTCAGATTGTTGGGTTTGGAAAAGGGTATCTAGTTGAAAGCTTGTTTCAGGTGGTTGTGAAATAATCGGAGCAGCTTTAGTTTTGGCATTATGCGATGTTAGAGGGGGGTGAACTGGCGTTTCGGGTTGAATTTGGGGAGTATCGTAGTGAGAGGATTCGCTTTCGGGATAGTCGATGCGTTTTCTTGCGTTGTTGAGCAAGTTCCTATTTTGCGTTGAGAGCTTGGGAGAGATTGGAGACGAAGAACCTTCAGCAGACCGAGGGGGTGTAGAAGAGATGGTATGGATATCATCTTTAGATCTTGCAGATTGAGATTTTTCGTTGGGTTTTGTTTGAGATCTAGAGTGTTCTTCTTTCATAGGTTGGGTTGGGTGGATTAGTTGAAGAATGTGCCTGCTCTTCAAAGATAGCTTGGATAGCTTTCTTCTACATCTGGTTATTTGGGTTAATTTTTGTGTTCAACCTTTTTGAGTTTTGATCCATTTCTGCAAGCACTGCTGTTAAATCTTCCGCAACTATGGGTTGAATTGTTTTCCATTTTGGTGTGGATTTGTCTGGTTGCTGTTTTTTTGGTTTGTTTGTTTCTGATTCTGCTGGGACAATAGGAGATTTGCAGGGACATTCAGAAAATTCATGGGCCACTTTACATATTTTGCATAGTTGTTTGGCACCGGTTTGCCCAATGCCGAGCGCCAAGGCAATAAGCACATCTGGGGCCAAAAGACTCCCCTGGTTTGATGAGTTGCATTGTATGACCAAAGATTTGATGGGTGTGCCACATGTTATCTAGAATCGCATCTTCGAGAAACAAGTGCATGTAGCCATTTTGTATAGTTGGATAGTCTTTGTAGGTTAAATATTCGTGTTTATAAAATTTTCCCCATTGTAACTGTTTGCACGCATCGTTCCAGTGATCTTCTGTAAGCTCAAGCGGGACAGGATAAAGTGTTACTTTAGTTAAAGGTCGAGGAGTTTTTTCTGCTTTGATTGTGATTACGCTGTCCTTATAGCTACAAGATTGGCTTGATTTGAAGCGGTCATAAAGCTGCCCAATGAGATTTCTATGCTCTTCCAAAAACGTGATTTTAAAGATTTGTTTCCTCCTGTTGATAATTCTAAAGCCCTGTAGAGCCGGCTTGTAGTCTTGAAAAATGGCGCTTCTAGCGAACAGTCCAACAAAATCCCCGACTTGAAAATTGTTTTCGGCCGATATTTGTATATGAAGGGATCTATATTGATCATAAAACTTATTAATATCGAGATTTTTTTTTTTTTTTTTAATTTTTTTTTTCACGGGGTTCGAACCCAGGAACTTCCCGGGGACGAATCCCGATCAGGTTTTTTATGTCTGTATGTGGGTCAGGCGCGCCAGGCCGTTCGGCCAAGTTCCTATTAATATCGAGATTTTTACGAATATCCATATTTACAATAAGCAATGTCAAGTTGATTCAAAATTTTAATAATTTGGCGTTTTGGGCAAAAATTTTATGTTTGTTGGTTTCACGTCCAGAGACGTGGAGTGTAGCAAGTATGTGACGTAGTTGTGGTCTACGACTTAGGCAAAGTACTAATTGCTCACTTTACGCCCGAGGCGTAGGTTAACCAATTAGTGACGTCAAAAGAGGGAAAGCCCCAAAGGACCTCTCGCTGGCACTACGCCGACGAGGGAGCCAGAGAGCTTTTCCTCAGGAAAGGTGAAGAGCACTCCTTCGTTAAATTCCTCCGAACCGTTTCAACAGGAAACGGGTAGGAGGTAACGAAAGAGGGCGGTAGATGTTATAGAGCGAGCTAAGTGCGCCAAGGGCCTTAGAGGCAGTTAGACAAAACACTATATACTACACACTACTCAAGTGAGACGAATAGTTACCACGAGAGGGCCAGAGAGCCTTTAGAAGGCAAGTTATCTACTATAAAAGTTGAACCAGGTTATCAGGTTAATTAGAGTAGAGAGTTTACCATGAGGGGTTTTAGCGGCCTAATTTAAGTTTGTCGGATAGACAGAGCGAGCAGAATATACACAACAACCCTGCAGTGTGCCTGCGCACCAACTGGCTAAACTGTACAAAAAAGAATAAGCTGGCAAAACTACCGTCCTGCTAGCGGATAATGGTTAAACCAAAATAACACAACCAAACAAAGTTACATGCAAAGCGCAGAAAATTTTTTTTTCCATGTAAAGGCCCCGCCCGGCCTCAACAAGTGACGACCGACCGTACATCGGCGGTAGTTATTTGTCGTCTCCTAAAACGCAATATCGGAAAGGTACGAAAAATGATCGATAACAGAAATTTTCCGTTGCACGAACAGAAAGTACAATCAAACAAAGTCGATAATAAACGCAAAAACAGAGGTGCATGCTCGTTTTGCTTGCTTAAAGGTTAACGCATTGATACATTTAGGACAATTTTATACATATAGTTTGTTATGCAAGGTACAGTTCATATTAAACATTCAGAAGTATAACGAAAAGTTGCTATAACTAAGTATTGTGTATGTTAAGATTAAAGTAATTTTGTATGGTTTCTTCGCAGTATAAAGCTTGAAAGTGTGTTTAATTTGTCCGATTAGATTGTCGTAAATTTGCGCGGTTATTTTATTAACAAATTGTGTTTGATGTTTCAAGTATTGATTCATTCGATCAAGTTTAGTTTTTTGTTCTATGACTCTGGAACGCCATATCTCTTATTGAAAAATATAATTTAACCTTTGACCAACTCGACCGTGGATCCATCCGTACCCTTCATCAGTTAATAACCTGTTCCCAAACGAATATCCCTGGCGCGGGTCGAAAACAATAGGGTTGACACAACATACAAGGATATTATTCAAGACCTCAGGGATTTGATGGTGTAGTAGACTAACGCTTCTAGGGACGTCTCCGGTTGTCACATAAAAATCCGATCTCAACCAACCGTAGGAACTAATTTGCATAAATCCAATTTTGACGATCTGCTTAATTTTGTTTCGTCTTTTTGTTTGTTTCGCATGCACAGCCAATTTTTCGCATTAATTCTTTCTTTTTTTTCCGTTACTGTATCGCCTTTTTTTTATTTAATCCGCAACTTTTAAAGACAACCGAGAGCGTCATAGATTAACATCAAACATCCCCAGTTACTCTTTTTTCATTGACCCTGTTTCAAAAATTGTGTTTTCCTTTTATTTGCTGCAGGCCCGCAGCGCTTCCACCGAGTACCTGAACAATGTGCATATATGCACGCCACAAACGAATAGTGGCGAAACCATGGCGACTTGTCCGCCATGCGTACTATTCAAATTAGGAAGGGGTGTCCGGACCGCGTCGAAACGATCTCGCGTTGAGAAACTCCGACATGGTTTTCTCAGTTTTATAAAAATACGATACTTTTGCATGTATTTGCTTTCCACTTCTCTCTTTTCGCATCCTCCCAGGGTCAAGCATATCCACCGAGTGTGGGGAGCGACGACCCTGACTTTGTATTTTCCATTTTCTTAACCGTATAGTTTTTTTTTGTGTGTGTTTTGTCTCCCCCTCCAGATAATTCCCACGAGTAAAGCCATTTTGAACCGCTGCCCACTACCATTGAATAGTCTAGTGGTAACGGCGTAAGTCCCGTAATAAACAGATCACGGGTTCTAATCCTGATCTTCCCCCTAAAATTAATGGTTGAGACCGGTAGTGTATGCAATGCGCCTTTCTACCTTCCCTCTTCGCCCTTCTCCCAGGGTCTATGCATATCCGTCGGCGGGGAGCGAAGACCCTGTCTTTTTGCCTTTCACGTGACCCTTTTGCGTTTGCTTTCTATCTTCTCGTGCGTGTCTCTTGTACTACGATTTTTATGTCGTGTACTTGTGACGTTATTTTTGTTTTCTATTTTCGTGCGTGCGTGTTTTGTTTTTTGTACTACGATTTTTATGTCGGGTACTTGTGACGTCTTTACCCTTTTCACTTCGCGCCGCTTCTCGCAGGGCCCAAGCATATCCGCCAAGGCGGGGAGTAAAGGCCCTCTGACTTTCTTCTTCTCTTGTTGACCAACCCCGAGGGGTAACGGCACTGCGTTGCCAGGCGTGACGTGCCCGAAATTCATCAGTCTGATGATTTCGTTTTTTGTGTTTGTTTTATTATCGCATTAAGTTTTTTCGTATCGCTTCGTTTATTGGCGTTACAATAAACAAAAGATGCAAATTTATCCAAATTTTCTGAAAAGCGAAGTAAAAATACTCGGGATTACATGCACTACACAAAGCTGGGTTATACATAAAAATTGGCAACTGTTTATAAGTCACGCCAAAAACATCACACAGCGTTTTACAAACAGAAACTTAACATTACCTGGTAAAATCACTATAATAAACACACTTATAATTCCAAAAATACTATTTTTAGCACGTGCTTTCCCACCATTAAAGAAACACATTAAAGATCTCGATTACATTCTATTTCAATTTTTCTGAGCACCAAATAAAATAGAACAACTTAATCGAAAAAAACTAATCGCACAATTCGAAAACGGAAGTTTAAAAATGCTGATATACAAACAAAAATAGACGCCACACAATTGGAAAAATTAAGAGATCTAATAAACACTGAACAGCTAAATGAACTATGGTTAAATTGGGCAACCTATAACCTTGGCTTTAAATTACAAAAAATTAAACCAAGTCTCATAGATAACTCTAAACCAGTGGTTCTCAAACTTTTTTGACCGCGACCCAAAACTGTTTTATGAACATGTCACGACCCAAGCCTCAAACATCAAAAAATGTGTTTTTTATATACATGAAAAAAGACACAGGCAACCAGTTGTAGTACACAGTACTATGAAACAATGATTTATTACAAACAAATTGATTAACTTGATGAGATTATTAAAACTTTTTTTTCCTTCATAATATCTTCAATGCCCGGCTCTATTTTTCATTCGGAGGACCACTTAATATTGTCTCTTCAGTGAAAAGTCTGTGATTCGACTTTTCACTGTGCCGTTCGATAACGAGAAGGGCTGCAATTTCGAGGCCACGTCGCTGCCGAACAAGAATCTGACCATGTCAAAATTTCTGCAGGCTTAACGAGCTCAATTCTTTCGACAACACAAAATACATTGCGGCTTTGCAGCACCATGATCATTGATAGAAGTGAATCCCTAATCTAAAAAAAATCCTTGCACGAATGCTTACTCGTCCTTAAACGCTAACTGTTACATCTCCACGTTCAGTTTCGCACGACTAACTGATCCCACTGTTACCCTGCTATGTTACAATCGCCATATGCGTCGCAGTAAAATTTGAAGGATAATGTAGCAATGATTGGTTCATTTTACTGTACAACGAGGTCGAGTGAGATGACTTTATTAATGCATTAAGTAAATTCGTTTGTGTTTACTTAATGCAGTAATAGTTCGTTTGGGCAGAATTGAACCACCATAGCGCGACCCACTTTGAGAACCACTGCTCTAAACCAACCGTTTGGAAAACAAACCAAGAATGGCAAAATATCTACCAATTATACAACACCCTAACAGATACAAACGATGATTTCAATTGGAAAAAAGCTAAACTACGCCACTTTTACTTCGAACTTTTAAAACAAATTGAAATACCAACAAAACCAACCGCTTTCCCTGAATTCAATTGGAGGAAAGCACTTTTCCGTCAAAAAAGCATTAAAAAGTTTTTTAATAATCAGGTTAGACAACACACATATCTTACGATACAAAAAGCCTATAAATGGGGTGATTTTTATCAACAAAAACAAATGTACACCTTAAACAACGGACGCACTCGTTTAACATTTTGTAAACTCTGTCGTTTAAACGAAGATAACATTGATCATCTTTTAACAAACTGCGAAATATCAACATCTATTTTGGATAAGTTAAAATTAACTTTACTTGAAAAACATAACTTCGTTTTCAACCCAACTGCTCTCTTAACATTGTATAACATTTTCGATGTAGAAACTTCACTCATAACAGTAAAAACAACTGAAAAAACAAACAAAAAAAAACAGATGTCAGGAGGTTGCCATGATGCAGTTGTATTAAAAAAATTATTCACTACAGGTTTCCCAAGTTAGTTATTATAAAACAGATTGCTTTATAGCAGAAGTCAAATATAGTATGTTACTTAGGCACCACCCTAAACAGAAGGTGTTGAAGTACCATTGATGCTTTTTGGTGACCCAGCCTATCCACTCTTGCCTTGGCGCTGCAAACCATTCATAGGAAGTAAGCCAAGTCCTGTTCTAGAGGAAAACATACTCGCATCTGATTAATTGTTTGCTAACAACGCTGCACCATCTAGCGAAGGTGCACTTTATCGTCAAGCACCTTACATTATTGTTCAAACAACTTGCCTTTACGTCGTTCCAGTTTTGAAAAATAATTTGTATATTAGCCTACGTTTAGTTAATGATTTTAATACATTTCTAGTTGTTTGGACTGTTTGCTTTTTTTGCACAGTCAAAAATGCTTGTTTTCCTATATACTTAATTTTACTTTTTGTACACAATTTCGATTTCCCTATTTATCCAACTTTTTTAAATTTTTGTTTATTTATTTAAGTTTGCGCGTAAAATATTTAGGTTGCAATAACGTATGTGTTTATTGAAATAAACTAACAGTTGAAAATAAAGAAACTAACAAAAAAGCTTTACAAAGGTCTTCAATGTTTTTCTAATAATTGCAATAACTGTTTTTTAATGATCGTCGAAGCAATTACGCATCAAATCCATTAACCGAACAAAACGCACCATCTTTTTTGCTTTTCATTCGTTCCATCTCCGTTTGACCTTTAAACAGTTTTTTAAAATCCTACTACTGCAAAAGTTAGTACAACAGACTACCTCTTCTGTGTCGTCATCTAGCCGGGGTTTCCTCCTGCGCAGTATATATTTATATTTTGTACCTTCATATATCTACTTTTTTACAGGACGGCTGACTGCTGCAAGACACAATTAAAAATGGTGACCAAAATCCATTTATAATTGCTACAGGTATGATATATTATAAATGGTAATGCGTGCTCCATTATTTGATCTGATGATGTGTTGCATTACAATTCCAGGCCATTTTTCAGCATCAGCCAACAGGTTCTTGCTAATTGTTGAAAGAAACCAAATCACAGTACGCCAGGCCCATTGAAGGCGCTATACCGAATCAGCCGGCCACCAAGCATTCACCACCATATGGCAAGGCGTAGGCTAGAAAAATCTAGCCTGCGGTGGGATTCGAACCCACGACAGGAGTCTTTCCGGGACTCGCGCTCTACCAACTGAGCTACACAGGCTCATTGGAGAATCCGCCAAAAGTCGAATCACAAGCACCGTTGCCTGCCTCGTATGCTGCACATGTCAGCTTCGTAGTAGGGGATCGCCAGATTGACCAGTATCAGTTAAGAAGAACATAAATTCATAACTGGGATCAGCCCTGAAGCGTCTATGCAGACCAGCGATCACGGCACACTCATAAGTAAATCACAGTACGCCAGGCCCATTGAAGGCGCTATACCGAATCAGCCGGCCACCAAGCATTGAAAGAAATCTTAACTGAAAGAAACCAATTTATGAATGCTGTGACTATTTTACAGTTTTCGCTGGCCTCTTTTGTTCATTCTAAGTGTTTAACATACAGTATCCTCGAAGTTCACAGGCATCTATGGCATCTGATGTGATGCTTTCAGCGTGCTAAAGGCGCCTGCTTAAAGATTAGAGACCCAATCATTCGTTATCGCGGGGTGTTTTCGTTGCGTTGTGACGTGCTTGCGTTTATAAATTATGCAGACCTAAAAGGGGCGGTACAGGGAAAAAGTTGAGAAACACTGACTTATCAAACTGGGTTGCAACCACTGATCTCTATAAACCAGGGGTGGGGAACCTGCGGCCCGCGTGCCTTTTTAATGTGGCCCGCGTCTCAATTTTGTTCAGTACAAACATAAATAAAATGTTAATGAACAAATATTCCCTTAAAATGACATCAAAATTATTGGTAATTTGTATTTAATATCTTTCCATTCAACTTTATGACGTTAAACTTCTGTACAAATTGCCACACATTCAACCACTGTGACGTAACAACCACTCGACTGTCTCTCCTTACAGTAACACATCATGCGTCATGTGGTGCTAGTTTTAATTTGATTTCAGAGCTATTAGTTTGCTATACAAACTTTGGATCCTTTTATTGTTGTTCAAAAGTTTAATCTTGGAAAATGGCTACTTGCAAAAAAAGAAAGATCAGTGATGAAGCTAGGGTGTTCCAAAAGGAATGGACAAACTCTTATGTTTTCGTTGAAATAAGTGACAAACCTGTATGCCTTGTTTGTGGAAAACATGTCGCAGCAAAGAAAAAATCAAATCTGCAGCGTCATTATGACTCCTGCCATGGTAATTTGAAGAATTTAACAGGGCAGGCTAGGCAGGATAAGATTAATGTTCTCAAAGGAGGCTTAAAAGCGCAGCAAACTACTTTGCAAAGGTACTGCAAAACCGATAACGATGTTATTCAAACAAGTTATGAAATAAGCAACCTAATTGCAAAGAAGCTGAAGCCACACATGGAAGAATTTGTGAAAGAATGTCTTGTTACAGCTGCTAAGTTGTTAGCTCCGGACAAAGTCACATTGTTTCAAAAAGTTAGTTTATCAAGAAGAACCGTGTCAGATCGGATTTGGGAAATGGGAGATGATATTGAAAAGACACTGAAACATAAAGTTCAATGTTTCGAATTTTTTGCGCTAGCCCTTGATGAGACTACTGACATTACAAACACAGCTCAGCTAGCAATCTTTATTCGAGCAGTAACTTCCGATTTCAAAATAGATAAAGGTTTGTTGTCACTGGAACCTATGCATGGAACTACGCGTGGTGAGGATTTGTTTGAAAAACTTATCTTGGCAATGCGCAAATTTAATCTTTCGTTTGAAAAGTTAAGTGGCCTTACAACAGATGGTGCTCCAGCCATGATTGGTTCACAAAAATGATTAACAGCACTGGTTAAAAAAGAAATGACTCTTCGCGGTCTTGCTGCAGATGCCTTAGTTTTATGCCTTTGCATCATACATCAACAAAACTTGTGTGCAAAGTCAATTCAACTTCGTAATGTCATGTCAACAGTAGTGAAGTGTATCAACTTTATCAAAAGCAGGAGCCTCAACAGCCGCCTGTTTAAAAATTTTTTGGAAGTATTAGATGCGGATCACTGCAATCTCATTTACTATTGCGAGGTCCGCTGGTTGAGTCGCAGTGACATGTTAACACGCTTTTATTCGCTACGAAGCGAAGTCTGTCAGTTCATGGATATGCAGGCAAACCCTGTCGACGAACTTAGTAACAGCCAATGGTTGTGTGATCTCGCATTTATGGTTGACATCAGCAAGCATCACAACGAACTCAATATGCAGCTACAGGGGCCTAACCAGCTTTTACACGTCATGTTTGCAAGAGTGAAATCATTTGAAACAAAGTTACAGCTGTGGAAAGTGCAACTTCAAAATAATGACACCACACATTTTCCCATCTTACAAGAGCAAAAACCTTCTAAATATGCTCGTGAATGTGAAAAGATTTCTGAGGTTTTTACTGAAAAATTCCAGGACATGAAAATCAAGCAACTAGAGTTGGATATTTTTGCCACTCCTTTCAACGTTACTGCAGCTGCTGTTCCTAGTAAGTTTCAACTTGAAATAATTCAGCTCCAGTCTGATGATACATTGAAAGCTATGTATCTTAACACACCGCTGGCCGACTTTTATCAACGCTATATAAATGCTGATGATTTTCCCATCCTGCGGAAACATGGTCTCAAATTTTTGTCCCTCTTTGGAAGCACGTACTGCTGCGAACAATTTTTTTCTAAACTGAATCTCACGAAGAGTCGATTCCGCTCGAGATTAACTGATGAAACGTTGAAATGGAATTGCGAGTAGCAACATCTTCGACTGCAGCAAACATCGCACGGCTCACCAAGGAGAAGAACTATCAGCCATCTCACTAAGAGTTTTTTTTTCGCTCGTAAAATATGAAACAATGCTTTGGATATTTTATTCGGAATTGAAAATAAAAAAATATTTGGCCCGCCCAAACTGTGGTGCAATTCATCATAAAGTAGGTTCCCCACCCCTGCTATAAACCCTGGATTGCGCTACTGGCCGTCACGGTTGAAGCAAATTGAAGCGCAAAGGCGGCTGAAAAAGAAGCCCCAAAAAAGCATTGCGGGCAATGGGGAGAGAGTGGAAAAATGACGATAATTTTTATTTTAGGCATCTGTATAGCGATTTTTGCAGGTATAATTTTTGGTTAATAGGACGCATGCATTCTAGTTTGTAATAACCTATAAATGTGCGTAGATTGACTGTGATGTGTATTAGTGTAGGTGTACTGGATATACGTTATTAAGTTAGTGTTGAAATAAATCATTACTAAGTGGAAATAAATGTTTTATTGTGCAATGTAAGTGGTTTTCGTGCTTTTTAAGTATTTTAGACATGAATTCAACAAGATGGCTACTTCCTTCACACAAGATGATGTAATTCTTTGTGTGACATTACCTTGTGCTAATCCAAACTGCTGTTTTTGACTGTTATCAAACTTCAGGAAATTATGACCTCACTTTTTCTCTCGATTGAGTGCATTTGGTTTGGGTCTTTATTATCTTGCCATGGTGACATTATGAAATTTTGCAATTCCATTTTACATTTATGATAAATTTGTTTCCAAACATTTCAGACATAACAGGGTTTATGTTTCTCCAATAAGCAACCTTAATTGTCTCTGGAAAAATTCCACTGGAAATGTTTCAGCCTCCTCCCAAACCCTCAAGCTTTATGACACTGCAGGATTACAATACAGCTATTTTCGACAACAAACACACTACGAAGGGATTTGAATCAGATTAAATATTTTGTGTGTGAATACTGTTCTACTTCCAATGTGTATGTTTTGTAATCATTTATGACACCGCCTATAACAGGGGTGGGGAACCTTTTTGGCCATGAAGGCCGCATAGCTATCCATCGTCCCATGCAAAGGCCGCATTGACAAAAAACGCTAGACACGGACTTCAGCAACAGTTTTAATCAAAAACAGAACTGTGGAAGAGCTTGTAAATAGAACAACACAATGTAATTTACAGGTTTCAATGAATACTTTTTTTCTATTTTTTGTACAGGATTCGTAATTTATCAGTAACGTCACAAAAGTATGACAACAAATGAAATCAGAGCAGTTCCAAATATTTTTTGTAAGCTTGAACGGAGTTTTATGATGGAGATCCAAAAAAAGTACAAGCCAAGAAGGCAGTGGTGCGATTCAGCCAGTTCGCGCCGGTTCAATAGAACCGTCTTACGAAATTTTATGAGATCAACGAACCAGTCAGCATTACTGGTTACTGTCAAAGGACTTTTTGTATCAGAACCGGCTGAAAAATATAAATTTTGTGATAAAACCGGCTGACAAAAATTTCGAATTCAACCACTGCCAAAAGGTAAATCTGTCCAGGTTAAATTACGACTTAAATGTACAACATTATTAATTAGGGCCTGATTCGAGTACAACTCTGCTTTAAGTTAGTGACTTTTTTGATTTTGCTTCTTTTGAGAAAGCATTTTGATATGAGGTTCCAACTTAGTGGTTCTTAGTATCAATTGAGTCTCCCAGTGCTCGTCGGTTAACTGAGTTCTCAGTGAATTCTTGATTTGCGTCAAGTACGAGAATGTCGGTTCACAACAGTATGTTGTAGAAAAGCAAGAAATGAGCCGACGTGCATATTCACGAAGACGAGGATACTCTATTGCACTTTTCCAAATATCCATGGGATCGTTCCGGTTTTCAAACTGGGATTTTATGATATTATCTTCAGACATTTCAATAAGTTCCATTTGTAATTCTTCTGGAGCCATTGACACATCTACTAAATGGGGCTGAAAAGCAATTTGCAGAATGATATTATGGTTTTCAAAATCACTAAATCTTCTGTTATATTCTTACACTAATGAGTCCAACACTGACGCGTATTCTTCAAACGACCCGGAGAGGTTATCATTTTCGCTCATTACTTTCGTAAGCTGGGGGAAATGCTCCTCTGAAAGTTTCGATTTAACCAGAAGAGACTTAAAAAACAACAACTTTTTTCTAAAAGCCTGAACCTTTTGCCACATTTCATAAATAGACTTATTACTCCCTTGCAAGGATATGTTCAACTAATTTTGTTTTGACATCACATCACATAAAAATGCAACGTCTCGGTAGAAGTTTGGATCTGATCATTCGCAACTCTTGCTGTTAACTTCGAAAAACTCAATTATTTGCTTTCGTAGGGATATTATTTTAATTACTTTTCCTTGTGACAGCCAGCGTACTTTTGAGTGATAAGGCAAATCTACACTATTCACTTCATCATCCATTGCAAGAATGTTTCTAAAGTGACGGTGCTTCTGAGCATTTGCTCTAATGTAGTTCACAATGCCTACAATTTTTTGCAAAGTGTCATTCAAAATGGCAGATTTGCACAGAGATTTTGCTGATGTAAAATGCAATGAAAAGAAATCAGTGAACCTGGAACTTTTGTTTCTCTTTTAAGATATGCAACAAATCCTTCTTTTTTAGCAATCATAGCTGGAGCACCATCTGTGCAAACACTTTCCAAATTATTAATATTCAGTCCCACTTTTTGACATTGCTCTTTGAAGTTGTTGAAAACATCTATACCCCGCGTCCTTCCCTTGAGAGTGCCCAAAGCTAGCAATTCTTCATACAGTTCAAAATCTCCAGTTATAGCACGAATAAAGTACAACACTTGCGCTGAATCGGTAGAGTCTGTCGACTCATCTAAAGCTAAAGAGTAAAATACATTTTCTTTTTGGACTATAGTTTTCAGCTGATCTGTGACATCAGATGCTAATTCATGCTGGCGATCTGCGTTTGTCCTCCTTGTATTTGTTAAGATTTTCTGGATCTATACATTTTACAACTTCTAAAATACATTCCTTTATGAGTTCTGAATCGATGAATGGTTTACCTTTCCTTCCCAGCAAATAAGCAACTTTATAGCTGGCTTCTGTAGCTTTATTCTCTTGTTGAAACACAGTTTGAAAAAACTGCTTTTGCTTTGTTCTACCATCTTTGAGTTTCAGCAACGCTATCTTTCGGGACTCGCCTTCTAACATGGCATACTTATTGTCTTTGTGAAGGGTATAATGCTGATGGGCATTGAATTTTTTAACTGTTAAAATTGTGGAATCGCAAAGCAGACAAGTCATTTTGCATCCAGTACTTACAAGAAAATATTGTAATTCCCATTCTTCATTGAAAATCCTTTTTTCTTCCTTTAAACTTCGTTTCAGTTTCTTTGCCATACTGGAGTTACAGGCTAACATGCTCAACTTCACTGGAAATATAATACTGAAGCATTGGTGCACAATGTTGATGCTTACGCAATGATTTTTTGTTTGCAATAAGATAAAACAATTACGTTGCTTTAGGTTTGACTAACCACAGACATTTTGCACAAAACAACAAGAATGCGCGTAGGCCGCACTTGCTGGCCCAATAGGCCGCATGCGGCCTTTAGGCCGCAGGTTCCCCACCCCTGGCCTATAACATGATATGCTGCACATTTTAAAATTAAACAACTTTGAGGTTGCTGTTTTTTTATTTTGTGAATGCACCATCTGTTATAATGCGCTCACCAATAATGGTGATACATCTGGCAATAACTACAGGATATCTGTATGACCTTGGTAGGTGTATTTGTTGACTTGTTTAGCAAGAATTTAAGTGTTTGTGATAACTGGTGTGTAGACGTGTTTTTGCAGAAACCTGCTTATTAAAAAGAATAAAAACAATATTTCATGATTCTGACTAAAATAGTACATAAATAGGCAACTCATTTAGGTAGTTATACTTGTCCACTCTTAACTGCTATGATGTCTTAAATGCATTTATATGCACATGTATCTCTTTGAGATATTGGAATTTTGTTAACAGTTTGTAGTTTGAGAACTCACAACATCAGAAAAAATTTATTCAACACATGTTGCTTGCAAACTGAAAAGTGTAGATAAAATGAGCTAATTGTGAGCTTACTAGATTTATGGTTTGTAACATAGAAGCAAAATAATGTTGAACCTACTACAAAAATAAAACTCTTAAACAGCCATATTTTAGCTCCAAGACTTTGCTGACAATCAAAAACAGCAGTTTGGATCAGCACAAGGTGATGCTGAATAAAGTATTACATCGTCTTGTGTGAAGAAAATAGCCATTCTTGTTGGATTTGCGTCTTAAATATTAATAAATGCATGTAAACTACTTATATTGCACAATAAAACATTTATTACCACTTAATAATGATTTATTTCAATATCAACTGAATAATGTTTTCCCAGTACACATACACTAATACACATCACAGTATACGCATATTTATTGGTTATTACACACTGGAATACATGCGTCCTATTAATCTACAAATCATATCTGAAAAAATCGCTACACAAACCACTAAAAAAAAAATTATCGTAATTTTTCCACTCTCTCTCCATTGCCCGTTTAATTTGCTTTAAAAATCACCCAACCGTTCAACGGAGTAGCGCAATCCAGTGTTTATAGAGATCAGTGGTTGCAACCATTATTTTATTGTTTTGGTAATAAATGTCATAGTTTTGTTTTGTCAAGCTACATCCAAACCCGATTCCACATTATCCGTCTGATAGCCGATGCCTGAAATCGGTCGTCTTGCGCTCATGGTGTTAAAAACAATTTTAATGCATCACATTACGCCACGCAACCTTACATGAACGGTTTGCTCGCCGTGGATTATTTACATCTCTATACTCGACTAAAACTATATGGGACAACAAAACACTCTCACGTAGGTTGTGCATCTATCCGTTGATTATGTAAAGAAGTAATTAATTAATTGGAAACATTTATTAAAAACCAAATTGCCAAGGATGTAGAATAAAACGTACTCATTTTTTTAAACAGACGTTTCGACAAAAAAAAATTGTCATCATCAGTGAGCGTTTTTTATCGAAACTTTTCTTTTTTATTCTTTAGCAATATATAATAAGCATAACTTCCGCCTTGATCGGCATTTTTTAAATTGTTTTAAAAGAAATTATGGCGTCAATAAGTTATAGTGGAGCTGTGCTCTGCAAATTCCGTCAAAATGGAGTTGCTAATTAAGATTTGTATTACTTGTTTTTCTACACAAAACATGCCTAGAAAGCTAGAAATGTGGCCAACTTATACATGTCTAATAAAGGCTAAAATTTGGAGCAGCATCCCCAGAAATTGTAGGCACGAGCCGCCACTGGCTAGTATAAAAGCATTTTTTTGTTTAAAAACGTTTGTTTCGTTACGTATGAAATCGGTTGTCAGTACTTTGAGGTCCACCTCGATAGGAACCCTGTGTATAAAGTATACTGACATCAATGCAGCGAATAGTTGTGTCATGTGCATTTTTTATGTCTTTTTCGCATTTTAAGTACTTGTGACCCCACTAAAAATTGTTTCTGCACCTTGCATATACACCTGTTGCTTAGGCTAGATCACCGCACACGTTTGCGCTTGCTACATTGTTTTTTTTTTACAGCAAACAAAACAATTGCAGTTTTAGCCCTTCACGGGTACCAAGCTAAAAGCAATGGGCACTGTCTGCAGTTAGTGGTGTCATGTTGAATTAACCATTAGAATTTTTATGATTAAGTGCTAAAATATAGCTTGTTCAACATTCTGCTCTCAATTATCGCATTGAAGTTGATCGCGAAACAAGATCGTTTTGATTTTGTCAGCTTTGAGGGGGCGTTTATAAATTACGAACACGTAAAAGGGGCGCTACAAGAAAAAAAGGTTGAAAAACACAGACTTAGCTTATCACATTTTTGTAATTTAAACTACTTCGTTAAGCCTAGGTGAAGTTTAAAATACGCCAACCTGCCCATGTCAACACATTTTCGACACAATGTTAAAAAGTTCGCTAACAACTTACGAACATAAAAGGTGCCTTTTTTCATTTGTCAATGCACACGTGTTTACATTGTTCTCCTGCGTGGAGTTCGGCAGCTGTTTTCGTCTAATCGTGCGCATACTAATTAGGCCTATAGGGTACAAATATGCCAGAGAAAAGTTACATGCATGTTTTGATTCATAGATGTCCAAGTACATTTTACTTTGTCATGATCTAATAACCATAGCTCACACTTCACACCTTCAATTCTGTCCCTTTTTCTGACTGATATTTAAATTAACTTGTAGCGAGATATTCGAGGTTCACAAAAATAGAATACCACAATGTAGGAATACGACGCGTAGGACAAGAGTAAAAAAAGAAGGCTATCTGTCCCGTTCGCTGGAGGTATGCAAGAACAAAATAATCATAGGGAGAGAGGCCGCTACATGATTGTACATTGCTACTCAAAAAGAAATCACCACTCAAAAAGACACACCACTCAAAAAGAAAATCAGGAAATAGCAAATTTATGTGGCCTGTAGTCTGCTGGTGTCTTAACCGTAAAGAAAATTATGTTCCAGCCACCCAAAGCTATATCCTTTATAGCAGCGCTTCCCAACCGGTGGGCCGCGACGTTCTTTTTGGTGGGCCGCGTAGCTTTTCAAACTATTACCATCCTAAAAATTACACAGTTCAAAAAAGTTACACAGTTTGTGTGAACGTACTTTCAAGTTAACTATATTTCTCTAAAATAAAATATTAGTCCCTATGGAAGCCGCTTAAGATTTCACGTTAAGCAAAGCTTTATCACACAAATAAACTGCAATTGTTACGTCATAGCAGTACCTAAACTGCAATTGTCGCATCACAACACCACTTGTATTAGTAACTATAACGAAATTGAACACACGAAACAGTCTTAACACTGTGAGCTTGTCTCCCAATAAATTCCGACTTGATCTCGTCATGTCAAACCAGCAAGTAAGTATTGCTTCTGCGGTTATTATTTTTCTTTCTTAATTTTAGTTACTTTTTCATTGTGATTTTATCGCAATATTAAACGGTGGTCCGCCAAAATTTTTTTTTTAAGTGGGCCGTGAGCTGGAAAAGGTTGGGAAGCACTGCTTTATAGGTTGTGCGTCGTTGACGTTGAAGAGAATACGTAATATGACTCGGCGACTAAACACATCTTAAAGTATACAAGACAAACACGATATGACGTAGGTATAAACTTCTCTAGTCTTGGTATGGGTGAAACCCTTACTGCAATGTTTCTTAACCTTTTTAGCGCTCGTACCCCTTAAGCTTTCATGACATTTTCTTGTACCCCCTGTCTCCAATGGTCGACGGAAGTAAACAATAATAGGAATTAAACTCAGTGTATTTATAACTTACGTGTTGAATGCATGCATTAAAATAGTCTTGTAAGTTCAACAATATTTATAGCACACTAACAATCACTCAATTGAAATCAAATACATATAGCAAAGTAACTTGTTACGCGTTCTTCACAAATATCCTTAAATAGCAAATAATTTTACAATGACTGACGTACCCCCTGGTTAAAAAACCCTGCCTTAGCGTCTGTCTCAGTGTATGCGTCTCAGATAAGTCAGCAAACGCGAATGTATAGTCAAGTTACAACGTGTTACAATAACTCGGGAAGAATAAAAAAGCAAATCATTAGGTACTTGAACACTACCTTACGACATTGCAACATATGTTTTAATAAGAATGTTGAAAAAAATACGCAACTGACAGTATTTCTGGCTAAAATATTTTACCCAGGGAATTTTGATAAGGTTCTGGGTATGAATCCTAACATGTTTGGCACTAAAACATTCGGTCCAAAACTAATATTGACGCGGATTTTCTTTACTGTGAGTCAACATGTGTATTTTTATTGTTCCCATTCGACTAAATTCTTGTTCGCAAACATTACACGGATAAAGTTTATCAACAGTGTGAGTTATCATGTGTGATTTCAAATGTCCGACTTGGCGAAATCTTTTTTCACAAACATAACAATGGTGAGGTTTCTCATCAGTGTGAATCCTCATGTGCATTTTTACTCCTACTTTTTGGCCAAAGCTTTTGTTGCAAACATTGCATCGATGTGGTTTTTCACCAGTGTGAGTCAACATGTGTTTTTTCAAATCTCCAACTTCACTAAACTGTTTCTCACAAACCACACATCGATGTGGTTTCTCTCCAGTGTGAGTCAACAGGTGTCTTTTCAAATGTCCAACTTGACGAAACATTTTTTCACACACATCACATCGAAATGGTTTTTTTCCAGTGTGAGTCAACATGTGTGCATTGAAATTTCCAACAGTACTAAAACTTTTTCCACAAACATTACATAGGTGCGGTTTCTCTCCAGTGTGAGACAACGCGTGTCTTTTCAAATGTCCAACTTGACGAAACATTTTTTCACACACATTACATCGATATGGTTTTTCTCCAGTGTGAGTCAACATGTGTGCATTGAAATTTCCAACAGTACTAAAACTTTTTCCACACACATTACATAGGTGCGGTTTCTCTCCAGTGTGAGTCAGCATGTGTCTATTTAAATTTCCAACATGACAAAACCCTTTTGCACAAACAAGGCATCGATGTGATTTCTTCCTTTTGTGATTCATCATGAAAATTTTAAGGGTAAATTTACGTCTGAAGCATATCTCATATAACCCACATTCATAAAGTTGTTTTTTGTCTCTTTGCAAGGATGTTGTAAGTTTACCGATAAATAAAATTTCCTCGCAGCACTCGGACACGGTTGCTTCGAGTCCAAATTGCCGTCGTTCTTATCCTACTTATCAAACCAATTTGTCAGTTGAATCAGGATGTCGGCTTCTAACGAAAACAATTGAATAACATTTGATGAATGCTAAATCACATGCTGACAACGGAACAAACAAGCGTACATTTTAAAACACAACTAAATGGAAAATGACGGTTAGATCTACATATTTGCAAATTTAATTCGTCATGAAACAACGTTCGCAATATTCCAAAATTTAAATTAAACTAGCATAAAGAGCGTCAAGCACAATTTTAATCTCGTGAATTATAGTTTCACGACAGTGCAAGGAACCTGATTATGAGCAAATGCTTGATCTGACTTTTCGACTTTCTTATAGAGTTAAGTTGAGTAAGATTGTTGCTCTTCAGTTATAAAAGAAGCTACAACTGTCTTATAAAATGCTTCACCATGTAGTGGATTTCATAAACACAAATGATGTTATGCTTATGCATGTGTACAAACGTTCAGCTAATTTATACACTTTTTTGATTAACACTTGTCAATTTACACAGTAAAAATCCGACACTCGACTAGCTGTAGGACTGCCTTTTTTCTTTGGGTCACAGGTCACTGCACTCCTTTACTGTTGTGGTGTGGCAGAGTCTGACAGTCGAAAGGTTGCCAGTGTTTTTTACACTTTCGCATTATGGTCTGAGTAATAGATCCCTAAGATTTACAAAAATCTTTCACCAGACCAAAAACAAACATCAACCTGCCCAGTGGACTGATTAGTTTTACAGGCACACTGTGTGTCCACAAATCATCTCGTTTTCGTTCTAACCAAGCAAAGGGCGTGTTTAATCTGGCAACCGGTGGTACTCGACGAACTGTATGTCTGCTGCCTTTTTTCTTTCGGTTCCAGGTCAGTGCATTCGTGTTTGCTATTGCGTTGTCGTGTGCGGTCACAAGTGGTTCTCAACCGGGGGTCCGCGGCAACTTCTGAATTTGCACGTTATGAATCCGACAAAATTCGATTGCCGACAATTATCTTCGTTTTTTACAACAAGCAGGTTAATCAGCCTTGTTATACAAGACAACCAACAGTCCATTGTGACTTGTATCGCCATTGTTAATGTTACAAAGATATTTATACAAGCCCTTAACGCATGATGACCGGCATTTGTTCTTTATTGTCTGTTAATGGCCGTAAGCAGCGTTTTATCTATGAACTATGTCTAAATCGAGGAAGTATATAGACAGTTACCTAAAACTTGCGTTTACCTCGGCGTCAGGCGTTGACAATAATAAACCGCAGTGCGTTTAGTGTCATACTGTACTAGTAATGAGTCAATGAAGCCGTCCAAACTAAAACGCCACTTGCAGCAGAAACATCCTGAACATGCAGCTAAGGACTTGTCGTTCTTTCAACGACAAGAGCACGTTTCAAACGCCAAAAATTGGTGGTTATTTTAACCAACAAGACACTGCAAGCTTGGAGACATCCTTTGAAGTTGCATTACAAATTGCCAAGCAAAAAAACTCACACTATCGGGAAAACACAAGTTAAACCTTGTGCTGTGAAGTTGGTTAAGTTAGTTTTAGGCTAAACAAGCGCAAGAAAAATTTAACAAGTTTCTTTGTCGAATGGTACAAGTTGTACCAATTGTACCGTACAATTAGTCGACGCATTTTACTTACGTCATCAGTCGTCAAACGGCAGGTTGTGAAGGAAATTAAAACTTGATGATTCAACGGATGTTGCATCATGCTCCCAGCTTTTGGTTTTTGTTCGACATGTGCGTGAGAAAGACGAAAAGAGGAATTTTTGTATTGTGCAGTTTTAAAAACTACCACAAAAGCTGTGATGAACTGCATAAACGGCTTTTTTGTGAAGGAAGGGCTTCAGTGGGAAAAGTTGTGTGGTGTATGTACAGGCGGAGCTCCAGCTATGCTCGGATGTAAATCGGGGTTTCAAATGAAAGTAAGAGAAAAAGCTCCCAAAGTGAAAGGAGTACATTGCATGACACATTGACACGCACTAGCTTACAAAACGCTTCCAGCTTACTTGAAAGATGTGCTAAATTCGGTGATCAAAATGGTAAATTTCGTAAAGAAACGTGTCACTTCTCGTTTATTTAAACAACTGTGCAAAGATTTGAAATCTGACCACGAAACTGTTTTATTCTATACTGCAGTATGGTGGCTTTCGACAGGAAATTTGGTTACCCGCTTGTTTAAAAATTGAAAAAAAAGATGACTTTGTCAACTACTTATGTGATGAAATATGGCTACAGGGACTTGCTTATTTAGTGGACATTTTTGAACAATTAAACAAATTTAACCTTAAACTTCAAGAAACGAATACAAATATTCTGCAATGTAAAGATGTGTTATGTGGGCTCATGGAAAAGATATGGAACTGGAACCGAAAAGTCAATCTCGACAACTTCGCAATGTTTGAAAAAGTTTCAGAATTTGAATCTGCTGGTGTCAGCGCACAATTAAAATCAGACATCATTAAACATTTGCAATCGCTTGAAAAGGGATGAAGCTTTTCCGCGCAATCCATTTTCTGCGATGGTTGACGTGTCAACTGTGCCAGAAGATATTCAAGACGAGCTTTTGGATTTAAGAAACGACTCCGCTTGCCGGACAATTTACATGGAAAAATCTTTAACTCAGTTTTGGTGCAGCATGCTTTAATCCTTTCCCAAGGTATCAACATCAGCGTTACGACTACTTGTTACATTTGCTTCAACCTACCGTTGCGAACTTGTGTTTTCTACCCTTGTCCACATAAAGTCAAAGGCTCGCAACAAGCTAGACATGGAAAATGATATGCGCCTGGCAATTTCGAAAACACTTTCCCGTATTTCAAGACTAGCCTCGGAGCTGAAACAGCAGAAATCTCATTAAGCATGATAACACGAAAATTGCGAGCCAATCATTTGCGCACAAGACAGGACAGGTTTGAAATAACTTGTATGGTCGATTTACACTTAATTCAAAAGGCAAAATGGATTCAAATTTATATGGACAAGGAACGGAACCATTTTCCTGCCACAAATTTCCCACAATTTCAGATTTTGGTCGAGGCGATCTTGTGTGCGCACATGCACGTGTACGCTGGGGTATTCGTAGACCCTTTGTGATGATTCTAAATGCTCGTTTTAGATACCAATTAAGTGATGAAACAAGCGACCGGTCTTCTCCTGATAGTGGCGACCCAAAACGGTACCTTCCAGTCTCCTCGATATATATTAACGGACACTCGGCGCAGGGAATGGAATGTACAACACCTCGTTGTTCAAGGGTAGATATTGATAGGATCTTTCGGGTGACTCAGTAGCTTGCGGAGAGTATTGGCAGGTTGGACGCCAACCGCTACGCCGAACAACACCTATGCAAAAACCGATTTACTATGGTAAAGAACAAAACAAAATCAGTAAAAAACGGTCAATGTGGGGAAATGAACTTACCGTCTAGAACCGGCTGATGGTTGATCGACGTTGAGGGTAGCAGCATCGCAAATACCAGTCGATTAATAGCATCAAAGTCGTCAAGAAATCAGACACAAGTTTGGTTCTGCACTTTCCGACACACGAATATTCTACTCGTGTTGTTCGTCTTTGTTCTGTTGATTTTCAGTTGTTAGTTTGCAGTTCGAGGTCAGCATCACCGTGTTCCTTGTCACCCTCCCCTGGGATACAGCTCTCATAAGATGGCTGGCTACCTTGTTTGGTGTTATTTCGGTGTCGCTTAAAAAGAACAATTGCATATAAAACACCAAATGCAATCAGAACAGGACAACTACCTTTGATATGATGCAATTTCGATCTGTGATATTCTACACCTACCAATCGTGCCATCTCCGTATCCACCGGACTGCTTGCTTGTACTGTAAAGAAAAGAAAAACTTTTGCACTTGGTTTTCTATGGGCGAATTACCCAAAATATCATCTAAACCACCTTGCACCAGTACCGTCTTCAAACAATGAAAAGCCACCAGCATCACCCCACTTTCCAGAGCAATTGGTAAGTTGACGCGTCCAGTTTCGCAGTCGGCTTGCAATAACAGTCGACGATTAAATTCAATCTGTCGGCCTGTTGGGTTTTGAGACACACTGTCGTGCTGCCTTAGTCTTTACTAGATTTACAATGCAAGATTAAAATTAAGCTGTTAAAAATAGGTTTCCAGAACAGAGCCGATCACTTGCAACATCGATGATTAAATTTAGGGAAAACAGCTTGCAATGCAATGCACGTAATTTTCAGCTTCCACAGGGTCGGTCGGTTTTATACCCGGTGAGCAGGCTCTTGGGTTGCCACATCAAGATGATGATAAACTTGCACGCATAGTTTCTATTTATTTCAACGCGATTACGCTTGATAATAACACCCCAACAATAAAACTTGCAACTGTAGCGTATGTCGATTTTCGACGAGACATACGTACAAGACAGATTCAACATCTAAGAATAAAATATGCCCTTCACGTTGACCGGAAGTAATCATCTGAAATGTTAATGTAAGAGTAAAATTTGCAAATTATGTTTTGCTTATGCATTCCGCTTTCTTTTCTTTAACTGTGCAACAATTGCCGTTTGATCATGATGCTTAGCTAAAACTAAACTGCAGTGAACGATATTTTGGCTATCGAAACAATTGTCCCTGTGGCAAAACGCAGAGTGTAAAATCGTCTCCTATTTGGTGTTAAGGCAAGTGTTGGTTGACTTTCTGTTGATTTTCCCACTGTGACGTCAAGGAAGTGGACGGAAGTTCGAATGCAACGAGTTAATGTTTTTAGTAAACTCGTGGAGAGCAGTTTGAGTAGGAAAAATACTTGCTACTGCGGTGAAACTGTTATCTGAAACAATGGCAACAGTTTCATTTGTCAATGTTATTTCTTTTCCAATGATGTCAAATCCAGGTAAATTTTTGGACAAAACTTCGTTTCAATATTTATTCTTTTTAATTTCACCTTTCCCCTATTCGTCCCGTCGTCATGCTAATGATGAGTCCGTGGTCGAGACTCGTTTTTATGAGTCCCCTTTTTGTCTGTATTTTTTTCGTCTAACGTGGATTTGTTCCCACGTTTTGGTCAAGAAAGAATGGTTCAAACTTTTTCAAATTTACGCAGAAATGGTGAATGTGCATTTTGAATTTACACACAACTTTACCCCCCCCCCCCTTTTTATTGGATGCACCCATTTTCACCCCTTAAACCCCAAAAAAATAATAAGTTTTAGGCCAGAAATACAAGCCCTAATGTGCTGAAATGTTAAACAATTGTATGCAGTAGGTCATTCGTTTAGTATTTAAAAATTTGCCTTAATCGGCCAAATAGTTACTTTTACAGCCTATAATATGTGTACACTGTCAGTCAGATAGAAGTCTCAACTCTCAAGGGAGTAATTCACTTGTTACGATTAAGTCGTGTGAATTCAGTGGGAGTGCTCAGCTTGACGACCGGACGGACGTTTCGCGAGGCAGTGGTGTTGGTGATTAAAATCAGCTGTTTTTGCGCAGCTATGCTATGTCGGTTTATCAAATTATCAAGCACATTTTAAGTTTTGGAAAATTGTGTTTAAAAACTGACGTTGAACGACAACATCAAGGTACAAGCAGGAGATTAAATTGGGAGTATTTTTCCTGTTCTTATTTACTGTTTTTTTGTAATTGTATGACAATAAGGATGCAGAAAGAATACGAACAAAATTTTTGAAGTTGGGTTAAGTTTTTCAACTATTCTAGTTTCCAAATTAATTTAACGTCAAACTCGACCATTTGTACGGCAATGTGTAGTAGTCACTTAGTGAGTTCGAGATCAATACCACTGGCAAACTTAAAATTATTATTCAACAATCAAAATAAACATGTTTCCCTTCGTGAATTTTGAGTATATTTTGCCGTAGAATACGTCCCGATGGAAGACGCTCGTTAAACCCGCGGTAAATGAAACTCGCCTAACGTAAACAGCAGTGGGGTTGTTCGGAACGTTTCCTGTTGGAATCCGGTAGACAGAGCTGGGGTTCCCGAGGAAAATCATTTACGACGATGGAAGCGTAACATCTGCTTTCGTCAGGTCGATATAGATGGTGGTTCGCTGCGGAAAACGTGATGACACTGCCTTTGGACCTGGCTGATCTGAAAAGACCGAATCCTACGGCACGTTTTTCATCTTTTGTATCTGACCAACTTATTTAGCTAACTGGTATGATACTAAAAGGTACATCTGAGAAAAAATAAGAGCAAAAGTGAAACTTGTCGGTCTTGTGGTATTTCATCCTATACTTAAGTAATTTGTCACGGTGCTGACGTAACAGGTTTTATTGGATTGGCAAAAAACGATGGGTAAACTTTGGGTCTTTCTTTTTGGGTTTTATAATAATCCTTTCCGATCGCAGTCATGTCGAAATATTAATAACAGTATACCATGTCTTTAAAATGGGCCATCACTGAGCTTTAAGCGATTTGCGTATAGCAGAAAACACAAGATCAAACAATCTTAGTCTGTCAGTTTTCCTCCATCGACTCTTGTCGGGATCAATGATTACCTCCAGGTTTCTGGAAAATGACTGATTCAAAACGGGAAGGGCAGACTATTGTGAGTCAATATGTTAATTATCCGAATGTGGTTCGAAAATACTATTTTGTGTTTGCAGGTTCAATTGAAAATTATAATGTAAAATGAACAGCAAATTTATTAAAGCATTTTAATGCGTTTCTTTGCAATAATCACACAACCAAAAATCGGTTTTCTTAGCCAGATTTTTAGGAATCCGTCCCTCGACACAACCTGGATGATACCAGTCTTCGTCGTTGCAAGCTGAACGACAAATACAGTATACAGTAATCTGAAAACTCTCACTGTGGCACTTTGACATACTTTTTCTTTTAATTTAGTCTTTCTGATGTACTGTTGTCTTTTGAACCCACCATGACACACCACTTTTCGCAAACTTTTTTCGCCGACTTGCACGTTTTCTGGAGGAAAACCCAAACACACAGCGACTGCAAACATTGAAAAAGGACCACAATTTCCATAATTATTTGATTGTTTGGTAACACAAGGAAAAATACAATTTAGCTGTTTATGTTCACATGAAACAAGTTTGGATCAAATGAACTGATCGTGTTGGAGCTGTGTGCTTTAGGGGCGCTGCCATAAACAACAATCGTTTGTTTGGTGAAAAAATATTAGATACAGTTACCCAGTGATTTCCGTGTACATTAACGATTTGGAATTTTTTTTGTGGGCTTGTAACCGGGTTGTTATTATCCGCATACTTGAAGAAAGCCAAACAACTCTGTAAACCCATAACATTTGGAAACTGCTCTGCCAACTTGTGCGTTGCCGATTCGATGTGCGAATCACCTAACCATCCATCTGCTTGCAGCAAATCCGAATAATCTTGAGAATTCATTAAAAATTCTGGTATAGACGTGTCAGCACAGCAGCGTCTCGCCAAACAATCTTTCGACATGCGACGGGTACACAACTATCATGCTTTTTGTGTGAAATCTGTTTTCTTTTACTCGTACAACTATACTTCCGAACAAGTCCAAGATGCGTATCTGCATAAAGCTGTGCAAACTGATGCAGGCTCTTGAACCTTCTTCCCTGGCACCTGAACTCTTGCTGAATCTTTTCCTTTATACCTTGCGTTCTATATTGTCTTTCGTAAGTTTTGCACCTTCACAAACATGTGGGAATAATTTTTGTAAGCAAGTGTGTCCCCGTGTGCTCGAGATCCCCGAGAACCTGACCGTAACCAAATTTTCGGAAGATTGTATTTAATAAATTTTTCCCAAAGTTCTGGACAAAAAATCGTTGGTACCGTCTGGCTGTATGTTGTCTGTGACTATTTTTTGTAAGTTATCAAATGATGCGTCGGACGTAACAGCTAAAGTTTTGCCAATCAGGACATCGTCGACGACTATTGCGGCTAACTTTCTGCTGCAAAATCTTCCAGCTACTCTGCGTGAAGCGGGTCTCGCGTTGAAAACAAAGTTGTCATATGTAACACAATTTTTTCTTTTTCCTCCATGGAGTCTGCACAAGTAAGTAGGCCCATTATATACATGACTTCCTGTCGACGTGTTTTGACTAAACAAGTATTTCATGTTCTTGATTGTGTGCCTGCAACACAAATGCAGAAACGGCTGTGGAAGCATTTCTGCGGTTGCCTTACCTGTTACAACATGAGTCAAATAGGTTTCCAGACTTTCCTCAAAACATTCAAAACAGATTGAATCAGGGGAACACTACCGTCGCAAATTAAAAGTCTGGGCGCGTTTTTTCGCAAATTTTGTTTGCCTCTTTTTTGTTTGTTGAATTAATGTTTTGTTGTGAGAATTGGCGATGTACGTTCCTACAGCAATCGGTGCTCTACCCTTGTGCGAATGGCGTACGAAGATTGTATGCGTATCAACGCTTTTTACTGACAACGCCTGTAACTTCCTGTTCCAAGAAACTGGGAAAAGTTCGCAACGTCTGACCAAAGTATAACAGAACGCGGCTCGTCCGATCATTTTATAACAAACCTGGGGGCTTTTGTGCCTTTTTTTGTCCATCAAACTTTTTTTGCAACGCCTCCTCGGTTATTGGTGTGCTGCTTTCTTTGAAACAGTCTCATTTAGGGCTAAATCTCTGTTGCCTGACTCAAAAACATTCTCAGCCAGTTTCTCATAGCTTTCAGAATATGGATTTTTCTATTCAGCGCGACGAGAACCACTCAAGGGACAAGCCACGGTGTTTTATGTACCCGCTGTTCGAAACGTAAAATTCCTTTTCTGTCTAGGTCTTTTTAATCAATTCGAAATGTTCACTGACAAGCACCAAACCTACACTTTCAGTGACACGTGAAAACAAGTTTCGAATCGGATGGTTTGAAGTCTCATTCATTCATAGGCAGAAAATACACAAAATTTCAGTATCGTATATTGATGAGTTTTTGTGTAACTGCTGTTGCAATTAGACGCTACCGAACTATCTATCAAAACGTTTAAGGTGATAACATGCAATGTAACATTGATCAAACTTGGTCGTCATCATCCAATGATTTACGTTGTTGGTGAGGAGTGCTTTTAATAGGTCAAACTTTACCTGACACTGTTTGCCCCAGTTGGAACACACACACAACCGTTCTATGAAGCTTATTTTACGGTGCATTTTTGTTTCCATCTAGTCATATTTCATGAAATGCATCTTTCAAGTACTCCTTATTGTTTCGAATTACTTGTCTAATACAGCCTAGCATCCAATTAACTCAACACTCTGCAATCAATCGTTTATTTGTCACGCTTTTAAAAGAGAAGTAGCACATAAAACAGTATCAAGCATTGGCCATACCGAGATGAGGAAAGGGGCGACCAGCAATAATAGGTGGTCACGCGGGGATGTAAGTATC
Source organism: Phallusia mammillata (assembly GCF_965637545.1). Lineage (NCBI taxonomy): Eukaryota > Metazoa > Chordata > Ascidiacea > Phlebobranchia > Ascidiidae > Phallusia > Phallusia mammillata. The sequence continues at coordinate 12,030,984 of NC_137254.1, read as the reverse complement.
ATATTTGGTCGATTGCTTTAGGTAATCATGGCAAAACAAAGACGAAGGGTTGGATTTGTTACCATAGTTATGAAGAAGGGCAATTGTATCCTAAAAATATCATTTTTCAATGTCATAAATCAACATTTTTTTCCACCTTTTACATGATTTGAAATGTGTATTTCGGCCTGTCTGCAATTTGGTCATAATTTCATGCAGCTATGGGTCGTCGTTTTGGTTAGTAATTTTGTAGGTCCCAAAAATCTTTGTTGGTATTTTTATTACGCATCTTTTACCCAAAACAAAGCATGAAAATGGGGTAATCTGTAACAAACCAATAAAAATATTTTAACTTCACATTTGGAATTTAGTATTGAAAAAATAATCCACTATTTAACTAAGGCAGGGGTGGCCAACTTGCCAGTCGTTAAGATCGACGAAAATTTTCTTAATTGTACGCGATCGACTGATCAGTCGTAATTTAGGCTGACACTAACACAAAGCAATAACGCAAATTTTTTCATGCGATTTGCTTGACAATTGCCACATATTTATGGTCATGAGTTTTGTTGGCAAGCATCACCTAGTTATTACAACAATAAAACGTCCCATATGCACACAATTTTTATCAAAGTAGTCAGTGGGAACTTTTAAATCTCCCCAATCAATAGCAACAGCTTCGTTAAAGCAAACACTCAAGTTGTGACGACAAACATTGTAGTTGTTACGACATAATTTGGTGCCAAAATAACAATTGTTACGCAACAAAGAAAGTGACAATTACTTAGGTATTGTCTTATTACACATGTGTGCGTTGTTTCAAAATGACAGAAGTGCTGTTTTATAATATTTAATTTGTTTTTCAATTAATAAGCGTTTGATTAGTTGTGGAGAATTTAGTGGCGATCGACCAGTCAAAAGCAGGCGATCGACGTGTTGGCCACACCTGATCTAAGGGGTTTAGAATTACTGAACATATAATTGGAGAAATGCTGTCGCTGGAACAAATTGTTCCGTGCAAATTGCTGAGATCGTTACGCGTATATTAACACTGGTTGACCGCATTGGTCACAATGACCGGCTTCGTGACCAGTTCAACAGCAGTGACGGAGTTTATTTAGCTCATCTCCGACCATCTGACTGATCGCATCGTTGCTGATGTCAAGCAAAGCCTATGCTGGGCTCTACCATGGTCGACGAGACAACCGATATTGCTACTTTGCTGCAATATATTACATTTGTTCAGTACGTCAATAAAAAGAGACGCCAGGCAACTGCATTTTTGGATATCCGTCAGATAGACGCTCGCGGGGCAACTGCTACAACCTATTCCGACTCTGGAAAGAGGTCGCTGCTGACTACAGTCTTGATGTGGGTAAACATGTCGCGATTGCAATAAGCCGCCGAACTTCCCTCTCACAGAAATTAAAAAAGTGGCCAAAAAACAAACGACCGACGAACAGGGACAGTGCGAGCATTGAAGGCGTTGGAATCTGCGAACTACGAAGAAATGGAAGCTGGCGGATGGGAACGGGATTGCGAATCTGTTTTGTTGCATCAGATAGAATCTGAAAAATTTGTTCTGTGATTGTGCACTGCCAGTAGCCTAATAAATAATTCGTTTAAGCAAATATGGCTATTTTTTGTGTGTATTTAAAGGAAACACTTGGCAGTCTCTTAAACCTACTTAGCGGTCACCCATACCTTAAAAAAAAACTGATTGAAAATACAAAGTGAAAAAATGCTTACAAGAAAGTGAGGTTGGCGCATTGTGGGTAAACTCGACTGGGGGTGGGACGTTGGTGGAACCAGTCGAGGGGGCCCTATAAACTAACCACCCGTGTTAGGGAAAGAGGGTGGGGTTCGACAGGAAAAGAAACCACCGAAAGAAACCCTGCCGGATAGTTTCATGCGCCGGAAGAAAGAGCACACACACAAAGTACATATTCATGCTATTAGTACACTTAGGACTAATATTAAGTTATCCAGGCAACTAATTTGAGAGAAAACTATCGACTTGAACATCTAAAATGTAAGACAGTTTAGTTCCATGGTAAACCGAATGCCTGGTTGCGCCTCGTTGAGATGCCGTAAAAATGCCTCAACCTGGTTCTTAGCAATGACACAAAAAAATGTCGTCAACACATCGCCGCCAGAATCTTGATAAGGCTTTTTCCTCAAGCGCTTCCATTGTCATGTTTGCGACAACCACAGAGACTGGGGAACCCATCGCTGTGCCTTGAACCTTTTGGTAAAAGCTTCCCCTGAATGTTAAATAGGATTGCTCCAAGCAAATCCGCAAACCGTCCACAATATCCAACGGGACCATGTTGTTCTGTCTTTAAGGCTATAGTCGTTTAAAATCTTGGATGACGCAATGTCCATCGCCAGGTCCACTGGCACACTTGTAAAAAGTGACACGACGTCATACGACACCATTACCTCTTCGTTGGACTGGGGCTGCAACTGTGCTATCTTTTGAACAAACTTTTTTTTTTTTTTTCTTCACGGGGTTCGAACCCAGGAACCTCCCGAGGACGAATCCCGATCAGGTTTTTTATGTCTGTATATGGGTCAGGCGCGCCAGGCCATTCGGCCAAGTTCCTGCCCTCTTTTGAACAAACTTGGACGAGTTCGAAACAGTCCATTCTGTATTGCCCACGAGCGGAGAAATAACTTTCCCTAGGTACTTCGCAAGGTTGTAGGTTGGAGTACCAACAAACGAAACAATTGGTCGGAGAGGGATGCCTTCCTTGTGGATTTTTGGTAAGCCATAGTAGATGCGCGGAGCGGAGCCGTCCGTGCTATGCAGTTGATGGAATGTGGCTTCAGAAATGCATCCTGTCTCTGTGTGTAATTTCCCCACAAACTTATTGAGGATGCGTTCCGACTTACGTGTTGGATCACGCTTTAAACGCTTGTAAGTCAAAGTATCCAGTAATAAGTCTGACATTTTCTTGTAGTCTGGGCAGTTCATGATGACAGTACAGTTACCTTTGTCTGCGGGTAAGATCGAGATATTTCTATTTGACCTCAAACTTCGGATCGCTTGGTGCTCGGTGTTGCTGAGATTGCTTTGACCCATTCTGTGTGTGCGGAGGCAGTTTGCAAATTTGCCTTGAATGATTGTTTTGATGTGCGCTGGTTGCTGCCAAACTCCTTTCCCCATTGCAGCAATAATTTGTTCTTTCGGTACCACCCGGGGCGCAGTGGCAAAATTAAGACCAAGTTGCAAAACTTGGGTTTCATCAACCGTCGGTTGGTAATCAGACAAGTTCATGACCCAGTTATGCATCTTCTGTCTATCCACTGCAGGTCTTCGTCTGTCGCACATGGAACTCAGCGATGTTAAACGCCTTTTACAATCACTCATCGCACGATTGTAACGTGTATTAACTCCTACGTTGACGTGGTCTAAAAGCCGCTCCAACTGGTCTTGCGTCAGAGCTTCACGTATTTCAGAACGAGCCTTGCATTGCGTTATTCTTTGGTGAGACTGGTCAATGCGTAATTTTACAAACGCAAATCCACACTTTCTCATGATTTTCCTTCCACCTGGAGAATTGTCAGGCGATTTAAAGTGCAAAGAGCGCAGACAAGATATTTCCTTTGATATACCCGTGGTTGAAATACAAACTAATGTCACTGTACTTAGTCTAGTTTCTCTTGTATTAAACATACAAAAATGTGCAAATTAAGTTACATGACAAATGTTACGTAACACCACTGTAAATATACAGTACTAACCCATAGCTTCTGATTCCATAACACGGTTTTCAACAAATAGCTTTGGACCGCAATCATAGTTATATACACATTGCCCTTTATTGCAAACAGTTAAAAATAGCCAGAACAAACAATAACAATAAACGTAAACAATTTGCGTCACAAGCGCTTTCACCTGATTGCATCATTCGATTTATGACATGATGAACAGAAATCTGTCAAAATCCAGCTATTCAACCCCTAAAATTGCGTTGGGTTGTGGGTGCCCAATTTTGTTGTGTAGTAAGTTGTTTTGCCTGATTTGGGTATAATACTAGTTTACCCAATTATCGTAGGGTACCATGGTGCAGAAACCCCTGTTTTTTTGGGCACTCATGTTGGGCAAAAACATGTTTACCCAAACAAGCAAACCACTACTTTTTGGTACCTCAAATTGGGTATAATCATATATGCCCAATTAAGTAAAGCACTAGACTAGATGAATAAAAAAACTACAATTGTATTTGGAAAAGAAGGAACAGCCACATGAATAAAAGATGAAATGTATGTGACAAGACAGTAACGGAACGAAACAACTGATGCATGATACGGGTAACAGTAAGAACAGTATCTGTTTGAGAGTACCAATAATGTCACAGTAAAAACATCAGAAACATTGGACTTTTGGGTAAATAAAAATAGGCAAATGTCCGTTACAGCAATATTTACAAGTAAGAAATTAATTGCACTTCAGCATCAGGGCTAATTCTAGTACACTGTTACAAAAAAAAATCAGGTTTTTGTATAGGTAATTTAAACACATAAACTTGAAGAAACTGCATTACTTTTTTAACATGCGGGCAATATTCGTAATTTAAAAGCCATTACTGCAACTACTCCTTTGAAAATATTTTCAACATCCAAAATGGGTGATTGATCTATGAACAGTGTTATTTTATGATGTTGTGCTACGGTGCCATTCACTTGCAATTTCTGAAACTGTTGTATTGATCTGCAATACAAAACATTTTATTAGCTCTTTTACATACAAACAGTAATTTTATGCTCTTTGACCTACCGCAAAAAAGTCAACCACATAACAATGTTGATCGTACTTCCGTTTTGTGCTTCCTTTTAGAGCACAGCAAAGGAGCTGCAGTCCAGTAACGAAAATTAAATCTGTAAAAATAACCTGCATGTATAAATATATATATATAGGGCACAAATTTGTTCTTGAAATTGTGTTTAACTCATTCCCAGATGCAGCTTTTTGACTTGATATTCTTATGTCAGTTATAATGCAGTGCCATCTCACCATACATTATACAAAGGCTCTTTAACTGAAGCTCATCAGCAAATCATAGTGGGATTAAAACAAACAAGGTACAATTCCACTTAACTAAGAATCAATCATAAAATGGAAGTTCACCTTCATTTTCTTCCAAATAACTATCATCCAATGGTAAAGTTTCCAAAACTTTTTGTACCGAAAGACTCTTTTGTTGTTGTTTATGTGTGCTCAAGCACTGATTTCATAATTTCCACCCCAAGTTTATGGATGGTGGTGGTTGCTTGTACAAATATGTGGTTGCAGTCTTTCAAATTCCGAAACAATGATAATTACCACATTTACCTCATAAACTTTTAGAGCGGGCCAATCTGCAAATACATCTTTAGCAAGGGGATTGTTGTCCACAATGAATTTACGCCGAAATCATTTTTTTGTTTCTTTGCACCATGGGCTTAACAAACTCCTCTTTCATCATCTAAAAACAAACAAGAAATAAATTTAAGTTAACAACAACTGAAATACACACCTGACCTCTTTTAATATATTCATGTCCTCCTCAGAATCCCCACAAAAAGCAGTCATTTTTTTCCGTTTGAGAACATTGGTGTTAGCAACACCCGATGCATTATTGTACGATCGTTCTGATGATGTTGGCTGCTCACACATTTTTCTTTGTTGTTTTGCTTGTGTATTTAGCTTCTGCGTGACTTTACGCAACCCAAATTTCTGTTGGAAATATATGGTAATTGGTTACACTAGAAAGCAAAACAGTATTTACATTTCTGATTGCCACTACTAACCATTGCTTCATCCTGACTTAATCCCAGTGATGCTTTTCCAATTTTAATAAATGTCGACACTGCCATTTTTCTCAGTGCTGGTGTGGGATATCTGCAAAAGTCAAACATATCAAACATATTTGCTTTGAATTAATTGCATTACTAAAATTCAGCCATTTTATACCTTTCATAATGTTTTAGGGCATTTATTAATGCAGTAGTGATGTTCCTTTTTCCGGTTTCAGTTATCACACCAGTGCGTATAGTTTCCCCCGGCCATGATAGTTAAATTTAAAAAGATACTCTGGAAACTCTTTTGGCACTGTTCTGGATAAATTGGGCACCACAGATAAATCATCCAAAATTTCTAAACTGTCATTAGATATGGAACTTGAAGAGGTAATACTAATGTCAGATTCAGATAATGGAATGGTGTCAGAATCACTTTCAACTTCTATTGATGGGGGTGCTTTTTGCTTAATAACCCAATGGTTGCATGGAAAAGCTTTTTTCAAAGTGTCAAATTCTGTTTCTATTATAGTGTTTGAATCCACACAGTTATCTACAAACAAACCATGTTGTTAAAAATGTACTTAACACGGATAAGCACTAACCTTTTAGTAAGTCGCAAATGCCATCGGCTTGCTCACCAGGTACTGATATTCTATGTAGAAATCCCCGGGTTTCAATTATAGTTTCCTCCAAAGACAAGTTCATTTTTTTATTCTTTAATTGCTACATGCACCTCCTAAAGGTGGCTGTACACAGGATCCGTTTCGGTCCGTTTTCGTCCGTCATGCGTATACGCGCGTAAATTTCGGTCCGTCGCCTTCCGTCGACGTGTATACACAGAATGCGAACCATGCGTTTTGTGCGAAAACGGACGAAACGGACGTTAACGCAAGGCCATCCGAACAAATAGAACATGTTCTATTTTTTCGGACGGTACGCATGCGATTTTCGATCGAGTGGTAGAGCAAAACTGAGAGATATCTCGAAATGGCTTTAACAATATCAGTTATTTTGATCAAAACACAAGCCATCTTGTTTCCAAATGGAAGGAAGTAAAGTATTATGCAAGGTTTCATTTCTAAACGGGTCAAAAGAAATGCTTCGATCTCGCATGGAACGCAGAACAACAGCGGGATACAAAAAGCTAATAATGTAAGTAACAATAGCTTTCCGGGAAACAAAGGGGTCACGAAAGAGTCAGTTCATAACTGTTTCTCATAGTTAATGCTGTCAAACATGTTCAGAAAAGGAAAAAATAAAGAACGGGGTATGGTATATCTGGGCTATGTTGTATTATTTGTGGTATTGCTTTTGAAATCTCATGTTCATAGTTGGTTTTTTCATATACTTAAGTGCTAGTTGATATTTCTGCAACTAACTGTGAATGGTACACCTAAAACTTACTTCTTTTTTAGAAACTTTTGTTTTCCATCCCAACTGAAAGAAATGGAGTTTAGTAAGGAAAAATTGATTGATCTCGTCAGAGAGAAACCTGCTTTGTATGATGTTAAAGATCCAATGCATTCTGACAAAACATACCTCATCAATGCATGGGATTCAATTGGAGCGCAGTTTGGTCCAACAGGTAATTTAACTATTTTTTTAACAAAGTAGTAAAGTTTTATGACTGGTGATTAAAACAAAAATGTTTACCATGAAATTGCTTTAACTACTATTTTGTTGTACTTCAGGTTATATGTAATGCACATGTAAAGTATGTGATTTGTTTTACTTTTGCATCAGGTAAAAGTGTAAAAGAAAAGTGGCGAAACATGAGAGACACATATGTAAGAAGAAAAAAGGAGGCGGAAAAACCAAGTGGTTCAGGATTTGTGCCACCACCAACATGGCCCTATTTTTTAAGCATGTCATTTTTGGATGATTATACACAACACCGCAGGTATGTCAACTACATATGTATGCATCATTAACATAACAAACCAATTGTATACATCCTGTTTGTTTTTTAAAGGACAGACACAAACATTTTGTTGTCGAATGATTTGACTGAAGAGATTATGACGCCTGAACAGCATGAAGTGTATTCAGCATTTTGTTCATCTGCTGACATACAAGGTATGTACAGTTTTTTTTTACATTGTTATGTTGGTTGTTTAAGTAATGGTTTGTACTTGTTTGAGTTTTTACATTCTGTTGGTAAATACTAAAGTAATGTTTTGTATTTTTCAGTGAACAAACCTGAAAAAGCAAGATGAAACTCTCTTTTGGATTTAACAACAGATGAAGCACAGACTCCAAAAAAAAGGCCACAAGTTTTTACTGGTAGATCACCTAACACAGTGAACAGAAAACGTAGAAGAAAAGCAGCCAACAATGACTTTTCAGTGAGTTAAATTTGCTATTTTTTGCTCGTAATTGTTGTTGTAGCTTGAGTAAAATATGTTGTAAAGAAATATTGAAGCTTTGAAATCAGGGGTACTTAATACCACCTAATGTATGTTATCGCAAGGCAGTTTTAATAGATCTGAATATGGTTGTTAAAAAATGAAAATCTGCTGACTTTCAAAACAGATAATGGTTAAACTAGTTGGGTTTGTAAGTCAAATAACATTACAATATGGTCTCGTTTATTCTTGTTGGGGCTTGTATTCTTACATTCCGCACATCATGTGGTAAAAAATGTGGTATTTAGTACATTCCACCCTTTTTACATCATTTTTGCATACTTATGTTGTTGTTTTTCAGGAAAAACTCACCGAAGTTTTGGAGGCAACAGCCAACACTTTGGCTAGCCAACAGAAGCCAACTGCAAAAACTGGTAGAGCCTTCCATTATTCTAAAATACTTGAGGAGAGGCTTGAGGCAATACCAAAAAATATGCACAAAGCTTTTAATGAAATGAACGAAATTCTCGACAAATACGAACTGGAAGAATCTGTTTAATCTAACAAAAAAACGTTTAATGTATAATCTGTTTTACTTTTTCTGTTTTCTTTCAGGGTTTAACTTTTGAACCTGAACATTATAGTCGTTATTTGTGTACACTGTGTGATTTTGCACATACTGATTAAAATGCAATATGCAGTTTCAATAAAAAATGCAGGCATTTTATGGCATTTCTCTTCCTCTGGAAATGGTAGTGTACTGCCAAGGCAGTTCACCTTGGTTAGATACAAAATAGTCTTTAAATATGTCTCTGATATGGCCAGCAAATGTTGATGGTCGACTTGAGACTGGTACTTCCAAACTTTCCCAATCAGATTCATCAATTCTCCAGTTTCCCTCTATAATAACTCCATCAACCTCATGATCTACATCATGATGTGTGATGTATTTTTGTTTGTCAGCTGGTTTGGTGATATTCTTGGTCTGCAACCAGTTGTGCAAAACCACCGTTGCTTTAACCACCTGTTTGGCTGTATCCACATTAGGCACCATGGATGTTCTTAAAACACGCCATCGCTGAGCAAGAATGCCAAACGCATTTTCTAAACAAAAGTTAAAAATTAATAAAATGTAATGCATTTATGTGTTATAATACTAACCTATACAGCGACGGGCTCTGCTCAATCTGTAGTTAAAAATGCGTTTGTAATCAGACAATCCTCTATCTGGATAGGGCCTTAAAGAGCCCCGGCACCGGAAAATTATTTTTTAATATGTTGTTTGTCGTATTTTTATAAACACGATTTCAGATTTAAAACCACAAAAATCGAAGTTACTAGTCAAATATTTACGTTTTAAATCTAAAAACACTGACACCTTGCGGATATTTTGTCACTGAGCTCAAACGCCATGTGACGTCACCTCGTACCAACTTGGTTTGGAGCTTGTTTGCAGTCGGTGGTTGTTAAGGTTCTGCGACGCCAATTACGTTAGTCAGTTTAGGTATTTTGGTGTTTAAATGTTTTCATTTTTATACTCAAGTGTGCAAAAATGCCTGCAGTGTGTTCTTTGTATGGTTGCAATTCAAGAGGAAATCAAAAGGCCAGCAATTTGACACTTTTTCGCTTTCCAAATATAAAGCGATTGCGGTCAGCTTGGATTAAATTTGTTAACGTGAAAAAAAGGGACCAACGAAATACAGTGTTCTTTGTAGCCTACATTTCACAGATGAATGTTTCACAAATAAAATGCAGCAGACAGGAGTGTGGCAAAAATTCTGGTGTTAAAGCCAAATGCCGTTCCATGTATTCATTAGAACAGTCTTCTTCAGCAAGAAATGGCATTGAGAGCAGTTGTAAGAAAAGTAGCATATGGTATGCTTTAATTAATTGTTTTCTGACATAATCTCATTTAACATGATAGTCTTTAATATTACCATTATGTCATACTAATTTAGTTTATTGTCATGCCATTTACTTGGTAATAACAAAAAAGTGTGGTTGTGAAAAAAAGTGTGATAATATCAATATATTTTCATTTGGGAACCACCCAATCTATGCTATGAGCCAAAATACATTGTGTGTAAAGGAAAACTTCTTTACCTCTTAAATGGTGTACCAGAAGTAAATTAACTGCAGATTTCCCTGGACACTCAGCTAAATTTGGTACATACACAATGATGAATGATGGATCTTTGCAACAATAAAATTGTTGCTATTAACCTTGTTAATGTATTCAGATGGTAATTTCATAATATTTTCTAGAGCAATGAAGTGGTAAACAGCAATGATATGGAAAAAGAAGGATTCTTGGGATGCATTGAAAACATCACAAGCAAAGGATTGTTTATTAAAGCCTTTGTGACTGACAGGCATCCACAAATCATTAAATACATTAGTGAAGAATCGTCAGAAACAAAACATTATGTTTGGCATGTAGCTACAAGTATGATAGAAATAAAAGATGAGCATACACCAGTATGTTTGTGTTTATGGTTTTCAATTCAGAAATCCAAAAGAAACTGACAGCACTTTCTAACAAAGCCTATTGCAAGGAGTTGGGACCTTGGGTGAAAAGCATATGCAACCACATGTATTGTTGTGCAGCAACATCACAAGGGAATTCACAACTTATAGTTGACAAGTGGCTGTCAGTCCGGCAACGTAACTCTGAAGTCTTCCCCAGCACCATTCAACAAATTTTAGTAAGCAGTATACCTGTAACGCATAGAGGTTGCTAGTTGCATGTTAGTAGTTAGTACAGTAAAACTTACTCGTGACCGGTGTTAATTACCCTCATCATGATTGCCTAATTGACGTTTAAATCGATAACATGCTGCTTCTAATACACGTTGAGACATATAGATTCAAATCCAGGATATGTTTTTATACAAAGCAGATTCGACTCAGAATATTCGTTGAGCTTGGCTAACTGCTGTTGCACTTACTAATTTCATGGCAGCAAACCCATGATTTTCTCTCCTCCATTATCACATAGTTGGTACATAAACACCTACAATAATTCTGTTACGTGGAAAATACCTTTTGTCAACAACAAAACACCTACCTTTTTAAGCAAACAGTTGTTATTTATTGCTTAACTGTCAACTAAGTATCTACGTTAATTTTATCAGTTGTAAACAATAGAAAAATGTACGCATCAAAGCTAAAACAAGCAATAAAAACAACAGCTGACCAACGCCATTGTTAGAAGTTGGTACGAGGTGACGTAACAATCGCTGCTACATATCAAACCAAGGTGTCGCTCGAGAGCTCGTTGTTTGATTGAATATCTCGAAAACGACAAATCACAGGACAAAAAAAATTAGTGATTCGAAATCCCTGATTTTTGGCAATTCTAAATATCTAAAATGTAGAAAAAGTCACATCGCCGCTGCCGGGGCCCTTTAACAACCATGTCTTTAATGGAAATGCATTGTCTCCAACAATACAGTATGGGACTTCAACACTAGTTAATGGAAGAGTACATACTGGTGGAATATTATAATCTTCTTGCAAAAATTTAGATATGGAAGAATTTGCGAAAATCCCACCATCACTGTGATGACCAGAGTCACCAATGTCTACCATTGTAAAAATGTAATTGGCATCACAAACACCCATAAGCACAATGCTGTGATAATGCTTGTAGTTATAAAATTCACTTCCTTGTTTAGCTGGCTTCTGAATAGCCACATGCTTTCCATCAATGCTGCCAATGCACATTGGAAATTGCCATTTGCGTTCAAATTCTTTTGCAATATCCCTCCAATGATTGTGGGTCGAAGGTGGCACCAGTACTTGTGGCTGCAATATATTCCAGATAGCAGCACAAGTTTCAGGAATGATACGGCCTATCAAAGATTCACTGACGCGAAACTGAAAAGCGAGGTCAGAAAATGAATTTCCACTTGCTAAATACCTGCAGAAACAACATCAACTAAATTTGTCTTAATACATCCAGCAATATATATTTACAGTAAGGACACCTCAAAGTTATTGCCAATCTGTGGCCTGCTGACACAGGAGTGCGCCAATTGGTATGCTTTTTCACAATCAATGATTGAACCATATGTAGAAGTTGTTCAAAATCCTTGTCCATTCGAAAATACTTGAAGTAAAATTCAGGATCCCTTTCCAATTCAGGAACCAAAGTATGCCATTGTCCCCTATGGCGGTTTGCAAAAATCTCACGTACCCACAATCTAAAACATGGAACTTGTTTAGCTGCACTTTACTGTAAATATATTATGTCTTACTTACCTCCTCTTTTTTTGCTGCTCATGGTAGATTAAACCACACAACACAACTGTTTGAATGCACAAAGCCGTAAAGAACTGATCGTTATCCATCTCAACGTAAAATAATATGTTTCTGCAAGACAAGAAACGTCACAGTTTCAAAGCAGAGAAATAACTTCTCTTGAAAAAGGAGTTGATTTCTTTCTTTGTTTACATCACTCAGTCTTCACAAGCGCGCAGTCACAAAGCTGGCTTCCAGTCGATGCACGCATTCAAGCGAAACGTCGCATAGTTCGGATCCTGTGTATACCACAAAACGCAGCCACTTTCGGAACGTAAATTCGGTCCGTTTTTCGCATGCGTTTACGCACGTTGACGGAATACGCAGTCTGTGTACAGCCACCTTAACACTATTTAAGCAACAGTAAAAACGTGCTAAATGTTACCACAAGCAGCAGTGACCTCACTTTGTCGCACGCTGAAAAGACTAGGCTTTTTTCGCGCCACTTTATTTTTCGCCGCGAGTTATAAATTACGTCACCGAAGTTTGAACATTCAACCAATGAGCGGGCGCGCAGACTTCAACTTCGCAATACGTCATCGCGTCGTATACCGACGGTATCATGCAATACAATAATTGTTTTGTTTTATTCTTACGAATAGATAGTTGGGAAAAAGTAAACTTGGGCAAGTTGCATTGACTTTGGAGACGATAATATGCCGAAAGTGCAATCTAGCTATGAGTGTAAGTTTTGTACGGCGGTTTTAAAAAATCTGTTGTCAGTAAAGAGACATGTAAACATAATTCACGCTTCCCACAGGCATGTTAATTTTACATGCAACATTGAAAACAGACCTAAGTTTTTGCTGGAAGTCACAAATAACGCATAAATTTTTTTCATATTGGTTGTGCAAACTGAATATTTTATGCTATGAGTAAAGAATAAATATATTGTTTTTCCACTATTTGTGCTTTTTCACAGTCTTAGACTTTGTTACCCAATTTGTTTTGGGCTTGACATATTTTACCCAATTAAGTTATTACTTTGGGTAAGACATATATTTGGGTACATTATAAAAATACCCAAGTAATTGGGTAAGTCTAATTCTACCCAAAATTTGTTTTTTGGTAAATATTAGGGTTACCAATTCCATTACCCAACATTTTACTTGGGTAATAACGGAATATGCCCAATAAAGTTGGGTAAATTGTATTGTTACATATTTTTCAATGGTCAAAATCATTCTTTGCCCACGGTCATTACCCAACTTTTTTAACAGTGAAGTGTAAGTCGGCTGCACTGAACAGGTTAAGAAATGTCAGGACAAAGCAAGCGTAACGATTTGCCGCTGAAGGATAAGATTAAAGTTATTGAGGAACTAAACAAACAAACGCCCCAATGCAAAGTTGCAAAAGAATTCGGAATATCGCAGTCACAAGTGACTCGAATTTTGAAAACAAAAGAAAAGCTAATGTCAGCAAATCGCAAGTATGTAAATCCATCTCAAAAAAGAGCTAGAAAAAGTACGCACGAAAATGTAGAAGATGCTCTTTTGCAGTGGTTCAATCAAGCCAAAAGGAGGAATGCTAATCAGTGGCCCTATGCTGCGTGAAAAAGCAAAAAACTTGGGAGAACTGATGGGTGATGATTTTGATCCGTCACAAAGCTGGGTATCTCGCTTGCGTGAGAGAAATTCAATTGTTTTCAAGCGACAACACGGGGAAAAACAAAGTCATGATTCAGAAGCAGCTGAACAGTGGATTCAATCAGTGTGGCCGAATATCCAAGCGGTATTCCGCTTCAGACATTTATAATTTGTGACGAAACAGGACTTTATTTCCGCCAACTTCGTGATGGAACTATGTGCATGAAAAACGAAAAGTTGTCGGGTCACAAAAAGTCAAAAGAGCGCCTGACAATTTTACTCACCACAAACATGGATGGTTCTGACAAATTAGAATTGCTGGTTATTGGAAAGTCAAAAAAAACAAGATGTTTTAGGGGAATAAAAAAGCTTTCAGTATGCTATCGATCCAATAGCAACGCCTGGATGACTTCAACACTTTTCCAAGAATGGTTAGAATGGTTCGTATACCTGCCCCCAAACACCACTTCGTCTGTGCAACCACTGGATCAAGGCATCATAAAAAAATTCAAACATTATTACCGGCGACGCATGCTACGAAAACTTTTACTATTATTCGGAGCTGACGAAACTAAAACAGCAACAGAAGTGGCTCGATCCTTTTCTATCCTTGATGCCATCAATTTTATGAGCGCTTCTTGGAACGACGTTTCCGCAGATATCATTAGAAGTTGTTTTTTTCGTGGTCTAACACCGGATGTGCATGATGAGCCGTTTGTTGGTTTTTCACCGAATCATATTCCACCTGCTTTCACCGCAGAAACATATGAGGAGTTTATTAGCATCGATGATGGACTGGACATTGCAGGTGTACAAAGCGATACAGAAATATGCAATGAAATTCTAAAAAGCAGTCCTGAAGAAGATGATGAAAGTAGTATGCCAAGTAGCTCGTCAGACGCACCAGAAGTTATTCCACCGAAGAATTTGGAAGTGCTACAGGCCCTTGATACAATAAGAAGACGGCTACAGTGTCAAGGAATTAACATGCAAACGTTTTTTTTCCTTTAGAAACGGTTTTGTTGAATTCAATGGAAAAAAATATACGTCAAACTACATAACGAAATATTTGAAGTAAACTGTGAAATTTTCTTTAATGTTCGTTTATTATTTTCTTCACAATAAATTTGTAGTTCGTTGCACAAACCGGACATATTTAAAGGCAGGTTTACAAAGCAGAAAAACTAAATACAAGACTTTCCTCTGCCTTCTCTCTTTTTTCCCTTCCTGTTGACTTCAGTCTACCTTGCCGCTTCTTTTCTGATTAAAGGCTTACGACGTGACGTACCACATCTTCTAAAACAAACCTGACTGCAGGGGAAGGCGCAAATCAAGCGACCTGGCGGCGTGCGTTGTCAGTGTTTCTTTAACACACGTGAGCGATTGCACCATTCCCGCGACAGTCACGAGGCATGACGTCATGTTAAACGCTGTAAGTGGTTATGTTGTTCTGAGAGAGTAGTGGTTCTATTCTCTACAAAAGAAATAAAAATACTGCTCCGTTGCCATAGTTGAGCGTCACTGCAACTCAGTTTTAGCTGGGGAAGTGAAAATGAGCACTTATGTTAACGGCCCGTACTGTTTACATAGCAACCGGATTATCGCATAATCCGGTTAATCGCATCAAAACCCCTTGGCAAATTGATGATGCGATTAACCGGATTCGTCTGTACTTAGTTTATCACTCAAAAATTATACCTGTACCTATACCATTGCAGTCCACAAATTTACATAAATTTGACCTTTTGCGAAAGTTTAAACAGTTGTAATGGAATTGTTTTTCTGCAGCCTTTGTTTGTTTCTACTATAAACAAAACGTATATAGTCAAGAATAAAACAGCACTTGCAAGACGTGACATAGCATTTGACAATAAATGTGGTAATTGACTTATGCATAAAACCTTCTACTTAATAAACAACAACAGTTCCAATAATGGATTACAACCATCAACGGCAGGGCTAAACTGCCAAACACTGTTAGCTTTTTTCCACTTTAAAACAGTATCGATAGACGATAAATACCGCCTAAATGGCATTGAATGATCCAGTAGTATAAGTTTTACTGTTTTACCATTTGAACTTTTTTTTAACATTCCTTGATGCAGGGGTCGGCAACATTTTTTGCACTGTGGACCGGTTTGAAACTAAATATTTTTTGTTTTTAGTTTTGTCACGGACCTGCCTTTAAAACCGCAAATAGTTACGATTATTACAACTTGGATTCAATGTGAACTTTGAGAAAGTTTTCTGCGTCTCGGTAGCAAACCCCTCTCGGGCCGGTGGTTGCCGATCACTGCCTGAATAAATGAAAAGACTGGTTGCGTTTTTACAACTACTATACCAACCTTATTAGGCAAAAAAACTATACTCAGCATCGTTTCAGACCAGCAACACTGCAATTCAAAGCCATAAACTTTATTAACGAGATTAAATACAAGCATCATCTGCAACAAATAGAAAAACAACAACAACCTGCATGACAAAATTACAATGATACATTAATCCAAGCGGGGTATACTAAGTTTGCAATGATTAGGAAAAACAACGGAACATATATCAAGTTGCTAAACAATGCGGTTTTGGATTTTGATTTAATTTAAATGCCAGTTACCTTGTGTTATTTTTGTCCCATGTTTGTTGAGGTCAAAGTTGCTTACTTAGTCAATCAAGGTTAAAAGCGTTTAATTCGCTGTTTTTTTCGCAATGAAGGCGGGACGCAGTAACTACCTAGACTTCAAAACATATTAGCAAATATAATAGATACTAACCTAATTTCCCTGATTACCTAGTCACGCACAAAGAAACAAAAATATGCCACAGAAATTACCCGTTCAGCTAAGCCAATTTAAATAGCGATCACCATTTCTGACTTCCATCATCGATCTAGTTAAAACGAAGGAGATGCTCGACAACTGTTTTTGGATTACATAAGATGGTGGCTTATGAGTGCCACCACAAAAAAATAAATAATTTAAAGTGACAATCGAATTGAAAACACAAACCAAAATGAGAACGATAAACCATTAAAGATGTTGCAGTTTAGAAACTAAAACTGCCTTTGTGAACGAGTTTGGTTAAACCCCAAGTAAGAAAAATGGGGGCGATAGAACGGCTAACATGTACATATTTCCTGAAACCGCTTCGACTCGAAATCTCTGTCCCGACCCGAATAAAGGTAGCCCAAGGCGTTCCGAAGGAGGGCAGAAAACTCCGAAATAAGAGTGTGTGCAGTGGTCAAGGCCTGTTGATCGAAAATGCGTATCATTTAGTAGTAAAATAGTCGGAGACTACGAGTATAAACTGGTTTTATGTTTCTAAGTACATAAGTTTGCTCAAAGCAACTCTCCGGATTTTTTCAGAACAAAATAACAAAACAAGAACAATATTTGACCAAAATTTGTTTACTTCATTCCGGTATGAAACTGCACACAACCGTACCAAACGATTTACGTGAATGAAACAAGCCGCTAGCACAGCACATGTAGGAATTACAACAAATGTTATTTAACAACTGTTTGTTATTTAGCTATTGCAAGTCAAAGCACGCTTCGCTTGTTCCGCAATCTTACACAACTCTGCAGGAGAGATTGTTTAAAAATTTGATGCACTGTGAAACCTAAGCGCTCAACAAGTATAAGTCTAAAACACAGGGTACAGTCACGTTATTATGTATTTTAACAAATTGTCTTCTCTTTAAAGGCGTTTAGACTAGGGTTGCCATATTTTATAATACACAATCCCTGACAAAATGTATCTCAGTTGCGTTAACCCAGTAGTTCTCAAACTTTTTCGTCATTTTCTCTAAACCAGGGGTGCACAACTTTTTCTCTGTGACGGCCGCATAGCAGGTCCTTTTCACCAACGGCCGCCAACTACTTGCTTGTTTTTGTTTAAATTAACCTGGTGCGAAGAATTACTACTCTCACTATCCTTGAAACAATAAGCACATAAACCATAGGTCGCCAACCTTTGCCACTCTAAAAACTATTTGGACCAGTTTAAAATTGTCACAGAAAAAAAACAAACACTGGGAGCCGCCCTTATACAGACCTTTATAAATTAAACGTCACTGTAAACACGTTTTTATATCTCACGACATTCGACTTTTTGTTGTTAGTTAGTTCCTTGCATATTAGGTACATAGTTACGGCAAATGGAACTTCCCACGTAGCATCAAACGCTGTGTTTTCGTGAGACGCGGATTTTTCTCTGTATTTAACTGGTATTGTTAGACAACTAGTAACAAACAGATATTGTTACGCGCGCAAACACACTGCAAAACGAACCAGTAACCTTGTGCGTTAGCATTAACCTGCCTGCCGCCAGTTTACCTCTTTACGTTTCAGGGTATAGACGCGGTTGTAGCTAACTACTAGAAATTTCTCCATTTGTGCATTAATTTCATAGTATATCTATATATTTTTTTAGTACATTTTTATTTTTCTCCCTGACGCAGATTTAAACACCAAATTCCCTGACATGTCAGGGAAAATCCTGACGTATGGCAACCCTAGTTTAGACGCGATTAGTGAAAGAAGTACACCATTTTTATGCTACTTTCCCAGACTAGTTAACAAATTAGTCTGCTGTTGAAACTGCGACCAAACACACCAGAAACCTACGTTTTAACAAAAAACGCGACATACACTTAAATTTTAATCTGTTACATGGCGATGATACAGTGAACACTTCATGTAAGATTTTTATCTGACCGTCAAGTATGAAAAACAATATCCGTGGCGAAATCGGATGCGCAACGAACGCGTCTTTGATCTCTATAAATACTGGATTGCGCTACTGGCGTCACGGTTAAGGCGTAATGGCGGCTGAAAAAGAAGCCCCAAAAATGCATTGCGGGCAATGGGGAGAGAGAGTGGAAAAATGACGATAATTTTTGTTTTAGGCATTTGTATAGCGATTTGTGCAGATATGATTTGTAGATTAATAGGACACATGTATTTGGGTGTGTAATAACCTATAAATATGCGCAGATTACATGGCTACTTCCTTCACACAAGATGATGTAATTCTTTGTGTGACATTACCTTGTGCTAATCCAAACTGCTGTTTTTGACAGATATCAAACTTCAGGAAATTCTGACCAACATGTGGAATAACGTTTTAATTAAAATCACAAAAACTAAAATAATATTTCAACTATTTTATCACTATTTGAATTTTTTTTCTTGATTAAAGTGCATTTGGTTTGGGTCTTTATTGTCTTGTCATGGTGAAATTATGAAATTTTGCAATTCCATTTTACATTTATGATAATTTTGTTTCCAAACATTTCAGACATAATAGGGTTTATATTCATCCAATAACAACCTTTATTGTCTCTGGTAAAATTCAACTGGAATGTTTCAGTCTCCTCCCAACCCCTCAAGCTTTATGACACTGCAAGATTACAATACAGCCTTTTTCGACAACAAATACACTACAGAGGGACTGAAATTAGATTAAATATTTTGTGTGTGTATACTGTTCTACTTCTACTGTGCATGTTTTGTAATCATTTCTGACACTGCCTGTAACATGATATGCTGCACATTTTAAACTTAAACAAATTTGAGGTTGTTGTTTTTTTATTTTGTGAATGCACCATCTGTTATAATGATGATCATCTGACAAAAATACAGGATATCTGTGTGAACTTGGCTGGTGTATTTGTTGCCTTCAGTCCTGTAGTCAGGGTTTTAAAACCAAAAAAAAATAAGGACAACCGAGAAAACATTTTTTATGTGAAACGAAACAAACGTTTTTGAAGAAATCTTTGCATTTATACGAGCCATGACATAATATTTGCAATATTTTGAGAAGAAACAATCTGTTCCAGCAACTGGTTGTTCGTAGAAAATACTAAGTGCATCTCACAACAGGCCGAATCTAGGTTCAATTCCACTTGTAGCTGGGAATTTGACTAAAGTAATTGTTGAAAATAAGACAAAATAAGGACCACAGTCAAAAATAAGGACATTTCTTAGAAATAAGGACAATGAACTTTTCAAAGACATAGCCCTTCAAAATAAGGACAAATCTTAGAAATAAGGACGGTATGGCAACCCTGCCTGTAGTGTTGGTGATAACTGGTGTGCAGGTGTGTTTTTGCAGAAAATTGCTTATTAAGTACAATAAAAACAATATTTAATGATTCTGACTGAAATAGTACATAAATAGGCAACTCATTTGGGTAGTTAAACCTCTCCACCCTAACTGCTATGATGTCTTAAAAGCATTTTTATGCATGTATCTCTCTGACATATTAGAATTTTGTTGAGAGTTTGTAGTTTGAGAATTCACAACATTAGCAAAAATTGTTCAACGCATGTTGGTTGCAAACTGAAAAGGGTAGATTAAATGAGCTAATTAGATTGATGGTTTGTAACATAGAAGCAAAATAATGTTGAACTTACTACAAAAAAAACTTTTAAACAGCCATATTTTAGCTCCAAGACTTTGCTGACAATCAAAAACAGCAGTTTGGATCAGCACAAGGTGATGCTAAATAAAGTATCACATCGTCTTGTGTGAAGAAAATAGCCATTCTTGTTGGATTTTTGTCTTAAATCAGTGCTTCCCAACCTTTTCCAGCTCGCGGCCCACTTCAAAAAAAATTTTTGGGGGCGGACCACCGTTTAACATTGCGACAAAACCACACTGGAAAAATAACTAAAATTGAGACAGAAAAATAATAACCACACAAGCAATAGTTCTGTTAATGTGGAGCTTGAGCTTGTTGATTTCATATGATGAGATCACTACTACTTTCTGAGATTTTTTTCTTTTCTTTCTTTACTTTCCTTGCTTCATCAATTTTGTAGCTAGTCAAAGACCAAATAAAGCTAACAAAGACAGTTCTAGCATCAAGATTTTACAACTAATACAAGTACTGTTGTGACGCGACAATGGGGCAGTTAATTAAAATATTAAATGGCCACACGATGTCGCCACGCAACAGTTATATTTAGCGGCGGATTTGTATTGCGGGGCTACTGTTGTCTGATAAAATCGAACGTTTGAAAGAAAAATTTAAGAAATTAATCATATTGCTGATACAACGTCACAATACTATTGTGTGCCAATTTGCCTGGAAAGTAAAGGTGGCCATACATTTCCACTTGGGAAGGTGGAAAAGGAAGGTGACTATCAAGCGTTGTGACCCTTAAACTGAAAAGTTGTGGAAACCGATAATTTATTTATTCTATCAGATGAAAGAAATACATGGCCAGCACGAGAAGTTGTTGATCAATCAATGATCGCCAAATTTAAACAGCAGTTTCCTGCTACCAGAGTTATTTTAGATGCCACAAAAATTAAAAAAAACAAGCAATGTTAAAGCTCAAAATTCCACATTTTCAACATGTAAAAATACCATAAGGATTCTGGTCGGGAATTTTACCAAAAGGGCTAGTGACTTTTCTAAGTAATTTTCATGGAGGATGTACAAGTAATATGCTAGTAATAGAAGATTCTGTACTATACTAAAATGTCTCAGAGTTTTCTTAACCCGTAGACAGCATTATGGCAGATAGAGGAATCA
This sequence comes from Phallusia mammillata, assembly GCF_965637545.1. Classification (NCBI taxonomy): domain Eukaryota; kingdom Metazoa; phylum Chordata; class Ascidiacea; order Phlebobranchia; family Ascidiidae; genus Phallusia; species Phallusia mammillata. The sequence goes on along the minus strand of NC_137254.1, from coordinate 12,009,445 downwards.
GAGTGCAATATTTGTTTACATCCTTTGATATATTTGTTAACATCCCTAACATTGCTAAAAGGAAAAAGCCAGCTTGAAAATATTTCAGTAGTAACTAAAGGATAGGCATACTGCATCAGAAAGGATCAATGTTAAGAGAGTCATAGGACTCTTAATATAAAATAATACATGCCTCATTATGCTGCATCTGTCAAATAAACTTATTTTTGTTTGTTTTATGGGGACAAATGTTAGGCAATGTATTGTTAGAGATAAGTGATACATTTTTTTGTTTATGTCAGTTAGGGTATGGCAGTTCTGTCCGGGACAATGTGTGTTGTTTTCCAAAAAGTACATGATAATGTATTCTTATGTTATCAACTAAACATTTAGTATATAATTACTTAAACCAATGACCGATTCGCAATTTTTCTGCACAAATACATCTTTAAATGTATACACCATAAAGTAGCAGTACTGCTTATTAGCAATGCCCAAATGTCCTTGAATCTGAAAACTTAAAAATCTTCGAATTTATACACCACAAAGTAGCAGCACTGCTTATTAGCAATGCCCATTTGTCCCTGAATCTGAAAGTAGTATTTATGATTTTTTTAATTGAAGGCTGTCACTCACAAATTCAGATATGGGAAGTTAGCACCTTCGGTAATAATTGCAATGTTTCCCTAGATGGACATTTAATCTTAACCAAACCAGTTTTCTCTTGCTTTACATCTGGTGTTGCAGCAAAGTATGGCTGTTGGTTGTCAATAAACAGACCTGCTGCACTCATGTGGATATTTTTTGTTTTGCTGAACAAAGTAAGTGCCCTTTTTTCATACATTTTGCCATGACATATTGCTCCTGTGGACAGTACAAACTTAGAGTCACATAGTTTTGCATATTTGTTCTTTCAGTTGCCAAAATAATATCCCTAAATTTTGGTGCTGTTATGCGAAACTTTCATTGGTTAACATTCCTTGCACTTACTTTGTTCAGTTGTGTTTCATTCAATTTTTTAATTTGTAGAAAACAAGGTTTACAAGTCACCACTATACAGTACATGTAATAAATAAAGTGAGTGATTACTTTTCAATTGTGTTGCAGGGTGGTGAAACGTTTAAAACTGATCTGTATAACTTTTCTTAACAGATAGCTCTTCTGTGATGTGAAATTTGGAAACCATAAGAGCTGTGGCTGCTAGATGTTTGCATGTAGCAACAGGTCCTCTTCCTGCTGCACACTCACATTCTGAATTTACAATTTCTCCACTGTTTTCAAGTTTTATTTTGACATTATATGAAACATTTTTTTCAGTGAAGCATGTACAATGCCACTTAAATAAAACTCAGATAAACATTTCAGACTAGGCGTCCTTTCACAATAGCCTTCACATCACTGTTGGAAATTTTGTCACATGTGGACTTGAAATGAAAATAAACTTTCACTTGTTCCTCAGTTGTGTGTGGTGTTTGATCCTAGCTGATTATTTGAGTAAACTCTACTTTGTGCCACTGTAACTCAGAGCTGCTACCTACATTCTCCATCAAGCTCACAGCACAAGTGAAGTTGTCATTCCTATCATGAGCCTGAAGTCTGTGTACAAGTAGTTATGCAGAGAAAAAACAAGAAGCTATTGCAAAAAAACACAGAAATACAACGCATCTTAAAATTAAATCCTCCTTCTTGCCAGTTGTTTTGGGACATCTTTTATTTAACTCAGATTTCCATTTAGAATAATCCATTTTTAGTTGATTTAAGTTGGCAAATAACAATGTTTAGTGGTAAAAATATGACGGAGTAGAGTTGTGTTGACGGAGTAATGCGAAATTTAGGCCTTTCAATTTGCGCGCGTTTGTGCCGTTATGACAACTATAACTGTTGCGTGGCGACACCATGTGGAATTTTCGACCCCTTAACTGCCCCATTGCAGTTTGTTTGTGTAATAAAGGTTTGTTTAAGTTGAAATCGTACCCGGCTTTCATAGTGAGTAATATTATATTATTGAGAAAAATGTTAAAATTGAAAGTACGTTCGCACATACTGTGCAACTTTTTTAACTTCTATAGTGGTATGCTAATAGTTTGAAAAGCTTCGCGGACCACCAGAAAGTTCGTCGCGGACCACCAGAAAGTTCGTCGCGGACCACCGGTTGGGAAGCACTGTCTTAAATATTAATAAATGCATGTAAACTACTTATATTGCACAATAAAACATTTATTACCACTTAATAATGATTTATTTCAACATTAACTGAATAATGTATTACCAGTACCCATACAATAATACACATCACAGCCAATCTACACATATTTATTGGTTATTACACACTGAAATACATGCGTCCTATTAATCTACAAATCATATCTGCAAAAATCGCTACACAAATGCCTAAAATAAAAATTATCGTCATTTTTCCACTCTCTCCCTATTGCCCGCAATGCATTTTTGGGGCTTCCTTTTCACCCGCCATTACGCTTCAATTTGCTTCAAAAATCACCCAACCGTTCAACGGATTAGCGCAATCCATGTCTGATTGTCTGCGCACTCGCAATGCACGACTGCCTTTTTCTTTCAGCTACGGTTCACTGCACACTTAATTTTCGCTGCCACGCATGGCCCAGTTTAACATTCACGACGCGTTTCGGGATGTTTCGCGCAGAAATTAGCTAGTAATGTTACATCTACCGGCTACTAGCGGTTTTTATTTATTTGAATGCATGTAGTGGTAGTTGGTCAACAGCAACAGCAGCATGCGGTGCAACACAATAATGTGTATGTAAGTAAAACGTTGTCAGACTATTGTTCTGTTCTTACCTAGCTCTGCTGTTCGGGTGACTTTTTTTTCTCAAGCAGAATTTATTTCTGTTGTCAGTTTATTAAAAGTTCACGTTTTTTTAGTTCATACAGCGATTTATTTGTGGGAATCAAAAATACAAAAAGAGCTGTGGACAGATGCAGGAAAACAAAAAAATCGTTGGTGAATTGCTCGCTAGGCAAGATTTAATTAGTTTTTTCGTTGTTTCTGAACCGGTTGTGTGAAATTAGTTTGTGATAACATTTAGGTGTAGTCGAGTAATTTGTTTATTCAAACTTTCTAATCTGTTGTGATGCGTTTTTGATTGTGATTTATTACCTTATAACAGCAAACTATTTGGCAAAGCAAGTTAATTCAACAGCCCTGATTTATTACAGCGTAATCTAGAATATTGCAAAAGCAACCACCGGGTAGTGCGCTGGCACCTACCTATGAGAACCAACTACTTTGAATGTGTGTTAGCTGGGACATGAATGAGCAATTACACCAAACTGGAAATTGGAAACAACCTCAACGGTGTGATGTTCGTGAAACAGGATCTAGTCAAAAGGAAGTTTTGAACACACACATGTCTCACACTAAGAAAAAAATCCATCGGTGTGACGTATGCGAAAAAGAATTTCGGCAAAGTGGAGTTTTGAAAAGACACATGTTGACTCATAGTAAAGAAAAAAACCATCGGTGTGATGTTTGTAAGAAAATGTTTATGCTTGATGGTAATTTGAAAGCACACATGTTGATTCACACAAACGAAAAACCACATCGATGTAATATTTGTGATAAAAGATTTAGATATGGGTCAACTTTGAAATCACACATTTTGACTCACACTGAAGAAAAACCTCACGGATGCCATGTTTGTGAAAAACGGTTTCGTCAGGGGGGAACTTTGAAAACCCACATGTTGACTCACACAAAAGAGAAGCCACATCGATGTGATGTTTGTGAGAAAAGATTTAGTCAAGCTGGAAGTTTGAAAACACACATGTTGACTCACACAAAAGAAAAACCGCATCGATGTGAAGTTTGTAACAAAGCATTCGCACTCCGTGGGCATGTAAAGCTACACATGTTAACTCATTCCAAAGAGAAGATTTATCAATGCGATATTTGCAAGAAAAGGTTTGGATTGGCTGGAACTTTGAAAGGACACATGTTGACTCACACACAACAGAAAACTCATCGATGTCGTGTCTGTGAAAAGACATTTAGATTTAAAGGAAATTTGAAAATACATATGCTAACGCACATGGAAGAGAAATTGCATAGATGTAATGTTTGTGCAAAGAGATTTAGACAGCTTGGAAGCCTAAAAAGACATATGTTGACTCATATGAAACAGGTAATGTAGTTGGATGTATAATTGTGTAAAAACGGTCCCATGGTACATGATGTACATACAAAGTTGGGAGCAGTTGTGTATTTTTTTAATACTCTGTCTATGGGTGCCCTTGGAATAAATTTTACCACATTAATCGAAGTAAAGTGAAGAAAGTCAGTTAAATGTCTATTCACGCGAGTTTAGAGATGACTGCCCTACCATAACCTGCTGTTTTATTGTATTTCGAACAGACCAAAATCTGCACCGCAATACTAACGTTATGGACGCGCATGTACGTGGGAATTTATTTTGTCACAAATGATTTCAGGTTTGAGTGGTAAAGTAGTGAACATAATGTATGCCTATATGTACGTAATTATTTAACATCGTACGTATGTACCAGCCAGCCAGGTAAATAATGTGTGTTGTCAGTTTAAATAAATTATTACTGCAATGGCCAGCAAGCCGTACTCTGTACACGTCAAATGTCCAGTTAAAAATTATTGTGATGTGCGGGCAATCAATTTACATAAAACGCCATACCCTGGGTCAACATATCGCTTCATTTATCCATTCACTTTTGTACAAACGTGGTTTACATTGCTATTGCGAATCAGGTTGAAGAACGGAAAAACACGCCTAACCTAAATGCAAGGGTACTTTAAATGCTCAGAAGAGCTCAACATCGATGGCAGTTGTATTTTTTGTTGTAAATATGACTAACTCGTTTCAAGTCATCAGCAGATTTGCCGGTATAAGTAATGTCCTGCTCTACCGTTTCTTTTCTGAAATGTGTTGTACAAAATCCAGCATTCAATGATCTTGCGGCAACTTAGTTAACTTGCAACGTAACTTACCTAACTTGCAACGCTAAGTTGCCGCAAATTAGCTAACTTGCGACAAGTAAGCGTTGCAAGTTACCCGGTGCATTGTGGGAGACCGAAGCTGGATCCGGTAAGGTGGTTGTAATACCCGCGAAATATGATGTTTAATACTTTTGCTCATGTCGTTCATATCGTTTCATTGCACTTGAGTGCGTATGTATTCGGCTATAAGTACACAATAATTTGGATTGTTGATGGAATCCAACAATGAATACGTGCAATTAGATTTGCAAGAAGTAGTAAATCAGTTGACTTCAGTTGTTACTACACTATCAAGGCAACAAACCGGACGTGTCAGTGCTAATACTTGTAGAACTCTTACTGGAGAATCAACTTCCAGGAGTGGACAGGTGCATCGCCAGCTGGGGACAAGGCAGACAAATACGTAAAAAATCACATGCCATAGATTTCTAAACATGTTTGTATCTGTATATACCAATAGTTCTCAAACTGTGCGTCGCGACGCCCTGCTGCGTCGTTTCAATTTTTCAAGGGGGGTCGCAGAATAGTTTCGTTTCGTTTTTTTTATTATTGTACTAGTAAACACAACTTTGTAGCGACCTCACTACCGTATTCGCTTATGCGCATCGAAGCGTGCTATTTGTCTTTTTCTTTTGATCGTCATTGCCTCTTTATAAACGCCGATTTTGCGTTGCTCTACCTCTTTCACGTTCTAACATGACTCGGACATGGCGCAGCTGCTCAATAAAGCTTCAACCGCTTTAACTTTAATAATAATTATTCTCATTAACTTTTATTTGCTGGTGCGTCGCAAGTCCAGAAAACTTTCCAGATGCGTCGCAACAAAAAAAAAGTTTGAGAACCACTGCAGTACACTATTCGGGCAACCACATTAAAAAGAACAAAAAAAATCCAGGGGCAAATTAATTTTTGTTTTGCTTCTGATGAAAAAAAAAACTCTTACAATCGTCGCAATTATGATTTACCCGTGTCAACTGTTTATGCGTGAGTTATGTCAACCCAAAAATGTTTAACATTTTTTTACTAGCGCCTCGTCCGTATGTTTTACCATACTTAGCCACTAACTTTGTATGCTTCTTTAAGACATTATTTAACGAGATTCAACCGTAAGGAAGCACAATTTACAATAGCAATTGAAAATGAACTATTGAAGGTTTGCGTAAACATTTAAAAATACCTGCAAGTAAAATAAAACTTTCGTTTATTTGACAGAGTTTGTTCTGAAGATTTCTCTCGCTTCAAAATAACTTACACTACAGCAGTGGTTCTTAACGCTGACTCAGGGGTTCGACGAAGGTCTATTGGAGTACAACACGAATACTCGTATTCGTTAAACTTTAGGGTTCTATAGTCTCCAAAAAATGGCAATTTTTATTTACTAAATGTCAAAACAGTAAAAGCTTACACTAAGGCAGGGAGGAACCTACTTACTACTGCAGGCCGCATGAATTGCACAACATTTTCGGACGGAACAAATATTTTTATATTTTCAAATTCCGCGTAAAATTACCCAAAGCACAAGTGGTTTTATATATCATCTCTCCAGGTTTGATTTTTTTGATGCTACATGTTTGCAACAAACAAAGCATGCAGATTTGTCACTTTTTTCGACTAAAAAATAGTTTATCCATTCTTTCCGGATACCCCTCCATTACCGATCTGTCTTGTTTTCCAAGTACATATTTTAAATTACAATGCAAGGATCACAGGCGACTAGCTCTAAAATCAGTTTTAAAACTCACATGACAAATGATTTGTTACTACTGCAAGAACAGACAATCGAGTGACTATTACGTCACGAATATAGCAAGTGGTTGAAAGTGTGGCATTTTTTATTAAAGTCTGACGTCAATGTGGAATTAAGGGATATTGGAAATAAATTACCAATAATGTAGAAGTTATTTTTAAGAAATATTTGTAAACTTACACTTTAAAAAAAAATGTATTGCAAAAAGTCCGGCAGCAGTTCCAATGTTTTGTTCCGTAAATGATTTTTACGGCAAACGGGTCAGTAAACAATCTACTTTGGGTATCGTAAAATGAAATTACGTACAAAATTCCAGTATATTTTTTTACAAACGCAGTCGGTAAAACGAATTAACTGAAATCGGTCTGGCAGCAGTTCCTATGGTTCGTTTCGCCCTGTCTTTTTTGATCCAGCTACATAGTTAAGACCAGTGTTTCATACTGGAACGCAACGGAACGTTATACCGGAACGAAATAAAAAATATTCAAGATACCGGAACGCAACGAAATACCGTTATTTTTTATTCCGGTGTTTCGTTTTGGACGTTTATCATGAAACAATTGCTGAAAATTTCGCGCCGTTGAACTATGATAAAAATTGAAGCTCCACAATTTACATCCGTTTGACCATCATTGACAATTGTTATGTGACGGAACAACTACCGAAAATAATTGTTGGGTGTTGCAACTTTCTTTATCTTTTCGCCTAATAGCTGTAAAGAACACAAAAATGTTCTTTTGTTAAGACCTAAATACCGTTCTAAATCTATTTCAGTCAGACCGGAACGAAATAAATTTATCGGTTCCGAACGAAATAACTAAATAAATAATTTGCTCAGAACGAATAACGTTATTTGATTTCGTTCCGTACCGGTATGAAACACTGGCACATCAACATGTCATTTCTGGAAAATTGTATTTGGCACAATCATTGCAGATGCTTAATTAGCTGCACAAGATGGAAAACTTTTGGATGAGTACTATTCTTTTTACTCTTCAAGTTTTTGCTGCTAGGTTAATTTATTCCTGTCAAGTACCCGAAAGAAAATGCAAAACAGTTTAGTTTGTGTAATACCTTAACTTAAGCTACAAGAATGTTTACAGATATTTTGAAGTTTTGTATCTAACCCACATACCTTTGATTAATTCCAGGGTGGCCACAACCTGGACAGGGTACTATATGTTGTATACATAATAACAGCAAAAGCAGTAGACAAGGGCCTCAAAAAAGTTGTCTGTCGAAATCAACTTCAATCCTTCATACAGAACTATAAATTCTGTTCCCAATCCATACGAGATCACTGTGCAAAAAAATGATTTTTAAGATCCAAAAATATTATTTAATTACAAATGATATAGTTTGGAAACATTTATGTCACATGTTGCAATATTGTTTTGTATACAGAGTTTTGTTACATAAACATTTAGGCATTCACCTATTTTTAATGCTACTGGCTGTTGTAACCCAGACACTTACAGAGCAAGGAAATATAACTTACAAGAAAGCATTTGGAGAGGACTTGAACATCCTCCATGAAATATGCGGCCAAAAAGTTGATTATGTTGATAAATTTCGGAAGACTGCTTTCCATTGTTTGTTTTTTCTAGATATATTTGTTTGTATACTTGCTTCACTGAAGGTTTAGTGCATATGTTTAATGCTCTGCAAAAAACACCACCCATTAAACTGCAGCAAATTTTTCACATTGTCGAGCATTTGCTTTTGAGCATCACCTTTGTTCATCAGCAAAGAGTAGTGTTGGAAAATAAATTCTGCCTTTCAATAAAACGGCCATTCATTTATGACAGTTTTTACTGCAACATTTTTGTCAATAAGATCTCGTTGCAGATAATATTTTTTTCATGTGCTTGACTGCAAGTTCTAGATCTGGATGTTGCTTTGTACTTTCTTCCGACACCCATTGTTTAAGCATATTGTGTGAAGGCAAGGCACTGAAAATAGGTGACCAGTTCACACAACCATATGGTCGTCTCTTTCCCGCAAGAGCCCCAAGGTGGAAACTTACACCTGTTGACACACACTTGTATTGGCTTGGGTCTTGTTTAATATTTTTTTAGCACGAATAGACATTTAAAAACACGCTTGTGAGCTGTTTGTAAAAACGTTTCAGATTTTTGGAAATTATTTCTTCTGCAGATTTAGTGCGTTTTGAATTTATCTTATAGTTAAAATTTTCAGAAAAGCAAATGTTGAACATTGTCATTGTTAAACCAACTTACATATTTTAAGTTAATTGTTTAAACCCAGTCAACAATACTGTGGAGTATCGTGTATTGAAGTAATACATAAGCGCGTATAATATCGTACGAGTGACTGTGATTGCATGAACGTTTTATTTCGTCATCGTCACCTTTTCAGTACTCGACCTTAAATGCCAGTTGTCGCTGTTTAACACCTTAAGCACAACTGTACAGTTGCGTCATCGTCACCTTTGCCACTATATATTCACATGTGTTGTAACTCTCACACTTAATATCCTTTATTCTCTCATCTCAATGAACTAACTTTAACGTTAAACGCCGTCTTCATAATCGGACTAAGCTCAGACAAGCAGTAGCTCAGAAACATCTACAGCGAAAGATACTTCTGTAGTAATAAGTACGACGTCATTAGGACCAATAAAGCCCCTACATAAATTGGCGAACCCGACGTGATTTTGACGGACCATACTCAATTACGGTGAGGTATTATTTTGTTGTTTACTATTTTCAATTATTTATACTTAAGTATGTCCTACATGCATAATCTTCTGCCTTTTGGTAAATCCAAAAAGACTAAACTGACTTCTACTCCCATCATAAGAAGCACTGAGCTGCCCTCTTACAGTGGTACTGGACAATTACCCAAGGATTCTCGTCATCCTGGGCCGTTTCAAACAAACAATCGTCAAGACGATTGTGACAGTGGGTCTAGTTCACCCATCAGTCAACCGTCCGATATCAAGGTGGTTTACCCGGATTTATCTACAAATCAACAAACCGGGTGCGAAACTGCCGTGCCACCACCTAACAGAGGTATGCTGCTTGCAAAATTGAACATCCCTAAGTTCTGGGCCGAACGGTGTGCTGTATGGTTTGCAACCGTTGAAACCATATTCGAAGCTAACCAGATTTACAGCGAGCAGGAAAAATTCGCTGCAATCATACCAAGATTGGGAGAGGATCAGATTGCGAAGATTGGTCATCTTATTCTGAACCGAACTTCCGATCATCTCTATTCACACTTAAAGCAGGATTTGCTTAAGTTTTATGAGACGAGGGAAATGATGCGCCTAAACCAATTGTTAAGTGCTGGCGAACCTTGCAATAAAAGACCCAGCGAACTACTTAACGAAATGAAGTTGTTGTTGGCTGGTTATGGCGATTTAGGTCCATCGGCTGTGGCCTTATTAAAAAAACTGTTTTTAGATAGACTGCCAAAGGAGGTCAGACTTGTTCTATCGGCAAGTATTCATCAGGATTTAGACAGCCTTGCAGAAACTGCCGATTCTGTAATGATGCTAAATTCTCCACATTTGTTTGTGCAGTCGCAAACTCCTGTTTCCACATCTCGAGGAACTTCGGAGCAACCGCAATCATCCCATCACCAGATTAATAATCAGACGATTGTTAATGATGATTTTGAAAAGCGCTTCGCAAAGCTATCCAATGACATGGATGCCATAAAGACGATGCAAACCATGTCATTACTGAACAATGCAAACCAACCTCAAGTAAGTCCGCAGGCTACTTCTACACCCTTACGGTCGGAATATAGATCATTTGAATCTCGTCCGAATCGTAACTATGCTGGAAAAACTAAATATGTTCCAGTATCTAAAAGCAGATTTCCTCCACCGAGAGACCAGCCTGCGCCGCATCAGTTGTGCTACTTTCATGCTCTCTATGGAATGGAAGCCAGGAGGTGCAGACCGGACTGTATTTTGTGGTCAAAAAACGCCAACGGTCCTGGTCCCAATCGGTAAAGTACCAGGACTTCCGTTCAACAAGAAAAAGAAAAACCTTTACCGTAAAAGACGAACAAAGCAACTTGCACTTTTTAGTGGACAGCGGTAGTGACGTAAGCATCATACCCGCATGGTTTGCAAAAGGGTTTTGTAACAAAAAATCTGTAAATTTGTACGGTGCTACAGGAAAAGGTTTTCTTGGCCCTTCATAGCCTGGCTCATCCCGGATTCAAAGGAACCAAACAACTGATCAGCGAACGATTTGTTTGGCATGGGATGAAGAATGACGTCCAGGACTGGTGCAAATCATGTATTCCTTGTCAGAAAAGTAAGGTGACAATTCACAATCGAGCTCCTCTTGGAAGGTATTTAGAACCTGAAGGTAGATTCACTGATTTGTCAATAGATATTGTTGGACCATTGCCCGCATGTAACGGTTATTCCTATCTTCTAACTGTTGTTTGTCGATGGACTAGATGGTTCACAGCAATCCCTCTGAAGGATATCACCGCCAGTACTTGTGCCGACGCATTTATTCTGAATTGGATATCTATATTTGGTTGTCCCCTCAGGATTTCCACCGACAGAGGCGCCCAGTTCACCTCTTCGTTATGGTCAGATCTTTGCAACATGCTAGGAGCAAAACTTCAACAAACTACAGCTTACCATCCCGCAAGCAATGGGTACATCGAACGCCAACATCGCACTTTGAAGGCAGCCCTGCGAGCTCAAGAATATCCGAATGACTGGTATTCAAATTTAGGATTGATCCTACTGAGTTTAAGAGCAACAGTAAAATCTGACATCAGTTGCAGTCCTGCTGAACTGGTTTTAGGAAATACTTTGCGTTTACCAGGAGAGTTCTTTGAAGAACCTATTCCGGGAATATCAAAGGTTGAGTATGCACAACGGCTATCGAAATTCATTTTTAATATGAAATTTATACCACCTAGAATTAACCCTCCTATCAGATCTCATTTAGATCCGGAACTGAAGAAGTGTTCCCACGTATTCGTCAAAGTGGCTGCCAACAAAGGTCCTTTGTATAGCCATTATGATGGGCCGTTCAAAGTTATTGAACGGCACGATAAGTATTACGTTTTAGCCATGTGGGGACGTACGAATTCTGTTTCTATTGACAGACAAAAAGTCTGTTATTTACCCTCAGAAATAAATGTAACTACTAATTCTAATGATCCTTTAATTTGTCCAGATATTATTGAAGGCAGATCTGAAGGAAGCGAAACAGCCGCGACGCCCGATATCGAGGTTGATCGAACACCAGAATCATCAACCACTGCACCTACACCTCCTTCACCAATCATCAAAACCCGAACCGGTCGAGTTGTCAGACGACCACTCAGATTTAGAGATTAAACATCATGATTTATTTCAGTTTAATCCTATTTCTTTCCATCACAACTACGCACAGCTCAACACACAAGTTCAAGCTATGCCACCACAAACTTTCCAAAGGGGAATATTTCATTCCTAAACCCATGCCCTGTAAGAAGAACTACAAACACCCTTTAGAAGACAAATGTACTGTAGACGTGTTCAACCCGTCCAAAGGGGAAATTTTTTACACAAAGAGGAATCGGCTGGACATTATGCAACGTTCGCAGAAAGACGAAGTTCAAGGTCTAATCCTGAACGAAGCTACCGATGCTTTGAGCAGCATCACAAACATGACGACATACACTATGTAGAGTGCCAAATTCAGTCTCTACTATCAACGGTCTACTCACTGCTGTCCCGTCAATATCCTGGCGAAATAATTAGCCAAGTACTTGGAGGACATCGAGCAGCAATCACAACATCCGACCTAATGACCGAAATCACCTGCGAAGAAATCAATGGAACAATTCTTCATAGCCTTCGCCATGGTGACCTTTTCGCTACAAGGCCACTAATCGAATACATCGACTCAACCGGAACAAGAATAGTCGGTCAACTATACCGCGATGGTTTTGTTTATCAAAACGTCAAATTTCTTGAAACTTATCAACCGGGACGAGTACTGTCATTCCGAATTGATGAAGAATTCGTTGTATTCGACAACTACACATTGACGCACGTGGACTCGAACGTCCACGAAATCGTCCCAACTCTATCGCCAATCCACTTCAGCCATCGGACAACGGACTATCAATCCTTCATGGATGAATTCCCGAAATCGAGCAGCGGAATCGAGGATATGAACAGCATGCTAATGACACTGACAGAAGTTCGATTACACAACGAACAGCTGTCACAATACATGCAATCTAACCTTGACCCATCAGAAGAAGCGGATGTAGGATACATCACGGACAAGATTGACGCAGCAACAAAGAACGTGTTTTTGCATGTTATTAGCTCTATAACATCGCCATTTATAAACTTTCTGGTGACAATAGCACTGTTCTTAGCATGTTTTTGGGGAATAGTGTTAACTGGCATAGCTCTGAAACATTATGGATTTTGGGTGTTAGGTTTAGTTCAGACCAAACTGTTACACAAACATGACAATGTAATAGGGGACGTCGGTGAAAACGTTGGAGACAATTTCGAGCTCCGTGATCTCCAACGGAACGACGAGTAACCAAATTCGTCACCGAGTTTCTACTATTTACTTGTGATGTTTGCAGTGTTGACATATACTAACTTGTTGCATGTTTGTAAAACAATGTTTTATTATTAACACACGATTAAAATAAAATTAAGTTATTTTGCCGCATGTGAAATGTACGTTGAAAGTTGATGCATGATGAATTGCTTTGAATCAATACTCGACACTCCAACTCAGTCTTCCCCATGATCACACAAACGAACCATCTGCTAAAAGAAGTTCAACAAACTAACGAGACTCCATCGCCAACATCTTTGTTCTTCATCACGTTGGATCAAAACATTCTTACCAGGTTGTTTACGATCGAGGCCGTGTAACACTGTGACGATCACCATCAAAACTACGACGATGTTGACAGATGTCATGCAAAGTCGATCGGAGATTGACTATGCAGGATATCTAACAACAACAATGTCATCGGCTACCACATCGTCAAACTCGCCACGCAGCTCAACGTAATTCTACGTCACGTCACATTACTGTTTATCGTCATCTTTATCAAAAGAACGTCGACCTATCTCAATCGAACGACATTTGGACAAATCAAAGATTTGATGTCATCTCCACAACACCGAATCACGATCGAATCAAAATCAACAACGTTCAACAACTGGTCATCAAGATTGAACAACAAACAATCAAAACGAAAAGACACTCGCGACTGGAACGAACCAAGAAGCAGATTTCAAAGAAGCAAATATGTCAAATTCGACATAAATCGGAAAAACACTTTTCGGCGGGGTGGCCTGTGTGGAGTATCGTGTATTGAAGTAATACATAAGCGCGTATAATATCGTACGAGTGACTGTGATTGCATGAACGTTTTATTTCGTCATCGTCACCTTTTCAGTACTCGACCTTAAATGCCAGTTGTCGCTGTTTAACACCTTAAGCACAACTGTACAGTTGCGTCATCGTCACCTTTGCCACTATATATTCACATGTGTTGTAACTCTCACACTTAATATCCTTTATTCTCTCATCTCAATGAACTAACTTTAACGTTAAACGCCGTCTTCATAATCGGACTAAGCTCAGACAAGCAGTAGCTCAGATAGGCAAGGACTTAGAGTATAAACATCTACAGCGAAAGATACTTCTGTAGTAATAAGTACGACGTCATTAGGACCAATAAAGCCCCTACAATACAACGCAACACATCGCTGATTCGAAAAGCAAAAACTTGAATTTTTTTGCTTGACGTATAGTAGTGGTTTTCTAAATATTTCTTTCGAGAGCCTGTAGGGCAGGGCTTCTCAAACTGTGCGTCGCGTAATATAATCTTGGCGTCGCGAAACATTATGGGTTATTATGTCAGTCACAATAAAGGGTATACGTGCGTACATTTATTGTTCAAACATCATTCCCGTGTATTTAAACTGCTATATAAACACATTTTGTAGACCTTAAAAGAGTGTTACCAACCTAGTAGCCATATGCGCCAGACTTTTTTATGCCTATTGTGTGCAAACAATGCGAAAAAGCAGATACCACAAGCGTCACAATATAGATTATGACGTCATAAAAACTAAGACTGTCAATCTGTGTATTAGGTTAGAAATTAATTTGGGCTTTTTAAGCGCCATTAGATGGTATATATATCAACTACAAGTATTTCTTTACATCATACCCAAGAAGAGGTCGCGTAGAAATTTCTGTTTTAAGAAAGTCAACATCGCGGTTTCATGATATGTGGCTTACCTTTTTGATTTGTACCAAGTCCAAGTGCTGAAATGGTATGTGCAAAGCGAACATGTTCACTAGGTTGTAATCAAAAATAGTTTCAACTGCTCTTAGCCAAAGACGTGCATTAGAAGGCCAGAAAAAGAGGAAGTTAAGGTTCGTAGTCGTTTTGCTTCCCTGTGTATTGTCGATTTAAAAACGGAAGGAGGGTGGTGGGACCATCAGTTTAAAAATCGTCGGCCAGTTGCGATATTTTTGACATAGTCTTGTTTTTGTTTTGAAAATTTATGTTGTCAGCTGATGACGTGGTTTACGTTACGAAATTGAACATGGCCCTTGGTTTAGGCGGTTGTTATATTGTTGTGGGGTTATTTCATGACCATGGGTAGCGCTCTTGATGCCACTAATAGTTTTTTTCTGAAATTGTCATTGCCAAAACAGAGACAAATTATGTCGTCGATAAACCTCATGAACAGTTCCGTCTTTTTGATAAAGCACGCTGTCTGAGCGTAAAAATTATCTCCATGCTTAAGAATGGCATTTTCCAAGCACAGGAGTGTAAGTTCGATCAGGCTTTCTATGCTGCGCTTGTTAAGGTTGCAGACAGCAAGAGATAACGCTAAATAACAGAAGACGCTCTGTACTGCCACGCGTACCACTTTTTGCAGAACAACTAATTTGATCGAATCATATTTTATTCAGAAGAATAATATTGGCCTACTAACTACCACTAAAGCACCACAACGAAATTTCATGAGATCTTTGTTTACTATCCTCCTATTGGTCGAACCGCATTTCAATTGGGAAAAAAGGATATTTTTTGTATGGCTTTGACACGATGACAAACAATCCAACTATTTCTGAATTCAACCTTATTCAAATAGTAGGTCGTAAGAAGTAAACAATGACCTTCTTTATCATGAAAAATTGCTGCTTTACAAATTACGCGGCAGGCGTAAACTTGCAGCGCATCGAAAGTCATTTCCGGGCACACCTAGTCGGTTTCAAATTTTTGACTTGATGATGATCATCGTGACGGAAAATACCTGCTCACATTCCTATGCATTACTACTAGAGTTTCATTCCCGGGATCCCGGACAATTTCAGAAAAAAAAATTATCCTATTTTAGTTTTAAAAAAGATTTTCAAAAAAATCAAACTAAAGCTCGACGGCGGCCTCGTGAACATACATTGATGCTTTGCCGGCCCACTAAAAACAAAATTATAAATTTAACAAAAATCGAATAAAATCCCGCGATCCTGGGATTGAGGTTGTTTTTATCTCGGGATAAGCCAAAGTGGCAAATTTGAGAAACCCCAATTACTATGAAGCATAAACCACCTCTTCATACGTAACCGTTATTAAACATTTATTTTTAGCTTACAACGCTAGCATTATTCAACGGATAATATCTACGAAGAGCAATCATTTGACATAATTAATGCCCTTTGTCCCACACCGTTATACGGCTCATCAAAGCAATTGCACTGTTAAAAAATGTACTGTGAAAACTTCCGGCAGCTTTTTTTACGGCACATTTTGTAGATTTTAAAACCTGGCAGATTTTTTACTGACCAGTTTGTCAATTCTACTGCATTGCAATACAACACGCTTCAAGAACTGTGTTTTGTTGGTGCAAAAATCCAGAACATTATTGCTGGTAACCAAACAAAACAGCATAAACATAGTGTACACTTACCTTTGCATGAACTCCAAAGTTGCCAATGCACTTTTTGGATACTTAATATTGAATATGAATAGGCAAGACAGCATGACAATGCAAGAAAGGTCACTGCAAGAAATTACCATGTTTTTTTCAACAATGACCTTAAAATATTTGGCAATGGCTTCTGACATGTCCCTAGAATAAAAATGTTTGTACTTAAAACATACACATACATATAAAAATGTATATTGCAAACTCACCAATTACTATAACCTAAGGAGTAGTTTTCCAAAATGCAAATCTCCTCACACTTCACACAAAACAATGTACATTCCCACTTTGTACTCAATTGACCTGATTTTTACTGAAGAAATAAATATGCACCTTGAAGGATATTGTACATTTTTAAACATTTATCAACAGGACATTGAATTTTAAAACCTTGTCGAATACGATGCTTAGTAAGTTTTATAACTTCTTTTATGCAGTCAAAACCTTTCCCACATATTTCTTCACTACACACTGAATTTAAGTCCATTATTGAAAAATTAGCTTTAATCAAAAGAGATCTACAGTTTTGTCAAAAAGAAATCTGCAGCATTCTCTGCATACAGCAACTGTAAACACCGTACGAAATAAAGTCTAACATTAATCCCAAAAAAGTAACACTATCTGCATCTGCCAGCCGCAACCTACACTCCCTCCATGACCTCCGGATAAAAGCAGTTTGCATTTTAAACGATTCTGATTGGACAACGCATTCATCCATATCAGAACATGCTTGATATACGGTCACGTGGACATAAAAAAACTTACGTTTCGTGTCCGTAAAAGAATACGTATGTTTTTCCTGCAAAATTTACGAAAAAACGGAAGCTACTCGCGTACCACAGGTTAGAACCCCTAGCCTAAGCCCCTGTGAAGCCCTTTTAAGTAGCGAACGTTATTATCACGATTCGATCGTATACATGTAACACTTATTATGTTTTTTTAACGGAAACGAATGAAAAATGGAATAATAGAAAAGTCTATACGTCTATTTTTTTTCGAAAATTCCACAATTACGTCGTCGTATTTAATTTAATATCGCGGGGAATAAATAAAGAAGCAAGGCCATTCAATCGAGGTTCACCCATAGCACAACGCAGGTAATTTTCGATGTACTGAATGAACGCTCACTTGGTGCGAAAAGTCGCAAATATTTGCAGCAATTTCGAAATGCAGGGAAATGTCTGCAGTTCACTTACTGCTTTCAAAACATCAATTATATTTGTTGGTTTGACTTCTTGGTGCTTACAGTGGTTTTTCGCTGGAAATTGCAAAAAAGTTGGACTCACATACCGCCCTCACTACAACTTTACGCATTGTGATATCGATGGCTTCAATCAGCTCATTTTGAGCAATGTTGGAAATATACTGCGCAAGCTTCGGTTATATGGCGTTCGAGAACCGTGTCGCCAGATTGGACCATAAGCTGAAAGGAGAGCTCGAAAGTTTTCTTGAGAGTAAAGGTTTTCTGAGTCAAGTGCCATTTTGCCGCTGTGTCTGTGGCCACGGAACGCCAACCCCAGTCTTCCGATATGTCGTATGCATTCACTGCGCAAGATGAGACGTCAAACAACCATCTTTTCCAGTTAAATGTGTATATTTTTGCAAATGAGTTTTGACTAATCGATTTAATTTGATTCCGTGCATCTGCTAAGGAGCAAATATAACACAATACTTGCAGAAAATGCAAAGCATTCGTAAAACCCGCTGATGTGCTGCTTTTCAAAATATTTTTTTCTTTTTTTTTCACCTTCTTTGCGTTCGGAAAATAGCCATATAAAACTGTCAGACGAAGAGCAAACATTGTCAAGTAGTTCCAATCGTTTCCTGTCATCATTAACTGGTGTAATGGCATGTCCAAAGCTAATGGCGAATTAGCATCCGAAAGTATTTCAAAAGTCTTAGGAGATTTGCTACCCTGGCTTGTCGAGGCTATTTCTGTTTCTGAATTTTCCGAGGCCAGTAGTAACCTAAGTAGCTACTTTGACACAGTTGTTTCTAACAGTGGTTGCCTCTTAATCATATGTTTTTTAATAAAACATTTTTTACTAATGTGACAACAACTGACAAGAATCCAAATACTCTACTTTGAACATCCCTGGTCTTAATTCGGGCTTGACTCTTGCACCGCCAGAACATGGTAAAAAGCCGTACAAGAACACTTTGAGGGTTGGGTTTTGGACGTTTTTTTTTTTTTTTTATTTGCGATAACTAAGAGACGAAGAAAGACAGATACATTAAAGTACAACAGAACAAACGCTAAGTATTTACGGCACTCAGAGGCCAGACCACTTGACTAAGCACTCTGCACGTTTTTTTCTCTTAGTTGCAATAATTAGTTCGGTTTGTTTCGTTATTTTTAATGCGTTAATCAATCTGTTCACAGTAGGTTTGTTTTGTGCATATTTACATTGGTATATCACAAACCGGGCACATAGAAAAATACAATTTAACAGTGATGTAACAGAACTGTACGAATAGGTTCCAAATCAACATAACGCTATATTTGGTTTAATATTCAGTAATAGTTTGCGAGAGATCCAAGAAGTAACATTTTCCCAATACTGGGCGACAACTTTGCAAGTGTAAAACAAATGAGAAATGGTTTCAGGGAAACTTTGGCAGAAAACGCACTTTTCCGAAGTTACTATGCCATAATTGTATAGTTTTTTATTTGTTATTACCGCTCTTAAGTTTAATTTGATTTGAAATGCTCTTAATTTTGTTTCTAAGGTACAACTATACGTGTTCCTGTACACCTCCCTCCAGTTGGGCTTTTCTGTACTAATCCCTATGTCGGTTTCCCACTTTTTTTGTTCTTGTGTTGGCGGTTCTGATGTGTGATATTTTATAAAGTTGTAAGTTTCTTTAAGTGTTCTTCAGTGCGTGGTTCCCTCAAGAAAGAAAACTCTGGTTTTAACTGGTATTTTTCGAAGTCGGTAACTGCGCGCAAAAAGTCGTAGCGGTAAATGTCCTGAAATTGCTTTAATATCATTATCATCAGGTCAGTGGACAAATAGTTGGTGTTCTGTTACTACTAATAGCACGTGGTTAATACTATCCGCGATATAATTGGTTATAGCACATTGTTGAAACGCAGCAAACGCTTCTGTTACAAACTTGCAGGAGTGTTGAATGAAATCGCTTTTCAAATTTAATCGAAATAGATTTTCAGTGAGTGCGACCATCTGCTTGAAAGTACCACAACGTCGTCTTTTCGGGATAGAGCGCGAGTCCCGGAAAGACTTCTATCGTGGGATCGAAACGACCGCAGGCAAGATTTTTGTGGTCTGTTCCTTGCCATATGGGAATGCTTGGGAGACCATTATCACGTCTTTAGTACACTGTTGCTAAACCACTGGCAGCAGTTTTTACCCCAAATATCCTGGTAAATTTCACTGTAAAAATACCTGTAAAATACTGCACCACAATGACTGTCAAGTACATGTTTATTTTAACGAAGACCGACTGATATGCAGTAAAAATCAAGCAGCACTATTCTGTGCAGATTGGATTAGCCTGCCAAGGGCCAGTACTTTTGGGTGCGTTCCACCTACACACCTTCGTTTCCCCTTAGTCCCGGATTCATTGATTTCAGCAAAGTACCTGCACAAAATATATTATTTTTTTACACACACATATATATATTTATTAACAAGAACTTGCTAACCTTTGGATAAATTCCAGAGATGCCTGTGAACTTCGGGGATACTGTATGTTAAACACATAGAATGAGCAAAAGAGGCCAGCAAAAGCTGTAAAATAGTCACAGCATTCATAAATCTGGTTTCTTTCAACAATTAGTAAGAACTTGTTGGCTGATGCCGGTGAACTGCCTGGAATTGTAAAGAGCAACACATCATCAGACTAAACTATTGAGCGCACATTACCATTTATAACATATCATACCTGTAGCAATTATAAAAGGATTTGGGTCACCATTTTCAATTGTATCCTGCAGCAGTGAGTCATCCTGTAAAACAAGTAGATATATAAAGATACAAAATGTACAAATTATTACATACTTGAATGCACTTTAAAATTTGTGATTGATTTTCATTAAAGTAACTGCCCATAAGTTCCAAAATTGAAACACATGTTGGCATTTTGTTTTCGAGAACTTTGCATTCCAACTTAATTTTGTGAATGGTGGCAGCAACTGATGGCTTTGCCATTGCCTTCAAAGCTCTGTAACAAATGTGTAAGGTTACCTATAACATACAAGTATTTTAAGTTTAAAAATAATCATCACTTGTATGTTCGAAAGCTTCGATTTGACATTCTCATTGGAATTTCCTTGGCATCATAGTTTAAAGCCAGAAGTTGCTCATAATGTTGAAATAGACATCGTGAGTTGGTCAAAAATGGCCATTTCTTTAAAATCTCGCTTACTGGAACATTAGTGTTAATATCATCTCTTTGTTGGGAAAAGGTTCTTTTCATTAGCTCTAATACTCTGTTCATATTTTGGTCTTGTTTTGTAAATTCAGTTATTAACCAATTTTGAAATGTTGTAGTGGTTGAATTATCATCATCAATAATTGCAGTGGAATGTTGGGAAGTTGTTTCATTTAGTTGATCAAGTTTTCGTTTTTTTCTCACCACATTTTCCCAGCGATAAAATAAATGATTGGAAATGGAAGTATGGCCATTTCCAATAGGAACTCCATCCACCATGTCAAGAAAGGATTTTGGGTATCTTGACACAATACGGTAGGCAATTTTGGTCTAAATTTTTTCTTCCAGGCTTTTGTGTCAGCTAAAAACAAACAAAACACATGTGCCGCAGATATTACCTAAAAGAGCAAAGAAATCAATGTACATACTTTTAATACTTCTTCAATTGTTTTGTGAATCAATTCTTTTCTTTCCATTATCTTTGGCACATGGCCATTTTCCAGACATTGTATAAGTACAGGAGAGCATCGAGCCCAAGGAATTTTAAAGGTGTAAATCCACTGCATCGATCCTTCACTACTACTAAAGCTGGTGTTAAGTTCGGACTCAAGTGGTTCCGTTGAAAATCCAGAATTTGATGAAACTAAAAAAGTAACAAAATAACATGTGCTGTGACCATATAATTCTTAATACTGGTATCGGTACAAATGAACAACAAATTACCTGGTTGCAGATTGGCTGCTTTGAGTAGTTTTCTTGCTTGTACTAGATTAAACTTTATTAGAAGATCCTCCAATTCTAGATGTTGCAAATCACTTGCATCCTGAACACCAAGGGTGTGCAAGTGTGAAACACATTCTTCGAACTTGGCAGGATTTTCCTCCAACTCTGGAAGTAGTTTTAACAAAGTAGCCTCCATTTTTAAGCATAAAATAAACCTAAACACAGATGCATTGTTTCAAAACAAACATTGCTTTTTGGTCAATGGCATATACATTCAGTGGCAATTTGTTAAACAATTCTATTTGAATAAGGAAAACTGGATTCTAGGAAAACTGTGGTAAATTAACCTTCAATTAACACAAAATTTGCAATGTCTCGAACAACTCCAAAGAAGGCTGTACAACAAACACAGTCCACTTGGATAAACAAAATTGATGCTGTATTACAACAAACGAAAGAAAATAACGAAAAGATGGATGTTATGATGCAAGAAATTCAAGTGATAAAAAAAAGTCAACAATTTCTGTCAGAGAAATATGATTGCATTCTGCAAAAGGTAACAAAAAATGATGAAGAACTAAAGAAGGTAAAAATAGAACATGCATCACAAAGAAATGACATTGTAGAAATGAAAAAACAACTAATTGACAGCAAAAATAAAATTAATGCATTGGAACAGTACGGAAGAAGGGAATGTTTGGAATTTAAAGGCATCAACTACAACAACACAGAAAATACCGACGATATCATCATAGCAGTGTCAAAACAAGTTGGTGTCACTGTAACTAAAGCTGACATAAGTATATCGCACAGGGTTGGAATATTTAAAAATGCAACTCGAAAAGATCCGCCTACCATCATTGCAAAATTTACAAACAGGAAAATTCGAGATCATATTTACAGCAACAGGGGAAAACTTCGACAATCAAGGCAACAAAACAATTCAAAAGTGTTTATCAATGAAAGCTTGACTAAAATTAACCGGCAACTATTCAACTGGTGTCTCCAATACAAAAAATCCTCAAATTTCAAATACATATGGACCAAAAATGGCACCACACTTCTAAAAAA
Source organism: Phallusia mammillata (assembly GCF_965637545.1). Taxonomy (NCBI): domain Eukaryota; kingdom Metazoa; phylum Chordata; class Ascidiacea; order Phlebobranchia; family Ascidiidae; genus Phallusia; species Phallusia mammillata. Next base: position 11,986,546 of record NC_137254.1, on the reverse strand, counting down.
AGATGATGAAAGCCAACCCATAGCCATTCGGAGTACAAACGACTTGACTCTTCACAACATCCCGTTCAATGATACAGGAGCCTCCAGGATTGCCAATACCTAATGTATGTATTTAAAACAATACATCATTTTTTTATCATTAAATGGCGATACATGCTAATTCAACCGTAAATATGGATATGACTGACCACATGGCAACATATTTTGATATGACTGATTACAATTCCCTATTATCTAATGTCACCGGTGATGATATTGTGTTAATTCACTTTAACGTAAGAAGTTTGTCAAAAAATTATGATGTTTTAGTAGAATTTATTGACACTTTCGATTCAAAGCCTGATGTTATTGCCATATCTGAAACCAAACTTAATGACCGAACCGTTTCAAACATAAACATATCTGGTTACAGGTTTGTACAGCATGATTCTGAAACGCATGCGGGTGGGGTTGGCCTATATATAAAAGATTCACTCATATTCACAATCACTCACACTTACCTTATTACAATGCCAAAATGTGAAAACTTATGGGTTAAACTGCAGCTACACGACAAAAAATGTGCAATAATAGGGGTAGTTTATAGACATCCAAGCTACAACATCTTAGAGTTTCAAAAAAACCTAGAAAAATCTCTGTTCACCTTAACCAAAAAGAAAACATTGTTCTACATACTTGGCGATTTCAATATTAACCTGAATGCTGACAATGCACAATGCAGCATTTACAAAGAAATGTTAGAAAGCCTTAATATAAAATCACTAATTAATACACATTCACACATAGTTCCTTCACTTGCAAAATCTACAATTGACCACATACACACAAATAATGACACTGGGGTACACATACCTGGGCTAATACAATTTGACATATCCGATCACCTTCCAATATTTGTAAATCATCAAACACGCCTCCCAAAAAACAGTCACCACATTCAGAAAATTTAGAACCTACCAAAACTTTAATTTTCAAACCTCCTGTGATGATTTACTACAAATTCAAGAGAATATTACAACATTTTCACCTGTTGAAGAAAAATTAAAACAACTGATATCACATTTACAGGCAATTATAAACAAACATGCACCATACACGACACTACCAAGAAAGAAGCACCACAAACACAAACCATGGATCACAAGAGCCATCCTAAATTCGATCAACACCAAAAACAAGATGTACAAAAAAAAACCTTCACACAAACACAACTGGCAATAATACAACTTATAAAATTTATGCAAAAATACTTAAAAATGTTATAAGAAAATCAAAACAAATCTATTACACAATCATTTTCACAGCAAATAAAAATAATCCCAAGAAAATCTGGAAGGAAATACGAAACATCACATCACACAAAACAACTGAACAACACAACATTACAAAAATTGTGCAAAACTCACAACATATTAAATTAATAGCTGAAACTTTTAACACTTACTTCTCCACAGTTGGTAGTAATATGGCAAATAAAATTCCTTCCACCCCGCAATCCCCAACATCATTTCTTCCTCATCCTACACCCAATTCATTTTCATTTGTACGGCATCACTGAGGTTTACAATATCATCTCAGCACTAAACGAAAAAAAGGCACCAGGTCCATACGATATGCCGGCAAAATTGTTGAAACTTGCAGCGCCATATGTATCACCCCTCTTATGTGACATATTCAATCAATGTGTTAACTCCAGTGTCTGTCCAAACTGCCTAAAACTGGCAAAAGAAATTCCTCTTTTGAAAGGGGGGAGTTCCCAAGAAACATCAAATAACAGACCAATATCCCTACTACCAACGATATCAAAAATATTCGAAAGAATAATTTCGAAAGCATCCAAATTTAATACGAGACTCTTCGCAGATGATACCTTTCTCTGGATGTCACGTAAGGACTCTTCTGTGCTGCAAAAAAATGTTAATGTTGAATTTGGCAAAATTGATCAATGGATGTGGGCTAACAAGCTGTCTCTTAACTACAAAAAAACGAAGTTTATGATATTTAAAAACAACAGACTGAACCTTCATTCCACCTTCCAAATAACATGTGCACAACACTCCATACAAGAGGTAAAAACAGTAAAATACCTAGGTGTGATATTTGATAATAAACTAAACTTTAAAGCTCACATTCAGTTACTTCGGAAAAAAATAAGTTGTAGTGCCGGCATACTCGCAAAGTTAAGACATACTATGCAATTTCCAACCCTTCGAGCCATATACTACTCACTGGTGCACCCATACCTTCTGCATGGAATACTAGCTTGGGGTTTCGCTAATAAAACCAATTTGCAACCACTAAAATCACTCCACAACAGAGTTCTTAAGATTATTACTCACAGCCCATATCGAACTTCACCCACACCCCTGTACAAATAAACCAACATTCATTTTACAGAGCTAGTTAAACTTGTATTTCTTTACAAAAATAAGGCATTACCTGAAACTTTCCACCAATTTCTAACACCCATACAAGACATTCATAAACACAAAACCAGATTGGCATCAAGAGACCAGTATTTCCGCCACCGTGTCTCCACCACAAGAGCACAAGATACCATATTTCATGCAGGACCCAGAATGTGGGACACTCTGCCGGATAGTATTAAACATGTGGGTTTGCACGCCTTCAAAAAGAACGTCAGAAACTTTCTTGCTGCCAGATACGAAATGTAAAATTTGTGTTGACCTACGTCCCTTACCCACGTGCTTACTTAAAAATGCCTCGCGTTGTTTTCAACTGATTAATCTCGTGTGTTGCCCCAATCTAGCAATTATGCGTGTTCTTTTCAATTTGCCCTCGAGCCTTGCAATCACTATTGACAACGATTCAGGCAAATCATTGTTCTTGTTTTTCAGTAATTTATTTCTCTCGTTTCCGGTGTTATCTACGTTCATTGTTGCTACTGTAATTTTCGCGTTTTGTTGTTCTGCTCCTTCAACATCGACATTTCATACTGCAACTTTTCCTTTGTTCCTAGTTTGATAATAACGGATCACTGACTCGATGGCCAATGTTTGGCCTTTCAATGATCCCGTTACGCAATTGCAAATTTTCCTATTATTATTGTGTACTTTCGTCTAATGCGTGACAAATAAAAGAATTGAATTGAATTTCCAATTCTTTGCAAAAAAGCAATGTTATTGCTAGACAAGTAACGCTCTTACCTCTTAATTATAGTGCTTAAACTGCAGTTAGTATTGTTATTTTACTGCTTAAACTGCAGTTAGTATTGCTATTTTACTGCTTAAACTGCAGTTAGTATTGCTATTTTACTGCTCAAACTGCGTTTGCTTTTGTCTTGACATTTCACATTTACCTGCCATTTTCACGTAAAATCATTTTTGCCTGCGATTATTTGTACAGAAAAATAAATATTCACCAATAAAAAACAAATTTAACGCTTCATGACCATTGTCGATAAAACCGTCCTCAATCGGGCTGTGTTATAACACATGTTCTAAAATTGTAACACCGCGCGATAAGAAACGGGGATTTTTTCATAACACAAGCGCTTCTAATCGAGCACTTGTTGACGAATCGGGTGCGTAGATTCACTCTATTGTGTATTAGTGTATGTGTACTGGTAATACATTATTCAGTTAATGTTGAAATAAATCATTATTAAGTTGTAATAAATGTTTTATTGTGCAATATAAGAAGTAGTTTACATGCATTTATTAATATTTAAAACACAAATCCAACAAGAATGGCTATTTTCTTCACACAAGACGATGTGATACTTTATTTAGCATCACCTTGTCCTGATCCAAACTGGTGTTTTTGATTGTCAGCAAAGTCTTGGAGCTAAAATATGGCTGTTTAAAAGTTTTTTTGTAGTAGGTTCAACATTATTTTGCTTCTATGTTACAAACCATAAATCTAATTAGCTCATTTAATCTAGCCTTTTCAGTTGGTAACCAACATGTGTTGAACAATTTTTGCTAATGTTGTGAATTCTCAAACTACAAACTCTCAACAAAATTCTAATATCTCAAAGAGATACATGGATATAAATGCATTTAAGACATCATAGCAGTTAGGGTGGACAACTTTAACTACCCAAATGAGTTGCCTATTTATGTACTATTTCAGTCAGAATCATGAAATATTGTTTTTATTGTACTTAATAAGCAATTTTCTGCAAAAACACACCTGCACACCAGTTATCACCAACACTACAGGACTGAAGGCAACAAATACACCAGCCAAGTTCAGACAGATATCCTGTATTTTTTTTGTCAGATGATCATCATTATAACAGATGGTGCATTCACAAAATAAAAAAACAACAACCTCAAATTTGTTTAAGTTTAAAATGTACAGCATATCATGTTACAGGCAGTGTCAGAAATGATTACAAAACATACACAGTGGAAGTAGAACAGTATACACACACAAAATATTTAATCTCATTTCAATCCCTCTGTAGTGTATTTGTTGTCGAAAAAGGCTGTACTGTAATCTTGCAGTGTCATAAAGCTTAAGGGGTTGGGAGGAGACTGAAACATTCCAGTTGAATTTTACCAGAGACAATAAAGGTTGCTTATTGGAGAAATATAAACCATATTATGTCTGAAATGTTTGGAAACAAAATTATCATAACCGTAAAATGGAATTGCAAAATTTCATAATTTTACCATGGCAAGACAATAAAGACCCAAAAAATAGTGTTAAAATAGTTGAAATATTATTTTAGTTTTTGTGATTTTAATTAAAACGTTATTCCACATGTTGGTCAGAATTTCCTAAAGTTTGATAACAGTCAAAAACAGCAGTTTGGGTTAGCACAAGGTGATGTCACACAAAGAATTACATCATCTTGTGTGAAGGAAATAACCATCTTGTTAGATTCATGTCTAAAAAACTTAAAAAAGCACGCAAACCACTTATATTGCATAATAAAACATTTATTTCCACTTAGTAATGATTTATTTCAACACTAACTTAATAACGTATATCCAGTACACCTACACTAATGCACATTACAGTCAATCTACGCATATTTATAGGTTATTACACACCCGAATACATGCGTCCTATTAATCTACAAATCATATCTGCAAAAATCGCTATACAAACGCCTAAAACAAAAATTATCGTCATTTTTCCACTCTCTCCCCATTGCCCGCAATGCATTTTTGGGGCTTCCTTTTCAGCCGCCATTACGCTTCAATTTGCTTCAACCGTGACGGCCAGTAGCGCAATCCAGTGTTTATAGAGATCAGTGGTTGGGGCAATTGATGGAAAGCATATTGTTATCCAAGCACCAGGAAACTCTGGTTCAGAGTTTTTTTTAACTACAAGGGATCCCACAGCATTGTTCTTATGGCAGTTTGTGATGCACAGTATTGCTTCACAATGGTTGACATTGGGGATTCTGGGCGTCACAGCGATGGAGGCGTGTTTTCAAATTCAGAATTGGGAAAAAGATTTCTTGAAAATGGCCTGAATTTACCACCAGACGAATATCTTCCAAGAACCAATGTTATGGTACCATATTGCATTGTTGGAGATGCAGCATTCCCCGAAAAACAAATTTAATGAGGCCCTACCCTGGCAGAAGACTTCCAGAGGAAAAGGGTATTTTTAACTACAGACTGTCTCGAGCAAGAAGGGTGATAGAGAATACATTTGGTATTTTGGCTACCCGTTGGCGCATTTTCAGAAGGCCAATAATTGCTGAACCCCATAAGGCTGTTGTAATTACAAAGGCAGCTTGCTGCTTGCATAATTACCTACAAACTAAAAACAAACAAAGGTTACCACAGGAAAGGCTATATTGTTCACCAACCTATGTTGATCGTGTGGACAGAATGGGCAATGTTACAATGGGAGAATGGAGAAACAACTTTCACAAAACACCGAGTATGGGGCGGACTGGATCTAACATGTATGCTAAAGATGCTTACATTATTCGTGAAAGTTTTAAAGATTACTTTTTATCTGATTTTGGGAAATTGCCTTGGCAAAATGCAGTGGTAAACCGCATCTAGTTTAAAAGTTGGTTATTGATGTTATAAGTTTCTGTTTCACTTCTTTCCTTTTTGTCACACCACATATCGGTTTCATTGAAAATAAATTCTTAACAATTGGAAAGAACTAAGAAGTTGAAGAAGAGAAAGAATATAATTTATGTACACATTATGGAGCAAGTTTATTTTTGGTTACCATCACCAGAACTTTGCTCACATAAGTACTGCAGTATAGCGCTCACGGCCTGATCAGCAAGGACAGTACCCATCTTTCTTAGTTTGCATGAAACTATTTTTCCAAAACTATCGTACTCATCATTTGGACCTGTGGCTTTTGACTGAATAGCTTCAATTGTTTGTTTATTTTCTTTATACATGTTGTATATGTTTTCCTGAAGAAACATACAGTTATTGCCTTACAATTTTTAACCAAAATGTTTCAACTTACTTGAAGCTCTGATCGGTTAGCCAGTTTTCGTTTTTTTGCTTGGCTGTGCTGAACTGGTTTGCTGGCAAGAAGGAACCTCACTAACTTCTGTGTCGGATTTAACAGGTTCCAAAGTTATCAAATATATTAATACGAAAACAAATTTAGAAATGGAATATAACAAAGAAGATGTTCATAGGACCTTCTACTAGTATTGGTCAAATCCAGTAGTGTTTCCTCTTGTAGTGAATCAAGAGAAGTATCTGATGTAGTGGGTGTAAAGTTTCTAGCAGTTCTAAATAAGATAAATGTTGTATATGTTGGTTAAAGTTTTCTAAATTCCACCCAAATGTACTCACATTTTGTGACGGAGATGATCAAGCAAAAAAGTAAGGGAATCATAATGTTCCCAAACAGATATGGTTGTCCCAGAAGCACCACTTCTTTTCACATTTTCAATTTTTTTCCTTTCTTTCGAAAACCGATCACGCAGGCTTTTCCAGCGCTTTGTGCTTGACTCAACTGCAAAATATAATTTTAGGCATATCCATAGTGTAGTATTAGCATTAACAATATATGCAATATTTGCCTCAAAACAATGGGGGCAACTGACAACAGCTACACATTACCTGGTTGTCCGGTTCTCTGACTAATCTTGGTCCACATGTTGTCTTTGTTAATTTGGTCCTTGTAATATTTGTCTTTGGAATTGTATAAGTATGGTGCATCCCGGATCATTTGAATTCATTAAAACTCATCCTAATTGTTTTGCTAAAACCTTAAGACATACTTATTAATACAATGTGACAAATAAAGGCAGTATCGTTAGTCCAAGTTATCACAAAGTTCACTTCGTTCAATTTCGTTGACACAAAACATCAACGCGTCACGCGGAAAAGTTAAAACATTTTTAACTCTGCCGCTTGACGCGCTGGACGGAGATTTTCGCCCCGACGTCGTCGCCGTCGGCGTGTGTGTTAAGTGTACCGCGTGTCGTTTGACGCAAAAACGCGCCACTTGACGCAAAACGCAGCATGTCTATAGAGCCCTTTAAAGTTCGTTGCCAATAATGCGGTCAAGTAACAACATGGGAAAACTGGTGTAAGCCACATAACTACGCAGCAGTAAACACGAGTGCATCGACCTGAAACCGAAAGAAAAAAAGGTCAGGTTTCCATTGCATAATGCCGACAGTAGAGTTTTAAATTGCTATGTTTAATAAAAACGATTTTACACGGCCTACAGCATGGATGTAACTTTTATGTTCTCGGCAGAGTTAATATTAATCATAGTTAAGCTATTTTTAAGAAGTCTTGTTTGAAAACATAACACGATAATATTTGTCTTGTGTTATGGGAAAAATAAAACACGCCCGTTGCTTGGTTAGTACGCTAACAATTTGACAAAAACAAGATGGGTCATGTTATGTAGACCAGTGCTTTTCAACCGGGTGTATCGTACACCCCAGGGTGTACCAGAATTTTTAAAGGGTGTACCACTTCGATGGGGTGTACTGGGGTGTACAAGATACAATAATACAACATACCTATGATCAAGTGTCGCAATAAATTTACATTTTTTTTTTCAGACCAGGTTAACTGGATTTTTCAATGCACGGCATACAACGCAGTTCTTCAGTAACTTGTTACAATGTTCAACTTGTTACGTCATAATTAAATTGTCCTAATAATCGTTGGTAATGGTTGTTTTCCAGTAGAATCTGAATTGCAAGTTATTGTTTTCACCTTAGTTGTTTGCTGTGTAAATTAAGGAATGATGGATATACGAAATTTCTTCAGTAAGTCCTCCGTAGAAAGTGAAAGTTGTATTGAGTCATGCAACCCTGAGAATGTTGGAGAAACAGATGCCGAAGGAAACGTAGAAGCCATTTCTGTAAGTACCAACTGCAGTAAGGACCAGCAGTGTTCTGTTGCAAAGAAAATTATACAAAAGAGAACGACTTTGCGCGCTAAGAAACGTAAATGGAATGATGATTACACCATGTATGGGTTTTTTCGCACAACAGAAGAATTGTTAAACCCCTATCCTTCGGCATGCTGCATGTTTTGTCCTGCCATATTTGGTAATAGTAACTTAGCCCCAGTGCATCTTAGAACGCATTTAAAAACACAGCATCCTAATCATCAAAATAAATCAAAGGCATTCTTTGAGGCCTCTCTGCGTAGTCAACAGCTGCAAGTTTCGTCTTTTGAAAGCGAGGTTAGAGAAGGAAATAAAGATTTAGTGCTTGCTTCCCTAAAAATGGCTCATGTTGTAATGAAAAGAAAGCGTCCATACACCGAGTTGGAATCTGTAGTTCTTCCCTGTCTTGAAATTGCTGCAGACATTTTGCATGGAGGAAAAAAGGCTATTGCCAAAGTGAGGGAAATTCCTTTATCAGACAATACAGCTAAACGTAGATGCGATGATATTTCTGAAGATTTGCTAAAACAACTTGTTATCAAGCTAAGAAAGACTCCTGCTTATGGGATACAACTCGACGAAACGACAGATATTACAGATGAAGCGCAGTTGATTGTGTATTGTAGATTTGCAGATTCGGAAGCCAAAACCATTGTAGAGCACTATTTGTGCTGTTGTAAAGTTGGAGTTTCAGCAACAGCTCAAGCAATCTTTGATAAGTTAAATCAATTTATTAAGGAACATGATTTGGATTGGACAAAGTGTAAGTCAGTTACTACCGATGGAGCAGCAGCCATGCAAGGTTCTACGAATGGAGTTGTTCAGAAAATAAAGAAAGTGTCTCCTGATTGTGTTTCTAATCATTGCAGGATACATCGAGAGGCGCTTGTAGTAAAGAAATTAAACCAAGAAAAAAATCAAAGGGGTGATCTGGATATTGTTCTTAGTGATGTCATAAAAGTTGTAAATTTTGTCCGATCTCATTCAAAGAAACACAGAATGTTTTCAGAACTATGCAAAGACATGAAAGCAGAAGGATTGAGATTGTTATATCATGCAGAGGTGCGCTGGTTATCCAGAGGAAAGGTTTTGAAGCGAGTGTTTCAATTGCGAAAAGAATTGTATGTCTTTCTTGCTCAAGAAGGACACGTAATGGCCACTAAGTTTGAAGATACTTTCTGGCTTGCAAAATTGTGTTATTTAACTGCCATATTTGAAAGCACAAATCAGCTGAATTTGTCGATGCAAGGAAAAGGGAGTGCTATTTTTGAAGTTGCCAGCAAGGTGCAAGCTTTTAAATTTAAATTGAAGTTGTGGCAGAGTAATGTTGTAAAATGCGATTTTTCAGATTTTGAATCCTTGCACGATTTTATCAAGACTAGTAACTGGGAAATCGAAAACCCTAATATTGAATCCAATATAAAATCGACGGTACATAAGCATCTCGATGTGTTACAGCAAAATTTTGAAGTTTACTTTCCAGATGAGGAATATTTAAATCTTAATTCTCTTTTATGGATCGTCCAGCCGTTTCTAAACGAAGAGTTCGACTTGGGCTACTGTGAACTAACCAGTGAACTTATTGCACTGCGTTTAGATTTGGTGCAAAAGGCGGGGTTTAAACAAAGTGAAAGCTATACTGATTTTTGGGTATCGCTGCTCAACATTCCTGAATATCGAAATCTCAGTCAAAAAGCGATTTCCATCCTTGTCCACATGCCCACGACATACCTATGCGAGCAGGGATTTTCTGCTCTTGTTGAAATTAAATCAAAGAAAAGAAATTCAATAAAGGATGTTGACACGCTTATGAGAGGGGCACTGGAAACGAGGTTACTGCCTCGCTTTGTACAACTGGCGGACGAAGTTCAACAGCAACGTTCGCATTAAATTGATGATGCAACGTTGCGTTAGTACAAGTTGTTTATTATGTCATTTCATTTCCGTCATACAACCTTGGGTATAATACACATATTTCCTTTATATTGTGCTTTTCCTTATTCCGGATTCACTGTACTGCAAGGATAGGGGTGTACGATTTTAAAATATACGCCAGAAGGGTGTACGAATCAAAAAAAGGTTGACAAGCACTGATGTAGACTCAAACTAATCTACGTGGCATGGTAATGTTAGGATCTACCACTACGTCTATAATGCGGAACACTGACAACCTTGTGAGTGACTGTCAAACTCGTCCACACTGCAACAGTAAAGGAGTGCGCTGATCTGTAACCGAAAGAAAAAGGCAGTCCTACAGCTAGTCGAGTGTCAGACTTTTGATGTGTAAGTAAACTAGGAAGTGTTCACCAAACCAAATCAGGCACATAGGCATGGCACTTCTTCATTTATGGCCATTGATTAGTGTGCCAAACGTCATTTTATGCAGCCTGGTATGAAACGACAGCATTCGTCTTGGGGGTAGGGAAAAAAGTAAGTCGCGCCATTTGTGTGATTAGTTCATGTTTTGACAAACAGGCTGTCTAAATAGTCCTGCGGTAATACGAAGTAAACACGTGTGCATTGACCTGCTGCCAATTATTGAAGGCAAGGCGCGTTCCATGACATTCTGGAACAAATGTACTAATTACTTCGGTATAATGACGTATTTTGAACTTCATAGAACATTGTTTGCGTATGGTGTATTAATTTGTGTAGTGCGAACAAGCTTCGGGATACTTCACAAAATTTTACAAAAGCCGCTTGACACACAGTGTGTCTGAAGAACTAATCCACGCGGCATTGATTTTTGTTAAACACACATAACAGTGTTTGACAACGCAAGTAAAGTTGTATGTGTGTTTACAGCAAACCTGAGCCTATTGCGATTTGCAGTCACATATGAACCTCCAGTGTTAGTTGCGCCAGAGATGGAGGGCGATAGCAAAAGCAATTAACACATAAAGCCTTTTGTCACTGGGAGACTTATAATTAATAATATTTGTTCATGGTAAAGCAAAGGTAGATGCTAATTGCAGAGTTTCAACAAATATATGATGAAAAAGAGTTATTGAGTTCGGAGATACAGTGGTGTGATTGATAGTTGCACATAGTGTTAGACGCACCACAAGGGCAATACAAAGTATTATCTAAAAGTAGAATGGCTGAAGTTTGCTGGCTAAGCTACAGAGGCATAAAGACTTTTTTGCCATGACTCACACACCCACTGATGTTGCAACCAACACTAGCTTTGTGATGTTTACAAAATGTCTGAAAACATAAAGCCATGATCAGAGGAAAAGTTAGTAAGGAGTGCTTGATGGCCTCCGGTACTTCAACTGCAAGCATCAAAAGTTGTTAAGTCGGCGATATTGTACTTGTGTTTGGTTGTGGCATTACGAGCGTGAGGTTTAGGAAGCAGTTAAATACAGCGCGTTAAGCAAACGAATCAACGACATGTCGCGCTCCTGGTTCTATTAGATGATTTGGTTTACAAATTTCGCACAGGCTATAAATGTATACACAGCTGAACGTTCGTACACATGCATAATATCAACCGACAAGGCGAGACCAATTGTGTTTATGAAATACATTACCAGGTGACGCCTTTTATAAGACAGATGCAGCTTCTTTTAAAACTGGAGAGCAACCATCTTACTCAAGTGCAAACTCTATAAGAAAGTCGAAAAGTCAGATATAGCTTTCGCTCAGAATCAGTTTCCTAGATTAAAACGTGCTTGAAGCTCTTAAAAACGTGCTTGAAGCTTTAAAAACGTGCTTGACGCTAGTTCAATTAAAATTTCCAAACATTGTTTCATAGAGGAATTTAATTTGCAAAAAAGTAAAGGTTAGAATTATTTTCCAAGTAGCAAAATATTTTTTGTGATTTTGCTTTGATCAATTGTTATCCAATGTTTTTCCTTAGAAGCAGACTTTCCAAATCAACTGAGAAATTTGTTTGATAAGTGGTAAGATAAAGAAGATTTTTGTTCACCTGCAAACTTACAAATTTATTGCGATGAGTCAGAGAAATAACCTTTTAAATGTGGCTTACATGAGAAATGCTTCAGAGCTAATTTAACCTCAAATGTCACATGATGAATTACACTGGTAAAAAAACACATCAATGCACTGTTTGTGAAAAGAGTTTTAGTCAAGGTGGAGATTTGAAAAGACACACACTGACTCACACTGGAGAGAAACCGCTTCTATGTAATGTTTGTGAAAAAAGGTTTCGTGCTGTTGGAAATTTAAATACACATATGTTGATTCACACTGGAGAGAAACCACATCGATGTGATGTGTGTGAAAAAGGGTTTCGTCAACTTGGACATTTAAAAAGACACATTCTAACTCACTGCGGAGAGAAACCACATCGATGTGAGGTTTGTGAAAAACAGTTTGTTGAAATTGGAGATTTGAAAAAACACATGTTGACTCATACTGGTGAAAAACGTCGTCGATGCAATGTTTGCAACATAAGATTTGGCCAAAGAGTAGGAGTAAAAATGCACATGAGGATTCACACTGACGAGAAACCTCACCAATGTTATATTTGTAAAAAAAGATTTCGCCAAGTCGGTCATTTGAAAGCGCACATGATAACTCACATTGTTGATAAACTTTATCCATGCAATGTTTGCGAACAAGAATTTAGTCGAATGGGAACATTAAAAAAGCACATGTTTACTCACACTAAAGAAAAATCGCGTCAATGTAAATAATCAGTCAAACCTTGAAAGTATACAATGAATGTTCTGTGCCAAAACAGATTTGGAGGTTGGGATTCAATTTCTGCTTGCGCACTACTTGTCTGACTGCGCACGATCGAAACACCAGCAGACTACAGACCATGTTAAGTCGATACGGCGTTGTACTACCAAAAGGGGCGGAACTTGATTGCACTCACATACCGTCCAAGAGGGTTTAACTATTGGACAGTCAACAAATTAATACTGTTATTTCTCTGATGAAACCACCGTTATTAAGTGGCTTATCTTCTCAACATCATTCGTGTCACAAACATATCTTTTTACCAATGTCGTAGATATAATCTATAGTTTTTTGTGTGTGTATTTTTCGAGAATCAGGCGAGAGTCCAACCACTAAAAATTGTCGTTTGTCGAACAGGGGCATTAGTAAGGTAAAGATTTTGTTGCACAAATTAAAATCGTTTACAAGCAGACAGGTTAACTTGAACAGCATTAAAAAACAACAAAGGATGGGCTTTGCTTAAACTAGGATGTCCAAACAAAAAATAACGAAGGATAATATTAGCAACACTGAAGAGGATACACCATGCTCGGTGTCTGCAGAAAATTTTTTCTGCAGTATTGATATCAGAGTAATTCGGGGACGAGCAAAAACATTGTTAAAGCGCACCCTTTGCAAACGACCACCTAAATACGCCTGAAGTAACGTAAGTACGTTTCCATTTATGCCAACTTGTTGTAACTTATGCAACAACCCATGGTGCACAAATCGATCAAACGCTTTGGAAATGTCTAAGAAGACAATTCTGCAAACATTTCCTAAAGAATCCTTGTTGACAAAAATATTGTGAGTTAGGTCTAGAACAGCGGTTCCCAAACTGGGGTCCGCGGTCCTTTTAGTGGTCCGTAAGGCAATTTTGGGGGGACCGCGAAGCGGTTGAAGTAGTTCTATAATCTTATTTGGGGTCAGTTTATGCCACTAAATAAGTTTAAATCAAAGAGAAACTGTCTCCATTGCTAAACAATGAATTGAGAAAACTGTCTCCATTGCTAAACAATGGCCTTTATTGAATGACAACTATCAAAAATGCAATTGTTCGCGCACAATCGTAATGTTTTTGTCCTGTTTGTGATGTCACATGCTGTCTTTTGATGCTAGCTAAAATCCTGCAATCAACTTTCGTTTTTATGAAATACACATTTAGGCTTAAGGACCGCCAGCCTTCGAAATAATGGCGAAGGGACCGTTCTGAAAAGAAAAAAAATGAAAAAGTTTGGGAACCACTGGTCTAGAAGATTGGTTATAGTGGAGTGGTTTTTGCGAAAGCCAGAATTGTTCGGCTTCAGGAGTTTATTAAGTTTTAGAAAGTTGACAATGTGCTTGTGGAGAAGTTTTTTTCAGAGTTAGACATAAAACACATTCTAAACTGTAACATTAGTCGTATAACGGTTTAATGGCCAGCCATACCAACTTAAACATTAACCGTAAAACGTCAAACAAAAATCAATCTGCACCCTTTTTTCAACAAACAGTATTACGTTTTTATATTTATCATTTATGATAATACACGTCAAACTTCGAGACTCCGTGCTTTACACTAACTGATAAGTGTCCGCCAGCACCAAGCATTACACGAAGTCTGTGGGAGAACCACATTTCTTTTAACAAGACTAGCAACCGGTCACTGTGGTCTTATATCTTCGTTCGTGTGCTGGTTCGACAGTCACAACATACTTAGATGAAATAAGCTATTGCTGCCAGGCATAATGTATGACTAAGTATTGCTCATCCAGCAGTTTTATTGTAAACAATCGACGTTTCGACGTCCTATACAAGACGCCTTCATCAGGATAATGACATAACTTGCAGGACAAATTTCTTTTAAAGCGACAAAATGCAAACCACACACATGTAAAACAGCGATAACAAGATTACGCGGCTGCAAACTCGCACCACCGTAGCGATAAAACAAGCTCAGTGGTGTAAAAGCGACCGATAATTTATCGGCATTAGAACATCTGTTTTAACGTTCATTGTGTTGGCGCGTGAATGGATGTTCCAAGACTCTAGGAAACTTCGCTTGTGAAAATCAGTTTCCTTCACCAACACTTGAGCAGCAGAAAAGTTAATGCTGTGATGGTGAGTGGTTGCATGGTTTGCCAACGCTGATTTCTTCGCATCCTTCTTGCCCACATCCCTTTCGTGCTCCTTCCGGCGCGTATTTAGACTTCTACCAGTCTCACCGATGTATATTTCGTCACACTCCCCGCACGGTATAGCATACACCACACCCCTAGTTGCAGTAGCATCTAGAGGATCTTTTGGGTGCGACAGCATCTGACGTAGGGTGTTTGCTGGTTTGACCCCAACCGATACTCCGAAATCGGTCAACATACGACGGATTATGTCTGTTAACCTTGGTATGTAAGGTAAGGTGACGAAGGCACGTTCTTTGTACTGGATTTCTTTCCGTGAAATCTTTTTGTGATCACGGAGAATCCAGTTCGGGTAGCCATTTAACCGCAGGGCCTCATGTACCCTGTGCAACTCCGCCTGAAGCAATGCTGGGTCTGTCGTCAAGCGTCTGGCCTGGTCTTTAAGTGCTTTGACAACAGCCCTTTTCTGGTACAAAGGATGATGGGATGTGAAGTGTAAATAGCGCATGGTACTGGTCGGCTTGTGGTACACACGCGTGGAAAGTTTACCATCCGCCGCTTTCAAAATTTCCACATCTAGGAAAGGAAGCCGGTTCTTGCTTTCCAATTCCATAGTGAACGCAATTCCTCGTTGCACATTGTTTAAATGTCGTAGAAACTCTGTTACCGGTGTTTATGAATGATACAGAATGTATCATCTACATATCGTCGCCAAAATCGTGGTGGTTTGTCAAAAGTTTGCAAGGCGCGTTCCTCCACAGACTCCATGACCATGTTTGCACAAGGAGAAGAACTGTATTTCAGATGCGATGTTCCATCACTTGCACAGCACAGATGGTTCTGCTCCAAGGTTATATGGATTGCCGAAAGTCCACAAGAAGAATGTACCTCTTCGTCCAATCGTGTCGTTCATCGGAAG